>NC_044364.1:5985000-6585000 GCF_007364275.1 Archocentrus centrarchus
TATGGCATATTATATAAGTAACAAGACAATATATGTAGCATTTCTGAGCTGTAGACTCCAAATTCTCTTAGTTTGATGTCACAAACTACTGATAGGTCAGCTAAAGTATGCTGCAATGTAATATAGGATGGCATCCCCAAATTAAAGAGCTACTAGTTCTGGCACATTGATCACAGACTGTTTTGATTCAGATTGAGAGGCTGCACAAGTTTTCAGAAGAAGAAAAAAAAAACATCCTTTGTGTCTTATGATTATTTCGTTTTTGAATAAGTTTAAAGGAGTTTAAAAGATTAGACCCTGGTAATTCTTTTAAAAATCTTTAGAAAAAGGTCATCAGAAATCTTAATTCATTTCAGACATTTGTTTTTGTAAACATTGAGCGGTTGTAGTTATTTGGCTACAGAGAAATAAGTGTGGTACTGTAGGCAGATATCTAATACTGCACACCCTCATCACATTCTTATCTTAAAGACTTTAATAAACTGCAGTGGAGAAGCAGCACAGCTAACTGTCACTGATTTTCACTGGTTTTAATAACTGACATGTGTTTTTCAGGAGGAGGAAGCCCTGCTGAGTGAGATGGATGTAACTGGCCAGGCCTTTGAAGACATGCAAGAGCAGAACAGCCGGCTGTTGCAGCAGTTGCGGGAGAAGGACGATGCCAATTTTAAGCTGATGAGTGAGCGAATTAAATCTAACCAGATCTACAAGCTGCTGAAAGAGGAAAAGGAAGAGCTGGCTGATCAAGTTCTTACATTCAAAACCCAGGTGAGGTGTAACTTTAACCTGAAAAGGCAGAACTTGTGGTTTTGTTGTGTCAGGGCACTGAAGCACTTTCTGCCTGTTTCAGGTGGATGCCCAGCTGCTGGTTGTGCAGAAACTAGAAGAAAAAGAGGGAGTCCTGCAGAGCACTCTGGCGGCTCTGGAAAAGGAGCTGGCTGTCAGAACACAAGCACTAGAGCTTAACAAGAGGAAGGTGAGACCATCAATCATGGACGTTTTACATAGCGATTCTACTTTAATACCATTCACAAGACCTTTCTTTTTATGCCGCCTGTTTATGTTAACCAGACCAAGCTGGTGTAATCCTGCTCCAGGTGCTGTACCTGGTACCTGGTGCTGTAAGCTAGAAGGACATTTAAAACATAAGTGTCAGTGTTCCGTGGTGCCAGCTCCGCCTCTTTAACAGTCATCAGTTTAGTTTGGAGCATGTGAAAAGCACATCAACATATTAGACCCAGAGTTTGTCCCTATGCTCAGTTGCAATTTTTTTTTCCCCAAGTAGTTTTGTTTCAGATGTTTCTGGTAATTGCTGGGGAGGAGTGCAGACATAAAGGAGCACACTGAGACAAAGTTAATGAGGTCGTCTTGTCTCGTGGAGGTTTTTGACGGCAAATACGATCAATCACCACTAGAATTAAAACGAAGCAGAAAACCCCAAAAAAGGGTCTGCTTACACAACTGAAACAGCCTTGAAGTTCTGAAGAGACTAAAAACTCATAATGGCCACTGTATCACCACCACAGTACAGCTGAACGCTGTCATCGTTGGGTGTTTTTATTGAGCGTGCCTACTTCCTTCCTTGCTGCAGGCAGTGGAGGCCGCACAGCTGGCAGAAGACCTGAAGGTGCAGCTGGAGCACACGCAGGCCAAACTGAAGGAGATCCAAGTCTCTGTGGCTGAGAACCGCACCGCCCGGGAGAGGGAGAGCAGCAACCTGAAGCGAGCACAGGTTTGTTGTTGGGTGATTACATGTATTTAGTTTCTGTTGGACTTTTAAGCTGCAGGTCTAACATCTCTGGATACCGGCCCCTTCTAGGAGGATCTGTCCAGGCTGAGAAGGAAGCTGGAGAAACAGAAGAAGGTGGAGATGTACTCAGATGCAGATGAGATTCTACAGGAGGAGATCAATCAGTACAAGGTGAGAACAAGAAGGTTATGTGCAGAGAGCACAAAAACACCAATAGCTGCCAGGCACCATCTGAAGTAGATTGTTACATAAAATGTAACGGTCTAGTAAAATTAATGCAAATGCTCCAGATTTGGGATTTGTTTTACTGGCTGCTATTCACTTGCAATCATGGACTGTTCAGTGATTTGTCTGTGCTTCAGGGACATGGGACATGTTTTTTATACCCTTAAGTATTATTAAGGTGTCACTGAATAAATTTAGATAATAATGGTGTAAGCATATGGCCTATACACGTGTTTATCTGTCTTCAGGCCAAGCTGCGTTGCCCCTGTTGCAACACACGAGACAAGGAGACGGTGCTCACCAAGTGTTTCCACGTTTTCTGCTACGAATGTCTGAAGATGCGTTACGACACCCGACAGAGGAAGTGCCCCAAGTGCAACTGTGCGTTTGGAGCCAACGACTTCCACCGCATCTACATCACTTAAGTCACATAGAAGAAGAGTGACTACAGAAAATAGTAGACAGAACCAAAGGAGAGAAATAATAAAAAAAAAAAAAAAAATGATAAAGGAACTGGAGATTTATTCAAAGACATTTTGGGAATCTCAGATGAGTGTGTCCCTGTGTTTAATCTCTTTGGAAAGACTTATTTTTAATCCATCTTTGCTATTTTTTTCATTAAGTTGGTGACCAAACAGCCCTTTTCAGACATGAAATGTGTAACATTGCTGGTTTCATCCTGCCAGTCATACCTGGGTCTCTTTGAATGCTTCCAATGGCTTTACAGTGACCCACAGATCCACGGTACATACCACACTTCCCTAATGTTTAGCTGGCTTACCACTTTCATTAAGAGCAGGGTCTCTGAGTCGGTATGTGCCGCAGCAAAATGATAACAAGATACTCCCGCCCCGCCCACACTGGCTCCGAGAATAGTCACTCTTTTAAATTGGGAATATGAAAAAAGCATCACAGAGGACTGTTTTAATCTTACTGTAAATTAAAAAAAAAAAAAAAGTTCTTATGCACATGCTTTTGGTGTTAAAGGGCATTGCAGTGAGCTGAGCAACTCACAAAATGCACAAAAGACATCCGTTAATGTAAATGTGTACGATTTCAAAGCTTATGAGATCCAAATTAGTCAGATTGCTGCTGTGAAAAGTGATCAAGGTGCTCATTCAGACACAAAGTGGGCCATGTCTGAAAAGGGTTTTAGAGACATCGGACTGAGAGTGTTATGTTGTAGTTAATAAACACAGTTTTCATGCACAGTGTTTTTTTTTTTTTTTTCTTTTCTTACAAGTTGAGCTGCTCAGTACTGTTCTCCTGTCTTTGCTGTTCCTTACTATGTTAAAATGGTCTCTCTTCACATACTGGGCCCACTTTTAGTCTTGAATTGAATTGTTTAAGAACTTGGAACTGCAGTGAGATGCTGTTGATCATCTTGAAATATCGCTTTGAATTGTTTAGTCCTGCTGGTTTTGGAGCTCTCATAAAGTCATTGAAGCTGAAGTTTAAAACTTGCAAAATTAAAAGATGTCATCCTTTACAGCCCGGAGGATTGCGTGGTTACAGCTAAATATGTTTCTAATATATGAAGTAAAACAGCCAGAACTGTCTTACGTCTTTAGTTATGCTATAGTATTAACAATGCCTGAGAGACATCAGCTAGTTTGGCACTCAGTCAGCACATACAGGAGAGTTTGGATCACCTTGGGCAAGGTCCTCTGTGTGTGTTCATCCTGTTGCCATGGTTCCTGCTGGAGAGTTTGACACAACATCTGCAGCTTATAGTGCCTCATTACCGATGAAATCACTGCAGTGGAAAGTCAGCTCATATGGGTGTCCTTAGTGGGCTGTGGAGCTCCAGGTCCTCTTAGACCGCTTTCCTAAAGGTTAGCCGTGACAGGCAAGTAGAAAAACATCTGTGCAACAACATGCGTCTAACATAATTGAGCCAATGAAACCCACCCCTTTTATTTTTTTTCTCTCTGATCTGATGATGTGAACTATTTACTGGGAGATTGGTTAGCGTCTGTTTGACGTTAGCTCGTGTGGGAAAGGCAGTTTGCACCATGTAACAAACACATAAAAAGTTCCAGGCTGCATAGAAGAAAAGTGAATCTGTGAAAATAAAAAAAAATAAAAAAGGAAGGGTTTATTGGGCATTTGGGAAGCGTTATCCCAGCCTTCCTTCGAGAATTGGCTCCGACTGTGCAAAAATAATTTGATCCTTAATAACACCTGAACACTGGCTGTAATCGTATGAACGCTATGAATAAATCAGGCTCGTGTATGTTTGTGTGTCGCAGGGCTCAGACGCTGCAGTAACTGATGGGTTTTATTAATACATGAGAAAATCCTGTGACGGAGGCCAGCCTGATAGCTCTCCGAGCGTGCGTCCGCTGGCTTTGTTATTGCATATTTGTGCTCCAGCAGCAGGCTACACCCAGCCCCAGGCATTAATAACAGGGACTCTTACTATTCAGATATCAGTCTCCAGACCATCAGAGTTGCTGTGTTTAGATAGAGGGCATTGGAGTGGACACATAAAGCTTATCTTACTTTATTGCTTACTTTAACTTTCAGCAGAATGTCCAAATTGCTTAAAAAATAAATATATATATATGTTTTTTTTCTAGTGAATGTCATCTGTTTTTGCCTCGGTTTCTGCTCTCTCTCTCTCTCCCCCCCCCCCCCTCTTTTTTTTCTCTGTATGGGACCCAGACTCATGCCAGAGAGTTGTGTTTTTTGGCAGGGAGCACGAGGTGACGTCGACAGGCGTGGTAATAACAATGAGAACACTATTAAGTCCAGACTAAGCGGGCTCTCAGAGAGAGAGAGTGAGAGAAGAAAAAAATGCAGGGTGTGCCCTTAAAATATGAAATTTATGTATTGAAATTCTCATACCTGAGGTGGTCAAACTTTCACTCGAACTGAAACAAACGAAACCACACTTCATGGCACTGGAGTTTCCTGTGAGTCGGGGAGTGCGCACAGAGAATCCGAGCAGTACAGTACATAGGAAATGACTCATATGAGTTGAGCTGTTAGCGTGGGTGTGTGCGCGCTATTAAAACAAGGCGCAGACTCCTCCGTATGACTCACTCTGATGCTCGCTTTTCCATGGTGAAAACCAGCAAGGATTGTTAATCAGATGAACTTTCGGGAATTGTGTAGCCGACAGCGAGCAGCTTTTCACCCGCAGACATCATGGCTTTAAACGCTCTTTGCGCGCTCTGCGGACTTATTATTGCGGTGGTGACCAATCTCCATGGCGTGAGCGCGCAGAAAAGTAAGTAAAATAAGTTTTTATTTTAGTCAACTTTTACTAAGAAAAAAAAAAGGATCTCATTATGAAAGTGGCTGCGTTAAATTAAACCATTTTGTTCTTAGTTTTAAATTTGACTCATGTGTGCTGCGTGTTTTGTGCGAACACTATTAGAGTCTGGTGGTCTGCTCTGCCTCTAATGGAGTCAGATAGTGGGTCTGCTTACGGAGCCGCTTCCTTTACCAGCTGCATTTCTCACCGGTTCCGCATTCCGATCGCCTTATTTCACCCCATCCGTCCGAGCCCCATGGTGAGAAGGACAGGCCACATGGAAATGTTGCACCGCCTGTGTCCATTCTGGACAATGGCGCGTTTATAGTGTCTCAAAAAAAGCGACAAAAAACCCTCACCTTTTAACTTTGTTTCCACAGCCCTCAGAAGTTTAGTCATAATCCCAGCGGAGAACACCAGGCGTAGAGTGCACCAAGGACATAAAGTCCTGGATAATTAAACGGGTTAGGGCCACTTCCTCAGGAATTAAAGCGCCAAATGCGTTTTAAAGAGTGAAAAGCAAACCCTGCTTAAATCTTGATTCTATCTGTGAAAAAGCTTTCTCTACATCTGGACATCAGCTGTTGATCCACCCACCCCTTCCAGTTCATGACAAAATACAACACCCCCACACCCAAAAACATCCTTTGTCAGACTAGGTGTTGAGACTTGCCAAGGTCTCCTAGTCAGGAAAAGAAAACATATGACTCCTAACTTTTTTTCCCCCCAGATTTGAAATGCTGAACCACAAGAAACACCTGTGGTAGTAAAGAGGTGTAGAAATGAATGATTCAGTTCCTTCTTAACCCTTTAGCTTAATGGGTGAAATGTTATCAGTTCTGTCAGCTGTGGCTTTTACAGAGGTCACCCAGCAGTCAGGGTTCAGTTCCTTCCAGTTTACCTTTTGAACTCTAGTGCTGCAGTCCAGCTGCATGATGTAGAGCTGAAATCATCCAGAGGAATGCTTTACAAGGACTGTGACACATTTTTTTTTTAATATGACCAGGGCTATAAAATGAGTCAGTCAAACCCTGCAGGGAGACTGGCTGTGGAGGACGGAGAGTCTCTGAGGGCCTGAGCATGTGGCTGTAATATAACTAGAGAGTTAGAGGTCAGAATGTTTCGAGCATGAGTGTATGAGCAGGTGGCTTTTGGCTGCAGATGGCCTACAATGACCTGTACTGAAAAAACACACTTACTCATGCTGGTCTCAGAGTTAACTGGATTTCTTCAAGCTGTGACTGATGAGACAAATGAACTGAATGTAAAATATTTCCCAAGTAAGGTTCAGTTTGCGTTAGTGGATTTGGCCCAGTGCTCTCCACAGCCTGCAACACAGAAAGGTCTGTCTTCCTCTGTCTTTGTGATATTAAACTTCAGTTAATCAGCAGCAAAGATATGCCCTGAGTGACTCCTATAATTCTCATAATACAGCTTCATATCAGTGTCTTTTCTTTCTTTCCACGCCTTAAACTGTCATTCTTTTCAATGGCCAACAGGGGACGACTCATGTGGTTGCAAAAAAAAAAAAAAAGGTCTGATTGTAGAGAAGTTTATGAAAAAATGACTCTAATGCTCACCTAATTTAATACCTCAACAAACATGTTTCTGATGTGTTTACCGTGTGAATTGCTTGTTTCAGGTTTTGGTTAATACAACATGATGTACAACATGATGGTAACTATGGGTACCATTAAGAATTAAAGTAGGCACCAATACAGTATATGCTTCAGTGTGTGGCTCTCTTATGAATTTAAGATGCCATCATAATGATCATGCAAACGATGGCATCTTTATTTAAAAAAAAAATCAAGATGCTGTCAAGGTGATGTCATGGTCGCTGTGTCCATCTTTTATGTACAGCCTATGGTCAGGACCCCTTTATACTATTTCAATATGCAAGATCTGATAGCCTTCAACAGATGTCCCTCAGCATGTGAAACAGACAATGTTCCCTGCTGGTGTCGTCATTGTTGTGTGGCTTGTCACCGTAGCTAATTTGTCTTCCAGCCTGTGGTTAGCATTGTGAAACTGTGTTTTGACTCAGACCATGACCTTTTTCATAAGCCTAACAAAGTAGGCTCGATGCGTAAACCCAACCACAAAGCAACTGACAATTAAAAGTCAAAAAGTAAGGGAAAAAGAAAACAACCATCAAAAAATAGCATTCCTAGAATGGAGGGCAACTGCTGTCTCCTGGGTGGAAGTCCTCCACCCAGGAGACAGCCTCTTTATGCAGACTTTTGATCTGACCAAGCATCAGTATGTGATGAGTTGGTGGGGAGAACGTGTTGGTGCTGACCTGAAATGCATCCTAAATACTAAGAATATTTTAATGTCGAGCTTCCAGTTTGCGATGATGACTTTTGGTGAAATATTTATAAAGAAAAAAAAAAGAAGAAACAAGAATTCTTTGAGGGCAAACCGAGATAACTTTAAGTGATGTCACTGGGGTTCAACCACAGATACTACCCATTTGTTTCAAAGGCTGTGAGCTACTCCTCTTCATCAGTAAACTAGACAGAATGGAGTTTTCTTAATATAAAAAAAGTGGTTAAGTATTTATTAAATATTTCAGAAAATTAGAGAAAGTGATATCATTTATTTATTTAACAACTAGATTGAACTAAACTACAAAATTAGCTTAAACTTGACCAGCCATTGACTGTGCTGTTTGATACTGTACAGTAATATAGCACAGGGTTCATATTTATTGTTTCAGGTTTTGCTGATAATACTTTTATATTGCTATTTAAGTCAGGTTTTGATCGTGGGGCTTTTTACACAGTAAAATCTGTGATTAGGAATAAAGGATCTGAATACTTCATCCACCGCTGCAAGTCACGCCTGCGCATCTCCCTACGCAATACTAAAGTGGTATTCTTCATGCTGGTGCTCGTCACTTCTTTGATTCATTTATCTCCAAGCCCATCTGCTCTGTTGTAGTTTCTGTTTTCTCTTTGACTGCTCCGTGTAATGATATTTGTTGCCTGGTATTGTCACTGCAGTGGCGGCAGTTTCCCATACATTCATTTCACTGCTTTGCTTTGCGTCAGGGTCGCCTTGGTGATAGTTTTGGTGTTGCTTGGTTAAAGCCAGAAGTTTAAAGACAAATGTTACCACAAATTATGACTCAGCTGAGGCTCGGGGTGGTTTGTCATCAAAAACTGTTAAACATAAAAGAAGATTTTAATGCAAATGCGTGTGTGACACTGAAGGGAGGAATGCTTGTCATCATTTATCGAGTATCTCTGACGGTTTCCTTCTCACATTATCTGTAACACAGTCATGTCTGGTATAGTTTAATGTTATTAGGTTGACTTTGTGTCGTAATATTGTTTTTGCAGAGATTGTATTTCATGCTTGTCTTCGGGGTATTAGTGCATATGCGCCTCTTAACCAAATGCAGGATGTTGAACCTGCAGAGAAAACCACACACTATTAAAACAATAAAACGGTCTCTGCTCTCAGTCTGTCTCGCAACTTTAGGCTGGACCTTTTCCTTATCTTCTAGGAAGTGCACAGCTTTAATTGTTTGGCTGGCTGGCTGCCATATAAAGAGATGAAGCTGTCCTTTGTGGCCACAGAGGTAGACATTTTCTATCCAAGATAAACCAAACTGCTGTCTTTCTCATTTATTCTCTGGAAGTCACACGTACGCACACAACACAGTTCAACAGAAGCAGTCACAAAAACACATCCTGCTCTTCACACATGGCCTGCCTGTTCATGCACCCAGACTGACTAATTCTCTGTCATGCAGATAAGGTGCATCAGCAGTCGGTCACAAAGGAATTTCCCAGTTTCATTTTATGAGAAGAGAAATCATCTGTTCAGGTCACATGCTTTCTTTTTTTTTAACTGCATTGGGTGATCTAAACCTCATTTCTCCTGAAACTGACCTGATTACGGTTTGTTTGGTTACCTTCTAAACTTGCAGTGTAAGGTTTGACTTAATGACCTGATATAAAGTGCAATAACTGACCTCCTTATCTGTGTGCAGGTCAGTGTCGCAGCTCAGAGTTTTGGAACTCAGACTTGGATGTTTGCGTGCCCTGTGATTCGTGCAAGAAGTACCCGAAGACCCCATCCTGCAACACATGTGAGCCCAACGAGTCACATTAGACAAACATGCTTCTGTTTTTTGAGTGTTTGAGTGTTAAAGTTGAATTCTAATATGTGTGTGTGTGTTTTTTTTTAACAGGCAAATTGGTGGATGAGCCGTCTGACGTGTGGAAACTGGCAGCAATCACCAGCTTCTCAGTGCTGGCTGTGGTGCTGATCAGCGCCGCACTGATCATCGGAGTCATGGTGCATCGACGCAAGTCGCACAAACGGCCTCTACGTGGTAAGAAGCAGGAGGAAGGTGTTTCCTTTGTGATGTATGACACATTTTCTCACCTGCTTTATTTTACGTGCGTTTTGCATGGGGACACATTTAGATCACATGTCACAATCGAGTGGTATTATTTCACCGCCCATCAAAGGTCCACTGTGATAACAGTACAAACCTTTTTGCATGTAGAATTGAGCAGCTATGCGCACAAAGTAGCCATCCTGTGTGAGTTTCTGCCTTCATGATCTCGTGATTGAACACTTTCACAGTAATGACACCACAGCTTCAGTCAACTGTGTTACACCGTGGCAGCAACATCAGTGCTTTTTCTTTTCATTTCTTTTTTTTACCTCATTTGTGTGCAATTTGGAAAATGAAGTTCACCATTAACAGTTATTTTCTTGCTTTCTTAAAAACTGGAAGATTCTGAAGGAAGGTCATTAGTCTGCTGTGCATTATCTTGTAATTATGACTTAAATGTGGCTCCTTGGTATCAATTTATTTTTGCTGTAGCATCAGCCACTCTGTTTCAGTGGTAAGAGCAGCATTTGTACGTGTAAGTATGATTTCTGTGACGGGGTTAAGTGATCCTCTAAAAATTGTTTGGCGTCTCTGGTGTAAAGCAGTTCTTGGTAAACATGAGAACAGTATGTGCTGTTCTCACGCTCTTTTTTTTTTTTTGGTGTGAATTCTGCAGCTGAGTCACAAAAGGCTCAGAATGTATTTTATTTTATTCAGACCCTCATTCACTGAGGCTATTTTCACAGTAGGAAAAGCATAACTGAATTATTGATGGCTTATTTGTATCGTGTGCTTGAGAAATAATGTTTAGGAGGAGCTACTGTGTTAGAAACATCTTTTTTAAGACCATTTAAAAAGAACATTTTGTTGGGATGGGAAAAAAAATGCTCATTTGTTTTTTCTTCATTTATTTCAGAACCTATTGAAGAAACTGCGGGGCCACTTTATCAAGCTTAAACCACTCAGTAAGTATCAAAGGCTTTTTTTGTTATTAAACTGCTATAAGAGCAGTATTAGACTATACATGGATTACAATTCTGATCAATCAGAGCTGCAAATGTCTGTGTGAAGAGACAAGTGCATGTGACTTAATTTAGTCTGGACTAGTGGTGGGTGGATCGATCCAAATATCAATAATATTGATACCAACATTGGTACTGATATTGATCAATACCAGTGTAATAAGATTGATACTTTAGCTTCAGTTTCTCTCCTGTATGCAGTGCTGAGGTTTCATCAAAGATGCAAGCTGACTGTCTGTTTAAGTGCCGCTCCTGTCACAGCACAGCGCAGGCACACTTTGCTCCTCCCCTCCCCACAGAGTTTTAATGTCAAGTTTTGATTTGTTCTTGAGTGATCATTTTGTACACTGTAAGAAAAAAAAAAATCCAGACATCACAATGTATGGGGAAAATTGTTTTGTTACTGTTCTATTGTTTCAGAACAAAAACTTTTATTTTCATAAAGTATTTATTTACCTATAAACTTTGCCCAATTCTATCCTGGGTTTTAACTAATTAATGAGCCAAAGGAAAAAGTCACAAAACACTTAAATGTCATGAAAATTCTTCATAATTATTAAAAAGTATCGGTATTGGTATCGGTATCAGTATTGGTGATACTGGATACTTGGTATCGGATCAATACCAAATTTTGTAGTATCGCACACCACTAGTCAGCACAGAGTTTGAAACTATCAAGTTTAGTACAGAGTGTTTTAGATTAATTTCATGACTTTCTGCCCGTGTAACATCAGATAAATGTGAATTTTGACTGCAGATCTGCCACTAAAAGTCTCTAATGGTATTCTGCGTATAGCTTCAAGGTGACATATTGTGTTTTTCCTTTGCTCTGTGTTATGTGAGTGAGAGGGTATATCCCCCTCCCACCAGCTGTTTAACCCTTCTGTTTGTGAGGTGCAGCCAATCATAAGAAAGTTGGCTTAAAAGGAGAGCTAAAAAGAGCTTAATTTTTAAATTTCAGACAGAAGAAACTAAGGAGCTGCATGAAGAACTGTGACTCCTTCTAAGCTACTCTAAGAATAACGATAGAGCAGGAAACGATCACAGAGTGAGGTGAACTGAACCGCTGTCATGTCCTCCACAGCCTCATCTTCTTCTGAAAACTGATGTAACAGAACCGAGGAGCGACTGCTTAACAGCCGGCGGAGGAACCTCTGAACGACGAACTGTATACTCTGTAGACTGCAGGGTGTACCTCGACCAGAAACGGACCTTTTTTAATTTATTAGACTGTTTGGTGAAGAGATGTGCTCAGTTCTCATGCTTGGTGTAAGTCCAGTGGTAACTACAGGACTTGCTGTGAGCAAATCTCACACCTCAAGTAGGAATATTAACAGGATTATACTAGTGGTATCATCTTTAGAATTTGTGTGCCTTTATATTCCACTCCAATGAGATTTTGATCTGGATCTTTGTGGGTTTTCGGATGTTTGACTGAGAAATAGCCGTAAAGCTACAGTCCATGTGCCTGTTTTGCATTGTCCTGTTTTCAGCAGGGACTCCAGTGAATGTAACACAGCTAGAGCTGCCAGCCTGGCCATGGTTTGATCCCCCTGTTGTTTAGCAGGATAAGATGGGGTCTCGTTGCTGGTCAGTCACCAACAGCCTCTGAAAGATAGATTACATGTGAGTAACACATACTGTTTGGCACATTAAGGCCATTTGAATGTAGCTACCTTTTAAGTGAATTGTATTCCAGCCTTTGTTCCTGCCAGTACCTCCATGTAGCTGTTCTTTTAGTAGCCTGACACAGTGATAACGCTGTTGAGTAAAGGAGCAATCTGCACTCATGCACTGTTACTGGGTCTCCTGAGACCAACACAGACCCTTTATTGCAGGTCGTTACAATATTGTCTTGTCTGTTTTGTTTTTTTTGTTGTTTTGTTAGATTTCAGATGTCATTTTGTCTAAAAGAAACCCTGAATTCAGATGCAGAGCTTGTAACACTAGACGTACAATCCCAAACTGCTAACATGTGAGAATGCTGTGAGGAATGTACTGCAGAGAAAACCAGCTACACCTACAGACCCAGTTTCCCATACAGGGATTAAGTCTAATCCTGGACTAAATATTTTTTCCTATTGTGGTCTTCATTGACTTTTTCCTTTTAGTCTAGGACCATGCTTAATCCATGAATGGGAAACCAGCCAACAGTGTTTTAAATGGAGATTCACAATCACAGTGCTTTTCAGATTTGCAACAAGGCAAGAAAAAAAAAAAAAAAGGAAAAAGATGGTTGTAATTGCAGTTGTGTGTAATTCTGTCGCCACTGAAACCAGCGTGAACCACAATGGACTAGATTGTTTTCTGCTTTTTGCATTTTTTTAATTTTATTTTTTCCCCCATCTAACCAATGCAGGCAGCACGGTGGCATGGTGGCTAGCAGTGTTGCCTCGCAGCTAGAGGGTCTGGGTTCGAATCCACCGTCGCCTGGGTCTTTCTGTTTGGAGTTTGCATGTTCTCCCTGTGTCTGTGTGGGTTTCTTCCAGGTTTCCACCAGTTCCCTCCCACAGTCCAAAGACATGCAGTTAGTGGGGTTAGGTTAATTGGAGATTCTAAATTGCCCGCGAGTGTGAATGGTTGTCTGTCTCTCAGTGTTGGCCCTGTGACAGGCTGGTGACCTGTACAGGGTGTACCCTGCCTCCCGCCCCACGATAGCTGGGATAGGCTCCAGCCCCCCTGCCGACCCTGAACAGGATGGCTGGATCTAACCAATGTTGAACACACAATCCTTGTGACATTTTGAAACTGACAATGTTTCAGGTCATGTTTTAGATCTGTCTGCTTGTGGGTGAACTGCTTGCCCTCTGGCAACAAAATTGGGGAACCATTTAACATACATTATATTGTTTGTTCATTTTTTTTTTTTTTTTTTTTAGATGTTTATATTATTTATTTTAGTATGTTGCAGTGTTGTAATGCAACAAGTGTGACAGACAAGCACAGTTTTAAAGGGACTCCAGTGAAGATTTTGTTAAACTTCCACCAGGCCAGCTATTACTGAACAATATCATTTTCTACGTGATTATCTTGCCTTTTAGGCCTTGTATATACTTTTAAATGCACTGGCTTTTACTTAATGCAATCTTTACAAACTGCTTTTGTGTAGCAAATGTATTTTCACAATAAAACTGACAATTTCCATCACTGTTTCAAGCGTTTTTTTCTTGAATCTGAAAGCCACTAAACCTTCAGCAGCCCAGTGTAAAAACTTAGAAATCATTTGCAAAAAAAAAAAATGTGGACAAAAAACAAACACATTAGTTTCCAAGTCTTTTAATTAATTTCAACTAAATTTAAATAATTTTCTCATTTTTCTAAACTAAGTTCTAACAAAGAAGTAAAAATCTACGCTTTAGAGTGACAAAATAGTTATATAAATATGAATTAAATACTAAGCAGATATTTTTTAGCACTGAAATCCAATAAATGAGAACATGTAGTATATGTTTTTTTTAAATTACACAATAACTAATCTAGCAGTTTTCCTCAGCTGAAGAAAATACAAATGTACAGAGAACCAATCATCATTTTCCTTCTAATATATATATACAGCGTTCTGAAATTAAACACAAATCACAATAGCAGACTGTGATAGTGATCAATGACAGATCAGTGCGAAAGGTCAAGTGCCAAAGGAGGTGCGACTGAGACAGTGGTGCAAAAACAAGTCAGTTTAACTCAAACGTGCATGTGTTGTTTTACACCTTACAGGCTACTGTGGCATTTAAAAAAAAAAAAAAAAAAAAAATCCTGACAGTGATGTCAGTTAAATCATTACAATTACTGCACAAATGATTTAAAATAATGCAACAAAATGGCACAAGGCAAGCTGTGATATTAGAATCAGTATACTGAATCTGATGCCACTGTATTCAGTACAACGGTTAAGACAAATGAGACGCGTTCGATTCGTGCACTGAGACGATCCTTTCCGCATATTGCTTAAAACATTACAACCCGCAAACTAGCTGAGGTGATTCATCAAGCAGCCGACTTGTTTGTTGGTGCAACAAACAACAGACTGAATTATTACCCACTTCCCACCCTCCTTAGGCTACAAGTGTCGTCTACACGTGCAAATATAAATCTGAAAAACCACAAACTGCAAACAGACGACCGCGACGAGGAGGAAACGGTCTGTACAAAGTCAAACTCTTAAAAACTGATGCTTCAGCCGTGTGATTACAGTGTATTTTCTACAGATAAGCTGTATGAGGCATTTGAGTAGCAGTCTGTCAGGTAGGCAGGGCATTGGAGGTATTTCATGCTTTCATGACCAGTGCCAAACAAAAAAGCTAATTAAAAAAAAAATAATAATAATTTGTCATTGCTGTAAAAAACAAATCCCATGTGTCTACTTTTGATTGATGTCTGAATTGTAAGTACAGGAAAAAAACCAAAACAAAAAAAAAAACAGGCACAACAGACAAGAATAAAAAAATAATTGCACATCTTGCAACATTAACAGGTTTATGAACGTGTACAGTAAATATGAAACTGGTCGGTCATTATAAATAAAGCTCTGTTGAGTTTGTATTTTAATACTTGTGCTTAGTAGAAATGAGGCATTGTGGCCACATACAGACAGGTGAAAAAAAAAAAGAGGGGGTGGAGTAACCTCTGATGCCTACAGGGGAGGGATCTGGCATCGCTGATAAACTGTGGGGGGCATTATTTTTTTAATGGCATGGGGGATGCAATAATATATCATTCCTATCCAGATGGGACTGTTCTCCTTCAGGATTATTGCCCCAACACAAATGATCTGATGAAGATTAAAACTATGTCATATTGTTTGCCTGGGCGTGGTCACCACATCTTATTTTGAGCCATTGTGTTAGCGCTCACACACCAAATGAGGGAATATCTCACAATGAACACAGGTTATCCCTTCAGTACAGATTCAGGGACTTGGGGAATGGGGGTTGTTTTTTTTCCTTTAATTTGTCATCCACCTCTATACGCATCTCATGGTTGCAATGCTTGTATTGACTGTTTTATGATAGTGTAACTAGAACTGAGGAGCTCCAGATCCAAAGCTACATTAAATAAATTCACAATTAAATTTACCATTAAAGAAAAAAGAAAAAAAAAAATCACTGTTGTGGTTTACAGTACAACGCTCAGTGAGAGGTTTGTTCACATTAAACTGCTACAATCAATATACATTTCAGGCACTGGCACTTAAATGTGAATGATAATTCTCAAAGATGGATTCAGGTGCTAAAATGGCAGAAATGGGAGAGAAAAAAAAAAAAAGCTCAGTTCAGAAACTGATTATCTACAATGTTTTACACATCAGGTATGTTCCTTTTAAAGGTTAACCCTGAGTGCTAACAATAACACACCATCCTTGGCTCATTCGGTCCTGCCTGTTGTAACTGAGAATTAATGAGTAACAAAACAACCGACGAGAAGTCCCTTAAAGGCTACATGAGTTTTAGAAGACGATTTTTTTTTTTTTACAACATTCAGAAAACGTTTTTCTTAATAAAATAATACGCACATGAAAATAACAGGAATAAATTAATAAATACATCCATTTTAGCATACAATGTCACTCGGCGTGAACTTGAATATTGAATATTATTAGCGGTACATCTATTTATTTGATAATATGGTTTCAGTAAATCACTTTGCCACTGATCTTCAAACACACCCAGAGGTATTTGACTTAAAAATAACCGGCCTGCCCGATATGAGATCCCAAAGGAAGGTGAGCAGTCCCTCAACACTGATGGCAGAGCTAACAAAAGGATTCTGAGATATATACAGTTTGTATATTTAGTTTCCTAAGGAACTCACAGAGGCACTGAACACAATTATACAGAGCGAGAGCTGTAACAGTACTGTTGTACAAAAATGTATCATCAGCTTTATGTTCTTACACGGACCTTCTCTGTTCACTTTGGTTGGCTGGTTCGTCATTGAGGAATGAGCGAAGACTGTTTTCATCACCTGCTCCGTTTTAAGAGATCCTGCGTATCCACGGGAAACATTCAGGCCTTATTAAAAGCTGACTGATAATCCCTCTGGAGACGTTTCACTGATGTCGCCATCTGTTTTTTTTTTGGAGGTAAGACTGGAAGTCAGTGATGAAATGTGCGTATCTTCAAAGGAGCATCTGTCAGAACCAAGAAGCACTTTCTGAAAAAAAAAATACTGTTTTACAATTACTGATAGAGGGATAAATAACACAAACATAAGAGGGCCATCTGTCCTCTTCTTTTCTATGCTCTGGAGTACTTATTTAAAGAAAAGACCCCATGTCTAGGTCCATAAATGCATTAGCATCCATGTTAAATGAGGAGTCGAAGGTCTGGGGGTTCTGATGCATCTTCTGATGGTGCCGCAGGTTGGACTTGCTGGAAAAGCTCTTGTCGCACAGCAGGCAGGCGAAGGGCTTCTCTTTGGTGTGTATCCTTCGGTGACATATGAGCTGAGTGGACACACGGAATGCCTTTCCACACTCCAGGCACTGGTAGCGCTTGGGCTCCGTATGAATGCGCCGGTGGTTCTTCAGGGCCATCAGGTTGGTGAACTCTTTCTGGCACACTGAGCAGAAGAAGGAGCCCGTTTTGTGGCTGTTCTTGTGGTTGAGGAGGGAGCCGGCGTGGCGGTAAGTACGTCCACAGTGCTCGCAGACGTGGCTCTTCTCCTCTGTCGCAGAAGTGCCGTTATTCTTCGGTGAATCAGTGATGCTTTCTGGAATATGGGACAAAGGTGGTGGAACTTCATTGCGCATCCCTCCCATTCCCATGGACCGATTAACTCCTGAGTCCCAGCAGAGTCTGTTATCTATAGGTTCATCCTGGCCTTGTTGGTAGTGGTCCTGAGCCATGTGGTGCATGTTTTGGTGCTCCTGATAGCTGGCTGTGCTGGGAAAGCTCTGCTGACACAAGCTGCAGACCACAGCCTGGTCCTTTGAGTGCACCTCCATGTGGCTCTGCAGGTGGGCGACCAGACAGAAGGTCTTGCCACATTCGGGGCAGCAGTGACGCCTCATCTGGGAGTGTACCTGCAGAGTGACAGGATCAGGAAATGTTTGGAGACACAAGGTACAGTGGTGGAGGTTTTCGGAGTGCGTCTTTTTATGGTTGAGAAGGGAGCCAGCATGGCGATAGGAGCGTCCACACAGGTCACACCTGCAGCAGGGAAATGTTCATATTAAATCCCAACAGGACACTATACATTACACTTACTGTTCAGTACATTGCACTGATGTGGTAAACTAGAATTACAACCTCATGACTGCATGCCTTGATCAAGCAGGACAATTATGATGGCAACAATTTTTGTGCCGGCAGCACCTATTTTCCATACAAATCCTATGAAGCTGAGCACTGCAAAAAAGCCCTCAAATCACTTTATCCTTACATTCAAGTGGACATTTGTGCCAAATTTGAAGAACTCCTTCCAGGCATTCAAAAGATATCAGGTTAGCAAAAATGGGATAAAGTGTTATACAATTCAATGTATGTACAACTTGAAAACAAAATGCCTCTAACCATGGCTGCCACCATTTAGGCTTAAAAATAAATTTGTCAGCACTCTCTAGTAAACTATGTGGTGGTAAAATTGTTTTCTGTGCACACACAAGTCAGGCATTTCTGTTACTTAGTCCACAAAAATGCAGCAATTCCACATTTATCTGCATCAATTTAATACAGGACAATATATCTGTCTGGCCAACTGATGTCAGCTTTTTATCAAAATTAAAAAAATATTCAAAATGAATGGGATGCCAGGGTTTTGTGAAAGAATTAAAAAACAACCCCCCCAGTAATGACTAGTAGATAGAAAAAGACTTAGTAGCTCACATGAAACACCTGTCTCCTCTCTCTGACTGCTGGACTCCAGAGCCTATGTTCTTCTGACCTCTGCGGCAGCGGTGCCTCTTCAAGCCAGACCTGCCCTGGAAGCTCTTCCCACATGAAGGACAGCTGAAGTGACTCACCGCCCGATTGTGGACCCTCTGGTGATTGTGCAGGATGCTGGCGAGACGGAAGGCCTTTCCACATGTGAGACACACATACTTTTTCTTCTGTGTGTGGATGCGCGTGTGATTGCGTAAAGCCATGGGGTTAGTGAAGGGCTTAGAACAGAAGGTGCAACAGTAGTGTCCCGTCTTGTGGGTATTTTTGTGATTCAACAGTGAGCCTGCGTGGCGATAGCTGCGATTACATATGTTGCACATGAAAGGCCGCTCCTCTTTATTTGGAGAAGCATTTAAATCTGCTTCCCTGCTACCTGAAGGTTGATCACAGGTGTGGGCTGCCAGTTGGTCAGCAGAGAAAAAGGCCTGCTTACATTCCTTACACTTAAAGGCTTTAGATTTTAGGCCTCTTCTTACTCCAGACCCATCCTTTCTGAGGTCTCCACAGACGTGAGCTAAAAGCTGCTTCTTTCCTCTAAAGCCCTTTCCACAGTTTTGGCAAGAGTGCCTTTTATATGCAAAGTGGGTGCGCAAGTGGTTCTTCATTGCTAGCTGGTTAGAGTAAGTGTTGTTACAAACAGAGCAGTAATATTCACCTGTTTTATGAGAGTTTCTGTGGTTAACCAAACTTCCAGCATGGCGATACGTGCGACCACACTGGTCACAGGCAAAAGGTCGCCGGTCACCAGTGTCCTCTGTTTTTACTGACATCTTTGAATTTGTCTGTACTGTCCTTTCTTCAGTCAGCTCCTCACAGCACTGAGGAGAATTACAATCCTGATTGGCATTTGAAGCTAAGGGCTGCATTCCTCCCTCTGACCTGGTCCCATTCATCTGCATAAGGGCCTGGATCTGGTTGTTGAGTTCCTGGATTTTGGCTTGGTTCTCTTTGTGCCTTCTCAGGTGATTCAATAGCTGTTTCTGAATTTTGAAAGCTTTCCCACACTCATGACAAGTATGCCTGAGGGAGGAGACAAGAATTATAGTTAATTCTATGTTTGTGAAACTGGAAACAGTCTACACAAAAAGTAAAGCCACAATGACAAAACACTTCTCTGAAAGACAAAAAAAACAAAACAGACTCTACAGGCAACAGCTTTTTTTCTTCTTCTTCTAAACAATCATTTCTTTCCAACAAGCACTGGTCATGTATTATATATATTAATAATGTGTATTTGTGCTGAACTAACCTCTTAATGTCAAAGTGGGATCTCTGATGGTTTTTAAGGGCCAGCAGGTTGTAGAAGCGTTTCTGGCAGACAAGACACCTGAAAACACCCGTTTTGTGAGACTTTTTATGGTTGAGGAGGGAGCCGGCGTGCCTGTATGACCGGCCACACTGATCACACTTGTATTGACGATTCTCAGTATTGACTGTTTGTTTGATGCTGTCTTCATGCTGGGAAACCTTGTTTACTTTGACTTCCTCTTTGCTGTCCACTAACTCATGTTTCCTCTCAGCTGTGCAGTTATGGTTCTCAAGATGATGGTAGCTGGTGCAGAAGATACCACAGCTTCCACATATAATGTTCTGTGCTTCCTCTTTGCTTTCAGAAACATCACTATTCATGTGGAAATGCATAGCATTATCTACCTGGCCCTGATTGTGTACAAGCTGATGAGTAATCAAGTCTTGCTTATTGGCAAAACTTTCCCCACATGTACTACAGATCATCATCTCTCCTGACTCCTCGTCTTTCACTTCTTCATGAGAGGACATGGAAGAAGGCCCTGAGCTTGCAGGAGTGCCGTGAGACTGCGTGTGCCCTCGAAGATGGCTCCTGAGAGCCCTCATGGTTGTGTAGCTGTTGCCACATATGGAGCACTGATACAGGTCACCATCATCTTCCTCGTCTGTGTCAACTTCTTCTTGGCCACCATTCAGCCGGTCACCACCAACATTTTCTTGGAAATTTTGCTCAAAGTGACTTTGGTTGTGCCTAGCATTCAAACCCTGGAACTCTACAGTACTTCCTAGATTTCCAGCTTCACAATGGCCATTACTAACCTGGAAGTTTAAACAGTTGTCATAGTCACCATTAGTAGTGTTATGCTGCTGCTGCAGCAATGGGCAGCAGTGAGACTTAATCCCTGCAATATCTGCAAAAGTCTCTCCACAGTCTGCACACATGTGCCTCTGCATCAGGTGTTCATTGTGAGGTAGATGCACAGTCATGTCCTGGGAGAAGTCCTGATTAAACTGCTTGTGGTACAGTGATCCATTGCTGCAATCAACTCCATTCTCCTGATCCATGCAAAGCACAGGGTGAGCACTGTTCTCCTCTTCGTCCTGGGAGGAGAAGGAGCCCTGCTGGTTATCCAAAGTCAGAGGCTCTGAGGAGAGCCAGTCTCCCTCACCACTGAGGTTAAAAGAAGACGGCTGAGCTTTGTGGAGGCGAAGATGACTTTTGAGGGCTGCCAGGTGAGGGTAATTCTTTCTGCAGATGGAACACTGGTAAATCCCAACCTGATGTGATCTTTTGTGGTTGATGAGGCTCCCAGAGTGCCGGTAGCTTTTACCACAGATCTGACACTTGAAAGGACGCTCATCACAATCTACAGTTGAAGTCGCTTCAATTTCAGGTGCATTGCAATTGTTTTGTGTGGGCATCAGGGTAGGACTGAGAGTGTTTGTGTCCATGACTGGGGGTTCTCCCTGAGTGCTATTGGCCGATGGGGTTTGATTACTAGAGCAGTCAGAGTACATGTGACCATTACTTCTAATCTTCTCTTGTGATTCAAAGTCTCCATGATTATCTGTTGATGACACTGGAAGAATACTGTTTATAGGAGAAGCATAAAAGTTCGACTCAGGTGAAGCAATACTGTTTTCATATGACATATTATGGTTCTCTGACAAAGAATCTTGAAGGCCAAATGACAAAGATGAAGAGTTGTGCATTTGGATGTGCTCCTGGAACTCCTCATTGTTAGGGAAAAGTACCTGACATAAATGGCAAAAATTTACTGGAGCATCTTGGCTCTGAGGTGAAAACTGGTCCACAGGTGTGCCTGTATACGACCCACCTATTGAACTGAGGTCAGTCCCGCTTCTTGCCTTGTGAGTTCTCTGATGACTGTAAAGGGCAGCCATGTTATTGAACAGTTTGAAACATACTGTGCACTCGAATGTTCCCACTTGGTGAGTCTTTTTATGGTTGGTCAAGCTTCGATGGTGTATATATGACTTGTCACATAAATCACATCTGAATGGTCGATTTACTGCATCCTCCAAGTTCTCGGATTGTAGATTATAAGTAACCTCAGTCTTGTCCTCGGATGGGCTATTTACTGTGGAAATCCCAACACTGGTCAAGTGCTCACTAACATGATGCAGGTGATCGTTTTCAAGTTCGTGCCTATTTTCATGTGAGGAATATTCCATGTCTACATTCAGCAATGACTGCTCTTTTGCTCGTCTGGTAAGGTGAACCCTCTCATGTGTAGCTAGCTGTGTTGCCAGACGAAAAGCTTTTCCACATTCCACACAGGAATACTTTTTTAGAGAAGTGTGGCTGCGGAGATGACTCTTCAAGGCTGAGGCATTGGAGTTTTCCTTTCCACATATGTTACACTGAAAAGAACCTACTTCATGAGTCTTTTTGTGGTTAGTTAGGCTACCAGCGTGCCTGTAGCCACGTCCACATTCATCGCATTTAAACTTGCGTTCTTCATCTCGCTGATGATGGCAATCCATATGTTCCACCAGACTGGGCATACTGGGACACACCATGCCACACTGTTTGCAAGGAAAACCTGTTGTCCTGCCAGGGTCTTGCACTGCCATCACAATAGGAGGACTGAGCTAAGAGCACCAGACACAAAGCATTTGAACATGCAGGACAGAAATGCATTAGTTGCCTTTCTTATTCATATTAAAGAGGGCAGTTCTTCACAATAAAATCCAAAGACTGTGTGGGGGTAACAATGCAGAAAGACGTCAAAAACTGGTCCCAACAGACCTGAAGAGTGAGCTGAATTTGTGGAATCCAGACAAATGGAGCTGTTGAGGACAGAAAAGATTTCAGCAACAGTATTAGTTTTATGGAGCACATCAAACTACACACTTCAGGACGTTACAGATAACTTATCATTACTATTATATTCTTAATCATGAGAAGCCGATACATTTCAGATTTAATGCGCATCCCTCAATAGTCAACATGCACGAGGGCAGACTTACTAGCGGAGTGTAAACAGCCTGGCATGTTTTACTACCTCTCTGCACCAGCGTGCTAACTGAACTCGCTATTTCAATACACCAGGAAAACAACGCCTCTCAATATAAATGTACCGACACTGTAAACACGCATCGCCCCCCACATTATGAGCAAAAACGTAACAACAGGACTCATAGAACACGTTCTCATTAAGTTTTTCGGAACACCAAGCAACTTAACTATTAAATGGCAAAAAAGCAGTGAGCTAACATTAGCGGGTTACGAGCTAGCATCATCTTGGCTAGCTAAACAAACATTGCACCCATTGCACCAAAAAAGCGTTTTTAAACCCGAAACTGCAGAGCCCAGCGAGTGCACAGAGTTTAATACCTACAGGAGCACTTATTTCACGGGGGTCCCACAGCTAAATATTCCCTCGTTATTTTAAAAATATTACTTTTATGTAAAGGGCAGCCCCCTTCTCCAATTGTCTTTTTTTTCTTCCATCACCATTTCCACAGTGCGCTTGTTGCTAGGAAACAGGAAATGTGCAACAGAGAAATAGTTCCCTCTTCAAAGTAACTCGATGAGCTTAAGTTACAGCAACTAACTAACGTTACAAACCGCTGGTTTGAAGAAAAAATAATATAAGTAATATAAGTAATAATTTAAATAATAATAAGTAAAAACCAAAATCGCAAATGCAAATAAAAAACAAGAGATGAATGCTCACGTTCAGTTCATTTACAAAACTGCCCCCCCCCCAAAAAAAAAAAAAAAAATACTGGATAGCTAAGGTTGCTAGCTCTGCCGCTGCCAATCAAACTTTATTGGGCCTTATATTTTACTACAGGGGTTCTAGCACATTTATGATGTGTCTTAGATTAAAAGTTTTATAATTAAACGCATTTAATTGTTGCACACTTGATTCGCCGAGAGCTTGTCTTCGTGGTCCTAGAGCCGTCCGGGTTCTCGCAGCCAGTCAGCGGCAGCCACAGTGTCAAACGCAGCCGTTTACCGAGGTACCACCGAGCAGCGATTAATGCCCTGATTCCGGTAAGAACGATCTTTGTTTTTCTAATACACACAAGCTACAAAGACAGCTAACATTAGCTAGATGCATTCTGTACATTTACGGTCATGGTGATGGCGGTGATGATGATGGTACTATCGAGTGCAGCCGGTCCTAAAGCCAGCCATTTTGAGTTAGTATAAATATTTAGCAAGCTACAGCTAGCGGAGGGGTATACGTACAGATCACGTCCGGCTGTTCGCAGGACCATCACGCTGAGCAGTGATTTTTCTTATCTCTTTCTCTGGTCGTGCGTATGTCAGTCGTTCATGCACTGTGATCTCTGACATTTCCTCACCAACTTCCTTTGGCATCAAAGCAGCTAGCTTATTGTCCCTGAGGTCCTAATGCCAGCCATTTTGTTATTAAATGCACACCCACATATTTCTCTTATTATCTGACTATTTCTTGTCCCTCAAAAGCCGCTGTCACTGAAGCGCTGCTCTTCACATCCGTAATTGTCATAGGATTTAAACAGCCTCACGCCAGTGGAAGAATTTTTGTCTCATGCTTCCAATGATATGTCTTTATTTTTTACATTGTTATTAAACGGTGCATTTTTTTTGTTTGTTTCATCTTTTTGCAGACGTAAAGATGGCCTCTGCTCAACCTGGCAGCCCACCTCTTGCCGCGGAGCATACCCCTCCTGTGCAGGATGAAGAGGGCCAACAAGAGGAAGAGGTGGAGAGGGATCAGCCTGCAAAAAAACGTGGCAGAGGCAGACCTCCGAAAGCCAAACCCCTTTTCAAATGCTCTGCATGCACGGAGGCTTTTAAGAGTCTGCCAGCTCTGCAGAGCCACAAGCAGTCAGTACATGCGAAGGAACGACAGCAACAGCAGCACCCGTGTCCTGAGTGTGCCAAAACATTCTCAAGCAAAGCTCAGCTCTCAAAGCACGAGCGCACTCACTCAGCCCAGCGCCCCTTTCAGTGTCCTGACTGTCACAAAGCTTACAAGACACCCACAGAGCTACGCAACCACAGCCGCTCCCACACCGGGGAGAAACCTTTTGTATGCACAGAATGTGGTAAGGCCTTCATGCAGGCGATATGCCTGAGGATCCATATGACACAACACAGTGGAGAGCGCCCTTTCTCCTGCCGCCAGTGCTCTAAGAGCTACCCAACCTTATCCAAACTGAAGGTGCACACGCGCTCCCACACTGGAGAGAAGCCATACTTCTGTGCCGAATGCGGGAAGAGCTTCGCGGACCCCTCGGTGTTCCGAAAGCACAGAAGGAACCACCAGGGCCATCGGCCGTATGTCTGCAGTGAGTGTGGCAAAACGTACACGGAGCTGAAGGACCTCAGAAACCACGAGCGTTCCCACACTGGAGAAAAACCCTACCTGTGTTCGGACTGCGGCAAGGCCTTCTCCCGTTCCTCCTCCCTGGCCTGCCATCAGCGCATCCACTCCCAGAATAAACCCTATCAGTGCGAGCAGTGTGGTAAAGGCTTCACTCAGCTTTCCTCCTACCAGTCCCATCTTCGCACTCACTCTGGTGAGAAGCCGTTCCTCTGCCCGCAGTGCGGCAAGATGTTTTCAGACCCCTCCAGTTTCCGTCGCCACCAGCGAGCCCACATGGGATTCAAACCCTATCCCTGTGATAAGTGTTCCAAGAGGTTCCGGCAGCCAGCTGATCTGGCGGTGCACGAGCGTGTTCACTCTGGAGAACGGCCTTACAAATGCCAGAGCTGCGACAAGGCTTTTGTTGCATCCTGGGATCTGCGGCGCCACATGCTTGTCCACACGGGTCTAAGGCCCTTCTCATGCACGGAGTGCGACAAGTCATTTGCTGAGCGCTCCAGCCTCAACAAGCACCGGCGAGTGCACTCTGGAGAGAGGCCTTTCAAATGTGAGGAGTGTTTGAAGTCATTTGTAGTGTCCTCAAGCCTGCGCAAACACGAAAGAACTCACCTTGCTGAGCAGTCTGAACAACAGCAGCAGCAACAGGAGACAGAGGCTGGGTCTGCCTCAGGCTTTACTGCCCACACAACTCTCCCTCAGTTCTCCTGTACTCACTGTGATGCTACATTTGGTACCTGGGAAGAAGTTCAGACCCATGAAAACCTTCACTCCACTGACTCAACTACGTCGTCTGTTACAAAAATTGTGCCGTTGGGTTTGCATGTCTGTGAAACCTGCCACGCAGAGTTTGCACAACTGGCAGACTTGCAGGAGCACGAAAAGCAGCATCTCAAGCAGAGGCCGCACGTGTGCAACAGCTGCGGCAAAGGCTTCCTCAACAAATCTGGACTGCGCAAACATCAGAAGATCCACTCTAGCAACAAACCCCACTGCTGCCCCCACTGTGGCAAAGCTTTCCTGTTCGCCGCCTACCTTCGCAAGCACTTACGGACTCATGGAGCTGCCACACAGCTCACCGACTTAAACATCATTCACACAGACCCCCTCCCTTCTCCTCCGCAGCCCAGCGAGGTTTCTTCCCCGTCAGTGGTGCCCAGCACCATGTCACTGACGGTCCCAGTGACCGTACCTGTCACTGCTTTTCACTCTCTTCCAGAGTACTTAGTCAAAGAAGAGGGAATTTAAGCTTATTCACTTCATTGTAAATTTAATTCGAGATATTTACCCAGTGGCCTTAAATCTTTTTTTTAGATCATGGATCTGACTTTTCAAAGTGACTTCTTTCAGAAATGTCAGAAATACATTATCCTTATGTACGTGGTTGATATTTGGTCTTTGATTTTTATTGCCACAGTATTTAAAAAAATAATATATATGTTAATGTATTAAAATATACATTATACTGTACTATAAGTACCTTACTATAAAATTGTCTTATCTGTTGTGATCATAAAAATACACCATAAAAAAACAAAAACAATAAAATCCTTGGATTTATGGCAATTATGTTTTTATAAAAAAAATTTAAATTGTTTTTGAATCTATTTTGTCTGAACAATTTGTAACTGCTTCACTGTCATCAATATAAAACTTGTCATATTGCGAAGCTCATTGGCATTTAAAACCACATTTTTATACCAATAAAAACACGTAAGTGCAACAATCAGTTATAATCTGAGATTTATTTGATGTTATGTTTATATTTTGTGGATCTGCACACTCGCTGTTTTAGTGTTGATGAACATGCACAAAAAACAAAGTGAGGCTTGTATCAGCAGATAGTTTGGTGAGAAACTGTAACGTGCATGTCGCAGTGCTGTTTCTTGAACCCATAAAAGCCACAGTGATTGCATTCCGTTAGTGGGCTGCAACCCTTCAAGGTAAACTCTCTTATGTGCTACATTTGACTCCTATTAACAGCAGTGTTATACACCAAGATGCATAGACACAAACAGGGCTGCATATGTTTGCTGTGACATTTGTTAATGTATACAAAGGGTGTTTTTTTATGCTTGATGCACTGTAATGCATCTGTTGCAAGTTGTAGGAGATTTGTTGGTTTTTCTGTGCATGTGTACATTTCATATTGGAGTACATTTTATGATGGGAAACCCTTTAATGTGTAGGGCAGAGCGAGTTATTGACTTTGGAGTCAAGCTCTACCACAGACTTAAGTTAGATACAGAAACAATCTATCGAGAGCAGCATAAAGTGAAATGATCTGTCAGAATTGCTCACCTATAATTATGGCAGCGGGGTTTATGTTTCACCAGCTTCCTGACTTACATTTTTGTGCAGAAGTGACAATGGCAGCAATTATAACATCTCATCCCATCCTAAGGATGATGGTGGATTCCTCTGCTCTCCCTGTGGTTTGGATTTCTGTGCATCCGACTTGCTATCCTCTTCCTTGCTGAGCTGCCCCTCACCAAACTGGATGCTGCTTTTACCTGCAACAGCACCAAACACTGAACAAATGCCTGTTTTAACAAACGACTTAAGAAGCCCATGATGGTGACATGGAACTTCACGTTTGTCCTGATTGTCATCTCTGTCCTGCTCATGGACCTGTTCACCTCCCACCTCTACACAGTGGCACAGGAAAGGAGATCCAGGATGAAGGCAGACGAGGAGCTGGAGGCTCAGGCGGTGGTGGCGGACACCAGGGGCAAGATGATCATAGACTTTCACAAAAACAGAGGTACCGTAAGCTTCTACCTGCTCAGCATGGCTGTGTGCATTTGTACTTGAAGCCTGGTTTTTGTTTGTGCTGCTTTCTTGGAACCTGGGTGCTCGGTGATGAATACACAGGTGGCAAAGAAGGCTGCCTTTGTAATTTGAGGGCCGCTTTGGAGAAGCGCATGCCTATTTATGCTTTGGTTTCTATATCAGGCATGGTTATTGCGTGTTCAGTCTTGTTTTGTATTTACTTAGTTTTCTGTCTTATTATATCTAAACAGAGCTATATAGTTATAAGGAATATTATAGACTACAACTGATATAAAAAAAAATCTCAAAACCTTTTTTAAAGCTTTTTTTAATATGTGCTGTGAGACATATTTTGCTGACATAAAGGATCCGGGTGTTGGCTTCAGTGTTTCTGAATCAGGTTTTTACTTGGTGTTTTGATCCGTGCACAAACTCAGCTGCAGCGAGAGTGTCAAACACTGTTATAACTAAACTGTCTCAGCAGTTTTTGTGCACCATGTAGCACTGGGAAAATACTCCCAAACACTTAACATGAGAAATGAGGTGTGTGATATAATGTAATGCATTATTTACAGTGAAATATTTGGAGGATATTCATTCAGCCCAATAATCAGTCAAGCTGCAGCGTTTGGCCTTGTCATTCATGACTTGAGTTGCTTTCCAACGAGGTAAAAGGTGAAGGAGGACAGTCAGCTAGCGCTTGTGCTCATTCTTGAGTGAGATAGATTTCCTGTTGCTCTGCTTCATGGTGTAGAACAGTGCTGCAGCAGCGTCCGTTAGAGGCTGGCAGGAGGAGAAGCAAGCAGGGTTTAAAGAAAAAGCAACATGGGGAAGCACAGGAAGTATTCTAAAAAGAACAATTATAAAATAATGAATTACCTGTGAGTCTGAAAGGACAGGGTTTTTCTGGGGGGTGGAAAAAAATTAAGTGTCAAAGTGGTGTAATGTGATGTACTGAATGTAATAAAAAACAATAAAAATTCACCCGTGTGAAGTTAAACATGTTGTTGTATATTGGCTCCATGGTTTTAACCCATTCTTGGTATATTTGTTTGTCCTCTGCACTGCTCTTATACTCTCTGAAAACAGCCATACATTTTGTATAGTTCATTTTCTCAGTCTAGAAAGAGCATACATTCAGAAACACACTCCCATTTCTTGTTTTGTTAATTATATTCATAAGGAATATAAAACAGATAAAAGATACTGTGCAAGAGTCCTGACCCAAGCCTGATTTCCTCACATTTTGCTAGTGAATAGCCTTTGTCATTATTTTTTAAAGCGGTCCTGAGCAATCATTCTCCAGACTTTCTGAAGGTCTTTGGACATTGGCTGTATTTTTGCACCAAAGAGCTGTTAGCTGTAAACTTGATATAACCCGCCATGGTGTGCAGTGTTTTCTTAAAAAAAAAAAACAAAAAAATTGAGGAAACAGGAGAACCAGAGCATCTTGACAGAACAGAAGAATAGGCAGAAGAAGCCTGGAGAACTATTCCTGAAGACTGCTTAAAGACATTAGAAGAAAGCTGCCTCAGATAGTTCAGGCTGTGTTGAAGAATAAAGGTGATCGTATCAAATATTGACTTTAAAGCTCATTAGAATTGTGCAAGCTCGGGTTTCCTTATATTTCCACGCATGTTTGTGCATTTCAATAAATCGCTGCACCATTTTCCTCTCAAAATATAAAGAAATTAGTGGTGACTCAAGACTTTAGCACAATACTGTAAATACACTAAAGATGAGAACTTTGAATAAAATTAAAAAAAATAAATGTCAGAATCCAGGGTAACCTCTGAATCAGAAATTTTGAGATAATAATGGCCTTAAAAGCATAGAAAGTGACTGAGTTTCTGCTTCTCAACACTGTCATACTTCTTATCTAAATACCACATAATGCCAAATGTTTATAAACTCATTTTTTCCACCTTCTTTTCTACTTGTGTGTCATTTTGTCTTTTGTGTGTTTCAAATGTTTCGATTCAGCCTTCATTAAATGTCAAACTTCAGCATAACATGCTGCCCGTCGGTCAGAGGTCCCCGCTGTAACTCACATCGCTCTCTCAATAAGCTGCATCTGCATCTCTCCTTCCCTCCTGGCGTCGAGGAAGCGGCCTCTGACAGCCAGAGCGGCGCTGGCCTGTGACGAGTTGAGCTGAATGATGGCCAGAGACAGAGAGGACAGGACTGCCGAGCTGAGGAGGAGAGTCACGCTGTTTTCACAAGAGTGCTTCTCAACATTTACAGCATCAGCAATGCCATTATGTTAATGTGGAAAAACACACACGGGGGCCACTTTGGATCTGCTCAGACGATGAATTGCATGACCTTCACTGAGTGTATGAAGACTGGGCTGAGTGCTTCATTTACTGTGTGACTAAATGCTAGAATGGATGAGGCATTATTTCTGCATGAAAGCACCAGTATCTCAGCAACAGTCAGTCTCCTTGGATTTTCAAACCTGCTTTGCCTAAAGGTTCACTGAAATTGTCATAAATACCACATCTAATCAGTTGTTGTCCCGGGGAGGGAGAATGCCTCGTTGATTAAAGATTTCAGAAGGTAATGGCTTGTTTAAGCCATGCATAGGCATGCAAATAGCTCTGTGCAGCAGCGTGTGGAAGTGGAGGAGAATTCAAAACTCCGTAGTAAGTAAAGCATTGTAATTCAGGACACGTCATTATCACCTGTCATCAGTAACATCCCGGTCTGTAGTTAACACTCTGAGCATGGTCTGTCCGTTCTTCTGCCTGTATCTGATCTGCAGCTGGATGGACACACGGCTACCAGAGGCTGGTGGCGGCACTACAAAGAACAAGATGAGTGATTTGAGAGTTTTTAAAACAATAATCTGCATGAATATTTTAATTCCAGCTTACTGCCTTCTTTGGTTTATAAACCTGCTTGAGAAGGTGACCCATGACCCTATGTGTGAGTCTGCCCCAGACGAGTTCCTGTGTGCCATCCCGCTGGCTCTCTCCCTGCCTACTCTCTATACTGTCCTGTCTAATAAAGGCAGAAACTAACTGTGGTGGTTAAATGAGTTAACCATTGCTCTGGCCTGTATGAGGAGTCGCTGGTCAGTTTGGCTCAAATGAACCACTTTTCACCCATCTGACATACATAGCTCAGAATATAGGCTAAATCCCTTTAGGCAAGAACTCGGTGATCCCAAGCTGAATTTGGTCTGTCAGTGAATCTGTTCATGTTGATTAAATTCAAATGGGAACAAATATCTTACCAAAACTAGATGGGAGAGCCTTTTACCAATCTGTTTTGCCACAGGGTTTTCCTTCTGATTTATAGAACGTGTAAAATAAAGCTGGATGTGCTAAAGAAAATGTACAGTCATGGTGGTACTAGAGAAGAAGTCAGGGAATCATGAGTGTAAAATTTTACAATAATCCATTTGGATATGGTGGACCAACTGTCTGACCAATATTACCATCTATTAATTTAATGAAAGCCTATTTTTTTTTGGCAGTTTCTCTTTCTTACTGTCTTGTTTTTCAACTCACAGTTATTAGTGGAACATGCCAAAACTGGGTCCACTTTGTTAGTTTATTTTCAGATGCAATAACTCTGGCTGTGTCTCACTTTACAGTGTTGGAGTAATCTCAGACTGAGACTTCAGGTTTTCTTGGCTGGCATCAACAGAAACCACCACATCTCGCACTTTCCTCAAAGACCTGGCAACACGCACCAGCTGCGATACTGAGAAATTCAGCACAACTGCAGCTGAAACTGAGAAGATAAGTGAGCCAATGGTGTCAGTCTATCAGAGGGTTTTTTTTTAACCCCCCCTCACCTTCTGAGTCCTGTTCATTCGCTCTAAATTGGAAGGTGATCTCCGTATGTGGGTCCACATTCCCCACCTCTCTGGTCACCTTGTGTCCAGCCTCCTTCTCTCCCTTCATGCACCTTCAAAGGAGAACATGAGTCACTGCTTAGGGTCATTTAAGTCTCTAGATATCAATTCAATAAGCTTATTTTGGGTAATAATGTGCAGTGCAGTTCTCACATTGATTTGGGCAGCAGTAAAATTACAGCACAGTGGGTGGCAATGGTCTGGTTTTGAATAATCTGCTCAAACTCTGGATGCAGCCTGCTGGGACTGGCTATTACCACCTAGACTCAAGGAGACGACACAGACTGACACCATGAGATATGCATGATTTGATGACTCATATGTTACATATGGTTACATTGTGTCTTACTTTTCCTCTAGTACGATCAGCAAGTTTCCCCAGTTCATCCAGCCTGCAGTCTGTTCCCTCTATGGACAGCACAGACACGGTCACCCTAATCAAAAGAGATGTTTGAAGATCATCACAGTACCTCTAGATAAAAGTAACAACAGTAACAACATTTTTATTGAGCTTATAAGTAGTATTGCTTTTAATAGAGCCTTAAATATGTAAATAACTGCGTCAACAATTTTATTCACAGTCTGTTTTTTTATGTGCCTACCCCTGATTGGCAGCAAACTCTCCCAGCTCCTGGTAGAAGATGGTGGATGAGATGGAAGTGCAAGCATTATTGTCGTCCTCTTCTAGATTTCCTAACTCTGTGTTGGCTTTCCCATCTGTACAGATAATCACCTTCAAGATCAGCAGGGATAGCGAATCAGGAAAGCATTGTTTAGAAAACTGAAGTGATCACCACAGGAGGTTTTAAATCCAATACATGAAATACAGTATTTATATAGCCCTGCTAACTGTATGGTTCAAACCATTTTTGGTGGGCAAAAAAGTGGTTTGATTCCAAACACATTTTCCACCTTGCTCTCACCTTATTTCCTGCCTGCTTTTCTACTGCTGACTCTCCGGTGAGAAAAATTTAAAAAATATCTAAAATCTGGAAGCTGCTCCATCAGCTCAAACAGTTTAGGCTTTCTCACCAGTCATATGCCCCAAGTTTCAAGTCCATTTAGTACAGGTTGCATGTAAAATACTCATGACCTCTGAACTGGCAAAAATTTAGAAATACAGTTGACTTGATGACCAAACTTACCTTTGAGCCTGGTTGTCTGGAGGCTATTGCAATTGCCAGCAGAGCAGCTGGACCCAGTGCGGTGGCACCATTTGGAGACAAGCTTTCAACAAAAGGAGCAATCAGAACATATAAATACATATAATGAAATCAACTAATGCATGTTTAAAATAAATAAAAACACAAATTGCTGTTTTCTCTGTACCTCATAACTTGACTCTGTAAGAAGTCCTTGGTCTGTGAAAGTGGAGGTGGACTGGGGAAAGTGGCTGCAACCTCTTTCAAATAGAGACTCTCAATCAGCTCAGCCCCACTCAGGCAACGTGAGCTGAAATTATCAAAGCTATGTATGGTCACCTGGAGATACAAACACCAGAAGGTGGTGATGGTGGTGGTGGTGGGGTAACAACAAAAACACCAGTGAGGACAACCAAATCCAATGTAAACAACAGCATTCACCCAATCCCAAAATCTCACAGAAATTTAAATAAAGCAAATTCCAAAGAAGCAGTTGTTTCACAAAATGAAATGAAGACAAAAGATGTAGAATAAAGTTAAAATTCCAATTTTATGGCTTCCACCTCACTTCACCCCTCTTAGAGAGAAAAAAAGGACACAGAGGTTACCTGCCTGCTGTGCGAGACCATCAGCCTCCTCACAACAGGCAGTCTGCAGTATGTCGTATTATGGTGATAGTTTGTCACAACAGCTAGACTAGTTTGTGCTCATTCTTCTTCTTCCCAGAAGAGTAAATAAGTCTGAGTCTGCTCAAGAGCATAACAGCAAATGTATGAATAGAAAATGATGCACTCCACAACCACGCATGTACCTGATGGTTGAAGGAGACGAGCCCCACTCTTGTGCCAGGTTGTTGTTCACTTAGTCTCTCAACGCACTGTGACACGGCTTCCTGGACAAACTGGTTTGAATACAGTAATATTTGATTTGTAGCATCTCTGCACAGATCAAGCACTACATTAGTTCAGCAGAGACCACAAAAATCATCAAGCTCAGCCACAGCTTTCATTGGCTAATGGCTCCGCTGACACCCTTCTACGCATCCAACTGGCAAATATCTGCAGATGGAATTTCTTTTGACTGAAGTGGTCCTGACCAAACTTCAAAATAATGAAAAGAAAGAAAAAAAAACTCACTTGGAGACGGGATCTGTACACAGTCCGCTCTCCTCCTGACATCCCCTGAAACAGTAAAGACATCACAGGTTGTATTCATGAACGCCTGCTGTCACAAATGGCCTCGTGATGCCAAGTGTCAGTAATGTTGTTGTACCTGGCACGTGACTCCCATAGAGCCCGACACATCAATGCAGAAGAGCAGTAGAGGATCAGTATCACACAGAGGCTTTTCATTGGGATTGAGCAAAAAAAGGTTGTCTTGGTAACCATTTAGAGGACTCTGTAGTAAACTGGGTGTGCTGGAAAAACTGCAGAAGTAACACTCATCAACCTGAAATGCACCAAAAGGAAAGAGCATAAATTTAGCCAATCAAGTCGTCCATTGTTTCATGAGGTTGTGATCAATAACGCGCATGCTTCTTTCATACTTTATGTTATTGGTTACAAGGGATTTACCTCTGAGATCAATGCCTCTTAAATGTGTACTACAACTGATCAGTTTCAGAATAAAGGTAAAATTGTAATTACCACATTGTCATAGCAGGTGTCCACAACAGAGCCACAGCAGGAGCAAAAGCTGGGTTCTCCTTGCATGGGTTGGACTGGAAAAACAACAACAAAAAAAATACCCAACAAACAAAAACAAAGAGTTATTATCACCTGGAAACTGGAACCCAAACTACAGTTTTCTTAATGTAAAAACCTTCACAGATGTTTTTGTTTAAAACAAAATGACATCTTCTTGGTATGACGTTAACGTGATGATAAAAGTTTACTGACCGCTTTCCTCTGAGAGTAACTTTCCTAAACTGACAAGAACCACATTAGGATTTCCTGTCAGAGCCGCTGATCCTGGGTTTGCAATAACATGAGCGTTAAAAATATGCATTTCACACTATATCAGTTATAGCTGATGTGCTGTATCTTGTGATACCTCTAAGGTGACTGTTATAATCACCTTTAGTAGTAGGCTCTGGGGATGGAGGAGACTTCTGAGAGGATGAAGGAGGTGAGGGAGGTAAAGGTAACAGCATCAGGTATTCAGGGATTGAATTCATAAATTCAGGTCTTGGAGGGATGGCTGGGGCTAAGATGAAAGACGACGAAAAAGGATCATCTGGAATGGGTGTCCGAACAAATTTAAAAAAAAAAAAAAAAAAAAAAAAAAGTTGCCTTTTACCTGGTGATGACACAATGCCAGGATCAGCTGGCAGGCTCACCTCACCACCAGTGCCTTCTGGTACATTGTAAGCATAATTTGGGTCCCAGGGTTGTGCATTGAAATCCGGCTCTTTTTTTGGCAAATCATAGGTAAATTCTTGATTGACTGTGTGGGGGTACATGAGTGGCTGGTCATAGAAACATGACTTTGACCTGGGTTTCATATGAGGTGGAAGAAGAGCTGCGTAAAACAAAGAGAAACAGAGTGTTGATCATAAATCTACTGAACTGCTGATTGTTGTAATGCTGCAGGACTCAGAGGCTCACACAAATGAGCAAAAGATGAAGGTTTACTGCAGCAAAGACCAAACTGAGGCAACAGAAATCCAATTTGGGGAACATAGCAACACGAGGATCACACAGGAACAAGAACACAGACCATAACACACGAACTAAAAGGAGACAGGCTTATTTATACACAAGGAGGGTAATCAGGGGAATGGGAAACAGAAGGGCAGTGACACACATCTGAACATAATCAGGGGACAGACAGGAAGTAAAAGTAAATGCAAGACACAAAGAACAAAAGATCACAAAATAAAAGAGGAAATGAAGAAATAAGTTAACACAGGAGGAGGAGAGAGAGACAGACACTGATGGTGCTCATATCTCCATGATACAAACTATAACTAAGACCAAAACATGACAGAAACTAAAAGCACAGAATATTCAATATGAAGCCCAAACAATAAACAACACTTGAACTGTGAACTCAGAGGAATAGTGAATAAATCCAAATTCCACTCTTGGTAATAAATAAAAGTAAGAACCAAGAGACATGAGAGCCTAAAAATAAACATGGACTCAAAACCTCCAAATCTTCGTAACTTTGGAACAAACTGGAGATCATGACACAGATCTGTTCAGTCTAATGAGATTTAGATCTCATCGCCAAACACATTATGATGCGTTTAACACCAGCAGCTCCATCAAACTATAAGGTGAAAGAGCAATGAGCATTTTTTTCCCCTCCATACTGAGAGAAAAATCAAGTGGCACATCCTTGAAATCTAGGGACGGTGATGAAACCCAAAGGTTTGAGAAGCAGGTTGGTGATGGGACAAATCTGGGTACAAAAAGTAAAGAGCAATGTTTGCCCTTTCTCTCTCAAAAAACATGCAAGTACAAGAAGAACGCGCAAACTCCACACACAGTCCCCAGCTTACCAGGAGTTTGAGCCCAAAACCTTCTTGCTGTGACACACAGCATTAGCCACTGCACCGCTGTGCCACCCAATTGTACTTTAAAGAACAATAAACACACTTCTAAAATGGCTGCATTACCCTCTGGAGCGGAAAGAATAGCGACCAAATTTCCTGTGTGTTTGGGAATCCTAACTGTAGAGTGTGCTATATGAAATAATACATTCAGTTGACAGCATCAGTGCCACATTCACTGTACCTGTCTTAGTAGAAGACGTCTGCTGAGGAATTATGGAGGAAAATGGGTCCAGTTTAATGTGAATTTCAGCATTATCGTAGAAAACAGAATTCTTCAAGACCGTCACGTCCTTGCTATTTTCTGACTCTTGCTTTGAAGAAAGAGGCGGAGGATTTGGTGGTTTGACTGTTGCCGGATTCCCTGGTACAGGAGGAGGCGGAGGAGGAGAACGAGGACGAGGATGGATGCGATTAACAGGAGGAAGAAGAGCTAAAAAATATGAAAATACAAATTAATACACAGTTTCTAGAAAGAAAAATCTGTGCTCAGACAAAACAGCCAGTGCAGTGTTGACCTTTGTACTGTGACTCAGGTGGCAGATGGCTTTTCCTGAGTAAAGTATGTTAAAGGACTCTCTTCTCTAAGACAGACAGGACAGTGTCACTGCTTGTATAATGAGACAACCAGTCATCCCGAAAGCTCAGATGAAAGAAAAATCCACCTACAGATACTTTCACGTAGTTATGTATCATCAGCGTTCGATATTCAAAGCAAATAAGTTCTTATTTTGTGGTTGCGTGTTCTCTAATCTCTTTTTATACTTTAGCTAACAACTTAAAAACATTTCCCGGAATTTCTTTTGATGGAGAAAATCAGATTACAGATGTGGCTGAAAGCACCACCTTTGTGCCTTTTTGAAGGATTTCATCAAACTGGTACACCACCAGAAGCTATTTGAACCTGCAACTGAAGTATCTGATGTTTCCGGTCCTCGTTATGCATAGCTGAAATACTTTCTTTTGTCAACCTTTACTGAACTATCAGTGTGCCTATTTTAGCAATCTGTGGGAGTGGTGGAGAAAAAACAAAACAAAAAACAACTAAGCAAACTGATATAGAAATGTAACATCTGACTTTTTGAAAAGGAGTGCCTGCGCTTGTAACTTTACATTTTCCTTGATGTAATGCCTGGCAGCGTTTAAATCAAATCACACCTGAGCGTTTGAAGATGTTTGGATTGGGTTGCTCCTTCTGACTCGGTGACGGTGGCACATAAACAAACGCACAAGCAAATTCCATCGTGATTCTGAAAGTACAAGATTAAAGAGGGCATGACAGCAATGACATTCAAAACAGCACAATCCCTTCCAGTATAATCAAACAACTCCTAGCATAGATGGCCCTGAGGTGCAAATACTCCAAAAGAAACTTCATTTAAATCAGGTGACACAAACAGCTACCTTAAATGTAAGAATAACTAGAAGTACTTACACGTGTGGAGGTCTTTGAGTGCTATCCGTGCAGTACAACAGAAAACATACTGTCAGCACTGTCAAGTCGCAGAAATGTTTCTGCTGCTGCTGCACTTGCCGTCTCTCACTGAGTCATGTCTTGAATATCTCGTCCAACAGGTTTCTTTTCTCAAGAGACTTCAAAGGTTTTCTGTGATGGTGTTTGGTTAGTTATCTATGGAGCCCCGCAAGGGACATTGGAGAAGAAAAAAAAGATGTACTTTTGAGAAATCCCGCAAAAGTTTTAAATTTAAAACCATACATGTTCAGGTTTCACCCTGGTTGTGATCCTTGGTTATGATAAAGGAGTTTTTCACCTGCCTGCCTGCTCCCCTCCACGCCACCGCTACGCCAAAACTTTCTCCATGTCCTCCTGGATTCCCCTTCCTGCATACAAACCTTTCCCTCTGCAATCACCAACCTCCAAGAGTAAAATAAGAATTAAATTATATTCCACTCAAATTAATATTGGAATTTAACTTACCTGGATCTCTCTAACTCCTGTTTCCCTCTCTTGCAGGAAGAATCCCGTGTCCTGTTCCTACTGAGCTACACTTACCTGAGATAATTAGTTCTTTTCCAATGTTACCTGTTAATAAAATATGCAAACTACCGCCAGCATCTGAGTCCTGCATTTGAGTCCTGCATTTGAGTCCACGTTAATCACACACACACGCATATATATATATATATATATAAATCCCAGCTTGCCCAGTGGGCAGTCTTTGTCCTCCAAGTTCGGGTCCTCTACCAGTGGCCTGGGAGCTTGAGGGTCCTGTGCAGTATCTTAGCTGTTCCCAGGACTGCGCTCTTCTGGACAGAGATCTCAGATGTCATTCTTGGAATCTGCTAAAGCCATTCTCCCAGTTTGGGGGTCACTGCCACGAGTGTTCCGATTACCACAGGGACCACGGTTGACTTCATCTTCCACATCCTTTCTAGCTCTTCTTGGAGCCCTCTGTATTTATCCAGCTTTTCGTGTTCCTTCTTCTTGATGTTGCCCTCACTTGGTATTGCAACGTCTATGGCCTGCTCACTATGGCCTGCTCACTATGGCCTTCTTCCTCTGTTTGTCCACTACTACTATGTTTTTACACACACAAGAGCTTGTGAGTCCATAGTACCATAGTAGCTAGAGATAGAAGATAGAACACTATCAGTCATGGACTGCCCTCCCCAGAGCCTGGACCCCAACATTATTGAAGCAGTGTGGGATCATCTTGACAGAGAACAGAACAAAAGGCAGCAAACATCCAAACAAGAGCTTTGAATGTCCTTCCAGAAGCTGGGAGAACTACTCCCTAAGACTAAAAGAAATTACAGGAATGACCTTCAAAGTCATTAGAGTTGCAGACTGTTTTGCCTTACATACTGTATTTCCATGTATGTTTGTAAATGTTACTATATTTTGTCAATACAAACAATGGCAGCAAGAAACAGTTTTAAATGCTCTATCTAGCATTATCACCACCTTCAGAGCATTCTGTGGACCTTGAAGGAGAGGTTAGAGGTCAAATGTGACATATTTTAAATCTTTATACAGTGCTTTCTATAGGATGACAATACACACCACACTTGTAAGAATCATATTTTCTAAGTTGTAAATCATTAAGTTGACCTTGAAGACCTCGGTGGATGTAAGCCAAATGTTAACACGAGCCCACTCTACAAACATACAAAGTTTTATCAGAATTCATTCAAAACTTTTAGAGCTGTCGTGTACGCACGCAAACGCTACCAGAAACATAACCTCCTTTGTGAAGGTCATGAGGGTGACTCAGGCCTTTTACACACCACTGTATGTGTGAGGTTTTAAAACTTACATCTGTGTAAGTTCTATATGGGATCAGCATTACCTTCAAATGTTTTTACAAAAAAAAAAAAAATCCCTCTTATAGGTGAACACACTGATGCACTCATTCTTCAGCAGATGAATGTCAGTCTAGCATCAAAATCTGCACAGATATCATTTTTCACAGCGCCAGTTCAAATATCCAAGAGAAGGAACCAGAAGCAAAAACCAACAAAATAGAATAGAGGCAGTGATGACTTTTATTTTGAAAATCCATCCTGAGTCAAGCCACCTTTCTGTGCTTAATACTCAAAAATCAGCATTACATGCTCACACCACTGTAAACATGTACCTGTGTAAACCCCACCAATAATTATCAGCTTCATGTGTGACCTAATGACCCAGACATGATGGCAGTAAATAAATATCGTATTTTTTTTATGTTGTCTCGTAAACATGCAAACACATAAACACACACAAACACATACACATTCAGCAGAAAGAGTACATTCTATTCTTTCATAAGTTAATTCAAATTTAATAAGTATGTGAACCCAGTGGGTTAGGCTATTAAGGCCTTAAAACATTTAAAAATGGCTGGGAAAAATTATATCTGACATTATCTCAGTGTGACGACATCTTAGACGATAAATAAGTGGTGTTTTATGAACAATTTAACAACCGAGTCTTTGTAAGAAAAAGATTGAGGGCAAAATACGTTGGACAGTGTAACGTCACTCGACAACTTCAACGTAATTGGCCGGGTAGAAGCCCTCCTTCCCTCCGCTCAGTACTCCTCGGCACCAGCCTTGGTCATCCTCTTCCTCAACCTTCAGGAACACTTCACCTGGAATCAAACCAAACAAACAAAATTCAGTTGATCATCTTGCCTTTAAATGACAATAAAATAACTATTAAGAAAGCGTAGACACTGCAGCTGTGTGCAGTGGATAAAAATAGACACCTGTTTGGGGGAAATGTTTTGGCTTTAGGTGTCGTGTTAGCTTTAGTCAACAGTAATGGTTGCTCTATGCTGTGGTCCAGGGATGGGTTTCCTGACAACCTTGCAGATGCTCTTTGGTGTTTTTCTACAGTTAAAATTTCAGCACCCTGGGTCAGTGGTTCCCAAACCTTTTCTGGCAAGCCACACTTAGAAGCCAACAAAGTTCAAATATACACACTTATTTTAATGTATCATTCAATTAACAATAAAAAAAGACCTACGTTAAATTTCAGTGAAATAAAGATAAAAATACAAATCATATTCATTCAGCTTAATTTTACTCATACTTTCCCCCGTGGTCATTTACAAGTAATTAATATAAAACTCCAGCAGCACAAATCATAAAATATCACATTAGTAATTCCACACAGCACACTTGTGTTTACCAGCCTATCATCGTTTTAGAAGGACTGATTATAATTCTGTCCTCCCACGCATATTTATGTTGATATGGTGGTTGTAATTTGGCATAAACATCTTGCTTTTGCACTGAGAATAAAATGGCGTTGTTGCGTCAAACTGTATGTGTCACCTGCTTTAAAGGACAGCTCATCGCCCTCCTCTCCCACGTAGTCGTACAGAGCTCGCACCTTCACACCCCCAATCATCACACTAGGAGGAGAAGAAATGTAAAAACAATGAATATGCATCAGGCAGAAACGTGTATTGGTTACCTCTGCATCATTATTATTCATTCATTAGTCAGACATGAGAAAAAGAAAGTTTTCACAGGATATAAGGAGTGAAAAACTAAGTATATCCTATGATTCAAGAGCTTGTAGAACCACCCTTAGCAGCAATAACTTGAAGCAAACACTGTCTGTATGACTTTTTCAGTGTTTCACATCATTGTGGAGGAACTCTTTTTTTACAATTGTGCTTCAGTTCATTGAGGTTTGCATGTAAAGCTCAGTTTAAGTTTCCATCACAGCATTTCAGTCAGGTTGCGGTCTGGACTTAGACTGGGTCATTGCAGCACCTTCATTCTTTTGTTTGTTTGTTTATTTCCCCAGATGTTCTGCTGTAGATTTGCCACTTTCAGCCAAGTTTTAGCTGGTTTCATATTTGACTCTAGAATAGTTTGGTTGCCCAGGTCCTGTGGAAGTCTGGTGACTTGTTTGGATGTAAATTCAGAAACCTGAGCAGTGCTACCATGAATTTCTCCTGACAACACTTTCAAACAAGCCATATTTGTTCAGGCTTTTTCTAATTGCGATGTCCTGTAGAGTATGAGATGTTGCTCTTTGGTTATTTGTTTACAGGTATCAAAAGGCAAAAGTGTGAGGCCGTCACACTTGCTGATAATCAATTAATCAAATGCATTTGGTTAACAGTGCCTGGCTGCTAATTACATTCTTAATTCCTACAGAAGCAATAATGGTGTTCTTAGTTTTTCAAAGGACTGTATAATGTCTCTTTTCCAATAGTACCTACTCGGCTTAGTACCCCCTTTAGCAAGGTGGCCTAAAAGTCCCGTGACATCATTTGTATGTGACACAAACAGTCATTCCGGCTAGCCTCCTCTCAACCAGTGTTGCCAAGTCCGCTTATTATAAGTGAGTTTGGGTTTGTTTTTTTCTAAAGTCGCTTGCAAATCTCATGAGTCGCGCGTTGCGGTTTTTTGGGCTTGTTTTTGAACGTGGAGTTGCTTATTTGGGCTTGACTTTCTTTCCGAGTGAAACTCCTTGAATATCTCTGGGCGCCCTATAATAAAGCAAAAGACGAGTGGTAGGTAGTTTGTCCCTTCCTGTTTATCGCTCCTGCACAAGTTGACGGGGCGCACACCCAAACAAACACTCATAACAGCCCAGAGTGAGGAGGCAGCGTAAGAATGAACTCCAGTAAGCGGGGAAAATATAGAAAAAAATATAATAAAGAGTGGGAGAAAGAGAGCGCACTTACAGAATGGATCCGAGCTCCGATGGGAGACGGTGGCGCTAAAAGTGGGTATGCACTATATGCAGCGCACAAGAGGGCCGCCCAAACGATGTGACAAAATTATTTCTCTAGTCGGCATTTTCTGTATTTAACAGCTGTGCATATGAAAGGATCAGTAACAGAGGAACGGTGCTGATTAGGCACGTCTGTGCTCCTTCATTCCCTCATTCCCAGATTTCAAAACAAGGTTTGATTCTTGTGGAGGAGTCGCTCTTATGACTCATCCATTGACATCACAGACTGACCAATCAGTGGCATGGCACTAATGGAAAAGTGAAATAAGAGCACACACCACTTGGGGTAACTTACGGTCGGCTTTCCTTTCCTTTTTGGTCTCTCTTCTTTCTCTTAAGCTTTTTTACTGGTGGGACCCATTCCTGATGCAAGACAAAAAAAGAAGAAGATGTAGGTCAACATGTAACAACTACAAAAAAATGCCCCGTAAGAATACAAATCATGACTCTGAATTCAAAGCACCCTATATATACCATTATTTGTCATCGTTAAATTATGCTGCAATCACTCTTGTTAAAAACATGATGCAGAAACTGCAGTTCTTCAAATGGGCATTTGATGCTGGCCCCAATCAACACACAGTACCACGATAAAATTCCCAGCTTTAAAACATTAATTAATAGGTTTACCCTCCTGGTATAAAAACATTTTAACCGGCTAATTTCCCTCTTAATTAATATTGTTAAGATGATTTTTTTTCATGCTATCAAGGCTTAAAGTTCTGCATTATGAGCGGTGAAGGTAGCTGCTGGCTAGGCCACTGTTTGCTAGGCTTCACCTCACTGAACTGGACTGCACTGCTATTTTTGTGGGGGGTCTTGCCTTCTGGAGTGTTTTAACACAATTATCTGACAGATTTTATGTTTTCTGTGTGCTACAGATAGTCCAAAAAGTTTGTGGTCAGGTTTTGGTGAGAGACTATTTGTATGTTAGTGCTAATTAGCAGGCATGTATGTCTGTGATACATCCATCCATTTTGGGGGGCTTATGTCATGATAACCTAGCTAGGTGGTAACTAATAGCTTAGCATTCCATCCATCAATCCATCCATCCATCCATCCATCCATCCATCTATCCAAATAGGCCCTTCTAATTCCAAAAATTGCAACAGCCAAAATGCATCATAAGTTGATGCATTTTGAAGTTTATTTATGGTGGCTACATCAATCTTAATCTATAGTACAAAAAAAAATTAAAAATTAAAGTGATGTGCTTTATTTATATATTTACTGTGAAATATCCTTACATACTTTTCCTCACATAATGAAAAAAGTTATCTTTAACTCATAGATATTCTTTTAACATTTCTAGCTAAAAAAACTCACTCAATATTTATGCTTATGTTGCACATAGAATAGTATAGCTATCTAAGTGCCCATATACCTCAATCTTTGGCCAGTCGGTAGGCATGCCTGGACCGTGATTGTTCTTCCACCATTTGAGATCATCTTGCTCATCGATGGCCATCAAAGTTTGGTGGAGCTCACTGTAAACTGCCTTCACACTAGCACAAGGATGCAGAGACAGTGAACACAGACCACTTGTGTTAACCTAGTAATTTGTACACATATAAACACCCATAAGCATTCAGGTGGCTGCTGACCTCTCATTGTTGGTCACATCCAGGTGTCTGTGGATGGACAGAAAGACTTGCTTGAGAAAGCTGATCCTCTTCCTCTCCTCCTCCTGCGACTGCTCGAAAATGGCTTCCATCTCCTCCATATATCGAGGCGTGTAGGACGACACGTCCTCCAGGATTTTCTCATATCTATCTCTAGCCTGCAGGCAGAAACAATTCTATGATGCAAAGTTGAGTTACCCTCCCCAGGAATAACCTCTGCTGTGTGGCTTTAAGAGAGAATCTAATACATATAAATCATCTGATGCTCTCCGCAGTTCCCATGCTGGGCTCCATAAACAGTGAGCAGAGAAACAGTAACACATCTCCATAGAAGGGAAATGCTTGGAACAGAAACTGAAGGCTGGGCCTTGTGTTTAGAATTTCTCAACTGAGTAAACATCAGCACATGTGGGTCGTGAATCAGGAATGGGGAAATTACATGTCCTATGAAGGCGTCCCTTATTAAACCAGCATGACTGAGTGAAATGTTGCAGTGTTTAGACAGCTCTCCTCACCATTTCCTTCTCCTCTGTGGCCTTCTCTCTGGCCTCTACTATCTTCTGCTTTTTCTCTTGGCTCATCTCAGAGTTGTCGTTTGCTTGCTTTTCTTTGTCTAGAGCTGCTTGCTCCCTCTGAGAGGCCTTGTGGTATGCAACTCGAACCTTCTCCAGCTGTTGAATATACATTCACATATGAATATTATTTATTTGATGGAAAACAGATGTCGTAAATATACTTTCCTGCTTTTTTTTTTTTTTTTTAAATGAACTTAAATGAAGATGTTGATACTACTTACATCAATCAAGTAAGTATGAAGGAATTGCCAGCAGGTGGTTAGTTTATCTTCGCACAGAAGCTGGAAATAAAGTGGAAGCAACTAGGCTTCTTCTGCTAAAAAAGTAAATAATAAGGTCTGCCTATCGTAGCCAGTTAATGGCATTATATCAATTTTATATACAGAAAACTCAATACTCAGTTTTTTGGGGGTGTTGCCTGTCCAAGAAACAGTCTGTGTCCAAAAAACAAGGTTTTGGAGGTTCTTTGCTGTGGTATACCTCTGTCTGCCAAGACAAGACCCTATACAGTCCTATAGGCAAACAATTTTAGCATTTAGTAGCTAGGCTGGATATGTATTCCAGTATAGATAAGAGATGACACCCCTTTTTCCATTTTTGGTATGGAGTTTGTCATTACAGATTTCTAAAATATAGATGTTCATAATATGGCAGACACCTGGAAATTAATTATGAGTATTTGCAGTCTCCTTTTCAGATACACTCACTGGCCACTTCATTAGATATACGTGTCCAGCTGCTTGTTAATGTAAATATCTGATCAGCCAATCACAGCAACTCAGTGCATTTTAGCACTGAATTTTGGCATTCATAACATGAAAGTATGGATACATCCTGCCTTGTATCAATGGTTCAGGCTGCTGGTGGTGTAATGATGAGGGGATATTTCCTTGGCACCTTTTGGGCCCCTTATTCCACAGCCTGTTTGATTAATGTTGCCAACTACGTCCATCCCTTTATGAAAACAGCATACCCATCTGGTTTCTTGAACAGGACAATGGGTTCATTGTACTCAAATGGGCTCCACTGTCACTGCATCTCTGTTCACAGATGACCAGCCAACAAATCTGCAGCAGCTGTGTGATGCTATCATATCAATAAGGATTTTTTTTTTCAGCATTCATTGCAACAGGACAGTTGACAGATATGTGAGAAAAGGCCCAGGGTGGATTCAAACCCAGTTTCTTGCTATCATGTGGAACCCTGGACAGGTCCGTCACAGGGAGCAACAAAGAGACAGACAACCATTTATGTTTACATTTATGTCTACAGCCATCTACAGCCCATTTAGATTCACCAGTCAGCCCAACAAGCATGTCTTTGGGAGGAACCTGAAGTACCTGCAGAAAACCCATACAAACTCCAGCCAGCTGGCAAAACCTAAAGGCACTGCCTGTTATATTTGATTACCTTTGAAAAGAAGCCATTTCCCTTTTTTGTTTTGTTTTTCTGCTCAGCGATAAGCTAAGCTAACAGGGTGCTGGCTGTATTAAACATATACCAGGCACTTTGAAGTCTACTTATCCATGAGCTTCAAAAATGCATCCGGGTGGTCTTCAGCTTATGTCTGATATATTTTTCTTATTTCATTTTCTAATGAAGACCATGATACAGCCGAAATCTATGTGGACCTTGAGCCCATCTGGTATTGCTGCTTAAGAAGACAATCATTACAAGCATCTGCAGATACACAGTAGTAGATGCTTGTGTACTGCACCTTCATCAGCTTTTTGGACCACGGTTTCTGTGCACGTGAAAAACTCGTGTTGTTGTCGTAGCTCTCCCTGAACCCACAGAAGATTTTCTTTGGGAAAGTCTCCTTTTGCCAGGTCTTCACCCGGGCTCCTTCCTCTGCAATCAGCGACTGGGAAATGGAAGAATGGAGTGCGGACAAACGCTCGGTGGAGGTGAAGAAACACTGCCATGCCCTCATGAGGGAGCCATAAAGTGGCCCTGGGGAAGCATGAAAAAAAAAACGAGAGCATGAGGAATGAATCAGCTCAGGGTGTAGTGGTGAGTCACAGAACTAATAAAGAAATAATGACCTTCATTTTTACACTGGAATTTCAAGCAAGCACAGATGTGCTCATATAATACGAATCAAGATTAACTTTGACTGGGTGAGAACAGAGATGGTGAAAAAAATGCCTGGGAGTGTCTGTTTTCAAGCCAGCATGACACAACTTCTTATACTTACGAGAATCCACAACAGACTTCCACTTGCTGCTCCACTGGCTGAGCTGCTGGGCGTACTGTTTTTCTACTTTTGCTCTCTCCATGAAGCAGGCCACTATGTCGTTGCATGACTGGAAGGACTGTTCAGTTCGATGCACTGTGTGTACATAATTCCCGGGCTGGTAGGAAAGGAGGAAAGATGATGATTACGTCACAAGAATAAGCATCTCTTGCAAATAGGCACAACTACTCTTTTGGATTTCTTTAAGATGTGACCATAAATATAATCCTCACCATCCAGAAACTCTGCTTCCTGGCATCCTCAGGCAGATCTTTGGGAAGGCTTGCCATTATTGGGAACACGTCTGTCTCATAAAGGAAAAGATTTGTATTAAACAAGATAGTTGCTAGACTGGTTTAGATGCATAACAGGCAGAGAAAGAGTTTTTATTGGCAGGCAGATGACATTGATCATCATTCAACAGGTTGGACGTCTGCATTCTGTGATGTGTACAGTTTCCTAATAAACAAAGCAGTTCCCCCTGTATGGCAAGTACGTCAGAAAGGGAAAAAAAAAACACTGGCAGGCTAAAGCTTGTGGTTCTATGTGTGTGTAGCTTAGCTTATTGCCATCACAACTTAGAAAATTGCATGTTATTTACACTGTACAATACCCAGATCCCCCCCCGAGTCTCCCTGCACTATTAAGGGGAGTGCCGTTCCAGTGGCAGACTGGAATTCACAGGGGTGGGGATCTGCCAGCAGGAATAGAACAGCTGCTCCAGCATTCTTCCTGTTGCCTTCCCAAAATAAACAGCGCGGAAAGGTCATCTTTCCCATTTGCTCTGACTAACACGGGGCCTGTTGCAGCTTAAGTCTCCCACTCTGACTCCCCCTGCCATTCAATTCAGGGATCATGTCTACAAGAGTACGACTGGGCAGATTTCTGATCTGGCAACAAAAAAGCAAGATTTTAATTAAATTAAGTGTCCAGATAGCAGACATATTTGCACCGCATGTTATGTATAACCATGACGCAGACAGAGAAGACAAACTGAACAGAAGAAGGCAGATGTATGCACAAATTTGTCGAGGACAGTCACAATCTGGCCTGTGTCTGTCTAGGTAGCGCGTTGACACATGGCTGGCTGAGTAATATGAAAGTGACTAACCACACCTCATCACAAGACTCAGCATGACTGAGAGTCAGACTCATCTAGTAGCTTCTTTCTTGTAGTTCTCTGTTCTCCACACTTGTATTATCTTGTTTAGACTTAATTTTTCTCACTTTCTACAAGTTCCTACAAAGGAAAGGTAAGGTAGGTAAAAAAAAAAAAGGAAGGGAAAGGTTAAAAAAAAGTACCCCCAGGGGCTCAGTCCAGAGTCCCTTTATCTTGACTCTGTTGTCCATGCAGAGGAGAGGAAGAGAAGCGAATATGAACAAGTTTTAAACAGTTTATCACACATATACATTCAAGCATTTTAACTTTAAAAACTCCATATGCAAGCCAAGAAAGCATAAAAGTGGCAGCAGAGCGCTCATGCCAGGGAGCAACCAGCACTTACATTTCTCTCTGAATCACCAGTGATTACTCAAGTGACCACTTGTTACTGTAGTTCAAGGGCTGCTGAGGATTTCTCTCCATGACTGTCTCCCCCTCTCCCAGTGTGCCTCTCCTCCTCTAACACATGCTCCTCGCCCTCTCTCACTGACCCAATTTTCCCATGGCATTTAAAGTTACACACACACACACACACACGTTGTTGATCACAAAGTGGGTGTGAAACACTGAGACAGTTCACGCCAGTAGGAAGAAAAACAAAAAAAAAAACAAATCAGAGCATTTGCATGGTAGCTGATTCTATGCTAAACAGCTTCAGGGCAAACAAATGAGCAGGAAGAAACTCACCTTTCTCGTTCTCCTCCCTGGCAGCTGTGCTTCTAATTTGCAGTCATACTATGATCGACTATTCTTCCTCTTTTTCTTCTGATCCTTTATTTTAACCCCATCCTTTTCAGCTTGTTTAGCTCTTTTTCCTCGCTGTGACTATTCCCCCTCTCACTTTCTCTCCACTCTGTTATTAGAAAAACAGCTGGAAGAGACCCCCCCTTCTCTCTGCCCTGCCTGTCCCTCCCTCTGTCTCTCTCAATATGGTGCTAATGAGATGCTGAACCTTCATTTTGACTGTTCACTGGTCCCAGAATCGTGTCAGTGTGGCACACAGTCATGTGAGCTTATTAGTGACAGTGTGACAGTGTGGTGGTGGGGGTCCCGTGAACTGCCACATTAGCCCTATGCTCCACTGTGACCTGCCATTCTCTCTGGTCGGGCCTAGAAAGAGAGTACAGCATGCAGCATGTTCACCCACTCACTGTTTATTCTGCCCTGCACTCTTCTGGATGCAAGCCAGGAGTGAAAGGAGAGCACCAGTGTCATCCAGAGTTACAGTCTATTTACTCCTGTCTCTAGTTGGTCTTATTGATTCACTGAGGCTAGTTGGAAGTGGTGGAAACAGTTGTGAACACAACATTGGCATGTTACATTATAAAACATAGCTAACTTTTTGCAGTTTTGAATAAGTTATAAAGCAACGTTATGATTGATTTGGAGGCCTCTGGTATCCCAGTTATTGTTAGTCTAGTATTCACTTTGTTCTTTTTAGCTCTGTTTTTTTTTTCTCCACCATCCTCCATGGGAAATATCTGCCTCTTTAACTCCTTGCCTTTAGTACTGCCTGTCTGGCTTTTGGTGCTGAGCAGGTAATGCGCAGTACAAAATTCACTTTAAAACCACTGAGAGCCAGCTAAAAAGTTGTTGAACAAACAACTAAACAATCAACTGAGACTCCAATAGTCACAATACTGTTTCTTTGAGTCTCACCACCAACATTTGTTCCTTTAGATTCTGTGGGATTGCAGTAACTTTCCTTTTTTATTGTAAAATTAATAAAAGATCAGATTTTAACTTATTTGAAATATGTGCAAGTTTATAACTTTACCTACAACTCTTTAATATTATTTTTCAGTTTGACTTACAACTAATTTATTGACAATATTTTGCATTTTCAGTGCATCCTGCAAACCACTTTGCAACCCAAATGTCATATTATTTGTCAATGATGCTTGCTCTGTCCTGTGCTGGGGTCTTGCTGCTGCATGGATGGGCAGGGAGGTCTCAGAACAGATCCGTGCCATCAAATGTAAATTACTGCAGATGGAAATAACAACTGTAACAATAGCAACTGTTATTTATAATAGCTGTTAGCACTGCAAGTAGGGGTTTGAATCTAAGCCTTTCTGTGTTTTCATGTTGTCTCTGCATCTGCATGGATTCTGTCCCCAGTCCAAAGACATGTATGTTAGGTTAAATGGTGATTCTAAATTGGCTGTAGGAGTGAATCTGAGTGTGAATGGTTGTAAGTTTCTATGTGTTAGCCCTGTGATAGACCGATGAGTAGTCCAGGGTGTAACCAGGCTCTGACCCCATGACAGCTGTGGTAGAGACCCCCCATCATAAGAATAAAAAGATGGATGGATAAAGATAACAACATCCTTACTAAAATGATTCTATCCTAACTAAAGTAACATGTAAAGTCACATTATGTCCTGAAAGAGATTAATGAGGTCTAATAAAATATTCCAATCCTCCTGCTACATTTTGATTGCTGTGCAGAATTCCAGTTTTTATGATTTGTATTTCCACATTTGGTATGCATACTATTTTTCTTCAAACAAAACTGCATGCTTCAACTTCAGTTTTGTTTTGGGGAAGAGGAAAATGTTGCAGGGAGTCAAGTCTTGCAAACAGGGGGTGCCACAATTATGTACATATGGCCAAAAAAACCCTCCTGCCTTTTCAAAGAAATGCGAATGAAATGTGAGTTGGTGCTCGATGGCATACGTCACACTTCAGGCCATTTGTGTCAAAGGTTTTTCTTGGAAGGTCTCAGGACATTACAGTAGAACTCAGCATTGACAAAAAGAACAAGCCAACAAAAAATAACAATGAGCACACTCCTGGTCATGCTCCTGACCTGACATGCCTCCTTCAGGCTTGCACATTGTGGTTTCTTCCACTGACAACTGCTGTTTGGTCTCTGGGTTGTAGTCGGAGACCGAGCTGTCACCACTGATGTCACCAGTGACGATGCTTGACATGCAAGTCAGTTTGACACGGAACTGGATGATCGCGTTCTGGGCAGGTTTGAGATCCACTGTGAAAGTCTAAATGTGAAAGTGATCAGAAAGTCCAGGAACTTTTTCATGACACCTTGTACTTTCTTTCCAAGTGATATAATGTAACATTCATTGTATCCAAATTGTAAAAGCATGTGTTTTTACGCAGATGTATCTAGTAATATGGTGTGCGACTTTGTGTCTCCTGGTTTTCAAATAAGCATCTAAGATTTCTGCTGCCTCCTCAGGACAATGCAAGCCAACCATATAGCAATTGTGGTGCTCAGAGCAATGGAAAATTACATTTTAATATTTAAAGACCATTAGATTTTTTTCTGAATCAGTGACCCGAATTACCACTTCCTACAACTTTTCAGACCTTGGAGAAATAGCCTTTAAATCCAAACACATTGGTGGCAAATTCAACAAACAATCCTGTTACTGAGGTCAAAAAATGAACAAGTTTTGTGGCTTTCCCCATGGAGCATTTCACCCCAACTGACTAGCTACCTGAGACTTAAACCAATGTGTTTTGAGGGACATCAACACCAACATGGAGAAGAAAAGAAGAAACTCTCTTTAGGAAGGACAGAAAGAATGGAGCACACATTTTGCCAATCAGATTTCCCAGTTATATGATTGCTACTCATAATTTGTACCAGAAATGCAGTCCTTATGAAAACAGATCAGTCAGTAAAGGAAAAGCAACTTTGAAAAAAAAAAAACCCCTCTTAAAACTACACAGGCTTGTGAGTAAGTGGCAACCTCCAGGAGTGAAACATGAAGCCAACAAGGAGCTGCCAAAAACTGCAATTCCTCAGTGGGCTATTTGAATCTGTCTGCAAAACCAAGTCAGGGCCCATAGATTTCTATATTAAAATGCTAAACTTTACAGTAGAATAAAGCATGCTTATAATGTGGTGCAAAAATGGTTTTGATCAGAATAGCTTATTTACTCCTTTATGTATTTCAAGGATCTGTTTCCTCTGTCTGTTAAAATCACAATTCTTTTTCTCACAGGGTGAAAAACAACTGACAACCATAGACATGTAAATGAAGGATGGACATAGTATTTTTATCTTCCCTCCATTCCCAGGTCTTGTGATACTAACAGCATCTCACAGCACTCCTATTTACTCCTTCAAAGCAGTGAGTAAGGGGAGTTACTTTTTAAATAACTCATCAATTTGGATAGTGGTAGGACTTAAAGGTACACTGTGTAAAATCTCACCACTAGATGTCAGTAGATTGCAGATTGCAGTCAGCTGAATTCTGCTTTCTCATCTCTTCCGAGTCAGTGCATAATCCTAGCTACAGTGGCCACTGTAGGAGAAACAAATCTGGCTACTGATCATCTGTAGTGAGTGTAGGCTGTCAGTCCGCTGTTACCTCAGCTGGCAATATGCTGGGTCTATTTATTCTGGAGGAGGCTGTAAAACTTGTGAAAGGAGTCTGATATGTATCAATGTGTCAGTGATGCTCACTGCTGTTCAATGACAGTGATGTTGAGGTGAGTTGTTGAGGATATCCTGAAGCTTTCTGTCAGTAAGCACTGCTGTTTTTGCCGCTGCTAGCCGGCGTATGTGAAACGTTCTTTGAAGTGGATCTAACACTGTTGGACTCGGACACTTTGTGAATAAACTCTCATATGATATGAGAATGTAATCAAGCTGTTTATCAGAGGGAAAGCGTGATTTTAGCTGGCACATTAGTTTATAACCAGCTGTTGTTATTTAACCAATCCTTTGTAGTCTTCCTAAATGTGAGCAAAACCCAGCTTGACATAACTCCCTTGTCCTCCTGTACGTGCCCACCCATCTGTCTTTCTCTTCTGGTTTCTGTCTCTCTGTCTGATATGTTCAGTCCCGGTTAACCACACCATGTGTTTCAGGGGCGGGTCCTATTCCAGCTCCCGCCTTTCAGGTAACTCACCTGTTTGCAATCAGCTGATTCAGATTGCTGATTGCTATCTCTTCCAACGTTGTCTTTTTCAAATTGTAAATAAATCTGTTTAATTTTTTCCAGTCTGCGCTTGGGTCTCATCCCTCACACAAATCATGACACAGCTGGAGGAATACACCCCCCCCCACCCCCCACCCCCCAAAAAAAACCCCAAAACAAAACACAAAAAACAAACAAACAAAAAAAAAACAAAGGAAAAACTGGCAAACTGGTGCAAACTTTAAAACAAACAGTCAAAAACAAAACAAGATTAGATTTACAGTTTTCTCCCATGATCCTTAAACTGACCACCACAGTGGAAAACAGGCATTTCTTTCAAGTTCTTTTCCATTGTTCTTCATGCCTTACGGGCATCGTTCGTTTTGCTGCATGAATGCAGCCAGTGTTTGCTTTGAATTAAGCCATCTCATCTTCTTATCCGTGAGCTCTAAACTTTTGTCCCATTAGCTCAGTGAGCCTGATGGGAAAACAATCCTGGACCTGAAAACAATGTTGTGTTCAACCACCCTAGGGCTGAGACGAGCTGCCGCCAAATGACTCAATTCAAACACTGCACTTGAAATTGGATCATTATGTGAATCTGTCAGAAGAGGGAATCCAACATGAAATGAGAATCACAACAGGGCCATAGTTTACTTTAGCATTTATTTCAACACCTTAGTTGTACCTCTATCATGTTGTTTATTAGTGTACTGTATTTTATTTAAAACAAAAATTATATATATATTTATATTTATATATACCTTTTATCTCTGCATACTTATGCTCATACTGTATGTAGTCATATTCATTATGCATTTCACTAGACCTAAAATACTCTTTTAAATCATAGTATGTAATGCTTTCTACACTACTGCTCAATCCTTTCTCCTTTTTGACCATAATGTGACAGCAACTCGTCATAAGAATACAGAGTCATAATTTTTAAACTCACATGTAGAAAATATGCATTTACTAACGTGTCAGCTTCACTGGGGTCGCCACAGGGTGAGCAGTATAGAAAGCATTTACAGAAAACCCAAAATGAACCATAAACAAAACAAAGCTTCAGAGAATTTGCCCACACTATTTGGAAGACGGAGATTCTTAAAATGTTTACATACTTAATATTATAATCTTTATTATACTATATTTTATATGTTATCTTTGTCGTTGCCATCATCATCATTACACACAGAGCTATAAATGATGTGTTTTTGCCTTACAGTTAAATTTACTGCAAATGGCTAAACTGGTTTAAAAAAAATCCATGATGTTCATGTACACCTCTATGTAACACTCATAGTATTTTAAGTTTATCACAGAAAATCCCTTTTAAAAGTGAGTCAGAGCTTTTCTTTCTCGGGGGGGGGGCGAGGGTAATGTGTGTGGAACAGTGAAACATTTGGATTGTCATCTGGTGAGAAAAAATCAACGCTTTCTGACCATTATAAATACATTTTGAAAAAGGCATTAGAGAAAGAAAGGTGGGGCTCAGGGGGCAAAGCGTTTGGCTACCAATGCAGGCAGACGAACACACGCGCGCACAAAATCAGACACACTGACTCACAGAGGCTTAAGGTTGAGGAAGTCAGGCAGACAGAAGCAGTAAAAAGCCCTTTTTGATCACTGCACCTGCTGTGTGAGAGAGAGTGTTCGACATTATGGCATTGAAGAAGATGGAGCCATCCCTTTGACCTGTGCTGTGGCCAGTGAACACCAATAAAGTCTAAGAAACGTGGTTTGAAATGACGTGCTAACCATTTTTGCTTCCAGTGTGTTATTTCCTTTCTGCAGAATAATCAAGACAATGATAAAAAGATTGATTCAACGACAACTTTTCAAACCTCTGTCCTCATTTTTCACAACGTGATCCCAACAATTAGAAATACCCTGACGAGTTTGAAATGAATGATTGCAATCAGCACTTAGTACAAAACAAGTGGTTCTACTAATAGTGAATTCCGTTTAACATGGAAGGTATATTTAGCACTTGCAAAGTACATACATACAAAGCGTACTGGGGCAACCTTTCGGGGAGTGTGGCAAATATATAAAAACAATACTATGGTTGTTCATCTTTTCTTCTATCGTCATTTACAAAGAAAAGTCTTTCTCCCATATTCTGACTTTGGCTCCGTCACTCACAGCCATCGATACTCTGATCTGCTTAAAGCTACAAACTGATGTTAGGATATGGCCCTCTGCTTTTACCAGCATTTCTGGCTCAGACACAATCCGTAACATTTAATTGGGCTTCACCCTTTAAGCAGCAACTTTTCAACTTTTCTTTGAACTCAGACTCAAGTTTTCTCATTGCTGCAAAGCAGCAGATGGTGTGAGAATCCATCTGTCAGTGTGTGTGTGAGACTATGAGTGCAAGTGCGTATGTGTGTTTATTCTTTTACAGCACAAAACGGTGTGTTAATTAAATGCCTGTCCATCAAAAGTTTTAAAGTACATTTTCAGATGAAAAGCATTATCTTTAGAAATTATTACTTTCTTCATAACCTTTTTTAACCAACAGTTCTACAAATTTCATTCCAGTGCTCTAAAGCAAATGTGCGAGACAATGTTTCTTCACATATCCATCGATTAGAATAAGTTCAACACAAGCTGTTGTTGTCCACTGTTCTTCTCTTGCAAATCTTCTGTTACTGATCATCTTTGCCATTTCATTTCTTTCCCTCTTTTTCATCTTTGAATCACACCTTCACTCTCTCAGTCTGTGTCTCGGGGAGAAGTAGTGACATGCAAAGGAGAGGAGAACCGCCTGGGAAGAAAAGGAGGCCAAATCAAAGAATAAGAATGGGTGGAAACTCAAAAAAGGTGGAACGACTAAGTTACTAAAGAGAAAGAGAAAGGGATGGAGAAAAGATGTGATAACTTATCAATTTATATGGCTCTAATGAAGGAAGAGGATGGTTGTGCTAACTTGCATGGAAGTAATGAGACACTTTGACTTTCCTTCATCATCCAGTGCTTCTTTTTGACCCCGCTGCCTCTATGTTTTCCAGAGTCTATTAGTCCTCCCTCACCTGTCAGTGAGTTTCTTCAGTGCCCTCTCGATGTTCATTCGATGACCCACACGTGTCACTCCTAGATCCAAGAAGTCATCCTTGGTGAGCGATGGCAGATGCGATCCATCTATCTCATTGTCTATAAAACGCTCTCTGTGTTCACCCAGGTTCAGATAAGCCAGCCAGTCGGCCACGTCGTACTTGGTCCAGTAGGGTAGGGGTTTGATGGCAAACGGTTTGGTTGGTGGAGGAGGATTGAGGTGGGGATAGTTGAGACAGGAAGGGCTAGGTGGTAAATGCATGGGGGATGAGGCTCCAGAGAGAAAATGAGTGGGGGAGAGTGAACGGGAGACAAGCAAGGGATTTGAACTTGGCACACCAGATGGGGAAAACAGTGGAGGAGTCGAAGACTTGTAGGCGTCTCCTAGAGGGATGCCAGGAGAAGGAGGAGTGAGGGGCCCGGGAAATTCAAACGGGTTGCTATAGACAGGTGTGCTTGGAAGGATTGGGAGAGAGGAGGGCCTGGGAGGGGTGGGGCTTTGCTGTTCAGTGTTATAGATAAGGGGGCTGGGAGCCCGACGCCGGGCGACTGAAGACCGCATCTCTTTAGTAGGACTGCACGGAAAATCAAAAGTCTGCCTGCGGAACTTGGACCTGTGCTTAGGTGATGTTGGGTATGGGGAGTAGGTTGGAGAATGAGGAGGATGTGAGTGAACTGGGGATGGGGGCATTTGTGGAGAAGGGGATCGGGTCCAGTTGCGCTGAACCGGGACTTGAGGGGACGGTGAAACAGAAGGTGTCGCCGAGAGGTTGGGGGTCAGGTTCTGACGATGCTGTGGGGAGGAGGTGGGCAGCGGCGAGGTCGAGCGTCCAGTGGGAGGGCTATGAAAAGCATCACTGTAATCCGCTGAATACCTAAAATACACAGAAAAAAAATGAACCTGTAAAATTTCATTTATACCATAAAATAACTTTAATATCAAGGAGCATGTGAAAATAAACAAACCTATGCATGGTGGGAGACTTTGGAGTGTGGCTCCACTCATCCATGCTCTTCATGCCACTCATCTGCTGTAGTTTGGAGCTTAGTTCATTGATGATGCTGGCTTTCACTCCTGATAGAGGTGAGTGAAGTCTGCGGCCATCCAAAACTATGCCACCTCTCTGGATTCCAGCTTGCTCATGTTCCCCGATGTCACCCCAGCCCACTGATCGAGTGTCCATGGGCCTCTCTAAGCAGGCAGCCAAGGCGGAGGAGAAGCCGTCCTCCATTTTGGATCGACTCTGCTTGTGCTTCCTTTCATCTGCAAACATTCCATCTATACCGGCATCTTCTGGGTTGCTTTGTCTGTGTAACTGCAAAGGAGCGGGATTGGTGCTGTTCTGCCTACGTAGTGCTACAGATGGGCCCCTCCCTCCCCCCTCCTTGTAATGAGTCATCTTTGGAAACACAGGATTTGCCAGTTTGGCACTGTGCACTTCAAATGTTTGCCCACCTGAGTAGGTTGTGCAAGAATCCTGATGTTCACTGACTTTCTCTCCCTCTCCTCCTCGCCCATCTCCTCCAACACCTCCTCTCTCTCCTCTCAGCCCACTGAGTCCCAGCATTTCTAAATGGTGGTCACTACTACTGTGACTGTCCAGCTCCTCAATTCCAGAATCCACCACAGCTTCTTGCCAGTCTCCGCTCTTGTGTATAATAGTAGTCTGATGACTGTGGTCAGAAGCTTTCCCCCCTGTGCTGAGGCCAGTCTTGGGCCCAGCCATAGTCATACTATAGTCAGAGGATGCTGGAGAGGTTGTGGTGGTGGTTGCAGCAGCAGTTGCAGTCATGGTAGTGGTAGCATAGGTCATGGTGGTGGTGAGGGTGGCAGTACCTCTGTCCTGGGCTGGGGTATGAATACCTAGTGAGGGGTCATTAGCGCTGCTGTAATAGGGGTGAGAATGGGACATGGGCTGGGGTCTGTGCAGTGATGTAGGAGGCAGAGCAGCAGCAGAGGTGGTGGTGGTAATGGTAGTGGAGGAAGGGGGGAAGATCTGTGGGGATGGATAAGATGGAGAGAGAACTGACTGAGTAAGGTTGGCCACTTCACTGTCATAGGAAGTAAGACTGGAAGCAGCCGAGTCACCACCCTGTGAAGTGGCTTGGGTAGCATTTGAGGTCTTGGGGGATGGAGGAGGAGGTGGGGCAGGTGGAGCAACAGAAGCAGAATGTTGACTCTGGCGCTGATGATGGTGATGTAACTCCTGGACCCTCTCATTCTTACCATTAGCAAACTGCAAAGGAGGGGGCAAGGGATCTGCAAAGACAAACTCATCATCTGCATCTATCGAGGGAGCTGGTGGAGGTAGAACCATCAGTCCTAGACTTCCGCCTGCTCCTGCCCTTGCTTCTTCCATTGCTTCATGTGCTTGTGAAGGGGCTGTGGGGACAGTGTACTGAGGAATGTAGCTGGTGTTAGGAGTGCTTTCCATCTGCAGGAAAGAAGGTCTGCGAGGGGCAGGTTGAGCTGGTGGGGGAGGAGGCTGTATGGGTGGAGCTGGCCTGCTGTCATACACCTCCTTTTCTCTCTCCCTGGGACTTTGTGGGTAGTACTGGGGTGAAAATTGGCTGTTTCTGTCTTCAGAGAAGCGAACTCTTAGACCCTCCCTGGGTCCTCCTTCCTTTTCTCTCTCCATACGCTCCCCACCTCCTCCCAGACGTAATATCCTTGGTGACTGTGGCCGGCTCATAGATGCAGGAGAGGTGGTAGTGGTGGGGGAACTTAGGTGGAGAGACACTGGAGAAGTGTAGGCCGACTGTGTTGGCGTTGCAAAAAGGGAGGGTGTTGGGGTTTGAACAGGGGTTGGGAAGGCTCCTACTGTGGAAAGCTGCCGGCCAAAATGTCTATCTTCTCGACGTGTCCTGCGGTCATCTTTTAGAGCCCGCTCTCTTGCAGCCAGGGCCAATCCCAGAGGGGACGAGGGGTCCAGAACTTTCCCTGTAAGTGGGTGAATGAAGGTAGTAGCAGGTTGGGTGCCATACATTGAGGGAGCTGACTTGGGCTGGCCATCCTGATTAAGGATAGGGGAAGAATACTCAGGCAGGCCAAAAGCTGGGGGCATGCTGCTGGAATAGCTGACATAGTTGTCTCCAGAAAACATTCCTTCATCTATAGATTTGGAAGGCCGAAGTCGAGGTGTGGGCACTTCCATTTGTGAGCCCTGCAAAGGCTGAATTCGTACCCCTAGTACTCCTCCTCCCTCTCCAGCTCCACCTCCTGCCTCCCCTTGGATGTCCTCCTCTGACGAGAGGAAGAAAGAAGCACTCTTTCTTCTCATATCTCGAAAGCGTTCTCTTTCCCTGCGTGCTCCTCCACCTGCAAACGTTGTACCAAATGTTGAACTGTAATCCAAGTTTTCCAGGTTTTGTTGTGAGGAAACCGAAGGGGCAACAGTTGAGGAAGGCAAAGATGTTGATATTGGAGGTTGCGGTGGCACAGAAGTGAGTGGTGAGGGCAGGCTGGCATTGGGACTGTCTGGGGTTGCCTCTCCAGAGGTTTGGTCATCCACATCTTGGGAGGGCTCAGCCTCCATGCTACTACCCTGGCTGCTTCGACCGCTGCTACTGGTGGAGGGTGCTTTGACAATGATGGTGGGGATGGGTATGGAGCTTTTCTCTTTGGTTGCACCTCCTTTTCCTCGATGCTGTCTCAGACCATCTTCCACTTTTGACTGCTTCATCAAAGCTCCCCGACCTCCCCTCCTTGCCACCCCTCTGCCAACTCCTCCACTCTGCTCCCGGTTGGACACAGGTGGTTGATGCTGGGGTGCTTGTTGAGCCTTAGGCTTAGCACTTGTTGGAGGTGTAGCACTGCTGTAGCCTCTCCTTAACCCTCCCATCTTGCCACCACCTCTCCTGGGCGCCTCTGGCTCTCTGATGCACAGTCCATCTGACTGCCTGCGGAGGGTGGGAACCATGACCTGCTGGTTCATCCCACCAGGTCCTGCCCTTTCCCAGCCAGCTTGGGAAGGATGTCCTGGCTGAGAGTGGAGATGGTAGTGGGGTTGAGATACAGGGGGGATCGGCATAGCAGGACCTCTCCCGGGATGAGGGCCTGCAGATAAGGGTGGCTCTGGAGCAGATGTGTTTGGGGGTGGGGGGATTTCTTCTGGTCCAGGCACTGACAGGCTGCGAGCTAACTTCATAGCAGGTGGGTGAAGGTACTGCCTTTCCTCCTCTGTTACACCTGAGAACAAGATCACAAGCATTTAGAAACACATACATCAAGAAGCTGTATTGACCTGGCAGAAATCACTTAGTAAGAACTACCATTACCAATAGATTTTTGACGCATCATGACTGCATGCTGGGGACCATGGCCTGGTTGAAAATGAGCTTGGTTGTAGTCAAAACCAGGTCCGGCTTGTACCATAGCCACTGATGACTGCAGCTCATATGGTTGCTTCAGGCATCAAAGATATTTTAAAAGAAATACAAGACAGCAAAGGAGAATTTGAAATTAAGTAGGGTATAAAGAAAAGAAATGAAACCAAAATGTCTGTCCTCTCGCTGTGTCCTGCCGTCATGAACTCAGATATAATCAGATAAAACTGATGTTGGCTGTTATTGAGTAGATATGTACAGATTAAGCCAATACAGAATAAACAGCAAGTCTGAGTAATAGTACATTAGGCAAAAGAGTATAGATGAATGGACATAACCTGACTCACACTTAAACAAATGTTTTGGAGTGGGTGGTACATTGTCAATCATTTTTTTCTAAAGTGCATCGAGGGCAGGAGAACACACAGAGCTAAAGACCAAGTTGGTTTATAGCTGTGATTTTTATTTTTTTTTGGTATTAGTCACTTCCATGACTAAATACTGTATGTGGTACAGCAGTGGAGATCTAAGATCTGAGGGGATGAAATAGCTGCTGAGTAATTATTAGAATGAATATATATATATATATATATATATATATATATATATATATATATATATATATATATATATATATATATATATATATATATATATATATATATAGACACACAGTACTGACTCCTGAGTCACTCTTCATTTCTTAATGACTTTGAAAGTCAATATTTGTTATGACCACCTTTATTCATCAACACAGCTTGAACTCTCTTAGGCAGCTTTTTTGTCATTTCTTTAAGCAGTCTTCGGGAAATGTTCTCCAGGCTTCTTGAAGGACATTCAAAGCTCTTCTTTGGGTGTTCTCTGTTCTCTGTCAAGATGATCCCACACTGCTTCAATAATGTTGAGGTCTGGGCTTTGGGGAGGCCAATCCATGACTGATAGTGTTCTGATAGAGTTGCCTTGTGTGTTTTTCTATCCAGGTATGCTTTTACTGCAATGGCAGTGTGTTTGGGATCACTGTCATGCTGAAAAATTAATCTGTTGGCAATCAGATGCTTTCCGGATGGAATTCCGTGGTGGATCAAAATCTGATGCTACTTTTCTGCACTCATAATTACATCAGTTTTCACCAGACAACACTAGCTGAAATGTAGCCCCAAACCATGACAGTGCCTCCACTGTGTTTTACAGATGGCTGTAGATACTTACTATACTGCTTTATTGATCTCCTCTATACATGTTGACGATGATCTGTCACTTCTTTTTCCTCCACCAGTTTCCTCATTTTTTGTTTAAGTGTAGAGATATGCCACATTTTTGACTAATGGAACTGTGGGAAGCACCTCATTGGTGCAAAAATAACGTTTAATGTCTGTAAAAATGTGTTATCTTTGGCATTTTTCATATATTCAACTAAAGAAATTGGAACATTTGATGCTTTTGCAAAGGCTGCTAGTAAAGATACAACTTAAAATTGGTTCTTTGCTACTTTGTCTGTTATGTGTAGACTCAACACTGGTTCATCCCTTGACTTAGGTGCCTTTTTTATGCAGGAATGATTCACATGTCAGTGCTCAATAAAGTGGAGTAAAAATCAATTAAACAAACAGACAAAAAAAAACCCAAAAACATTCCTCTGAAAATGGTCAGGTACGTGGACTGGACTGAAAGTGTGTGAAAAAGCAGCCAATGTCCAAAGAAAAACTTTGAATGACCTTCAGAAATCCTGGAGAACTATTGCTCAAGACCACTTTAAAAATGACAAGAAAGTCTGGCTGCTTGGAAGCAAAATATAAAGATAACATGACACTGAGATGACATTCAGATGGTTGGGTCAGATTTTGGCACAAGCAACATGAAAGCATGAATCCATCCTGCCTTGTATCAATGATGCAGGCTGCTGGTGTAATGCTGTAGAATCTGACAAATGTTTCCAGCAGCTTGTTCAATCTTTGAATCTATGCCACAAAGAATTAAAGGGGGGGTCCAAACCACTACTAGCAAGTTGTACCTAATAAAGTGGCAACTGAGGGGCTACACACTAATACTCAGTGTAAGATGAATAAGGATTATTTTTAACTGTGAAATTGTGCAAAGAGCCCAAAAATAAAAATATAGAGCTGTAAACACCCTCAATTTCATATCAGTGTCTTATGGGTTACACATTACCTGATACCAGTTGCATTAATGTGGTTATATTGAAGAAAAGGAATAAAGGAACGGGAATGGCCTGGTACAAGATAAATACTGATTCTTTTGAACTGTGACTCATGCAGAGCAACTTCAATAGAGTCCAGGAATAAAAATACAAAGTAGGAAATGAGCATTAAAGGTCCCCTTTAATAATTTGTTGACATGTATGTGCTTACAAATCTAGCAGTTACAGTAATGACCTCAACTAGGACCATTTCCTGCCAAATCCCAACAGTACCTCCTTGGACACATTGGGAACAATGCTCTTGCTTCGGTCCCTCTTGCCTCCATGACCTCTCTGACCCTGGTTGTCTGATGTAATAGTGTGTTGGGCAGCTGCCAAGATTTCATCCAGTTTATCTAAAACAAAGACAGAGCAGAGACAGGGTATAACAAGGCAGAGGGGTAGTGGAAGGGAGCTAAATAAAGAAACTTAGAAGGAATATTTCAGTGACCCCCCCCCCCCCCCTCCCCTTCTTAAAGGTACAGTGTGTAAAATCTCACCACTAGATGTTAGTAGATTGCACTCAAGTGAATTCTGTTTTCTTAGCTACGACTCTGGCTGCCATTCATCTGTAGTGAGTGTAGGCTGTCAGTTCACTTTTTACCTCTGATATCAATATGTGTCTACATCTATTTACTCTGGAGGAGGCTGTAAAACTTTGTAAAAGGAGTCCGACATGAGTCGGTGAGTCAGTGAAGCTCACTTCTGTCTGATGACAGCGATACTGAGGTGAGTTGTTGAGGATATCCTGAACTTTTCTGTCAGTAAGTGCTGCTGTTTTTGCTGCTGTTAGCTGCTGTTAGACGGCGTTAGTGAAACCGTCTTTGAAGTGGAGCATATGTTGTGAGAATGTAATCAAACTGTTTTGGAAACTCAAGGCTGACATTAGTTGGTATAACTTTAGCTTGTAACCAGCTGCTGTTGTTGTTTAGCCAAAAGACATAATGAGAAAAAGATGAAAATGTACATGTACAAATGTTAAATGGTCACATGTAGTTTAAAAGAGATATTTGTGATCTTTAAATTAAAATAAAATTATAAGGCGTGTTACGTATGTGCTGGTCTCTAGCTACACATATAAAATGTGATTAGGGAGAATGGCGACGTTCTCCTATGTACTCCTATGTACTTCTAATGGATTAATTCTACGTTTAAGAGAATGCATCGGTTTGTTGGAAGACATAATTACACACTAATCAATAGATATTTATGTGTACAGCTTTCTCTTTTTTCTACTAAATACATTAAAAAAAATACTTACTGTACCTTTAACGTATCTAAACACCCTCTTAAAGTATAAGAGCAGCGAGAGTGATTTCTTACTTAAAGCCATCTGATAGACGGTCCTCTTCTTATCAGGACCCTGAGAGGACTCGTATTCTGGAAAAATAAGCAAAAAAAAAAGGGCATCAAAGTGGCTGATTTTTAATTAAAGCTCAGAGGCTGATAGGGGAGATGATAAGACTGATACTCACCTGCTTTCTTTTTCCACGGAGAGGCAGCTGTTGCGTACGTAATTGGAGAAACAGAAATTAGGTGAGACTAGAACTTCTGCACAGTGTGCAAAGCAGATAAAGAGATGAAATACATACTCAGACACATGTGATGGTGTGAATGCTGATGTGATGATAGGGATTGTGATGGAGACAGAAATGATCATGAGAGCACACAAATCTGTGATTCTCCCACCTTTGTCCACTGAAGGCAGCACATTTGGTTCAGAAAGATAAAAAAAAACAAAAAAACAGAGCTGTTTATTACAAATGACATTTTAAATGCAGTTGCTTTTATGTCGCTTAACCTCACTGTTTAATTGCCACCTTTCATCATGAGTAACATAAGTGCAAATGAATCAAAAGACTGCTTCCCATCAAGCTATTGCTAGTGAAAAAAAATGCACCACTCTGGATAATTTTCTTGGCTTTCTGCATCAACTTGGTTAATATTTAATGCTGTGTTTCCCTAATACTACCACAGTACTATAGCATCCTCCTGCAGAAAAGCTGCTAACCCACCCAGAAGAATCCTTTTCAATGTGACCCCCAGAACTCATGCTTTTGCACTTTCTCCCTTCTCTCATCTTACCCATGTCTTCCAGCTCTGATGTCATTGACTTGGAGCGCAGGGCAATAGCAGGAGGAGTCAGTCTTTTTGTCTGCTGTGGGGCTGCCAAGGGAAGCCAGCCAAATGCAGATTTAATGTTTAGAATTCTTGTATACAACGCATCGCAACAGGCTTTTAGGTTAAAGTAAACTTGCAATCAGCTTAATCATCACATGGTAAACACAGAATGTAAACGGCACACGGGGAAAGTTTGACTCGCTTTACCTCGCTTTCGAACTGTGTCCTCCAGTTCAGGATTTCGAGCAACCATCACGACTTTCACCATGAGACTGTTGCCGCCCTGCCGGATCATATTGACAACCTGCCGATGGCCAACCTTCACCACATTCTGGCCATTCACCTGACAGACAGGGACAGCTTTGTTAAACACAAAAGCAGAGAGACAGTGCACACTTCAGTCAGTTTCTAGTTGTATCCACTGGTTCCCTTTGGCAATTTGGCTTTCTTGTGTATTTTAAAATGTAAATGTAACTGGGTTATGGAAAGGTGCACCAGCAAGTCAAGCTGCAATTTAATAACAGTTACAAAAGCTTGGGCAGCTATATATATGACTCATATTAGGTTGAATAGCAATAAGCAGCTTCTGTCAGCTTTAACAAAGGGTTGACAATCACCATTTTTAGTGCTGGGGTTTCAAGGGAGCATATAGGAACTTTTTAAAGGCTAGAAAGTTGCTGCGTGGACTGCTTGTGCTTTGCTGATGAGGAACAGAAACCACGAGCACAGCAGGACACCAGTGACCATAACTAAAATGCAATACATGCAAATGATATACATATGAACAATATAAAAATGAATGCTTGAATAATTAGAACAGAAATGGATCAGAAGCTAAAACGTTATGTGCTTTTTGAAAATGATAGGTTGTTTTAAGATGCATCCTGCATGTGTTTTCAGTGTGCCCAAATCTCTTCACCCTGTCCCGTTTCTGACTTCTTAATTTTTTATTTTTGCTGACCTTTGTTAGTCTTAAAGGAACACATTTACACTTGTTGAATAGACAGTGAAAAAAGCAAAAAAAACAACAGCAACAAGACAATTGTAATGTGTTTCCTGCAGCTTGTTAGGCTTGTTGTGTAACAATGCACCAACATATGAACCCCCACTTTCTGCTTTACAAAGTAAGTCTTTCTTCATAGGTCTTAAAAAGAAAGTAAAACTCAGAACCTTGGATCAGCTTCACTTATTACGCCGGTTACCTCGATGAGGAAATCCCCCATCCTCAGGCCCGCTCTCCACGCCACGCCCCCCTCATCAACAGATTCCAGGTACTGCAGCGCGGGGAATGCTGGCGTTGGAGTGAACTCCTCTATGGGAGTCTGAGCTGTAGATGATAAAACAAAAGGGATGAGGACTCAGACAACAAGAACATGGGTTTGATAATTCAAATGGTGGATAAACAGCTAACGAGACTCAGAAATCCTTGGAGACGGAGATATGTGATGAACTCTGGAAAAGACGCTCACCTTTGGCTCCCCTGAGCACAAACCCAAAGCCCTCATTGTCTTTCTTCTGTAGGAGCACAGTCTTCTCCTTAATGATGTAGTCACTGTAGTCACAAGTTGTATATGCAATGAAGAGACAGAGTGAAAAAGAGAAAGTTGGAGATGAAGATATGATTTGTATAGTAAAAGAGAAGTGCTACAGCCAAGCAATTAATGCATTTTCTAAATGTGGAAAACAACCACACTGCATCACATTCTGAAATCACACCGCAGCAAAAGATACTTGGGCTTGAGGATGTCACACAAAAAGCTGTGGTGCACAAAGGGGTTGATGGCGGGGATGCAGTTAGTATCACAATGGGAGGAATTGTATATGAGATGACATTCCATACTATGGAGTAATCCAGCTAGAGCTGACAAGCACTGGGCCAGGGGGAACAGCACATTAGAAAAATGTGCACATCCACTGATAATGGAAACTTCCAAATGCACCCAAATCGCTGCATTAGCTTTCACCGCCTCTGGCAGCTTTTGCAAGGATACTGCTTCACCGACTCCTGCGCACCACTACCGGTCATACATGACACTTCAAATTATGTACAAGAAGTCAGACAGGCCTCTAATCTCCCCCCCACAAACAGCTCCTCTTGCTCAAAGGCTACAGCCCAAGAGGACAGAAACATCGATCACAGGCTTTGGTGATGAAATCTTATTATGAGACGGCTTGAGTAGTGGCTCAGCAAGCTCCTTCATTATTCTATTACCATGTCTGGGATGTTTCGGCCAGGCTGCTTTACAACACTTCCTTTAATACAGGGCTGGCTAAATTGACTCCACACTGCCACACACAGCCACATCTCATGAGTCATTTCTGGACTTGACTTTCTAACAATGTCAATTCACCCTGCCCCTGTTAGAGAGCCCGGGGCCTGAACAGAGTTGTATGATTAAAGAGGAATTCCAGATATTTCTTTCACAGGCAGCTCATTTTTGCGTTAGTTTGTGCTGCTCAAGTTAACGCAAACGGACGAAAACGAGAATCAAATCAAATCAAAGGATTTGATTTCTGAAAAAAAAGAAAAGAAAAAACAAAGGCAGAACTGTGAGAGAACAGGAAGTGCAGCCTGATTGGAGAACTGTCCTTGCTTATAGTGATAGCCTGACTGCCAGAACATACACCAAAATTGCTCTGGGTAGGCTCAAGGACAGGAAATAAGTTGTCTTAGTCATCCTGCTTTTAAATGGGAAGTTAAAATAAATTTGTGTATTTATTTCATGATAAGTAGTGACTATAGGAAGAATTTTTTTGGACTTGGATTAAATTTGTCAGACATTGCTGGCTGCAAGGTTGCACAATAACTCTGACTTCACAAGGGACCAAGAAAAAAATGTTTTAACATTTAATTTCTAAGTTTTAGTCAGCAGACGTGGTATTTTTTTTTATATGTCTGGCAAAGACCTCATCACTGTGCCTTAACCACATAAAATGCTGTCTGGTATTAGAATAACAATAACAGGACAGTATTATATTCCACACCGTCTCTTAGAGTACAGACCCAAGATCTCAGCGCTTGGTTTTTATGTATATAACCCCACAAATGACAACGTTTGCATGCAGAACCGCTGATGGGCCCGAGGATCCAGACTTGACATGAAGCTGCAACTTTAGCACTGAACAGACGATCGCTAGTTTCCCCTACTGAGGTCCATCCCTTGTGTGTTCTCCATCAATGTTACTGTTTCGCCAACGCTCAGCCGCCTTCCAGCCATCTGCTCCTCACACCTCATTCCTTTTTCTCTCACCCTGTCCTCCATCATGCTTTCCCTCTCTGAGGATCAAAGTAACACAGAGTGGGTGGACAGATCCATCGGGCTCTTCATCCATCTACTTGTTTAATGGGGGAGGTAGGGAGGGGGGGCACTGTTGGTCTTTTGGGGGTTTCTAATTTGCATTGCTGGCTTACAGTAACACACCTGATTCCCTTTACATATGTAAAGCTGTGTGACTCGTCTGTTGCTACAGAGTGCAGCATGGCCCAGCCAAGCAGGACCATAAAAAGCACAAACGTCCCTGGTTAATTAGCAGGGCACACTCTCAGTGAACTGGCTGGAATAAAGCTGTAAGCCTACTAGAGACTAGAGTTATTATGTACCCTCCTGAGTCATCCTCTCTTCTATCCACAATCACTGAGAAAAAAGGCAGCTTTTTAACCATTCACCTGCTGAATGTACATGCAAATAGGCAGCCTATGTGGGGACATTACCCACACATCACAAGTGAAGCACTTGACAGATGTTAGTCACACACACTGTGGATGGAGACATGGTAGACAGATGAAAAGCACACAGATAAATGTGCAGGAGAGACACTCCCACTGCAAGCATTCTGACATGCACACTTATATGCGAAAACCACATACATTTGATTCAGTGTATATAGTCGCATGCACTCTCACATCAAGACAAATGCATGCACACGCACAAACGTGCAGCGAAACGACCAGTTTTCCCACATTGGAGGGAGAAAGAAAGAGAAAAAGCACTCTTTCCATTTACTGACTTTCCCCGTACAGTAAAAATACCACACATCTCTAACGATACAGTGAACAGTGAGATACATCAAAAAATTATATGGGATGTGACAATGGCGTTTTTAAAGGAACAGAAATGTATGGGAAGTCCTGGTGAATTAAAAATATCTGCTTACAGAAATCATGACTCAAAGAGAATGAAATACACCCACACTGTCTGACTGAAATGCATCAATATGTGCTCTCTTTCATACACTAACACTTACACACAGACACACACACACACACACACACACACACACACACACACACACACACACACACACACACACACACACACACACACACACAGACACAGTCACACAAACACACACGGACACATACACAGTGTTTGAAAAACGCACGGGAGGAAGACACAGAAATAAACATGCTGCATAGTCTCCATTCAATCGCCACTTCCGTACCACAGATATACACATACATAGGAATAATACAGATTTAAGACACACGCACATATTCGCACACGCACACTCAAAGACACACACGCACAGAATACATAGCTTATTAGTCTGTCTTTGAAAAGGCACGGCCTCTCAATAGCATCATCTACCTCTCCCCTCTCTCCATTGTCCTCTCCTCACATCCATAGCCAGCCAATGAATGAGGAAACAGCCGCTACCTGTAAATGAACCACACGCTCCTGTTTCTGGGGCCCAGTGACGGCCACGAAGAAGAGAGGGAGAGAGAGAAATCTCTCTCTCCGCAACCCCCCATTGCCATGTCCCCCCCTCCTCTCTCGCTCGCTCTCCACCACCTCCTCCTCTCTCCCTCCTCCTACCTCCCTCCTCCTCCTCCCGGTCTTCCAGCGAGAGCTCAGCCGGAGAGAGCCGCGAGAGTCGAGGAGGGAGAGCGAGAGAGAGCGAGAGAGGTGGGGGATGAGAAGAGAGAGGGAGAGTGTGATGATCTGCACCCTGTGCACTTCAGACAACAGAAAGACAATGTATAAGAAAGATGGGGAGAGAGAAAGAGAGTACCAGTGACTATCACAACAGGGAGAGGATATATTGTCTGTGCGTGTGTGTGTGTGTGTGTGTGTGTGTGTGTGTGTGCTGGTGGATGGCAAGAAGAGGGCTTGGTTTCAAAATAGGGGGAGACGGAGAGCTCAGTTTGTGGGGAAGGGATGCGGGGGATGGGTATAAATGTGAGGCAACACCGGGAGAGTCAGCGCTTGCATTTTCACATCCACTAACTGGTAAATCACAGATATGCTAACAGCTGATTCCCACCCTGGATTTGATCTTACACACATTTGCCAACTTTGCTCTCACTCCCTCCTCTCCTCTAAAACCGAGCTGTCATCACCACACATGCTATAACAAACACTCTTCCTCTCTCCATCGCTCTCTGAAATAGTAATTGACATTCTCCCAAATGCCCAGCTGCAGTGACAGAACATGCTCCGGATCACCTTGCTCTTAATTGAGCACCACTTCACCACAGCTCTGCAATTACGCATAACCAACTTAGCATAGGTAATATAACCCCAGTGGCTGCTATTTCCATTTGGAACATAAGCACAGCTGAATTAAAGCGAATGCCTGTTTTTGTTTTTTTGTTTCTTTTTTTGAATGACACTGAAATCTGCTCAGCACAAGGGCAATGCCAGCTACGATGCGTTAGTGGCTGTAAAACCTCGAGATGGGGACTAGTGAGTCCTTCTCACTGTAGCCCAGGGACCCAACCAGCACTCTGTGCTTCAGCCTCCTCATGACTCATCAGCAGAATGATGTATGTACACTCAAAGACGTAGGCATTTTCACATTCACATGCGCATTAACTCTAAGCAAACATACACAGCTTCATAACACACAACCTTCGCTGCCAAGGGCTGGGCTGCAGCTTCAGAAGAAACTCTTTCTTTATTACAGCATTATTGTGCTCAGTGAACGAAAGCGACAAAAGTATGTGGCTTGAAGAATCAAAGAGACAAATGCATTTGTCTGGTGGAGTTAAAAGGGGCAGAGCTCAAAATGACATGGCTGCTCTTTGTTCTTTTTAAGCACTGACGTGTTTGCGTAGCACAAAAGAGAACGAGTGCTGTTCAGGATCAGCAGAAAACTGCTGAAAACTGACACATACAGCACACAGGAAGACATGAAAGCACAGTAGGTGAAAAAAGTGTGCACGTACTTCATTTACAAGAACCTTCCTTTACCTATAAAACAATCACCTAGACTGGCCTCACAGTCTTGCCTTGCAACAGTTTGCTTGCACACTAATGTGGCAATCCATAACTACAGCCACATCAGCGGCTGCAGCCAATCAGGTTTAGTTTAATATTATTTTATAGAATATTTTTTTCTGTTTCCTATACCAGCATGCACTTGGTGGGAGGTTGGGAACAGCTCAAAACAAACACGATCAACTTGACATTTACAGCACTTTAGACTTTATAGTGGATCTATAACATTTTGTTATTTTCTGTCATATACGTACTATCACAATGACTGATGCTCAGATTAAACAAGTTTCCAAAAATAAGGTCAGTGTACAATATATGGACAAAAGTATTAATCTTTGAATTTGAGCATTTTCAGTCTCAGCTGTATAAAATCAAGCAGCTAGCCACGCAGTCTGCCTTTACAAACATTTATGAAAGAATCAGTTGTTCTAAAGAGCTCAAGGAATTTGAGCGTGGTACTGTAATAGGACGGCACCACTGAGTTATTGCAGATATTACAACATTCCACGATCAGCTGTAAGTGGTATTATTGCAAAGTGGAAGTGTTTAGGAAACGCAGCAACTCAGCCACAAAGTTACAAAGTGGGGTTGCTGAGTGCCGAGACGCATAACGCATAAAAGTCACGAACGCTCTTCTGACTCAATAACCGCAGAGTTCCAATTAACATCAGCACAAAAAATGTGTACTGGGAGCTTCATGGCATGGCTATCCCCCTTGTGCCAAATCGCTAAGTTGTCAACGCCAATTGCTGACATGGTAACGTCCACACTCCTAGAGAGCATATTCATGAGGGAATTCTGCACAGACTGTGATATTTCAATCAGAAATATTTCAATCAGAAACATAACAGCCATCATTTGATATTGGTAGGGAACTGTCCCTACCAAATTTTACACCCCTGCCTGTAAGTGTAATGTGTCGGTGGCTTTTGTCCATATAGTATATGTGCAAGTGATGAGCCAAAAGCTCAGGCTTCAGACTGCACTAAACCTCGGTTTCAGGCAGTTTTTCTCTACTCCTGGATCTTGATGACATCAGTGAGGCCAGAAAACCCCAATATGGTCATGTCAGGCACACATCTCTGACTGTGAACACAAAAGTGCTGCACATTTGTTGTTCGGACTTGCTTTTGCAGCCAAGCAAAAGAAAGTTGGTTTAAAGGAAGGGTGGCCTTAGAGGAGCTATAAAGACTTGTTTCAGACAATGTTCAAAATGAGGAACTGCACTGGTATAAGACAAATAAGGATTATTTTGAACTGTAAATCAAGCAAAGCTACTCTAGTGGTGCTGGAAATGAGTATAATGGGCCCTCTTTAAACACCACGGTTTAATTTTAAGGTGGCTTGGTTCTTGAAGGATTAACGTTGACAGATTATTGTTTCCGCCCTAACTCGCTTTTTGACTACTACTCTTTCGTAGAGACTATGAAATTCACAGCAGTTTTTTTTTTTTTTACCTGGGCCCATCAGTGCCATCGTAGGCTCCAACAGTGACGTTTCGGAAAAGCTTCCTCTTGGCTTTCTCACTGCGCGTCTCTGCAAGGCACATGCAGGAAAAACATATGTCCAATTCAAACATTCAGCTACCGTCATGACACCTTCTCTATCTTTGTGTAGAAGTGTTGTGTCGTCAGCAATCAAATGCATTTACACCCTGTTTTTTTGTGTCTTCAGCGTGGCATATGGTTTTCTTCTTGTGTTAGCAGCTGTGAAAATAGAAGACAAGTGAATAACTCTGTACTCTGTACATGTAGCACTGGCTGCTGTCAAAGGCACCAACTACTAAACATGAGTGTGACATGTGCTGCGTATCAATTTAAAGGATAAATCCTGCCTTAGGAAATATGTAACCCATTTTCCAGCTTGTCCCTTCACTAATCCATGTATTATATATGTGTCCCAATACAGCATGTTAGCTATAGAGTCAGTGTCCACAAAACTCCAAATGACTTTTATCTCACCTGGTCGATTGTCTTTGCTGGGAGCCGCTACCTCTTGCACACAGTCAGAAGGAAACCAGCCAGTGCGTCCTTTCACTGTTCCTTCCCAGTATCCCCCCTCTCCTACACTTAATACTGAAACAGACAGAAGGACAGACAGACACAGAAATATTTATAGAACTGTGCAGGAAATGCATCCTTACATACTTTCTTGTTTACCTTTAGCTATTATTTTTATAACAACATCATACAATCTATTGACAGTAGCTGGGAACATGTATTATTGTGATGAATTGGGCTGCTGATCCTTCTCATTTCTCTCATGTGTATCTCCTCCACACAATTGATGTTTAAGATGTAGAACCCTACATTTTTATTCATTAAACTCTATTACAGCAGCACAAGTAGAAATATTTCAATATTACACCAAATAATCTGGAGCCGAGAATTTCTATCTCAACTATTGCACCATTAAACAATAACATGAATCCATGCCATGAGTCAGTCAGAAGGGTTTAAACTGTTCAGCACATGAAAATCTGGGGCTTTTCTCACCTTTAACTTTGTCCCCTTTGTTCAGCGAGAGCTCTCGGTCTCCACTGGCAGAGTGGGCACGGGTGGCCACGTACACTCGTCCTGGAACTGCGCTGTACATGCGCTTCATCTGACCTCCGCCGCTGCCTGCCGAGGTCGCGCTGCAGAGCGAGAAGTACAGAGAGTGTATTAGAAAACCAAGAGATGAGACTGCATGGCACACTGTGGAAAAAACAAATGAGACAACATACAGCCTGTCAGGCCACATCAGAGACATCTGAGTCATGCTAATCTGTCATACCAACAGTATGAATTTATTCTGCGCTGCTGTATTTACACAACAGCGTCTAGTATTTAGTACGACAGGTGCGTACTGTAGAAAATTCTGACAATTTCTGACAACCAGCTGTATGCCTTCATTTTGTGCAATGATAAGAATATTATTTATAGGTTGTCTAATATTTAACTTGTTGCTTCAGCAACTTTCTTTCATCTATATTTTAAAAATTAAGATATCACATGTATCAAGTAGCAGGCATTTTGTATTATCAAGGATTTAATCCCTTATTTTTGTCCTGTTTGTTGGTTCACTGCTTTGGTGGATTAGGACAAAATAGAGATGAGCAATTGTGGCGATCAAGCACATCTAAGATTATCACCACAACAATTTATAATGTTGGTGTGTACTGGCACAATTTCCAACAAAACACAATCAGTTCCAAGGGGGACTCAGTTGCCCTTAATTTTTAGTTCTAATTAGCAGCTGTTGGATTGTTAGCATTTTACAACATTGCTAACAATCAAAGCTGCTAACAGTAACATAGAATAAAGAACTGCTGTACCCATGTACATCTTCAGTGAGCCAAAGCACGGTCAGTGTGGTATTTTTTCATAAAGCAGCTGAGCCTACATTTTAAAATCTTTTGTTTTCACAAAAAGCCCATTTATTACACACACACACACACACACACACACACACACACACACACACACACACACACACACACACACACACACACACACACACACACACACACATATATAAGTGACATTCTTGCAACTGAAAATAATAAATATTACAGTCATTGCATGCATCTAATGATAATTGGAGATGACTGACTTCCTACTGTTGGGTGGCCTGAATGGACCTAGTCAGATTAAGCTCCCAGCGGGCTTCTTTACCCCTGTCTGCCTCGTGGCTGCCTGTGCCTCTCCTCTGTGTCACTTTGGCCTCCTCTCCCTCTGGAGGGGGAACGGGTACGAGTTCTGGGGCTGCTGGAGCTTCTCATCCCTATAGAGGCCCTGCGATGGCCCTGCAAAAAAACACATGGAGAATGTTAGACATAGAAGGCAACACAGAAAACTGAGAAAGGAATGCAACATCAGGCAAGCATAATATTACGAAAGATCAGAACACGAACATCCACCTAATGGTCATCAGTACCTGTCCTGGGTTGGGATTGGTTGCGGCCTTGTTCGGCAGGGCCAGAGGGTCAGACTGGGTCATGGTGTTATCGCTATTGGCACGCAGTAGGGGGTGGGAATGAAGCAAAGGGAGGGGCAGTGTGTGGGAACTCTCTTTTCGCTTTGGAACAAACTTTGGTGATTCCAAAAATGGCACTGAAGACACGATACAGTACAGAGGTTTGGTGTGAAGGTACAGATGTCAGGTGAATGTGTGAGGTTTGATGTGACAGGATGAAAGGAAGGGAGAAATTAGGTACATCGTTAGGGCAAATAAATTAGAAGTTTGGGAAAGTACTAGGCAGTCAGGTGCTGGGAAGTGATGTTTGAAAATCCCTGCAGAAGAGAAGGGAAGCTTACCTATGTCAGAGTCTTGGTGGTTTTTGATGATTTCCCCGAGTTCAAAATGACCAGACATAACAGCTATCTGCAAACAAAGAAAACAAACAGAAATATTATTGTTCCAGCATGTCAAAGCTCGTCTACAAATGCAGTTTCACTTTGCAGACATTATTAAAAATATGGTTACAATATTTACCTGAAAAGGGGTCTGACCATGCTTGTTCTTTGCCTCCTTATTTGCCCCCCTGTACAGAAGAACACGGACACAGCTTTCCTGAGAATTCAGAGAGGAAAAGGGATTGGTTAGCATCTTTAGAAGAAACAACAGTAAACATTATAGTAATAATAGTTTAATATGGGATCTTTTTGCCATACTTGCCTTGTTGTACAGGGCAGAAATGTGAAGCGCAGTGTTCCCTGAGGCATTTTGAGAAGTGGTGTCTGCCCCATAAAACAGCAGATGCTCCAAGTGCTGTGCAAAGCCATTCTGGCAAGCCTTTTAATGCCAAGAGTATAATAGAAATATCCACAGTATTATTAAGTATAGAAGGACACAAGTTGAACTAAAGAGGGTGGTTTCAAACGGGGATAAAGAGAGGATGGTGCAAGAGAATTGGGCAGAAAGTGGAAGGCATTGCAAAAGCGAGAGAGAAAGAAAACTGAAGGGAAATGTTATGTCATACATTCAGATCCAAAAGTACTCTTGCAGAAAAAAAAATAGAGAGGTGAGAGCAAATTACATTGCACCACCGTGGAAAAGGAAGGGAACAAAAGTCATTAAAACGACAGAAACGAGCCTTCGGCAGCCTGAGAGGTTCCCTCATATTTTTCTGCAGGGATTAAAATATCACAAGATACGTACAAAGTAAAGAAAACACAGAGCACGGCAAAACCAAAATAAAATACCATGACAACCGGCTCGCAGTGCAAACACAAATTTCCCAGAATGTCACAGAGACATAATGTAGGCAATGCACCCATATCTACACCAAGAGAAAGAGATAAGACACAGTTCTCTTTCTAGACTGGACTCATCTCAAGATGACCAAGATTTGAACAGGTTTAAGGAAACAATGTGGTCACCTCATTCCCTCTGGTTTATTTACGTAATAGTCACAGCATCTGTTAGGGATGAAGAGATGGTGGGATGAAGGGTACCTTATGTATTTCTTCCATTCCAAACTCCTCTTCATCCCAGTGCTATGGAAAGAGAGAAGGAGGGGAGGAAGGAGAGAGAATGGAGAGACGAGTGAGGAAGGCTGGGAGGAGAGAGGTGTGAGAAAATGCTGAGAGACACTGAAGGTGATGGTACACAACATCAACCACAGAGATAAGAAAGGCAAATGTTGGTGCATTGCTTGAGTTAACATGAAGGAGACGGAGACCAGACATGATCATACAAAAATGAGAGAATAATATGAATCATGGGGATCAGCAAACAGGTGTACAGATTAATAGATTTGTATTTGTAGTTGGTTATAAATCCAAGATTACCTGATGGGATTCGTCCCAGCCGTTCTCGTCCCTTGTGCCCAGCTTTGCCCTGTAATAGAGCAAGGTCTCGCAGCAGGAAGTGTCACCCCCTGTCAGCACAGTGTGGTACAGGGGGGTCAGGCCACAGCGGTCTTTGTAGTCTGGAGATGCTCCGAGGGACAAGACAGCCTGGACAGGTTGGAACATGGAGGGCAAAGAACAAGTATTATTTTCCACCAAGTGTGTGTGTGTGTGTGTGTGTGTGCGAATGTGTAGAGTAGTAAAATATCACAAAGGCTAAATAGAACAATGCAGGTATGTTGTGTTAATTATTTTGTCCAGTTATTAAATCAAAAACTAAAAAGTACAACAGGAATATGAAATGTTACCAGATAGTTAGGTTTCTTATATAAGCACACATAGTGTAACATTTGCAAAGTTATCATGATGAGTGGGGGTGGGATGAGTGGGGGTGGTGTTGTTTGGTGTTTGGTCTGTGACTAAACCTGCAGCCGAGGCAGCTCTCAGAACTACAAAAATGGCAAATCCTTGGTAGCAATTAGTTTAATCAAAGAAAAGGAGCAGTGCTCACAAACCAAGAGGAAAGCGAGAAACATAAAGCCACTTACAGCTGATTATCTTTCAGTATAATACGACCCATCTCTGTTGCAGGGTTCATTAATTAACTTCAAAGGTAAAGGCGGTTTCCGTGGGGTATTTATGCCATTTTACTTTTATCCTTTAATTAGAATAATGAGTCCATTTATTTTGTCCACACCACCTGCCCTTCTTGAGTGTATTTGTGCTCTGCATGCCTGTGACTTTAACATTTCAGTCCTTACCAGCAGCCCAGCATGATTGTGAGCCCTAACAGCTTTGTGCAGGGCCGTCATGCCATCTCTGCTTCTGAAGTCCAAGTGAGCGCCGCCCTGAACCAGGACCCTGATGCCCTCCACCGAGAGGCCGGACTGCATGGCCACAGTGAGCGGGGTTTCTGACCCACAGAGAAGGTGAAAGTGACAGTTCACCCCCACACGCTCTTGGCTTCATGAAAAAAGATAAAACTGTGAGAGGCTGCATACGCTGTCTTGTTAGAGACTCACCTCCGGTGTCAGGGTCGTGAAAATTTGGATCGAGACCTTTATCGAGGACTTTTGCTATTTTGTCTATTGCGCCCGTCTGAATGTAATCCAGAAATTTCTTCAGGCTGGCCTGAGTGTAGAAAACGATGTCAATGAATGCAACTAAACACAAAAGAGCAAAGAACAGCAATGTTCACAAAACACAAGCAAAAGAAATACCTTTGTGCTGAGTTTAGCGAGAGCCTTTTCATCCAGATTGGTCTGTTTATAGACTCTGGTTTTATACCTAAACTGAGGACCAGAAAAGATAGTACACATGAAAATGAGGATAATCTTACTTCACAGTTCAGTTTCTCAGTGACAGCCTGAATAGGGGGCTATAACAAAATCATTACGATCTGTGCTGTGAAAGTGTAGTTCAGAAAAAGCACCATTATTTTTGTTAGATGCTGCTGAACTCTCGCTGCTTCCAGAGATCCAGTTTCCTACTGAGTCGCTGGAATTACTCCATGATTGGTTTTGTTTTGGGAAAAGGGTAATAATGGTTAAATCTTTAGCCTCAATCTTTATAATAAGATGGATTTGATATTTCATTTAGGATCATTTAAGTACAAACCAAGTGATGCAAAAGAGCAGTTTGTGCACACAGCTTTAGAAAGGATCCAGGGGGTGATTAATGATGTCTATATTTTTTTTTATAATGTGTTGAATAATGTCAGATTAATGAAATTTAAAATAATAATAATAATAATACAGTTTTCTTAAAATCACCCTGACAACATTAATTACTCATACAAAGTGATTTACATATCAGGAACTGACTGTCTGCACATTAGTGCCACCCCATTGTGTAATTCTAAGACTGGTTTTTCACAGAATAAAAGGGTTTAATTTTTGAACAGCGCTATAAATTGTGCATTTAAAAAAAATATTTTCTATTGTTTTCCACAGATGTTCTTATGTTGAAGAAGCAGGTTAACTCAGGGTGTTAATGTGTCTGTTTTAACAGGAAGATAAGGAGGGGAACTTAAAAACATCAGCCTAAAATTTGTTCTTGAGAATCAGTCCAAGAGTCCCAAACATGCGGATAAAACTAATGGATACACTGAGTTTGGGTGGTTTTATTTTTGACTTGAAAATCACCTGACTGGGTGTGCAGTCCTCATCTCAGTGCAATAGTATCATGGCAAACCAATTAACAGCTGAGGTAAGAAGTATAAGATCGCGTCTAACAGCTGACAGCTGAGCTGCACCTCACACTTCACCACAGAAATCCAGAGAGACGCTGCAAAAAAAAAATGGTTTGCAGCATCTCTAGATTTCTGCGCACAGTTCCATGCATTCTGTTTTGGAGAGAAAAATGAGTCACAAGGCCTCATCAATATACAGACATGACCTCATCTGGAGCTTTGTCAGGAATGTACAGACTCTGGTTTGAAGACAAACTCTGAGAGCAGGATACTCTTTCAGCCCCACCCAACTCAGCAGCACATGCAAGAGCTGAGCCACCAGAGGGCGCTGTGAGATAATTGTATTACAGTTGAAAACCTCACATTCATGCTATTTCACAACCCACTTATCGAAATGCCAGGAAATACAATGTAATTAGCAGGTTACATAATGTACATAATGCGTTTAAATCCATCCAGTTTTGTAAGGGTTTAATTTACTCAGTCCACTTACTGTGTGGAGAAGGGGAATTCTAATAAAGACAACCAAATTTGGAGTTGTCTGCAATTACAGCCTTTTTTTTTTACTCAGTTATGAACAACAAAGTTTTCAAATTATGATACGGGATACTTAATTGTTTTTTAAATCACTACTGTTTATTCAACTTACTCAAAACCTATAAAGAATCTATACAACACTAATGTAGAGTAATCAGAAGTGCACTTTGATCATAACATCTATAACGTTTGGGTCTTACATTGAGTCACATCCCCCTTTCATACCTCCAGGTAAGGGACCCCCTTCTCAAAGGACTGTGAGTAGTCTCTCAGGGGCCTCTCCTCCTCCAGGAACTTGGCGTCCCTTCCCTCTCCGGCTGGCTGGAAGAGGCCGTAGTTGTAGACGTCCCACAGGGACTCACTGAGGGAGCAGATGATCTGCTGCTTAGCGTTCCATACTGTGCAGTCCTGGTCAAACTGGAGACACCTCTGTCAGACAGTGGACAGGGCAGGGGCGGGGTTAAAGGGCAACAGTGCACCTGTACTGAGGTAGAAATAATGGCTAAAAAATGGTACAGTTTTTTTTTAAGTGTGCCCCTGTCAAAACATTATATATTTTTATTGATATTTTCAGTCTTTGAGCACCAAGAACAACCCGACCAAATTAGCTACCTGTATCTTAGATAGCATGACAGGTAAATAAGGACATCTGTATATATTTTTAAGCATTAACACAGGGATTGGTGTACACCGTAACAAGCATCTTTTTTTTAAAGAAAAAAATGGTTGTTGGTGCCAGACAGGCAGATCTGAGTATTTCAGAAACTGCTGATCTACTGGGATTTTCACTCACAACCATCTCTGGGGTTTACAGAGAATAGACCAAAAAAGAGAAAATATCCAGCGAGCATCAGTTCTCTGGCTGGAAACACCTTGTCAGAGGTCATATGAGAAGGGCCAGACTGTGTCGAGCTTATTAGAAGGTAAAAATAACTCAAATAACCACTCGTTACAATGAAGGTATGCAGAAGCACATCTCTGTATGTGCAACTCATTGAACATTGAGGCAGATGGGTTACAGTGGGTGCCAGTCCTATCAGCTAAGAAGAGGAAACTGAGGGCTACAATTCACCTGGGCTCACCAAAATTGACAATAGAATATTGGAAAAATGTTGCTGGGTCTGATGAGTCTTGATTTGTGTTGCAACATGTGAATGGTGGGGTCACAATTTGGCATAAACAACATGAAAGCCTGGATCCATCCTGCCTTGTATCAATGGTTCAGGCTGCTGCTGATGGTGTAATGGTGTGGGGGATATTTTCTTGGCACACTTTGAGCCCCGCAGTACCACCTGAGCATCATTTAAAGACTGCACCCTACCTGAGTATTGTTGCTGGCCATGTTCTTTGCTTTATGACCACAGTGCACCCATCTTCCAGCAAGATAACACGCCATGCCACAAAAGCTCAAATAATCTCAAACTGTAATGAGATCAATGAGATCACTGCACTCAAATGGCCTCCACAGTTAGCAGATCTCAATCCAACACAGCACCTTTGGGATGTGGTGGAACCGGAGATTCACATCATGGATGTGCAGCCGACAAATCTGCAGCGACTGCGTGACGCTGTGATGTCAATACTGACCAAAATCTCAGAGGAATGTTGCACCTTGTTGAATCTGTGCCATGAAGAAAGGCAGTTCTAAAGGGCACTGGTACCAGCAGGGTATACCTAATAAAGTGTCTGATGTTATATATCGTTAGCCTCACAGTCATATTTTGGCCAAATTGAGATATCTGCCTAATTCTACTTTGCTAACACTGTAGATTCATTTAGATAGATATCTCAATTTGGCCAAAATATGACTTAGGCCATTATGCTGTGAGGCTAACGATATGTAAGGAATGAAATGTCCTTTGAAGACTTTTTCACCTAGTAATGTAAGGGTATTTGTGTGTTTCAATATGTGCACACAGTGTATCTGGTTAATATCTGTTCAACTTAATTTTAATAACATGGATTCATAATGTAGATTTTTTTAACATAAGTTTGTGCGTGATGAATGTAAGAAGGTGATGTGTGCGAACTATGAATGCATTACTTTTAATTAATTACCCGCCACATTCATGACTCATAAGGTGACTCATTCTGTCCTTTTAGTCTGTGCCGTTGGGTTATTTGGATCTAGTTCACTTTTATTTTTATGTCACATTGGCCTAAGTCATTTTCATCATATGAAGATATTGAGATATTATCATCATATTTTCAATGTTTGGTTCAGTTCTTTTGTCTTTTCTAAAAAACCTGAAAGAAAAAAAATGACTTTGGCCATTATTTTAATAGGGTGACGATATTATTATTCTTTTTTTTTGTACACTTCCACAGGAAAGACATCTTTCTGGAGCAGGGGGAGAGAGGGCTGGCTGAAAGCTTTAACAACAGGCGAGCTGAGAGGTCTGAGAGATGTATGCATCCATACTATTGTTCCATTTCAGAGGGCTGTAAGTAAAACTGCACAGCTCAGCACACTTCCATGTCCCTTCTGTCCCCCCTCGAGCCCCCACTAGGTTGCACTATTTGATAGTGTAGCCAACTCTATTGGCATGGCAACCAGTTCATTAGTGAAGGCAGGCACCCGTTGCCGTAGCAATGTCTTGGTGGTCCCTGGGAGGTTAACCACATGACAGGGATGAGGATGCGTGTGTTTATGTGCACGAATATAAGTGAGCTATAAAGTATGTGTGCGCTGTCTTATGGGAGCGCACTTGCACAGTGTAGTGGTTTTCCTTTTGTGCGTGTGTGTGTGTGTGTGTGTGTGTGTGTGTGTGTGTGTGTGTGTGTGTGTGTGTGTGTGTGTGTGTGTGTGAAAGCGAGATCGAGTGGCTAATCCCTCTGAGTGAAGTCTAATGTAATGTATACTGTATATTATGGTGCTGCTTCTCTTCTCACCCTTTCTTTTTTTTAATACAGTTTCCCTGAGATGTTTCTGGCAGTTTTTATTATTCCCATCTTCAGTGTGTAGCATTACAGCATATTTTCCTCTCTCTTCATCGCCTGTTTTTTCCTCCTTCAGTCTAAGTAGCTCCTAATATTCACCCCCTCTCTTTATCTCTTTTTAATTCAGTTCAATAATACTCCAGCTTCGAGGGTTTGCTGAGGTTTTGTCAGTGACGTGCAGAGCTCAGTATGCCGCCTGTGGCTGATGGAAACCTAAGAACAGAGACGCCTTCCACATATTTCATCCCTTCCACAGTCACTCACTTCCACAGCTCTCCCAAAACTCATTAAAAACCTATTAAATAATTAGCAATTACTGTTGTATTGAGGGCAGATTAGCTGACATGTAGAACAGTCGGCATGTTCAGGGACTTGAAAATGGAGAAAGGAAGCTGGGGGAGGGGTTACAGTGGTGCGCCCATTCTCACCTGGATATGGTGTGTGTGTGTGTGTGTGTGTGGGATGGCCAATTCTCACCTGCTGCCACTGTAAGACAGAGAGCTGCCTCATAGTGTGAAATGAGACTAACTTCAGTTTTGGAAACTAATTATGACCACCTGACCCAAGGCAGATGCTTACACAGTACTGCTGACTGAATATGTTTGCTCTCGCAGGGGGCTCAGCACAAGCTGAGCTCTGTATTAGCTCCTATTTCCCTTTGGGACTCATCCCTGAGCCTGTCGGATGACTGGAATGGAAAAGCTTTGAAATAAGAGATGTGCTTGTACAGTTGTGCACAGAGTTTGATTAATATACAAGAATTGTATGCGTCAAGTACCCATGTGGTGTTTTCTGGGAATAATTTGAAACAGATGTAGAGTCAGCGCTGTACCGGAATAATTTGAAGTGTTTCAGGGCTGCAAAACAGCTGGATTTATAAGGGAAACGGGGAAGGAGGGAAACAAATCAAAAGACAGGGAGAAAACCAAAAAGCACTTATCAAATCTCTATTGTCCTTTTTTAAATTGCCACAAATATAATGAAGGATCTTTTTGGTGCTTTTTGTCTGTAGTTGCACACAGATCAGAACAGTAACCGTCACATAAACATATACCTGCCTTAATAGTTTAAGTAGCCTGAGATATGATTTTAAAATTCTGTTTGTCACATTAAAGCTCTCGGTCTCTGAGGCAGTAATACCAGCGAGACTTGGCTTGAACTACTTCCTCATTTGGAAAGACCTCCAGTGCAGAGTGAGGGAGACTTTACTTTTCTTTTCTTTTTTTTTTTTTTTTTACAGGGCTAACTAAACTTTTAAACTGTTTGATTTGGATTGAGTTTGACAGTTTTTTTTTTTTCCTTCAAATTTTCTGCTTCACCTATTTTATTTGCTTTTAAATGATCAGTCAAGAGGCTCCAGGGACGGCTTTGTAAGTGTCTGCCTTTTATGAATTTCACACACACTTTACGAGCAGTGTCTTTGATGCACCTACTGTTTGTTTGATGTCGGGAATTCCAATGCGGAACACCATCATGGTCAGGTACGTGTCCTCCAGTGGAGCCACTGTGGTCATGCTGCGCTCCATGAGGGCTCGTTTCTTTGCTGCCGTCACATGCTGCTGCTTATTGGCAGCTTGATGATGTAGCGGGGCTATACTGGGCATGTAAGGGACCCCACGGTTGCCCAGATTGCCCGGCCTCAGTGGCCGGTCTACTCTCTGTCTACCGACCACAATGGCTGCTGGTTTCACCACCTCAACACCTTTCCCTTCCCAGGATTGTCGTCCTCCCGTCATCTCCTTCTCCTCCAGATACTCTAGTCTTCCATTCTCCATGTCACGTTCACCTTCTTCTTTTCTGTTTTCTCTTCCCTGCTCCTCTTCCTCCTCCTCATCCTCCCCATCTTTGTCATCCTGACTGGGATAAAAGTGTTCATTATTTCCCAGCATCCTTTGCTGTGTGGGGGGTCACTGCAGAGAGGATTGAGTGATCTAGCTGTCATGGAGACAAAACATGGCTATCCCATGAGACTGGCTTCATCCTTAGAAACATGCTGTAGGAAAAAGGCAGAAAAGGGAGTAAATGTTGGTCATTTAGTTCTTTTTACATTGACTGAGAGAGTGAACTTAGTAATATTGGAAAATGAGTAATTCAAGTATGTAAAAGACACGTGCAGTAATAGAAAATCTAGCCACTGGCAATGCTAATAAGTCCACATGTGTGAAATAGCACAGAGCTGGTCCACATTTTCCATTTAGCCACTGGGAATGCATCTGGGAATAGCAGACTGATGAAAGACAGGCTAAATATAATCTCTGTGAATCTGCATCACAGGTTCTTTGCAGAAGAGAGTGAGTTGGAGATGCGATCTGGCATCACATGAGGTCAAGATCATTGCTACTTTGTGACAATGGAGTAGACCTATGTTTGAGGCACAGCCCAGGGCTAACAGCTAAATGTGAGCTTCTTAAAGGAAAATTCCACCCTTATATACTGTTGAGGGTCACTGGGATTCAGGTGTTATTTTAAAATACAATTTAGCTTATTGACCTGGCCCTGTGGCTCATCCTTGGCAGCCTGTTTTCATTCCCAAGGCATCGAATGCAGCAGTTCTGACAAAGCTGGTAGCATCTCCAAATTACACACAAGATGACACAACAGGTTTAGGCAACAGGAAGATGTTTTTCTCACTGCTGAACTTTTCAAACCCAACTCTTATTATTTAACACTCTAGGATGTAAACACTGGCCTCCAGTATGTCTGTATGGTTCATTTATAGGATATGAAGGATGGGATGGCTGGCAGTATGCTTCAAATTACAACTGGTGTATTTTTGTAAGCACGACTCTGCGCAACATCCAACATATTCTCATCGGGTAGCTTTTAGGCTTTACTGATCAGACCATTAACAGACCGTGAGGGTTTGTTGCAGGAAATGGGTCATTTGGTCTTAATATCTGTCTGTGCCAGATTGAAGGGGGTTTGGGGTTTTACACAGCAAAGAATTGCAAACAACGCAGTGAATCAGCAGCTTCTGGGAAGCCACATCTGAGTGTACTGACTGGATTTGCCGTTGTTGACATAGTTTTAAAACTATGCCAAAATTATATTTACTTTTCCAGCTGAAAGAAATAGTCATGCCCTCTCATTAAAATAATGGCTGAAGGGTTTTCTGGTCTGACCTTTCAATTCAGTTTTATGTATATTGGACATATGACATTTCACATCAAGCCACTTTACACAGTATGGTGAAGAAGAATTGAAGAATTAGATTCTTTCTTTAAGAAAGCACTCATTGGCAGCTGGCAGGAGAAACGCAATTTCAACAGGAAGAAACCTCAGAAGGTCTTCCTTCATGAATGCAGACACAAAGTAGACGATGAGTACCTTTCTCTTTGATCACCACGCTTTGTTTTAAAGCGAGTGTCTTAGGGTGGATTTTTGCTTTAAGCTTGTTCCGTTGCTTCGTCGTGCTTCAGATTTGGCATACTGGTGCCTCCGTATGTTTTGTCCTTTTTTTTTTTTTCTCTGGTGAAGTCTGGCTACAGGGGCTTTGCCATCATGCAGATCTGGACCATTGCCAACAGCCGCCTTAATGATGGTGAGTGATGCGGGGAATCTCCCACTGTTTCATTTGCAGTGTGGTGCTCTGAGTCTGATATGGATGTGAGTCAGAATGCACAGATGGACAGATGGAGCACAACTCAAATCAGGACACAGATCTAAAGTCTGTCAATCACAGATTACCAACATGCAGATAATTCAGTCGGTTATTAATAGATTATGTAGAAAACGTGCTGATGAGGGTTAAAGGGGTCATTAAGTGATCTAGGACTTTTGACTTATCAACCTCTATCGGGGACCAAGGACATCGACAGGTGTCTGGCACAGCTTACAGTGGCCTGCAATCGACATAAATAATAATGCAGAGATGAAGAAGCTAGCCAACAGCGGGACATCCAACAGAACAACTGATGAAGAGTATACCCATGTTAAAAACATTGCAACATGGATGCTGCTTTGTAATTTCATATTTTTGCACAGCTTGAAATGTTTGTGTGTCTGCATAGTTTTGAACATTTTTGTGACAACCACGTACGCTCCCAGTCACAGGCAGATGAAGAACAACCTTCAAGGTGATGGACGTCTGCTGCTTTGTCAAGGCTAGAGTCAGGTACTGTGTACCATTCTGCACTAGGATGGATTTGCATTGAACCTGCTTTCCATCTAAAAGTCTGCAGGTTATGATTCCTGGCTGCAAAAAAGGCGTCCAAATATGCAGACGTCTATGGGGAAAAATTACCCTCAGCTCCCTTTATCATGACCACACTAAACACTTGGCTGATTTCTCAATCTCTAGCTTCAAGAATTATTGAACTCTACATGAAGATCATATTGTAAATGATGGCTCCCTTTAGTGTTCAGAAAAACACAAAGTTTGTGACTGAGTATTCCTCTAAGTCACAGTCAGATCAGCTTCATGCATATCATGTGTAGTTTCAAAAAGCTAAGGTGATGATGATAAAGCTAGAGGTGAGGGAGAGGCTTGCAGACTAATGGAAGGCTATGTTCATCTGTTTTTTTTTTTGGTTTTGTTTTGTTTTTTTAAATATATATATATATATATATATATATATATATATATATATATATATATATATATAAAGCTGGAAAGAAGAGCAGAGGGAGAAACATGCAATAAACAGCTATTTCAAATTAGTGTGTATACCTAGGCCTTTAAAACTATTAAAAGAGAGAGATAGGGAGAGACTGACTTGGAAATATGATTCTTACAAATTGGTTTTTACATATAACAATGAAAAATTACTACAGTTTACAGCTTTGTACTATTGGTGTATGATTGTTTTATTCAGTGTAGCAATATAAATATAATTTAATGCATGTTTCCAAACAGTCATATGTCTGCAGTGGTTGAAAGACTGACTGGATATATGAACAATGATCTAAGACTGCTCTATTCACATCTCACTGGCCGAAAGAAAGTCTGCTAGTTGAGCACTTCTGGGCAAAAGCGTACCACAGAGGGAAGAGGAGTGACCTGAGTCAATTCCCACAGACTCTGAGAGAGTGACAGGGTGGGCCCTTTCAGTGCAAATCCAATATCTGTCACAGCAAGTAAACAAGGAAAGACCAGAAGAGGGGAAAACTGATGGATGGTTTTAGAGAAAAAAATGTAACTACTTGGATACATCAGGGAAAATAATCAGATAAATAAATAAGCACAAAAAGCAATAACCCCAAGTGTTTTGGAGGAAGTGGCTCAGTGCCTATCAATAACCATAAGAGGGCTCAGCTTTTGAATATGGCCTGAAATTCACATTCAGAGCATATTTAACATAAGGACAACCTCTGGTCATTGTCATAAGTGTGATTTACACATTATATCACATTTTAGGCTGAAAGCTTCTCTAATCAAAAGCTGACAACGAACAGCATGTTAACACTTGCAAGCTTTTAGAGATTAACACTATCATTCAAATACACCACGAGGGAGCAGAGGAAGCTGATTTATGAACAAAGTCTCATCAAATATTAAACAGCATTGAATCCGCACTACGCAAAATAAGGAAGGACAGGCTGAGAGTGGGCAGGAGTCAACTACATGTTTGTAATTGCGATGTAAAAGTGAAAGGGGAATACACAGGAGAGAAAGACGGAGAGAGCTGCAGTTTGCATAAAGCAGAGTAATCAGATTGGGAGCGAAAAGGGAGGCGGGATGGGGAGGGAGGGAAAAACGAGGCTGGAAGAGACATGAGAGCAAAAGCCAAAAACACACACAGTACTGCTCAGCTAAAAACGGGAAAAGACGAGCATTATGTAAAATGAATTAATAATCTAACTGTGGAAACTCTAATCACAACTCCTAAAACTCTCCTCTGAGCCATCATGGATGTCAAACTTGTCTCATCTTTGCGTCTCTGCCTTCTCCATCGTGTCACTCAACTCCTACACTCCTGCAGCAACAATAGCGCAGACAGTTTCCTTCTGCCAGCTGTTTCGCTCTCCTGTCGCTCTGCTGGCCATCATCTCACATCTTGTCTTGACTTTTCTTCCTCTTGGGAGAAAAGTGGTGTAATAAGGAAATTAATTTCACCCCTCTGACAGAACAGTCTTTTTGTGCAAAACTTGCAGTTCTCTTTTCAACCACTTACTTTAATTGCTCTCCAATATGACTTTTTTTTTGTCCTCAGTTTGTACTGTTACTTGCTTTGCTTGTAATTTCAGTAAAGAATTTAGATTTAATGTGGGAGACTGTGGGGTAAGATGAGCCAGTGGGGAAGTTGATCCACCATCTGTATCTGAGCAGCCATACACATTTTTTCTTTCATTTGACCATAAAATTAGTTTGAGGGTTTTTTTCTTTTTCATCTTGATGTGGAAGAAGGAACCGTATCAATGAATTAGACAATACTCATTTTTCAAAGCTTTTCTTGGCATCACAGGGCCATTCAGACAAGTTGGACTCAAATGCAAAGTGATGCTGTACAGAGGTAACGAATACAGAGCTCCTTCTAGACACGGGAGGTGAACTGAGGTCCTTGATCAAATACGATGTCCGGAATGCCATACAGCCAGAAGACATGGTTCATGGATTGGAAGGTCTCTAGTGCTTATGGGAGTTTGGGGAGAGTGACAAAATGGACAGCGTTGGTAAAGCGATCAATGGTGGTTAATAGTAATGTATTGTCAGACAAAGGAGGAAGACCGGTAACAAAATCCAATGCAATACGAGACCATGGACGACTGGGAGTGGAAAGTTGTCTGAGCAGTCTGGCAGGATGGGAGCTAGAAGACTTATTTTGGGCACAAACAGAGCAGGCAGAAACATATTTTTGGACATCTTTAACAAAGGAAGCCCACCAGACGTTGCAGTAAGGTCGTTGTGTTTGTTTGTTTTTTCAGGAGTGATGTAAATTCAGCAGTGTGGGCCCAGTGTATTACCTGGGGACAGAGTTTTGAAGGAACAGAGAGAGAGTTAAGTGGTCCATTTCCAGGAACAGGTTTGTCCCGCTGAGCATCTCGGACCAGTGACTCGATCTCCCAAGTCAGAGAACCAATCATGCAGGCCTCCGTGGCAAATTGTTGAGAAAGGGTGTTGGGTTTGACGTTGCAAGAACCTGGTCAGTAAGTGATGGTTAGGTTGAACCTGGTGAAGAATAAAGCCCACCTGGCCTGTTGAGTGCTGAGCGGTCTGGAGATACTCCAGGTTCTTGTTATCTGTCCAGATGACAAAAGGATACTCCACACCCTCCTGCCAGTGTCTCCATTCTTCAGGGGCCGGTTTGATAGTGAGCACTTTGCAGTCACCGTCATCATAGTCCCTTTCTGCAGGAGAGAGATGACGAGAGAAGAAAGCACATGGGTGCATTTTACCTTCTTTCTGCTGGGACAGCAGTGCTCCAACTCTGGAGTCAGAGGCATCTGCCTCCACTATGAACTGTATAGAGCTATCCTGTTGACTGAGGACCAGAGCAGAGGCAAAATGTTCTTTGAGGGCATCAAAGTCTTCTTGGATGGCCATCAGGTTTTTGACCTTTGTCAAAAACACTTTTGAATTTGGAAATAAAGTCCACAAAGGAGAGATTTTGGTTAGCATTTAAAATAGCCTATGTCCACCTCAAGGCTCGCCTCCCCAGTAGCTCAACCAGAAAAACAATCAGAAGTGTAGGTTCTCCTCCTCTGCCTACAAACTAAAGAGCGCTGAGTTAGTAATCCCTCTCTTTTCCAACTCACCCTAGAAGACTTCAGGTATGTGCAAGGGCCTTTTTGGAGGTTCAGGGCATTGTGGCGGTCACAGCTTGGCACTTAAAGGGTGAGTTGGTGTTTTGGGAGGAGGAGAGTTATGATCTGGGACAGCCATTGATTCAGAGAATCTTATCATACCTTTTAGTTTAACGAGTTGTTGGGTGATCACACCCTGCTCTCCAGAGATGTGGTGCAACATGCGATCATGTCTCCCTAGTTGAGCTTCCTGGTGTGAGAGGGTACAACACACATGATCCGAGTGTGCACTCTTTTAGTCAAACTTGTAATTTCTTTACTGAGTCTTCAGGACTAGTTCTCCAGGCTTCTTGAAGGACATTCAAAGCTCTTCTTTGGATGCTGGCTTCCTTTTGTTCCATTCTCTGTCAGGATGATCCCACACTGCTTCAATAATGTGAGGTCCAGTCTCTGGACATAGAGTTCCAATATGTATTTTTTCTACCCAGGTATACGTTTACTGCATTGGTAGTGTGTTTTAGATCACTGCCAAACTCAAAAATGATGCTATTGCCAATCAAACTTTTTCCAGATGGTATTGCATGGTGTCTCAAACTGTAATTTTCTGCATTCATAATTCCATCATTTTGACAAGTTCCCCAACACCACTGACTGAAATGCAGCCCCAAACCATGACAGAGCCTCCACCGTGTTTTATGGATGGCTGTAGGCACTCACTGTTATACCTCTCCTCTGACCTCTGTACATACTGACAACAATTTGAACTAGAAATTTCAAATTTGCATTAATCACTCCATCAGGCCTTGTTCAGTCCAGTTCTTGTGTAATTTGGCATACTTCAGCCTTTTTTCCCTGTTTCCCATCCTTAAGAATGGCTTCTTGACAGCCACCCTTCCACTGAGACCATTTCTGATGAGGCTTCAGTGAATAACAGATGGATCAGCTGTGCCTGTGTCAGGACTTTGCTGGATTTTTATTTCTTAATGACATGACTTTCAGATACTGTTCATCTGCTGTAGATCTTTTTTTTTTTTTAGGCCTGCCACTTCTTCTTTTTTTTTTTAAAGTACAAAGATATGTCACATTTTTGGGCTAATAGAGCTTTGGGAAGCACTTCATTGGTGTGAAAATACTATTTTATGCCATTCAAACTGTGTAAACTTTGGAATTTTTCATAGATTCAACTAAAGAAATGGAAAAAAGTGATGCTTTTGCAACAGGCTGCTAATGTAGTCACAACGTGCTTAAAGACAAAATATAAAATGGACTCTTTGCTAAGTTGTCCATAATTTGGGAACACAACAGTGGTTCTTCCCTTGAATTGGGTGCCTTTTAATGCTTGAATAATTCATGGGTCAGTGTTAAGTGGCTTAACAAAGAAACAAAATTGAAAATGAGTGAGAAACAGCTGATGTCCAAAGAAAAACTTTGAAAAACCTTCAGAAAACCTGGAAAAATATCACTCAAGACCACTTTAATTAGTCTGGCTCATTGGAAGCACAATATAAAGAAATGAGTGGTGGCTCAAGATTATTGCACAGTACTGTAAACAAACCAAACAGATGAACATGCATGGTTTGCTCAGTCGGTAAGTATTCACACATGCATATTGCTGTGTTTACATTTGGTCTAATTTGAAAACAAAAGTTTAAAAATTTTTTTTAAATCATGCTTTTAGAAAGCTTCGGGGAGCACGCTAGCTGCCCTACTATGCATGATCCAAAGATAGCCACATTAAATAGCACAGAACTGTTTTCTCCCAATCTGACAGTGAGAGTAAACAGTACTGATACTGTATGCTTTTGAAGAGCAAATAGCTACACCAATGGTAATCCCTGTTTTTCCTTTATGTTGATAGTTTGTTTAGTTTTTTCTTAGTCTGAAAATGTTCTTGGATCCTTCATAGGTACAGTATATAGGGTTCATGCTCTTTGATGCTGTGGCCTCTGTGGCTGCTCCTCTTTTCAGCTGTGGCAAACCAGACACTGCCAGCTGACATTAAATGAACTGACAGTGTGACTTTAAAAGTAAAATCACCAGTTTGAGAGAAAGTTTTACCTTTTAACCTTTATCCTTTAACATCTAAACACACTGTATATTATGTAATTCAGCTAACAGCTAGCTGCCCATCAAAATATTTCATGCATTCTCCCCTTCCCTCTAAACTATGAACTTCAGACATAAATTTTTTTAACAGGCATGGAAGGTAAGAGCAGAGGAGAAGCACGGGTTAAGATTTCAGAAGTTGGTGAGTGTCTCTGCCCTTGGGAAGTCAGTCTAGCAGCTTGATGACTAGACCCCATGAAAAAAGTATTTCCATAATTCTGGTCGGATGTGGGTCCAAAGACAGTAATGAAAGGTAGTAATGAAGAATCAGGAGCTGATTAATCATGATAATGATGACAGAGATGGATCCCCTCCTTAGCCCCCCAGAGGGCAAAAATGGATGGATGGAGAGGTTTACAGAGAGACGTCACGCATAAAAATAATCTCTATTTGCCTTTGCTTCTTCTACTTTTTGTACAGCTTGCTTTTTTGCAAAGTTATAGTAATAACCTATTATTACCAATATATGTTTGGGCGAAAAAGGCTGCAAAAATAATGTTTGATCTGCACAAAATGTGTCATCCCTGCTGTATTTCATTAAATTATCCCACATCACCTCTTAAAAGATCTTGCTGTAAGTGTCTCATCCCTGTGTGCTGCAGGTTTTCGCGTCGTCTTTTGGCCACAGAAATTCCTAATTACATTCCCAGCACACTAAACTGGAAAGACCTTATGGGCAGTCAGTTCAGTTCAGCTCATATTCATGTTTCTTTTTGTCAATCTCTCTCTCTCTTTCTGTTCTTCTCTCTCTTTTTTCTCTCAGTCTCTCCTTATGTAGGACAGTGCATGTGTATAGATATATTTTCAGTGTATCGGTCCCCGGAAAGTAGAATTGGAGATCATCCAAGGAACAGATTGTCCCACTTTTACGTCCTGAAAAAGTGGAGCGGCCAAGTTCTGTCCTCTATTTCCCTCTCTTTGACTGGGTCTCCACCCTTCAAGCCTTTTTCATGCGACCAATGACAAAGAACCATCAAAAAGACTCCAGGCCTCCTCCAGTGTAAAATGGACAGCATGAGCCAGGGAGAGGGCACTTAGTTTTATATGAATGGTACAGCACTAGCCATCTGACGTAGGGGTTTGCGGGGGAAGGGCTAAGCTGAGAGCTACCCTGTGCCATCAGCACTCATTAAAGCTGGACAGTACAATTAAAAGAGCCAGTAAGTTTTACTGTTTGCATTCTCTGAAACAAACGTTTTAAAAGCTCCGTAGGAGAATTCATTTGCTTCATTTACCGTTGCAGTGACGAGGCTTGGCATTTCCAGGCTGTAATTAAATCCGTGCTTCATAAAATGCGGCGAAGTGTGAGTGTTTCATTGACAGTCTTAGCAAACTGTATTCATTTTAAAGATGGATAACAATGCCAGCAGTAGATTCATCCTCTGTGCACCCAGAGATTCTGGCAATTCCCACAGCAAAGGAAAAAAAAAAGAGATCCTATCAACCACAAACAGATGCGCTTAAATCAGCTGCGTAACTGATGCTGATCAAACAAAAAATGATAACACCGCTAATCAGCAATTAAATGGATGATTAAAATAATTACCCCCAGCTCTCCGTTTCCTCCTTCTTTGATCTGCACGCCAACGCGATCCTTCCCAATAACCTCACCAAGACCTACCCCCCCCCCCCTTTTTTTTAACAAAAGGGGGCCACAGTTTGCCTCATAAGTTACATGATGCCACTCACCTGATGTTTCGAGCACATGTGCACACGCATACTCTGATCTTGTACGCACTCACTAAGTTTTTTTAAGCAGCACTCAAATGCATCTGTTCTGGAAAAATGTCTAGAGGAAAGAAGCATTAAGTGCCAGACCAGTCAGCTGGCGGTCTGATGTGGATCAAAGTGGGCTATCTTTCCCCTCAGACTGGATATAATTGGGTCAGGTAGAGCGTGCACCGAGGGCCTCGCTTGGTCTAAACTTGGCTGGATGGGCCGGGAGACCTCAATGCAGCACTGAGTTAGGAGTGAACATCCCCAGCGCTATTTCTGAGATTTCCCCCTGACTGTAAACATTATCTGCTACCACACCTCTCTCTCTCTCTTTCTCTCACTCCCAACCAACCAACCATCCTGCCCCCCCCGCCCCATACACACACACACACACACACACACACACACACAGAGGACCCTGCGCAAATGCAAAGTTTAAAATCTTGAATTATGATTTCATCTGCATGCAACGTTGGAGAAATGTATCCCAACGTCTAATTGGGGGTAATTTTTGCTATTAAACAGCTCAGCCAGGTCCATGTGCACGTGTCTGCAGCAGCTCTCAGTCCAAACTCGTTTCATGCATCTGGTGTGCGTTAGTGGATAAGGCTTGACCTTGAATGCATGGCCTGAACTACATGAAAATGGTGCAGTGCTGACACGTATAGTACAACACAAAAACACAGAGCACTAGTGCTTTTTCGACTGTGCCCCCTGTTGACTGCTACAACACAAGCTTCCCTTTCACTCGCTACAGAAAGCTCATTAAAATGTCAAGAATACAGACTTCAAAGGCGACTGTACAACAGGTTTCCTTCTGTTTCACAACAACAAAAGAGAGGGAGGAAGAGCAGAGTGCAAGTTGGAACATTTCCAACCATACGATAGACATCCTTGCATTAAGTAAGCTTTTCAAGGATGTCTCAGAGCTTCTGCCTCAAGCCTCAAATGCAATGAAAAGCATGCCACAAGCAAACCAGTCAGACAAACGGAGATGAGCGCAGGTTTAAGGCTTTAGGGTGGATTTTATGGCCACAAATTAAGCGTCCACTAGTGACAGTTTCACTTACCTTGCACGTCCAGTGACATAAAGATAACACTGAGAGACAAAAATCAACAAGGTACTAATAAATGCTGTTAGACATGGCTGACAAAGTGAGAACCATGTCAGTGGCTGTCAGGACCCATTAAAGTTCATCCACCTTCCATGTAATGGAGTATCATTCATTCTACAGTCTGGAGAAGCTTTCATTATTAACTTTCCAATTTCACTTTATACCGCCGTGTTCTCCAAGTAAAGGACTTTGTAATAAATCTTTATCTGATACCAGGAACAGTTAAGCTAAAAGAGAGCGTAACATTTATCCTTGCTCGATCACTCAGTGGTTTCTTTTCCAAGCTAAGTTTAGATGTTGGACAGAAAAGAAAAAAACAAAAAAGCAAGAAAGCAAAGAAAGCATTAAATGCACACTTCCTATTCAAGATATTTTGTGGAAAACATTTTTTTTCTCCTCTTTTTTTTACACCTGCTTTTCACTGTGACAAGATCTGCACCGCCTCATTACAGTTCTGAAGTGAGCCAGAAGGGCCTGAAAAAGAAACCGAAGGAAACAGTGAGGTTAATGAGCTGAAACAATTATACTAAGACCTAAAGGTGTGCGATCACCCACTTGTGCTGGAGCTCTGTCACCTTATGATGTATCACTTCTGCTTTTATGTAATAAAGAAGATTGAGCTCTCACTTGCTTTCTGCTGCAACACCTGCCAAGTGCACAGAAGTGCTCCCTTTTAAAACGCCTGTAATCAGGGCATCTGAAATCCAGCTGCTGCTTTCTGAGGCGTCTGTGTTAAACAACTGTCGCTTAATTGTTCAATCATTAATTTGAAGTTGTGTTCAAAAGCAGTAAAGCTCAAGATGTTTGAGTGTTTCATTATGGTGGATGTGTTGTATTTTGCTGGCTTCTATTTTCATGGCTTACGGCAATCCTCCAGATCTTTCCCCTTGGGGAAATCTCCCTGTATGTAATAATGAAAAGCCTGCAGAGTCAGGGGAAACGGCTTGTCTCTCCTCTTTCTTCTTAATGAGCACAACAATGAGACTCTATTGGTTCCAAAAATAACAATTAGAAGTGTGTTAAAAAAAATTACTTCTCAAGGTTACTTGTTGACAACTAAATGTTAGACAGAGAGTGATCCATGCCAGTTATTTGATCAGATTTTATAGCTTTTTGCCCTAATTTACACACCACTGTGTGTGTGTGCGTGTGTGTGTGTGTGTGTGTGTGCGTGCGTGTGTGTGTGTGTGTGTGTGTGTGTGTGTGTGTGTGTGTGTGTGTGTGTGTGTGTGTGTGTGTGTGTATTAAAATATGCGCAGGTTTATTTTGCTTATTTATTGGTTTTTCTCATAGCTCCATACCCCTGTGGGACTGATTTACGGGATATTTTGTTTCGGTGGTTTTGCATTTCTGCTTCACATATACAGCAGAAGCTTGCAGCAAATGAAGCCTAGCTGTATTCTTCCACAGCAGTAAGCTGTCACTGGAAATAGTCGCTCAGCACGTCTGTTTTTTGTCCTACACACTCTCCATGCCAAACCCTAGGGAATTACTGGACTGTGTAGCATTGTCACATCTGCTGCACTGACCAGGCCGCTAATGGACTCCTGCTCTTCCTGATTGAGGAGGACATAACAGGACCAGGCAGGAAAGAGACAATATGAGACACGACAGGATGAACTGGGAATCGGTCGTGGTGAAATTTTCTGACTCACTTTCAGAGGCACTCATCTCCACCGACACATCGAGCCTTGTTTGGCCTGTCCAGTTTATTTCATCTTCCACTCAATTGCTTCATAATCATATTCTCTTTTGGTGTTACCCACACATATAATCGCTCAGTCCCTTTCTGGCACTGATACTGTCGCCCAGCTTCCTTTGTTCCATTATGATCAATTGTTCTGTGTTTTGAGGAGGCCATTAATCTTCCTTTGCCCACTCTGCTCCAAATTGCCCGGTTTGTTTATTTTCTCTCTTTTCCAAATGAATTCCCCTTGGTGCAATTCTCCAATAGAAAAATATGCTTTTAAAGCCAGCATTGCTTGTTGTGCATTAGACAGTGTGGGGCAAGTCTTAGGAGGTTGTGCAAAACTCAATTATGTGGTATCTATAGGATGAAAGGGCACAGAGTTGGAATGCATCACTGGTGCAGAGCTCTAGCTAATAATGTGGTGCACTTTTTTTTTCAACCAGGCCTGAACTAAATGAAGCATTTAGGTGCATGTGTGTGGCTGCATGCGTATGGCAGTCAGTTCTCTAGGGTCCTTAGAGGGTTTCCACCTCTCCACCTCCCGACACCATAAATAATGTGAGCAGGCAACGATTTTGACAAGTCTCAGCTAAACAAGTGTGTGAAATGTGGGTGTTGATGAGCTCCAGTTTGATTCTGCTCACCTTTCCATTTCAGCACCTTTTCTTTTTGAACTCATCCACCATAAGTGTCTGGGTGGTATTAATACAGGCACGTAGGTAGCTTTTACATAAGCGTAAGGATTAATATTTTATTTCTCCAAACATCCATTTCTAACTTACATTATCAACCATGCCATCATTTCTTCTGCACATGGATTGCTGTCATGTTACAGGCCATGACTTAGTTTGTAAACAGGGGTAACAGCGAGCGATGGCCATGGTCATGATGCCAGTTCTCAGTTAGTCACAAATTGATGGTTGTAATTCAAAGTGGATTCAGCTTAAGGGGTTCTCAAAAAATTTGGGGGCCAGGTGCTCTTTACATAGGAGAAATCTTTTTCAAGTACACAAGAAGTTTTTTGTGGTCTCTGTGCCAGCTAGCCATCCAATGAACCAAGCAGGAACTGCTTGTTGTGAGTTTCTTATTGCTACTCATTGCAAACATGAGAGGCATTAAAAGAAGCTCCATTGTTGTGAACAGTCCACATATGTAAATATTCACTTCTTGATCAGAACAGTCCCATAGGATGACTGCTTTGGGGTGGGGGGAGGCTGGGGGCAGCAACACATGCCCTCAGCCTTCACTGTTCTCCCTTCTGTCTGTTGTTTCTTGACAGTTTGTGATGGTTAAAGCAAGGGTGCATAATTTGAGGTTAAAAAAATAAATAAAATGCTTTGGGTGGCAGAGGGCTAGGCTGATGGGAGCTGGCCAACAAGCCGGTGCTGTGTAAACAGCGCAGTGTTTAATAGGAAGGTATTTTGCAGCCACTTTGGCTCTTAGTCTCAAACCTCCAGGGAACTAAAGAAGCCACCTTGAGAACAGCAGATTTTCAATTTTCTTTTTATAGAGTCAAATAACAACACAAGTTACTGCGTTCATTGCGCTCAAAGCAAGGTCAAGGTCACATTATAGCAGCATTTGAGAACTCAGCATTAACCTTTAAGCAAAGACTTAGTGACAACGGGGAGGGAAAAAAATATTTCTGCAGGACAAAAAAGCCTTCAGTGAAACCGGGGAGGGCGGCCATCTGCCCGGCTACAATATCATCTAAGCGTGCGTTGCTGTAATTGAATTTCCAAAATTTACATGCACTGCAAGCAAACAAACACGCAACTATCATTCCACAGGCTGAATACTGTTACTTTATCTATCGAAGCTCATATGCATTAATATTAGAGCAGTTCGCTCTCACTAATTCATCTTAAAGCTGTTCTAGAGTCATTTGTGCATTTGCTACAGACTTTTCTTAGGAGGCTCTGTGATATTTCTTTTTGTTTGTATTTTTGTTTTCTGTCCCACTTTTCTCTTCCTACCCACCTACATAAAACATGTGAATTAGACCCCAGAGGACATGCAACCCCCCCCCGCCACCACAATTTCAGCAGCATCCACTTCTTTTTCTAAAGCACTGTGACTTTCACTTCACTGCTAAAGATCGTCTACCTCTTTTCAGTTCAGAGTTTACACAATCAAGATTTCTCACTGTCAATATTTTAATGCTCATTTGTATTGCAAACACTTTATATCACTTTAGTTGTGTGATGTACACAAATCAGTTCTTATTCAATTACAACCAAGCCTGTAAGTATAAAGGAACATAAAAAGACTAAATACCTTTTAGTCTGTAGTTCAGGTTGTGTTGCTCCTTGTTGTATCTGTAGTGACCTCCTTCATAAACCACAAAGAGAGTAAAAAAAAAGGGACCAAGATTAAAGAAATGAGAGAAAGATCCAGTCAATAAAATATAGATGAGGGAAAAAAAGAAAAAGTGATTTGCCTTTTTCTCTTTCAAAATCACATTTTCATGCCTCCTAGTCTTTAAATATGCATCGGTATGAGCCAGCCTCAGCTCCTGTATTGTGCAGCCTCTCTTTCTCTTTTTCATTCACACACACTCTTTCACCTACTCTATGCCCTGGTGTAGCTTCTCTCTTCCTCTCTCTCGCTCTCTCTGTCTCTTTAGCACACACATTCATGCACTCCCTCTCCAGCATTGCATACTCTCTTTCTGTCTTACTTCAGCTGCTAGATTGATCTCTCTCCTCCATTCTCCTTCCTCTCTGTGTACTGACTCTTCACCATCTGTCAGTTCTCTCTCTTTTTTCATGCCCAAGTGCTCTTCTGTTCAATTATCCCCAATTTTCTTCATTATTCTCTCTCATTCTTTCAGTTTTTCACGGTTCCACCACATCTCAATCTCTCGATAGTCCCTCTCTTATTATTTCAGCCAATTTATAAATCAGATACGTTCACATTACCTGATTCCCACCTTTTATCTGCCTCACATATTCTGGGCATGGGTTTCCACACTACACAGCTCCCTTTGTCTCCTTGATGCTGAAAGGTCATCAAAAAATAGCAAAACTCTGTTTCTGTTTGGGCACTTTCCAGTGATAAATATAGCAGGTATGCTGCCTTGTTTTAGTAGGTTTGCTGCCATATGCTTGTGCAGCATTGACCCCAGAACACTAATGTGCAGTTTTGTGCCACCATCACTAACGTCAGGTATATTTTACCGGATATACCCATACTTCCCATCAAAACATATTAAAGTACAACAATAAATGCCAACTTGAAATACTCTTCTTTTTTTTCCTGCTATACAACGTCTCATAAAACGAACAAACTGTCTCACCATTTGTTCTTGAGACCTATTTGGTGCTGGGACTTGTGGCCCAGTCTCCGTACAGTGGAGGTTTTGGCATTTTTCTTTGGACATTTACACCTTGTTCTAAAATGGTAAATGGACTAGTTCTTATATAGCACTTTTCTACTCTGTCTGAGCACTGAAAGTGCTTATAATCTAGAGACAGAAATGTGTCATCTGTTGGCGTGACTGAAATAACAAAATTATTTTATGATTTGTCCAAACCATGTCTGAAGATGTTGATGTCAACAACTACCCCGATTACAACTGCAGCTATAGAGACTGGCAAGACACGAGAACAGTTCTGGTGGGAATAATATTGCACGATCAAACAATCTTTTCTTTAAAGTTGCTCAAAAAAAGAGATAATTGCTTAAAACCTACCCAACATCTCATCCCTTTTCACCACTCCATACTGCAAAAATCATAATAGCGTTTATTTTTATCAATACTGATACCAATTTTTTTTTACATGACTAGTATTTGACTTTTGAAAGGAAAGAGAACGCCAACGCTTTCTAAAAAAATACTTCATTGTATTTATTAAAGGGTAAAAAGACGCGCTTCAGCAATAAACCCCCATCAGCATAGTTTAAGGCAAACAATAATCACAACATATAAAAGCTCCAATAATATCTGCAAAAAAAAAAAAAATCATGGCAGTGCCAACAATCCTAATCATAAAACACTTCGACAATTCTACAAGAACCGCATCAACACAACAACATTAAAACCACCGGGAAACAAAACATAATGAGAAAAATGTGTTTCCACTAAAGTTATCAGACATTAGAAAATACATTCTGTGAAAATACATTCAAGTCTTCAGGGCTTTCTGTGTGTTCTGCATGAATCCGACACACAGGAAGTTTACTGCTGCTGTTTGGTTTTACCCACCTGGCCCACAAAGGTGTTTCAACAAATAAACCACAAATCCTATTTTTTCATTTTCAACTTCCTTCCAGTGCAGGGGTGCAGAAAAGTATCCTCTTTTGATCATAGCACTGCAGTGGGTGCAGTTCAAACATGGGCAAATCAGATAAGAAAGATAAAGAAGGCTGAGAGGAATTATGGCAATCAGCCCTGACTAATATATATCTCTCATGTAGTGCTTTTGTTTGCAAGGAGAAAACGCGGGTGGTGGACACCATTTAGAGGACCCTCTTTGAGGGAGGTGACTTTTTTGGTGACTTTACCTCTTTTAGTGTTTTTGTTTTGCTTGAATCCTTCAACAAATAAGAAAAATAATAATACAATGATCCAGTCGGTACGGTTTTCCAGACATTGCTGAAGCAAGGTCTAAATTTTCAGAGATGATAATTAAAAGTCACACAGTTCTGCTGATGGTGACATTGCATATAAATTCTCAAAAACCCCACCATACCACTCCTGAGAGTGACTGGTGATGCCTGCTTGTTTGTGACAATCTCAAGGTGTGACTGTGTCACTCTCTGCATCCCACTGGGTATTGGGTTGGTATCCATACATGGCACAGCAGCTCCCATGGCAGCGACATGACAACTGCTGCAAGGGCAGGCTGCGAGTACAGGAAAGGTAAAAACTCTAAAACGGAGCAGCAGAGGCTTCCAGTTGCTTCCGCTTACATATTTCCTGTATGTGACCTATCCAGCAAAGCAACAAAGCAACAGTAAAAGTTGCAAGATTAGTGTATTCACATAGAAATAAATTAAAAATAAATTAGGAAATGATATATTCAGTGTTCTAATGTTGGATATGTGTGATGGTACCAAGTAAGTTTAGATAACAAGTATTTTTCAGTGAATAGCATTTATGCCTTTGGAGTGTTTGAGTGAAAAGACTGTCCTTAGGCTTGTTTTATGGCAGCTTTTAGAGCACATCAAAGAGAAGGATGGAGAAAGGAAAGCTTGACTGAAATACATTAATGTGCACAACAGTACCCTCTGCTAAGAGGAGATGGAGATGAATCCTGCCATATCCAGCCTCTTAAGGACAACATGACACCTGCATTGTTACCGTTGATAAGAGCCCTAGTCGGTGCTCTCCTTTAATGGCGTGCCACTCCATAGTGCATATTCACCACACTTTTCATCCTACCTTGGTGCTTACACTGCCTTTGCCACCCAATGTCCTTTTTTTTTTTTTTTATCTCTGAGAAGCTAGCTTTCTTCCTGTTTTCCGTATTAACCCTCTCATGCCAAATGCAAGGAGAGGAAAGTGGGTCACGGGCAGATGGAGCACACAGTAGTGAGAACATGCAAGGCGGGTTTTTATTTATTTACTTCCTGTGTGTTTTAGTGAGTTCAGCTTCTTTGCCGAAGGTGACTTAGAATCAAAAAGGCAACAAAAGCAGAGAAGAGAGGATGCGAGACAAAATATCGATCTATGAATTTGAAGCTGTGAAGCACTTTAAATTGCTGGTTTGGCGTAAAACAAAAATATGATGACTGTACATTTTCAGTGTGAGTGCACTGAAAACCTACAAACACGTTTGCATTCATGTTAGTCAAAGAATAAAGTCATATTTTAAGATTTGCTACTTATAAGGGCTGCGCTCACAAACTGAGACTGATTTGCATATTCCCACCCCAAACACAGTTATTCACTCTTAAAATGAACTGATTTTTTATATTAGGCATGTACTTACCATAAAGCCAGTCAGTAAAAACTTGCTCAAACCTGCTTGAAGGCCCCATTCGTGTGTCGCTCTCTAGAAATACTGATGCAGTGCTGGACTCTAGTGGCTGTTTAAAGTAACTGAAATACCTCATTCAATTTTTTTTTTAAAGATGTCCTCAGAATAATGTGTGGAAAAAAACTGATTTGGCTTTCAGTCTTATTCATTCGTAAGTATTGCTGAATACAGTTAGTCAAAAAATTTCCAACCACACAAAACCAAGTAGTTTCCAGGGTTTAAATGCCTGGAAACAACAAAAAAAAAAATTGCAAGTATCCAGTTTTTAGGCAGATGAAGCCACTTCTTGGTTTATTAGTTCTTCTTTTATTGAACTCTGCATTGAAAAGGGGAAGTTTTTTAACCATACTTGACTCGGCTGTTGCATTTTTAGAAATCTGTATTGGTAATCTAACGCCATAAAACCCCACACTGTCCTGATGCGACCTGCCCATTAAAAAGTTGTCAACTGTCATGTAACTATCTGACCTAAAGATTATTTTCAGTTAAAACTTTTCATGCTACGGTGCAGTTTTCAAACCTGATTTGTGGAACTCTAGGTTCACCTCATCTTTGCACATTGTCTCTCAGTCTTTGTAACAGTTTGAACTGGAGAGAAACTGTAACCGTTTCCCCTTCATTTCTCAGAACTGTTTCACTGCATGGAAACCAAATACTAAGAAGGTCAGTAATGAACACTAAAACCGCAATGCTAGGAGAAAAAGAAACTAATACCGGGCGCTATTACTTTAAATTTCCATTCAGGCAATGTCTTTGGAAGTTGCAAAACATTACACTCCATGCACTGTGTATTGTAATGGGCTGACAAGGCTAAAGAAACTGTTTTTTATTTTTTTTTTTCATCCTGTTGATTTTGGACTTCTGAGTTAATTCTCATCCAGAGGGCATGGGTGCGGTCCCTTATAAGACAACTGGCTTTCCTTTGGAGCCAGCTGAGGGAGGGTAGAGTCACACTAATAACAATCACTGCTGCCCTCACCACCCTTTGCAGGTGCTTTCTCTTCTCTCCTGAGCAGCTGGTGAACCACGCTGTGCAGCAGTTGGTGAGAAGGCTCTCTACTGTAGACCGATAGAAGAAGTTAACTTCTCCAGGAAGTAAAGCAGTTGAAAATCTCTCATGCGAAAGGCTTCTCCAGTTCTCGAGAACTGAAGAAGCCTTTCGGATGAGAGGTGAAGTATCTTCAAGAAACAAAAAGAGGTCCAGTCACCCTTTTTTTCAAGCTCCCGAGTCTACTATGACCTGGATGACTGAGAACCTAAACAGACGTCTATGAAAAGTGTTGGCCAGAACTGTCTTCTTGTGTTATCTGGTGGGGCGTGGGGTGGGGGTGGGGGGGTGCTTCATGTTTCAAAGCTTCTCATTCTCTTTCCTGGGTAGCTCAACCAAGCTCGCACTAGAATTCTTGGGTCTGTTGATTAGGAAGTCCAGTATCCACTCAGGAAGTCCAGTTTCTGCAGAGGAAGTCCAGTATCCAGTAGCTCAGTGTTGTCAACCAGCTAAAACAGTTGAGTCGTATGGGATTGATCACATTATGAGGTGTCATAGTACCAGCTGCACAGTATTCTGTGTGGATTAATTTATTCACACACAAAAAAATTGCAAGATGTAAATTTTAATATCAAACTAAAGCCTTGGTTTTATTTATAGGCCTGCATATCATTCCCATTACATTGGGAGGAGTTTCAAAATGAAAGCAATAGTTTCGATCTCTGTCCACAGAGTAAGAGACTTAACTTCCCTTCAGACTGACCTGCATCATCATCATCAAATTATTATTATTAATCACAGAGCTTAAGGTTCTTGCTTCATAACTTGACTTGTGACTTTTCATGTGAGCTTCCCCATAATAATGTTTGAGTTAACTTCCTGTTTTATAAAAAACAATTTTGGCTGCTTTTGGCATTTCGACCTTATTTGCTTTTGATTCTTTTTAGGTATTTTGTTGCTTTTTTATAATATGTATATTTACTCATCTTCAATAATACACTTGACTGTTTTGCTTCACGTGCCAACCATGTTCTTCACTTTGTATGGGGTAAGCATGCATGTTCAGTATGTTTAGTATCCTGTGTCCTCCTCTGCGTTATGACAGAGAGTGCTAGAAGCTCCCCTCTTTAAGCTTACTTTATCAACTTTATCACTAGTGTGAAGAAAAAAAGCCATATTCATTGTTTTTCTCTGTCCACAGCCATAGTGACAGCATATAACACAAACACACAATGATAATAATGCCATGTGGGGAGCTTCTGATATCATTCAGTATGGCAAGAGAGCTCGCAAACAGGTAGCATGTAGCATATAAATGACCTTTGGTGTTTTGCTGGGGGAAAAATACTACACAAGGAGAATGAGGAAAAATCTATTTCAAATTGAAAGAGTATAAAAAAAGAAAAGGTTGTCTTTTGCAACACTTTTAGGCTGGCCCCTCCCCCAACTTCCTCAACATGACCGAATAAGTGAAGCAGCCACTTCTTCTCTGGCCTCAGTCCTTGTGAAGTTTCTCTGCCCTGTTGGCCATGGGGAATGGAAAACATCTGATGCTCTTTGCAGGTAAGAGGGAATAGATGAAACATTGCGTGGGACCTTTCTTTTTCATTGCATAGGCCTGAAGGGACCACAGCTGTCAGTTATTTTTATAGTTGTGCAACTGTCATTTCCCAAATGTCAGAAAAAGAACTTCTGCAAAATTAAAATTTCTTTGATTGGCAAAAATGATCAAATAAAACATATTTGGCAGTTTTTCTGCAGTTATATTATTCAAAATAAAAAGCTTTTCATGTTATTATGAAGCAGTATGACAGTTTTCATCATATATATATATATATATATATATATATATATATATATGATGTGCAAAAATTTAATGTGAAAATTTAATGTTAAACTAAATTTTTATATTTGCCACTATTTGTTTTGTTTCCTTCTTTTTTTTTAATCTAATGCATTACGTGAGGTTGGCATTACTGTAATGTCAGCATATTTGCCGAATGAATCTTGATATTGACATTTACATCAATTCACTAAACAATTATCCTTCCAATTAATTTGTCGTCTGTCAATAAAAATGTTAATATTAAAAGTCATGCATTGCATTTGTGTAACAGATGGTGTCTACATCTCAACTGAATGGGTTTACATGTTTGTAGGGTCAGCTGTTTCACTCAAATGCATTGAGAAAAGTAAAAATATATTTCAGATTAGACAAAACAATTAAAAAAAAAACCTTGTGTATTTATGACATTTAAATAAATTTGCTACAAAGGGTTAAAGTGAAGGTGATAAATTATATTTCAGACATCATACAGGATGCAAGTTTGAGAAAAATGTATTAGGTATTCACAATTTCAAAGTGTAAATTTTTATTTATGCAAGTGTGTGAGCATCTCAGAGCGAACAACAAACTCTGTGAGGATTTAAACAAACACTCATTTATACATAATAAAAGAATTCCTAATTTTCAAATGTTATTTTCAAAAAATATTCTTGTATTTTTCTGCCAGTATCTGCTGAATGTCAGACACAGATGAATCACGCATTTCATTTAGTGGAAAATTTGGCTCAAATTAAAGAACATTTTTTTTTTGCTGTTGCAGTGTTGCCACTCCTGGTTAGAGGTCAGAAGCCACAAGGTAATCAATATTCACCTCCTTCTAACAATGTCACTTGTTTATGCTGAGCTATGTTCAAAGTAATAAGTATATGTAACAGCAAAACTGTAGTTTTTCTTAGAAATGCCAAAAACTCAGAAGGGCCACACAAATACTTAATTGTATTTTTTATTTTTTTTTGTCTTTTTGCTTCTTTAGTTTATGCGACACCTGCATTTAAAAGTTTCTTCATTGGTGATTCAGTTTACTTAACATGTAATACAACTGAGAACTCAGTGATATGGTACAAAAATGACCAACAAATTGACCAACTCAAGACTTGGAATATTAAAATTAACTCGGCGGAATCAGAGCGTTATTACTGTGAGACCAGCGGGGGAAAGAGTGATGTTTTTAGCATCAATGCCAAAGGTAAATCCACCACCAACATGTATTAGAGCTCAAACTCCCACACATCTAAAGGAAAATTCACAAGTCATACATGTAATGAGACTGTGACTTCTTTTTTTTTTTTTTGTCCAGCAGCACCTGATCCCCGTCCTAAACTCAGCATTGAGACAGGCCGTTCTGTCATGTGGGTCGGAGGTGCAGTTATCCTGAAGCTTGAACATGGGGATCGTCTGCAGGGATGGAAGTGCTGGGTATGCAGGGATGGGAGAAAGCCAAACATGGTTCAACTGCGTTTAAAAGACACCGATAACAGTATCGCCTTTCAAACTGCGGACTTACATGACTCTGAGACCATTTACTGGTGTACGGATGGGAATCGAAATCAGCGAAGTAACCAAATCATTCTAAGGACCTCAGGTGAGCACACTCTTTACTATATCTTCAGTTTTAGTGAAATGATGTTAATGGGAATTCAGATCATTTAATAGAGGGACAGTCATAACTATTATATAAATATTTTCTGTTCCCGCAGGTAACTGGAACGTTGAAGAAGAGGGTGGGGTGAGGGTGGGTGTGTTGGTGGGACTGGTACTGGGGCTGGTGGGGCTGGTGTTAGTGCTGGTGGGGGGGCTGTTGATAAGGCGTAAGAGAACTGCCACAGGTGAATAACTCATTTGTGTGTGTGTGTTTTTCTCATTTTGAGCTAAGCTAAGGGTCACAGCATTCATACCGCAATGTCTATCACACTTTTCTTAGGGCTCTATGAGGAAGTGGCGATGAAATCACGAAAGCAAGGCGATGACAAGTATGAAACTCTGCAGAAGGCATCTGGGAGGGAGCGAGAATATGACACCCTCAATCCAGGAGCATCAGGCAGCCAGGCGAAAAGCGGTGAATATGAAGCACTGAAGAAAGAGGGAATGAAGGAGGGGGTGTACCACACTCTAGGGGTGGAAGGTGCAGCAGGAGGAGAGGGGGGATATGAAGCGCTGAAGAAAGAGGGAATGAAGGAGGGGGAATACCACACTCTAGGGGTGGCAGGTGCAGCAGGAGGAGAGGGGGGATATGAAGCACTGAAGAAAGAGGGAATGAAGGAGGGGGAATACCACACTCTAGGGGTGGCAGGTGCAGCAGGAGGAGAGGGGGGATATGAAGCACTGAAGAAAGCGGGAATGAAGGAGGGGGAATACCACACTATAGGGGTGGCAGGTGCAGCAGGAGGAGAGGGGGGATATGAAGCACTGAAGAAAGCGGGAATGAAGGAGGGGATATACCACACTTTAAGTGTGGAAGGTGCAGCAGGAGGAGAGGGGGTAATAGCAGAGTCACAGTAAACAGGAGAGGGAGGATGTGAAGCAGTATGGAGGAGAGATAAGGGCAGTGAATCTGCAACAGTGGGTAAATGAATAAAAAAGGAGAAACAGGCTTAAGCAGCTTTAATGCCGGAGAAAACTTACATTTAATGCAATCTAAAAACATTGTGATGTATTGGTCTTGATCCCGAGGTTCAAATTCTTTGATTGGATGAACATTTAACAAGCTTCAGGTTCATCTATACAGGTAGAGAATCTGTAATAAATGATGCAAATAAATCTGTGGAAAACTGCAGGGGACAGCTGGAGTGAGGGTTTTTGCTGTTACCATTGTGTCATTGGCGAGGAGAGATGATTCCAATATGAATTACATTAACTACTTTTATACAAAGCATTCTGCAAAATGCAAAATGTGATCGTAATCCACCAGAGCAGCAAACATTTTGCGACACCGAGTCAAAAAAAAAAAAACCAAAAAAAACAGCAACACATCCACACGTTACATTCATTTTAAGGCCTACACCAGCACAGCATCATATTTAACTCATCATTAGTCCTTCAGCTTTGATGCTACAAACTGTTATTAACACTTTGCATCAGTTCATTTCTACTTACAGCATTACATATTATTAATTCATCTCACTCAAACAAATTAGATTATGCATTTCAAAGGATTGCTCCAGAAAATGTATTGTATATTGAATGTTTCACTGTTATTTTATAATATGCTTTTAATGATGAAAAGAGTGTGATTCCTTTTAGCACAAAAGACAATTTCTTATTTTGTAATATATTTTTTTATAATAGGTTGATATCGGGTGCAATTTAGTAATGGTTTTCGAGTATGAAAGCCGCAGCCTGAGAGTGCACGTTGCTGCAGAGTAGAGTCGTGTTTTCATGATCAGTTATATCTTCTGGGAGTCTGTTCGTTTTTCTGTGTGCCCCTTTTTGTGCAAATCAAATAATTGTGAATCTATGTTTAGTGCTAATGAACCTGCATAGCTTCCTATAACCAAACATTTAATATCAATAAAATTTTAAAGGTTGTAATTCATTAAACGTACAACGCGTGCTGCAACCAGTGACACAGGTATGACCCTATTCGGTTGGTTTTACTGATATTGTTTGACTGCTTCTCTGCTGAAATGCTGGAATTAGACATTAAGAAATATATTTTTAAAAATCCTGAATCTAAAATAATGCTCTGTGCCCTAAGACTCTAATCTGATGTTGTGGCATCAGATTAAAGTCTTAAAAATTAAGCACCTTTTCTTAAAATCTTCTAAAAATCCCAGCAGTGTCCTTCTTTTGTCATTTAAAAAGTTAAAAGTTTTGCTTTTACTGGACATTTTGCAATTTTGTTTTCATGTGGGTTTTTTTTTGTATATATATATGTATGTGTGATTTTTAAAATTTCCTGTGTTAAAAGACTGTACCCGACACACGTCTACACAATAAAGGCCTGAAATTATATTATTATATAAACATACAAAGATGTTTTGTGTTGTTTTATTTGCTGTGGGTTTCTGTCCTGCAGTGTCTCCTGTGTTGAGTAACACAGTTCAAATTAAACGAGTAATATTCACCAGTTTATGAAATAAAAGTTAAAAAAAAAAGGACCAACCCCTTTTTACTTCCTCGCTGACTCTGCCTTGGTGTGGAATAACAAAGTGACAGCCGACTGGAGTCCCTTTAGGCTCCTATTCACATAATAAAGGGATTTAAAATAAAGGCACGCTATACAAAATATCCTTATGCATTAACCTAACATTTCCAACCTTACAAAGTCATGTTGTTTTGGTGGTTGCGTTTCAGTGGTAGGTATACTTTCCGTTTCCTTCTTCATACACACGTCTGATATCTTCAAGGTACAGCTGTTGTAGCTTTTCAGCTGAACAGTTAATCAGTGTTTTCAGTCTTTTTCAGCTGCAACTCTTTTATCTGTGTCTTCAAATGGAAAAGGAAATTAGTTTAAAGATAACAAAATGAGAACAATTTTAAGACTTTGTTCTGAGAGTGTATAATAAAAACAAGGAAATGTATCTTAAGACCACACAAAAAAAATATTGTGCTTGGAAAACCACAAAAAAGGTGACAGGATTATTTACATCAGAGTAAAAGGATCTTCTTTTCATTTCTCTACTGATAAACATGCTATTTTCGTATTTGCTGGGCTCAAGTCAAAAGAGAGGAACTGCAGTTTGTGGTACCAGAGGTTACCACTCAATCATACGCCATCTCTCTTACAAAGTTTCCTGCCTGTATCTTTACTGTTGGTTTAAATAAAGGCATAGATATCTATTCTGATATGGACTGGGTGATGTGTTAGGAACCAAAGGCTGCCACATTGTTTGATGGATGTTAAAATTATCAACCTACAGAGGGTTGAATTCAAAGACACTCCAAAAATCAAAGAGAAAAATGATACAGCAGGCCATTCATTACAGCAACTCAAAATGGTACTCAGTAGTTTGTATGGCCCACACGCGCCTGTATGCAAGCCTGACAATATCTGGGAATGGTTCGAATGAGAAGGTGAAATGATTTCCTGGGAGATCTCCCAGATCTGCACCAGGGCATCACTGAGCTCCTGGACAGTCTGAGGTGTAACCTGGCAGCATCAGATGGACCAAAACACAATGTCCCAGTTGGGACAAATCCCTGTTGGATTTAGGTCAGGCAAGTGTGGGGGCTAGTCAGTGGTATCACCTCCAGGAACTGCCTGCACGCTCTTGGCATTGTTGTTGCACCAGGATAGGGTCAGACGATGGATCCAAGGATTTCATCCTGATACTTAATGGTAGTCAGGGTGCCGTTGCCTAGCCTGTAGAGGCCTGTGCATTCCTCCCCAGGCCATACCCACCACCAAATCGGTCATCCCGAACAATGTTCCATCCGGCAGACCCTTTCACATGTGTCACATGTGCTCAGGGTGAACCTGCTCTCATCAATGAAAAGCACAGGCACCAGTGGCAGTCTAGCAAATTCTAGTATTCTATGGCAAATGCCAGTTTGGCTCCACGGTACCGGGCAGTGAGCACAGGGCCCACTACAGGATGTCGGGCCCTCAGGCCTCCCTCGTGAAGTTGGTTTCTGATTGTTTGGTCAGAGACATTCACTCCAGTGGGCTGCTGCTGGTAATTTTATAGGGCTCTGGCAGCCCTCATCCTGTTCCTCAAAGGAACAGATACCGATCCTGCTGATGGGTTAAGGACCTTCTGTGACCCTGTGCAGCTCTCCTAGAGCAACTGCCTGTCTCCTGAAATCTCCTCCATGCTCTTGAGACTGTGAGACACAGCGAACCTTCTTTCAATGGCACATATTGATGTGCCATTCTGGAGGAGTCGGACTACTTGTGCAACCTCTGTAAGGTCCAGGTATCACCTCATACTACTCATATGAAAGCAACGCTTAAGCATTGCTAGCCAGCAGGGACACCGTCGCTAGCTAAATTCAAAACTAGTGAAAAAACAGTCAGAAAAGATGTGGAAAGAAAAAATATCAGTGGCTTCCACCTGTAAAACCATCCCTGTTTTGGTGGTTGTCTCATTGTTGCCCCTCTAGTCCACCTGCTGTTAATTTCATTAACACCAAAGCAGCTGAAACTGATTAATGACCTCCTCTGCTACTTAATTGACCAGATCAATATCCCAGAAGTTGAATTGACTTAAGTTTAATTGATGTTATATTCTGATTAAAAAGCATTCCTTTAATATTTTTTTTGTCTGTCCATCAATTTCTTAAGGGGTTGTAGAGGGTGACAGTGCTAACCTTTGCACCACTGTGCTGCACAGCATAAATGCCTCTGGGCTAATATGAGTGTAATGGTGCTTAGGCACAACTTACAGATAGTTTAACTGATGGCACCTTTCACTATCATTAGTCCCCATTTTGAATTAAAATGCTTTTTTCCCCAAATATTTTAGGCTATTTCTTACACTGTTAATATTTTGTATTTATAAGACTCCTTATTGTATAATACATAACATACTGCAGTGAAAAAGGAAGCACTTCGTCTTTCACTTCTTACATATCAGGACATAATAAAAATAATCTGGTTCTTATCAGCAAAATTATTTAAATACAAGTTCAGATGAACAACCACACGACATATTACATTGTGCCGTTATTTATTTAACAAAATTTGAGCTAAGTCCATCACTCTACAGTGAGAAAGATTATTCACAAGTTAAAAATGCTCGAGACAGCCACCAATCTTCTCAAAAGTGGATGTCACAGCAAATTCCCCCCAATGTCAGGCCGTGTAATATTCAGAAATAACAAAAAACTACTGAGCTACATCTCAGATTCTGGAAGTTTCAGTTAGCATGTTAAATGTTAAAGTTTATGACAGCACAATTAGGAAAAGACTGAGCAAGTATGGCTTGTTTTGAAGGGTTGCAGAGAGACAGTTTCTTCTCTCTAAAAAGAGACCATGACCTTTGGACAGACAAGACCAGAGAGACGATGTTTGGCATAGGGTGCTGTCATAGGGTGAGAGGCAGAGTAAACCCCGTACAGGTCGCCAGCTTGTCGCAGGGTTAACACAAAGAGACAGACAACCATTCACAATCACATTCACACCTATGGGCACTTTAAAACCACCAGTTAACCTAACCCCAGTAACTGCATGTCTTTGGACTGTGGGAGGAAACCCAGACTTTATTTTAAATAATTTTAGAAGCTGGTAAACTTAGAATGTATTGCTGCATGCATAAGGGGAAGTCTATTGTAATTCCAGTAATGGTTACACACATACAAGGCATTTTATTGCAATACAAAGCTGATGTTGACCCATTACTCTTATATTTTCTATATCCCACCAGTACTTGCACAGGTCTTCAGGCTCTCAGAGGTCCTTTCTCTGCTAGTCCTTTGCATATCTTTCATATTTGCATGCAATGGGATGAACAATCTACTGTAGTGCTGCATTACTGTGTTACTATGCTCCATGGCAAATGGATGCAGGATAATAACCATGATTTCAGAGACCAGGGCAGCACAGTGAGGGTGAATCCTGCTTCTTACCGGATGTGTCGTCAAAACCTATTTTTCCACTTCCTTTCCATGCTGCTTACAGTTCAGCTCAGTGATCAATATTCTGTCTGGAAAGGAGTGCAGCATTAGGGGTAACATGAAACCAAGGAATCAGGAGGGTTTAAGGCCTACATTATTAGCGCCTGAGTCATGCATGAAACAGAGGAGAGCTGACTTGAACAAAACAGATGCTGTAATTAAAAAAAAAAAAAAATTCAGCTGTAATCATCTCCTTACAGCAAGACAAACTTTGCATTGCTGCATCGTCTAATATGAAAGGTTACAATATGAAAATGAAAGCAATGCTTAAGCATAAACTGCCCGATATATAGATGTGTGACTGCTGTGGGAACTATCACCTATAAGTTTTATTATACACTATTTTTCAACATGTTTGTACAGTTTAGTTAACAGAACATTTAACAATAAATGAATGAAAAATGACAGAAACAGTAAAAATCCTAACATTTAATATTAAGTCTATCAGTAAACTTCACTCAGTGAAACAGTACTGTCCCGTTACTGGATACATTACCACATTTACTAACAAAAATAAACTGTACAGAAAAATGCGTTTTTATAGATTTTCCAGCCTTTTTATTAAATGGCCTTAGTCGTAATTGATATTGTAATGATTTTTAAACATATATAAATGCAAGCAGGGGCGCATTAAGGTGCACCTTTAAATGAGAGTGATAGAGAACCGCACCACAGCCTGAGCTCAGCGCTGTTTGTGCTTTGCCACTGCAGCAGAGGGTAGAGAAGTTCTGTGAAGACCTCAAACTGCTTCTTCTGATGCCAGCTTTTAACTGTAGCCATACTACAATAATACCAATAAAAGGATGTATTAGCTATAAATCATACAAAACAAACTTCTGAAGTTTTTTTTGACAAAATGGGCCAGATGGAAACAGTAAAACTGTCTCATACTGAAGAAACCCATTTAAAAAGGACATTTATTCTAGACCTATATGAAGTATATGAATGTAGGTTAGTATTCCACTACATACAGTGTTTAAAAATTGCATCTAAAAATGGCTGCTTAGACGTCACAGAAAGCTGGTCGTGGTGTTATTTGCAGGTGTTCAGTTACTTTCTCAGTGGATGAATACACCAATACTACAGAACAAAATATTTTGTTGTATTGGCACGTGTTTTTTTTTTCTAAAATGTGCAGGTTAAGGACAATAATGAACAACATTGCATTAAAACCTTCTGGTTTTAGCTTCAGTGGAGTTGCATACTCTGTTGTGGCCAGGGGCAAAGCCAAGGGGTGGCCATGGGTGGCTATGGCCAAGCATATACTCATGAGGAAATTACATCCAGAAGCTGCTATAGCTACAGCAAAACTTTTTTGCAGTCACTTGTTCTCACACGAGTGTATTTTAACAACATGACTGAGCAACATTTCAAAAAGGATAACTTTAGCAGCTGTTACAGCTGTTTTTTTTTTTAATCCTATAAGGGTTAAGTTAAAAAAAAAACAACAACAAATGGGTTATTGTGGTTTATTTTTACATAGTAAAGTTATCATTTGCTGCATAAGCAAATGATCTGGAAAAAAAAGCAGTTTGTTTCTCTCTTGACCTGGCCACCCCTTTAAAAATTGTTATTAAATCTAATTTAAGAATCTAGTGTGATCATTGTGCGCCTAAAAATGTGTAATCATGAATGATTAAAACATAAACAAGAGGCATACAAATGAAATCCGAGTGATGTCAGTCCAGTTTCTACAATTACAATGAACAAACATCAAAGAAAGCCACGCCAGGCCTGAAGCCGTCCTCCAGCAAACACTGAAGAACGGCTGATGATTCCTAAACCATTCTGCCACACGGGCTATAATGACTGCAATCATGCACAAACACACGTCTTACATTTACTACTGTCTTCACTTCTACTGTGCAGTCTCTGTGGAATCAGTTAATTTATGATAAAATAGTCAGACCTGCTGAAAAATTGTCCACACTCCAAAGTTTTTAATTCCACATTGTTGATAAATTGTTTCCACCTCAAACTGCCGGTTTTGTCAACTCTCGGTCACCCTCTCCTCCATAAAGATAATTATTGGTTCCGGCTGGTTGGACATACTCCTCGGTTTTGTCCCAATCTGACACCCAGCCTCCTCCTCCCCCAGCCACGCCTCCCCCTCCATTGGGATCTGATCCCTGGTTTGTGGCTCCATAACCCGCTCCGCCACTTGTACGATACAGTTCCTCCGTCTCGTGCGCAAGCTCGTCCTCATCCAGGATCCCGCATTTCTCGTCGCTCGTCTGCTCTGGCTCTGCCCAGGGTTGTTTCTCTCCAGATGCAAAAATGCCTGCAGCAGATACACAAACTCAGTAAGGCAACAAATGACACGAATCAGTTACAGAATTAGACACTGAAATAAACACTGAAAGCTGACAAGCCTACAGAAAATGTTGCAAAATTTTCATTATTCACAATTTTTGTGATTGGCCTGGTGAAGCAGAAGAAAGACCAATATGCATACCATAGAATATGACACCTCCATAATGAACAATTGATGCAATGAGAAACACACCCTGCCACTCTTCTCGCGTCTATCAGAAAAAAAAGCCAGAAAAACACATCAGAAAAACACGTGAAAGTGTTGATGACACCTACAAACATTCAACAGCATGAGAAACAGATTCAGAAACAGTTCTCACCTTGTGCTTTGTCATGGTACCAACTATAAGTGGGCAAACCATGCCAGACAAGGTGCCTACACCGTTGGAGATACCCATGAGGATACTGGCATACCGCGGTGCAATGTCCAGGTGATTGACATTAAAACCTTTTAAGGAACAATGAATATCATTATCATCTTAGTGATAAAAACATAATTATAAAGCCACTAAACTTTCAAAATCTATTACTATTTATGACCAAAATCTTTAAAGGAAGACTTTGTATTTCACCTGAAATGGCGAAACCGGAGAAACCCACAGCCAGGACCAGGAATGTAATGGCAATGCTTTTTGTGTGTGAAAAACCAACTACCAGCAGCAGGGTAGCCTCCATCCCAAACCCTGATGCAGGCAAGCAAAACAACAGAGACATAAAGAGTTTAGCATATTACATTGCAAAATGTTTATTTAAGTGCCTTTTGTTTACAGCTTTCATAAACTTGAATGTGTTTGGGCAGTCTTGTCAAGTACTAAGTGATACTTGCACTGCAAGCTTCTGCATTTCACGTTGGTGTCAGTTTCTCTCTACAATGTAAAAATAGCAGCAGTGGCAGGGCTTCTGTTTTCTGGTGAGTCATCATTTGGCTTATGTGACAAACATCTATTCACCATAGTTTGTGTTTTTAACGGCATAATTAGCCACAGAGTTACTGTGCTTTTTTTTCTTCCCCAGGGATGCTTGACTCACTTAAGAGTTATCACATGTGCCAGTTTAACCTCTCAAAAGTAAAGGACCGTATATATGTAAGTCAATTAAACTTCAGCGATATCAGTCTGTCCACTTAGGAAGCACAAACTATTTCAGATACTTTGGAGCATATTAAAGTGACAGCAGGTGCACTGGAGAGACAACAACCAGACAGCTCCCATAAAGGGAAAGGTTTTACAGGTATTGACCACACACTTTAGCTCCCTCTGCATCCCTTCTGACTGATTTTTCTCTATTGTTGGACTCCTCATTACTACTGGCAGCATGAGATGTTACCTGCAACCCTTTTCAGGTTGCACAGGTAGTCCATTTCCTTCAGAATGACACATCCATATGAACCATTGCAAGAAGGTTTGCTGTGTCTCCCAGCACAGCCTCAAGACTTTGGTAGATATGAGGAGATGGGCCTTTGCACGAGGAGTGCTGACAAGGGTTATAGAAGGACGTTATTCCAGCAACAGGGCCAGTATCTGTCCCTCTGTGTGGGGAGGAACAGGAGAGCCCCACAAAAAGACCCCTGGCTGGCTGCTCTTCTGCATGTTTCAGAACTGTCAGAATCAGTGTCCACGAGCATGCCCTCAGATGTCCTTTAGTGGGATCTGACCAGTGCCACATAGATTTACTGGCAGCTCTTTCATTTATGTCACATGTGCTCAGTTTCATTCGTGCAAGTGTTTATATTGCCTCTCCTTTATTTGGTCCTTTCTTACCTCCACAGTTCATTAGTTTCCTGACATTGGTGGTGGTCATGATGTGGTTAGATCGCAAAAAGTCAGCAATCTGTCCACCAATGGGGACAATGATGGTCATAACCAGATGAGGAAGAGCAGACAGTATGCCCACCTAGATGAGATCAAGAAAGAAGTTTAAACAGGTGAAAAACATCCAATGAAGTTTGACAAAATGTTGAATCTCCGTCCTGTTATTGCACATTCACTCCAAGAAACACAAGGACTGAAAAAGTCCACTTCTGGACTCTGGACTGTTCACCCCTCTGTGGCAACAGGTCTGTCGATGCAGTTACAGTCTGCCTATAGAGAATTGTATCTTCTAGGGATAATTACAGGACCTCAAGCTAACTATGCGTACATGTTTATACAGTTTCTTCTAGATTTTAAAGTGCAATCTTGGGAGAAAAATCTTAATTTTACGGTAAGACTAGAAAAGCATTACAAAAATGCCTAGTTTGAACTAATAATGATCAAAAATATATACCATAAATTAATAGATAACCTGAACCCAACTTTGTGCTTTCTTTAAAAGTTAGATTTTTGCACCATTACATTAAGGTACAGTGGTTCATGACTGGTCTCCATAAGGTACAAACCACAACGGTGCAAATAAGTGCATTCGAGGTTACCACTGCAGTGGCAAGCCACTCCACCAAAAGCAATTGGTTAATTAATTGAGTTGCTGAGACGGTTTTAAAGTTTTTGCTTGTTTACTGCACACGATAAATTCCTCATGTTTGGCGTTTGTTACCTTGCTAATCTCAAATCCAAAGACCTCTTCAAAGTAAGCAGGCTGGCTGATGAGGAGTAAGTAGAAAGTCCAGCTTCTACAGAAGTTAGCTACAATGATGGCATACACCGGCATGGAGGTAAAGAAGGCCCTCCATGGTGTATTGAATTTCTGCAAGAGAAAAATATGGTAATAATTTTAGAGATTTTGTAATGAAATTCTCTGATATATAACCAGTGAATTTACTGATGTTTTCCTGTGAAATAAACTAGCATCAGAAACTACAGTAGAGTGGGGTGTGTGTGTGGAACTTAGTTTTGCTTGAATGCAAGTAGAGAAATGACTGCTGATAAGGAGTTTCTGAATTGGTCACTGTGACCGACTAACAATTGTGTTTCTGACTCAGTGTTTGCTTGTTTACCATCTCTGTGCTCTCAGTTTGAATCTGCATATAAACTCATCTCTATTTTTAAGGGTTTTTTTTTAAAAAGAAAAAAAAATGGCAGCATAGCGATCCTGCAAATGAGTCACATGCACTTGAAAGAAGTGTAAATTATAGACCAGGTCACGGCATCAGTGTCAGCGGCAGCTAATGCAATGTGAACACAGTGTTTGAATTATGCTGTACTGACAGTCACTGTATGTTGTGCCGTCTCGCCGATGCTTTCCTCAATGTATTTCCTCTCCTCCTCGGTGATTGTGGGGTGGGCTGCTGGACTTTCATATGACACCAGGATCCAAAAGCAATACCACATAACACCAAAACTTCCTGGGGAGGGAAGAGGAAGGATGGAAAACAGAGGAAATTAAAAAAAGAACAAGGTGCCAGTTAAAAATACCAAACAACCCGGGCATGGTTATGAGGTCATGTCCAAACAATTAGAAGTCTGTCATTCTACAGTGAGAACGTTTATTCACAAAGGGAGAATATTTGGGACAGTCAACAACTTGTCAGGAGTGGCTGTCCCAGCAAATTTACTCCAAGGTCAAACCAAGGTGCAATGCTCAGGGACACTGCAAAAATAAATAAATAAATCCAAGAGCTACAAAGATGCAAAGATGAGGACAAAGTGAAGATGCTTTGCCATAAAGCACAGCACCATGTTTGGCGGATACCGAAGCACAGACACCTCATAACAACTGTCAAGCACAGTGGTGGGTGGGGTGATGATTTGGCCTATTTTTGGACAGCTTGCAGTCAACCAGGAAGTCTTCTTTATATTAAAATATTCTGGAGTCAAATGTGAGGCCATCTGTCCAGCAGCTAAAGCTTGGCTGAAATTGGGTCATGCAACAGGACAATGATCCCAAGCACAGCAGCAAATCTATAACAGAACGGCTGAAAAAGAAAAGAATCAAAGTGCTGCAATGACTCAGTCAAAGTCCAGCACCCAACCTAGCTGAAATGCTGTGGTGGGACCAGAGAGCTGTGTATAAATAGATGCCTGCAAACCTCAATGAACTGAAGCAACATTGTTAAGAAGAGCGGGCCAAAGTTTTTTTCACAACAATGTCAAGACTGGTGAAGTCACAAAGAAAATCAATACCTCAAGTTATCACTGCTAAAGGTGGTTCTGTGAGCTGCTGAATCGTGGGGTGTACTCAGTGTTTCATGCACTGCATCTACATTTTGGCTTCATTTTTGTAAAATAAATCATGACACAGAATAAAATGTCATGTGTTGCTGTTCATCTCAGGTTGTATTACCTAATTTTAGAAACTATTAAGGACTAGATCATTTTTTAAAAATTACAGCATTGTGCAAAAGTCTTGATCCACCCCTCGTTACTTTATATTTTTCTTCCAAGCAGCCAGACTTTCCTGTCATTGTTAAAAATGGAACCATAGTTTTCCAGGCTTTCTGAGCTTTGAAAGTTTTCTTTGGACATTGGCTGCTTTTTCACTCATTTTCAGTCCTTGTAACTGACCATTTTCAGAGGAATGTTTGTTTGTTAAACCACTTAACGCTGACCTTTGAATCATTCAAGCATGAAAAGCCACCTACTTCAAGGCAAGAACCAGGGGTGTGTCTGCACATAACAGACAGCTTAACTTTACTTGAATCTGTGAAAAATAACACAGTTTGATGGGCATAAAATGACATTTTTTACACTAAAAAGGTGATTTCCAAAGAGCCATTAGCTGACAATGTGAGCATATAAGATACTTGAGATATGCTGAGCTTGCTGTGCAGTGTGTCCTTAAAAGAAACTGGACAAGTGGAGGTCAAAAGAAGAAGTGGCAGGTCTTAAAAAAAAAAAAAAGACTTGCCCATGAGAGTTCAGGCTGTGTTGACGAATGAACGTGGTCACACCAAATATTGACTTTCAGGCTTGTTAGAATTGTACAAACTCTGTTTTAACCTTATATACCATATTTCCACATATGTTTACATGCATCAATAAATTGCTGCAGCCCAGCAAAATATAAAGAAGTGAGAGGTGGCTCAAGATTTTTGCACAGTGCTGCATGTCTTGACATGTAAAACCTTTTTACCATGACTTCTGGTATTTTATGCACTGGTCTGTTGTGGTTTTCCTTTTCTTGCAGTTTCATAATGAGTCAGGCTCCGCTGTGTGATGGTTGTGCCTGATGTATTAGCATCTTCATGTAAAACTCTGCTGTCAGTTTCGTCATGGAAACAGTTAACGCCTGACATGCACACTGAGTCTAAATTTAATGTGATGGTTTGAAATAAGGCCTAGTAGCCAAAGCTGTCTTACCATAAACGTAGAAGACAGACGACCATCCCGAGTACTGGACTAGGATTCCAGCTAATGGCATGGCAATCACAGCACCAGCATAAGAACCTAAAATAAGCAAAATATTGGTTTAATTTTCATGTCTTTTATAGATTTTTTCAATATTTTTAATCTTAATCTACCACCCATGTTGCCCTTTATTTGCTTGGTCCATAAAATGCAGTGAGTTAGACAGTGAGATTTAAGATAAAGAAATAAAAGAATTACCCCAAAACAAAACATGAACTTGTTTTGATTATTGCCATATGTGTCAAGAAAGCAGCAACTCCTCCCTTTTGACCTGCTGATCCACTCATCATTATTAGGTTGAGCTCTAATTATTGAAAAATTAATCTATTTTAATAGAACCTGCTGTTTGTAGAGAGAGCTGCAGAGGGGCCCTGATCGTGCACTCACCACAAAAGGCTGTTGTGGCCAGGCGACTTCTTTCCAGTGGTGGTGCCCATTTTGCCCAAATTCCATGACAGGCTGGGTATGAAACACCCTGTGGGAATGAGAGTTAAAGGCAGGAATTTGCATTACTATAAAATAGAGTCTTAAATGTATAAATGTAGTATGTAAACAGAAATCTGACTCAGTGTCAATTCTATTTCAGAGGACAATGAAGCACCTCCACAAGTCCTTGACAGATCCTGACAATGATAACGCAGCCAAAGTGTATGCGCGCTGCTGTAGGAATGAGCATGTTCAGGAACGACGTGGCCACTATAGCAAAGCCGAACACTCTGAAAAAGAAAAGAAGCAGTAAGACACAGAGAGGAAATTACCATACTGAACACGCCGTGTGACAAAAGTCAATCATTCCTTGCATACGAGACACACTGCAGCAGGTTAACAGACCTGTTTGCTGCAAACTTTTGACAGATGAAACCTCCTGGGATTTGGGTTACAATGTACCCCCAGAAGAACGAACCATGGATCATTCCCACTGTTTCTGGCTCCCAGTCAAACTGTGCTTTCTGTTGGGACACATGGTAAGACAGGTAACTCAAAATTATGACTGTGCACGTGCATTCGAGTTATTCTTTCAGTTCACAAAAGCAAGACTGTGTTTAACATAGCATACCTCATCTAAAACTGGACATTAGAGCCCAAGGAACCATAAAAATAATGTGGTCCACTACTGACACCTATTGAACAATTATAAGTATTCTGCCAGCTCTCTTAACTATATCTAAAGATTTACTCTGCTGAGGCAATTTGTGTGACCCACAAATTTCAGGTTTCACCACCAAAATTTGTAAGAAATTTTTGACCAAAAAAAGTTACTTAAAATAAAAAGTACCTTTTTCTATCTTGCACAAAGTTGGAAGAACACTGTCACCTAAAACATCACATTTTGCTGCTGTTTTTTCTTTCTTTCTTTTTTTTTTTTCAAGTTAATTGCAATAAATCTTTCTCACAGCCAGCATGTTGGCTTTTCGGGAAGTTTCAGAATAACTGCGTTTGATTTGGTGGGTCAGTTTCAGGATGCCTGTATTGTTTATTCTTATTGTTCCTTTTATGACAAGTTAATATGTTGTGACTATTAAAAGAAGAGTATGTGATTTTTTGCTGCTACAGGTAAAAAGATATAAACAAAAATTATGGTTTGATAAAGAAAAGTAGCTTGGAATCATGGGAGATGTTGTCTTCAGGGGATAACTCAGATAAAAATCATGTTCATAGAAAAAGCACTGCTATTTCAGCTTTATTAAAGTGAAATTTGGACAAAAAAAAAAAAACATGTCCACATACTTTTTTACAGACATCTGCTGTCACTTACCACTATGACCTCCTTGTTGTCTCTGTAGATGGTGTGGCTGTTGACCATGCTGACGATAGCCACTCCCAAGTTACACCGGATACCGAAGGAGATGCAGAAACCAATGCCGGAGAGGATTGCAATGATGTAGCGCCTGGGCAGACCGAAGCATGTGCAGTCCACCACAGGCATCTCCTTCTCCTGCACCAGCTCTGGCCGGCCCTCCGCCGACAGCTCAATCGTCTCGCCATTTTCCTGTTTCTTCTCAATAGCTCTATGAGGAAGAGATAAAAAAACAAAAAACAGATTGTCTTTGAAGAGGTGGTTTGTAGACTGTGTTATTTTAATGGCTACATTTTTAATAAAGGCAAAATATTTGCATTTCTCATCTGTTTTAATGTAGCTTGCCAAAGATATAACCTTGACAACACACACCAAAACACTCTTGAATGCAAATCAGATATTTTAGAAAGCCTTCTACTAGCAGATAGTAGAGTGTGCTGATTTATTTAAGGTAATCAGCACTTCATAAGTGGCAGGAAATAACTCAAAGTTCAACAGTTATTGAAGCCTGAAAGGTTTATGTATAGTATTGATTTTCTTTCAGAGGAATCACAGTGAGCCTGAGGTTTTCCAAACTCTCGCTGCCACAGTGAAAGCAGATCCTCTTCTGAAAAGCTTGTTGACTGACAACTTGGCCTGTTAAAAGTGAATAGGTTTAGATGTTCAGACAATCCTCCTGGGTGTCTGTTTGACTGCTAACTTAAGCACCTTAAAGAAAAAGAAGTCAGTCAGCACAAATGTCCATTAGCATCCCACTGCTGGGGTTTGCTGAAAAACCTTATTATGTAAAGTTAACACAATGAGGATTTTTCCATTGCATCCTCAAACTGGCCAACATAAAGGAAAAGGACGTAAAGCGAGCTACTCTTACTCTGAAACCCTTAGAGACCACGATGTCTGTCAGCCTCCAACAAACATTAAATATGCATCTAAATGCAGCGGTCATTTATTAAACATGACATGTGAAAAGCTGAGTTCTCAGATTAGACCACTGCGGGTCCTGCTGAGATTACCACTTTATTTGTCGTGCACATTTAAGTGTAAAATTAATCAATTCATTTGGTAATGAAATTCATGAACAAACTGTTGAGAGATGCACTGAGTATGAGTATACATCTGTAAACTCAACCCTGCAGCTTTTAGCCAAAAGACAACCGAGTAAAGTGGAGTGGAGATCGTGGGCCTATTTTATTTGACAGCTTGCACAGGACAGAGGGAGATGAAATGAATCAGATTAGCATTTGGAGCTGACTCTTCCTAGTTTTAAATTATCCATAGTCTCCACTGTGAGCAGTAATCATGGGCAGGAAGAGTTTAGAGCGGGTAATGATACTGTATGGGAATTTTCATCATATGATTATATGTAAAGGTATAATGTAAGTATCAATAAAATGCATTAAAAAAAGTATAAAAACAAACAAAAAACAACTGCTTAACCTCGTGGAGTCGATGCATTTAGGAGCTAATGAGAGCAGCTCCTGTTTATTGTTTGGTGTCATTAAAGTGCTGCTTCCAGTCAGAGGTGGACAAGCAGGAAGTGACAGATCAGTTTTTAGCTCATCCAGCTGAAGGACCGATGAGCTCATTCCACGATGACGATGACACGTCTGTCATCTGTTCAGCCGTCCACAATTCACAAGGTGCCACTCCTCTTAGAGTGCTGCTCAGATTTTAGTGAAACTTAAACACAACGATCACCTGATGGGTCTTCACCCAAATTGTGCTCAAGAACAATGCCGGGATCGTGTTTGCCATTTTTACGGGCGGTAACCTGTGAATTGTGATGGATCTTGAGCCGGGTGAGCTAAAATGTAACTCACCTTCTGGTTTTATACATGTGAGCAGCTTATATTGAAGGGAATCAGCCATGAAATTTCAAAAACGTAATACACTGTTTTCTACACCACTGCAGTAAATATGATCAGAGTGAAGCTGTTCTGCATCCTCATACTGTTCCTAACCAAAGCAGTGTGATAATTTTAACATTTTGACAGGAAACTGGTGGGCTGTGGGAGACACTTGAGTCCAAACAGAAAGCATGACGCTCGCAGGGGAAAAATATAAATAAGAAATAATGAGTGCAGCTGATGAAAATGTCCACATATGAATCAAAACACTGAATGTAGTTCAGTGATTTTTTTTTTTGTATCACTTTGATGCTGTCATTTTTATTCCAAGATTTGTGTGTATTTTTGTTTAAGGTGACTGAAAGTTGAGAAAGACGGGAAATCACAGAAGAGATTGGGACATGTGACAAAGACACACAAGGTCAAACCCCCCCCCCCCCCCCCCCCCCCCAGATTTCTCTTTCTTTTTTTGTTGTGAGTAAATATGTGCATCATACTTGTGATATTCAATAACATTTAGAGTATCTTTAACTCGTGGCAAAAACATTCATATGTAGTTTATCACTCTGTTCAACTGCGTAGTTTGATAGAATATACTTCTTGCTGGGGCTTTAAAATAACAATGGCTATTACCAGAAAAGTGCAGCAACGAAATTTGTGTTTTTGCCAATAAATCTGTCCAGGACATTCAAACAAAACACCAACAAGACTGTAAACAGCTATGCCATTATAAAAGACACTTTGTTGGTAACTGTAAGCAGGGCTTCCAACAATCTCCAACACTGATCAAGTATTAATGATTTTCAGTGTTAAATTATTAATACCTCTGGCTCTCTTGGACTATTTTTGTCTGGGCCGCCCTCTCTCTTCTTTCTTCCTGTCTCCTTTTCATCTTTAACCCTCCTTCTTACCGTCATCTCCCCTGATTCACGCACAGCCTCACACAATTCACAGCATTCCTGTCCTCTTTTACACCAGTTTATTTCCCTGGTGTCCATATGTGCAGTGTTTTTGGTCGCACTTCACAATACAGTCCATGACTTATGATGTCATTTCTCAACATTTACCATTTATTTAATTTTTCTGTATTTAGGGTATTGTTTTGGATTCCTAACGCTATTTTAACTGTAGTTCCAGTAGAATAAGCAAGTAACAACTGGCAGTTTTAAAGCAAAGTTATAAGTTACACTGTAAGTATTTAATATGTAATTACTATGTCTGGGTATTTCAGAGGAAATGACCAATGATGTTTCTCCTTCTTACATTGTAATTACACAGTAGTATTTATGGTATTGGCTGCATTATAGGGTATCAAATCATCCCAGTGTAATTACACAGTATTGTTAAGGGTAGAGGCTGTAGTACCCCAACCTCACCTTCTGACATTGTAATTACACATTATTTTGGAGTACAAGCTGTAGCATGTTTCAGAGTTGTCCCTTCTGAAAAACAGGGCACACCAAGTTCATTTCTTTAGATGCTCTCTCCACCTGAAAACACAATAAACGAAGCACATTGCAACATGATGCGGACTTGCAATGTAAGAAGCCAGAAAGGATAATATTTTGGTTTTTAGTTTTTCTTTCTTTGCCCCAGAGTTACTTATTATGCAAGAAATATTGACATTATCATTTGTGTCTCCTAAAATAATCTAAAGGACTCACCACTTTCAGCTACTTGCACTAAAATGTGCTTCTTCTTTCCTTTGAAACCTCTTTGCTCTGCTGTGCTGACATTTTAAGAACCAGTTAGTGTTTTAGATACTCAAAACTACACCCTGGAGTTTGAGCAAATATGGTAAATGTTGGTAAATTATACTATAAGTCAAGTACTTTACTATAAAGGGTGACTGTATCTTATATTTTATACTGTATCAGTTGCAGTGACTTTTCATGACTGACCCTGAGTTAAGGAAAATCCGCCGTAATCCTAACAAGCTACCTGACCTTCTCCCAGTTTCTCCCCTTACAGCATGTGGAAAAGCCTGAGTTGAATCATCGCTGTGGTGCAATTTAACTCAGCACGAAACAAGCATAATAATGAATGTTGATAATACAGGGGGGTTGAGTTCATATTTCCCGTTCTGCTAAATCACTCTACTTGGTTCTGTCCGCGGGTTAATCTCTTAATTCATACATCAAGGTCAACAGCTTGGTCAGCTCGGAATAATTGATTAGATAAGAGAAAGATGACAGGCTGAAAATTCTCCGTGGAATTAACACAACCTTACTGAACTCAGTCTCCTAACATAAAATGATAGCATATCACCTCTCTGCTCACTAGCCGGTTATAATGGTTCCGTCCTTCTGGACAGAACTATTAGAGAGTTAATTATGAAATACTAGTGGGGGGAAGATTTTTCCAGGTAAACGTTTTGAGGATAACATCTGAGCTAAACAGGAGATTCAGAGTGTGCTTGAGTCCATCACCTGATCTTTAAAATAAAGACAAGCGACAGCTGTCTCCTATGATCACCGACGAACGCGTGACTGCTAATTTGTCACACTCGGGGTTTTTTTGTTGTTGTTGTTTGTTTAATAAAAATGAGAAGAGGCTTGAGAGGGACACAACAGTCCGAGACTTTTATAATAAAACAGGCGTTAGTAAGTTACGATTCGTATGTACTGTGATTATTTTTGCGTGCAGAGAGTAGGACCGGTCAACGAGGCCGGTGCGCCTTTTACGCAAAGGTACCGGAGGGAGCACGTGAGAGCAGTGGACTCCAGTGAAATGACCTGCGCTCTCTGCCGCAGGTCGAGTGGCCTAATCCCAGCTGTCGGGAGGAGGGGGGACATCATGACAAGCTATCAGGCTACTTATGAGGGGAGGGAAGTGGCCAAGGTGTACGCCCTGCAGGGATTTACGTGGGCCGACAGCTTGGACGGGGAGATGCTATTTATGGAGAGGATTTAAGTGTTTAGACGCTGCATCAAATCCCGAGAGAAAGAAAGGGGAGTCCACGATAGCTTTCATGCTATAACTGGCCAGGTTCCTCACTAACTTACGCACTATTTATCAGGAGTGCCACATTTTTTTCTTCTTTTTCTTTCTTTTTTTTTTTTTATTTTTTATAACACAGCGTGAACAAAATTGGTTCCACTAGCGCCATCAGCCTATGAAAGTGTTTTTTAAAAAAAGTCACAGTAAAATGACACAGTGTCTGTTTTTTTGTTTGTTTTTTTTGGTATTGTAACATATGTAACAAGTTATTAACTGTTGTGGCCCCCAGTGATGGTTAATTAGTCTTCCTAAGGTTACTGTCCACTAATGGCAGGTGTGAGATGACAGGCCTCTTTAGGCCTGCTTTACACTAAACACACGCTTCCTCTCTGGAAGTCATCAATATCTTCTAATTTCTAAACTGGGAAGAAAATGAAACACACCATTTGATTGTTCTTTCATAAAATTCCTGACAGACTCCCACACAGACCTGTCAGTGCTTCTGTAATATGACAACGTAGCAGCGCGGCAGAAAAGCTGGAAGAAATGGATCAAATTATCGATCCAGCGCTTCATCTTTCACTGAGAGAACATTTTGAGCCTAAAATGAAACTTCATTCTGTTTTTTTTCCCTTTTTTTTTCTTTCAGGAACAAAGAATGATAAGCATTGCTTATAACTGAGTGTTTAAGTTTAATTTTAGGTTTCAGAGAAATTCTTTTATCAGCTAACATAACCCTGCACTGCCATATAAAGCCAGTTATTGTGCGTACCTTTTTGATGCGACAGATTCAGAAGGAGACAAATATTTTCAGGTAATTCAGGCCTCTGGACATTATTTTCTTCATATCTTCTCAACAGAAATCGTCATGGACTAACAGACCACGTTTCAGCATCAATAAGGATGAACTTCCTTTCAGGTGCCCAGCTTAACTACCAAAGACAAACCTTATTTTTAACATTAATGGTCACCCAACATGTTTCTGCTCTGTTCCCTGTGGAGATTTTACATACCCGTATATTTTCCCGAGAGTCTTGGCTGCCACGGCCTTAAACCTGTCCGGCCGGATCTCCATCCTCACGTCTCCAGGACCGGACCAATGTGCAGTCTTTGCGCGCTCCCGACCTAGCGCACAGCCTTTCTCCTTTACTCCCCCGCTTCTTGTTTCTTACTCACATTTAAAACAAAACAAAACAAAACGATTTGGTTTGGTCACCAGATTTCTTAACTCACGGTTTGACGTGAAACGAGATTTGTAATCAGCGACAGACTGTCCAGAGATTTGACTGAACCTACTTCAACTCCCTTTATATAAAAGCAACCGAATATGCATATCCAGCCCCACTTTTCCGGATACCCTGATGTCCAAACAAACTTCGTCACACTGTTTGGTGTCCGTGAAGGTTCACAGAGAGCCGCGAGCAACTTTCGACAGGATTCATGGCCGAACGTTGTCTCTGGCCGTGGTCCTGAAAACAGATTACTGCTGCCTGTGCGCTAATCTCTCCAAGTGTGTAGTGAGTGGAAGGTATACGACACTTCCTTCCTCGTTTTAAGCACCGAATATCCAAGCAGCGGCTATTCTTGGAGCGCACAAGCCTTGAATGGAGAGTTAGTGTAAACACTGTCCCACCAAGAACATTAAAAGAGGTTTCCGGGTATTTGTAAGAAGGGGCGGGCATGCAGACTCACCTCAGGACACTGTACTGATTGTGGATTAGACTACCGGTTTTTTTTGTTTTGTTTTGTTTTTTTTTCCCTCTCGCTTTTAAGACCAGAAATCCATTTCTAAAAGTACTGACAATAAATAGAATTTCACCCACGAAGGGGTGAGTCTTCGTTGTACCTTGATCTCTTCATGTCCTGCACCATACCAACAGCGGCAGGGGCAGGGCTGCTATATGGCGTTATTGGTTACTGCAATCCATTATTTTTAGAGCCGCTTTCTTTCTTCGTACAATAACAAATGTGTTCTTTTGGCACATTTTATATAGATATAGATGTCTCTGATGGCATAAAACCAGGCTTAATGTAACTGTATACTATAGATAACCCATCCTTAAAGAACAGAGCATAAAAGAAAAATATTGCATTTCAGTACTGCTGCAATATCCATAAGTATTTGGACAATGGCAATTTTTGTAGTTTTGCCACTGTACACCACCACAGTGGATTTTAAATCACACTGTGAAGATGTGACTGAAGTGGAGACTTTCAGATTTAATTAATAATTGCAATATCTGTTTAGGGATCCATCCATCCATTCCCCCCATTTTCTCAGAAGTAACTAGACAATTGACCGACAAGCAGTTTCATGGCCATTTCTTTGCCTTGAGAAACTCTTGGGTTGCATTTGCAGTATGCTTTTGGTCATTATCCAGTCACACTGTGAAGTGCTGCCCGATTAGTTTTGCAGCATTTGGCTGAATGTGAGCAGAGAGTACAGCCCTGTACATGTCAAAATTCATCCCGGTGCTTCTATCAGCAGTCACCTCAAACATGAGTTGCCTTGTTCCATTGGCAGCCATACATGACGGTGCAATAACTTTGCTTCCAACCTGTTTAACGGATGATGTGGTATACTTCAGATCATGAGCTTTTTCTCTTCTTCATACTTTCATCTGTCCAAATAATTAGTTTCTAGAACAGTTTTATGTTTTCTTGCAAAGTCTAATCTGGCCTTCTTGTTCTTGAGTGCAATCAGTGGTTTGTACCTCATTGTAAACCCTCTGCATTTACATTCATGGGGGCATCTCTTGACTGTAGACTTTGACAGTGATACACCTACCTTCTCGACTCAAGAGTGTTCTTGTCCTATTTAGATTTTGCGAAATAATGACGTCATCATACACTTTAGGCATCTTCTGTGGTCTGTCAGTCCCTTTGGTGTTGCAGAGCCGGCCAGTGCATTCATTCTTTTTAAGACTGTATTAGATTTTTGATTTGACCACTGCTTAAGTTTTTGCTTCCTCTCTGATAGGCTTATTTTGTTTGTTTTTTCAGCCCAGTGATGGCCTCCCTCACTTAGATCAACATCTCTTTGGACATCTTGACAGTTAGCTACCCAATAGTCTGTCAGTTGTCCAGTTAATTTTCAGCCTCTGAAAATGGTGAATTTGTAAAGGCTGTAATTTCTCAAATTTAACTGTAACACTTTGGAATTGAACCCCTTGAACTGAAGCTGAAATTGTAGACTTTAATCACATCCTGGCTGTTTGCTGTAAAATCCACTGTGGTGGTGTACAGAGGTAAAACTACAAAAGTTGTGTAACCATCTAAATACTAAATATATGTCTAATTGTATATGTTCTTAATCATCAAATATAAAGCCTTATAAATAAGAAATTAATTCAACCACTGGTGCCTTTTAGGTGTGTTTTGCTGAAGTCATTAGATAAACCTGTGCTGCAGCACGAAATAATTGAGGGGACTGTAATTTTTGATAACAAAAAAGGGAGACATACTTTTCTTTTCTTTTTTATTTTCTAATTAGAGGCTGGTGCATCTTTGATAAGGTCCACGAGCAATCTAGTTTATTTTATCTGATCAACAAAAGGCACAAATGACTATAGATCATACATGACTGTGACTGAGGATAATATTTAGGGTAGCTGTGGTAAGCAGTGAGGGTAAAGGAAGCCATGATTAGCAACAATAACAGAGGTGGATATGAAAGTGCTGTATATTATATCGTTAAAATGTGCCTAAGTTTCCTCTTTATTTTCCTACTGTCTGGTCTGCTATGTGTAGAAAAAACACAAGAAAACAACACAAACATTCAAATAACTACGACTTCTCCCTAATCCACCATCCAAAAACCTTAAACTGCTACCTAAGCATTTAATATCATATGTAACTCTTCTCCAGATCTTTAGCTGATATAGTTCTCAGAGAGCGAGAGGAGAGGAAGAGGGCAGGCAGGGGCATGGCAGACGGAGGAGGGGACAGGCTGGGAGGGACAGAAATTATGGATGGAGTGTCCGAGAGAGAGCCATAACCAGCTTTCTGCACGTCCATTGCACTGGAGCCAACAGAGGCGTGAAAGAACACGGGGGGAGGGTCCATGGGGTTTGTGTCTGCAGACAGAACGAAAGATCAACTTTTAGAGGTTCTCTTTAAATACAAGTGTTTGTTTGTTTTTTTAAGATTTTAGCTTTATGATAGTAATGAATGAGGCTCAACAACAGAAACTCAACAAGTGAGACAGAAAGATGACAGAGAATCGTCCAATTTTATTTTAATTTTTACTTTAATTATGTAACTCTGTGAGTTGATTTTTTTTATTCTTAACAGTGTCGTTAGTTGACGGTCTCTCACTTCACCTGTTGCCATGTAAAGTAATCATTTCTGCTTCCAATCCAAATTAATATTACTGAACACAGTTCTGAGAAACAATCAAAAGCTACCTGGGTCATTGTTGAGCTGGGTGTGCAGGTACTGCTGTTTGGTGTAGAACTTGTTGTAGATGCAGTACACTGCAGCCATCAGAGCAAAGGTTCCCATGGCTGCAGCGATGAACAGACCCACTTTGGCATTGTCTTTGTCTACGTGGGTATCTGCAGGGGTACAAACAGAAATAAACAACTTAAAAACTAGGTGGACTGGAATTCTGCATTTAGTGCTGCTGGTTCAAGCAGCTGTACTGGAAAACCCCAAATAAGTTACCTTAAAGTCCAGTGTTTTCACTGTGAAATAGTTTTCACCTGTGCATGTACTGTTCGATTATAAACACCTGATATTTTTAATATTTTCAGTGGGTATGACTTAATTTTCACTCACCTCTCCAGTTAGATTAAGTTAACTTAAACTCTTCTGTGTTGGCTAAACTAGTTAGCCTGTTCTTTTTTAATTAAAGCGTCAGCAGCATCACACTGTAATAGAACGGTCAATATTTTTACATAACAAAACATTAGTGGAGACAACTTGAAAGTCGCTCTTCAGTTCTACATTAAGCAGATCATGATATCAATCTGCAGTCTCTAAGCTCTTACTGAAAACATTGAATTTTCCATATACTCCCTTAGAATGCTGCAGTATTAATGCATTAAGTGCAGCATAAAGCTGACAAACAAGTGTTGACTGGTTATTGCATTTACTTTCGTTTCTTCCCATCGTCCTTCCACAGATTCACTGCAGTGTATTCTTGCACGCATAATACTCTACTCGGTCTGGCATGGCCTGACATGCTTTCCTGTTATCCCTCATCAGAGGTATTAACATGATGATGTTAGGACCATACATTCATACAGAATTTTTTAAAAATACATTTAACTTTTTAGTAGCGCTTATTTAATTTTAAAAAAAAAAAGATATGGATATATGATATGGACATGCTTGTATGCAAGCCTGACAACATTGGGGCATGCTCCTAATGAGATGACGGATGGTGTCCAGAGGGATCTCCTCCCAGATCGGGACTAGGGCATCACTGAGCTCCTGGACAGTCTGAGGTGCAACCTGGTGGTGTCAGGTGGACTGAAACATAATGTCCCAGCGGTGTTCTATTGGACTTAGGTCAGGAGAGTGTGGGGGCCAGTCAACAGTATCAGTTCCTTCATCTTCCAGGAACTGCCTGCATACTCTCACTACATGAGGCCGGGCATTGTAGTGCAACAGGAGGAACCCAGGACCCACTGCACCAGTGTAGAGTCTGATAATCGGTCCAAGGATTTCATCCTGATAACTAATAGCAGTCAGGGTGCTGTTGCTTAGCTTGTAAAGGTCTGTGCGTTCATCCATGGATATGCCTCTCCAGACCATCAATGACCCACCACCAAATCAGTCATGCTGAATGATGCTACATCCAGCGTCATGTTCTCCACGGTTTCTCCAGACCCTTTCATGTCTGTGACATGTGATCAGGTTGACCCTGCTCTCATCTGTGAAAAGCACAGAGCAACAGTGGTGGACCTGCCAATTCTGGTATTTTATGGTAAAGGCCAATTGGGCTCCATGGTGCCAGGCAGTGAGCACAGGGCCCACTAGAGAACACTGGGCCCTCAGACCACCCTCATGAAGTCTTTCTGATTGTTTGGTCAGAGACATTCACACCAGTGGCTGCTGGAGCTCATTTTTTAGGGCTCTGGCAGTGCTCATTCTGTTCCTCCTTGCACAAAGGAACAGATACCGGTCCTGCTGATACGGCCCTGTCCAACTCTCCCAGAGCAACAGCCTGTCTCCTGGAATCTTCTCCATGCTCTTGAGACTGTGAGACACAGCAAACCTTCTGGCAATAGCACATATTGATGAAACCTGTACAACCTGTACCTTTACCATTTTTAACTCACTGTGCTGTTTGTCTGCAGAATGTATTTCAGTCCATATAAAACTCTCTCAAACAATGTTTGTTTAAGCAAAACTTACATGTCCTCATTGCGTTTAACTGGGGGGTTTCCTCCTTTTGGAGTAGGTCCCGTATGCGTGGTGGTGGTGGAGGAGGAGGTGCTGCTGGGGCCTTTTGGGCACTGATTTTCTGTTCAGACTGCAGTGTGCTCTGGGAGCTGCTCAGTGGAAATATCAGCAGCAGGTACAGAGCTGCGAGGCACGCCATGTGGATGATCTACAAGCACACCTACAAATAAAAATGACATTTCTTGCAAAAATACAATCAGTGATGAAAATAAAACACAAAACCTTTTCTTCTCCAGCATTTTACTCATGTGAAAAGTTAACCACTGTTTATATGTTGGTTGATAAAACAGTTTGATAAAAAGTATCATCAGATTTTGACAGTAGCTTCATTTTTCAGCATGACAATGATCACAAACACAATGCAAACGCAGTAAAAGCATACCTGGATAGAAAAACACACAACGGAAAACTAATAGTCATGGACTCGCCTCCCCAGAGCCCGGACCTCAACGTTATTAAAGCAGTGTGGGATCATCTTGACAGAGAACAGAACTAAAGGCAGCCAACATCCAAAGAAGAGCTTTGAATGTCCTTCAAGAAGACTGGAGAACTTTTCCTGAAGACTACTTAAAGAAATGAGAAGAAAGCTGCCTCAGAGAGTTCAGGCTGTGCTGAAGAATAAAGGTGATCATACCAAATACTGACTTTTAAGCTCGACAACAACAACTGTATATTTGCTTTCTCCTCACAATGAGAACACTGGCGACCAAATTAAAACAATCAAAACATTACTGTAGTTGGTTTTTTTTTGTACAGTCATGATTTCCCCACTGTACCACATTCATTCTGCTTTAAAAACATAAAAACACACCCGATACCATTCAACTGCCTCTCTACCACACACACATTTAATAACATTTTAGATCAATTATTTGCACTTACCAGAGGTCAAACCAAGGCTGTCGTTTTTCTCAGAGTTGGGCGTTGGTCCCTTCCTCTCTGCCTCTATCAACAACTGAACTGAGACTGCATCCAAGACAACTGAACTCCCCAGACACTGGATATTTTCAAGGGGACATATGTGAGTACGCCCAAGTACATACATGTAGCAAGTGCCAGGTTCAGGTAGATGTCTGGAAGTTTTCCTCTCTTACTATTTGTGAGCTTTTAAAATACCAATTTTTTATTTGCAGATTGAACAATAGGGAGAAAAAAGGTAAAGATGACTATAAGACATTTAAAATTGCATGAAACCAATACTGTGTGCAAACCAAACCTGTAGGATTGTCTGGACAAATAAGTATATATTTTTAAAAAAGCTTGTGAAATTCATGTATTCTTTCACTGATTCTGACAAATGACAAACAATGTACAATATGGATCATTATAATGTATATGTAGTCATAAAAGCAGAGCTACTACGCTGATTTCCAGCTCCATCTTTTCATTCTTAGACACTACTAGAGTAGCTTTACATGGTTCACAGTTCATAATAATCCTTATTTATCTCATACTGAGCCTTGATGCAACTGCTCAGTTTATCCAATCTGAAACAACCTGTTTTAGTTCCCTTTGAGCCAACTTTCTCCTGATTTATTAATTGGCTGCCCCTTGCAAAAAGAACAGCAGCTGGGTGGCACTGGTTTCCTCACAGCCAGAGCTGTGTCGGCTCTCTTCTGTCACTGACATCATCCACTGGTAAAAAACCAATCAGTTAAAGCAGTTTGAAACCTGAGCTTTTGGCTTATAGTGGTTATTGATACATGAGCTACCACAACTGTAACACAGTATACAATAATGTTACAGGAGGAATGCGTCCACACTTTTGACTGGTACTGTATATATGACAGAAAATCAGGAACTGCTCCAAAAACATCAAGGGAACACTTGATCATTGCAGAATAACACATCAGTTAAACTTCAGGGATATCGGTCTGTCCAGTTTGGAAGCATAAACCATTGTGTATCCATTTCACCTGCTGCAGTGCAAACAAAGGTGACAATGCATGCACTGGAGACAACAACCACCATAAAAAGGAAATGGTTTTGCAAGTAGGTATAAGGTACCACCTTCTGTCAAATGCATGTCAAGATCTTATCAGTAATAGATAAAGATCTATAGCATAGATAAGATAAGCAATTATATATATATATATATTTATTTTAATTGGGTATTTTCTTTTTATTTTGTAAACACATATAGAAGTGATTGAATCAAATGACTGAATTACCTCCTCAGTCTGCAGTCAAGTTCTCCAGAGTCCTGCTAATGACTTCTATATGTGATTCAGGTGTACTGGATCAGGGACACATCTAAAACCTGCAGGACACCGGCTCTCGAGGCCTGGAGTTCCCTAATCCCTGGTCTATGGCAACCATTCCATTTTTGGAGGTTATCCTGTTGTTCCTATTCTATTCCTCCATAGAATAGAATAGAATGCCTTTATTGTCATTATACAGGATGTACAATGAGATTGGAGATTGATATTGTCTTTACGTATCATCTTCGTTACAGCTGCACAGATATTTACCGCTCCGCACGTCTTGATATGCTTCACAACTTTCCCAGGAAGATAACTGTGCAGGTGGGCCACAGCTCAATCTTTGCCCTTTTCCAGCATCTGTCAAGACTTTACAAAATGTTTCCCAAGTAGGAAAAAAAAAAAATGGATGCTAACATTTATTAATAAAAGAACAACAACATATGACACAGCAGTAGCATCTTACATACATTTTGTACACAAACTCACAGCCTACTTGCATACTACTGCGATGCCAAAAGAAATGTTTTCAAAATTACAGGAACACTGGGATGTTTTCAGCATTTTGTTCATTCGGCTCCATTAGAGCAGAAGGCACCCAGAACTCATCAGCATTACGATGCATCAAGTTCACGCTAAAATGGAAAAGCTAGACCAGAAAACAAACTGCAGCTTTAATATCAGGAAAAAAAAAGCTCAGAGAAGATAGCACAGAGCAATCAAGTCTAAAAAATACACCAAACTTTACAAAAAATATACACAAAAAGATCCTTTCTGAAGATTTCTCATTTACAACTAAAAACATCAAAATAATTATTCTTTAAAGCATTTTTACATGGACCATTTACATATATACAAATCACAGAAATATCTTTTTTTCTTTGCATTAGGATGCTGTCACTAAACAGCTTCAGTCTGTGCTCTAAAAACAGCTGCGATCATTGTTGCACTGGCTTTGTTACCGAGGAGATTTATAATAAACGACGTTTGATGAATAAATGACGTTTATCAGCTGTTTGTTTGGACCGATAATGCCAACATGCATGTTTACTGCAAACAGAGCACCTAAACCTGTTTAGTGTACAGCATCGCATCAAGTTCCAACACTCAGTCTGGTCCCAGGTGTGTTTTTTAAACATCCTCATAGTGTGTTTATGGCGGGAACGGCAATAGTATTATAGCTGCACTAAACTGTGGCATTATGTAGCTGAATTGACTCTTTTCTGGGGTAACCATGTTAGTGAACCTGTACTGTACAGGACTGTAGGTATTAATGCAAGTTACTCAGGAGAAACAAATGAACTGACCTCAATGGAGCAAACAGTGAAAGGTTAAAACCAGAACATCAATGAACTCGTGATCCATCACAATTCACAGGTTACTGTAATGTGTGAAGTACAGAGTGAAAGTGATATGTTTGATGGTCACTGGTTGGTTGTATTGTACAAAATAATGAGAATTTAAATCCATTTAAAAAGTCAAGGAGGCTCATAAACAGACATATCCAAGACAAATGAATCTGACCTATGAGGAGTAGTAATTCATGTAAACTTTTGAGGGATCAATGGACGCCTCGCTATCGCCTAAGCTCATTTTTCCTTCGGTCGGATAAGCTAAAAAATAAATTACACACTTGTGGGGACATCTATGATCAAATTGATGGATTGTCTACATGTTGTTCATCTTAACTGCTTAAAAAAGTCAAAAATTATTTAGGTGAATCTTGTATGCTACAGCAGCAACATACAACACGAACATGATAACATTTTTATGGCTTCCATCCATCCATCCTTCTGGATGTGGATTTCAGGGACAGCAGGCTCAGCAGAGATGTCTAGATGTCCAGATGCTTCCTCTAGCTCTTCTGGGGGGACACTGAGGCATTCCCAATGTCAGCTGAGAGATACAATCTCTCCAGTGTCCCCTGGGTCTGCCCCAGAGCCTTCTCCTGGTAGGACATCCCTGCAACACCTCACCTGGGAGGCGTCAGAGGTGCCCTGGTCAGATTCCCAAACCAACAGTTGTCTCTTTTTGATGTGGAGAAGTAGCAGGTCTACTCTGACCACTTCCCAAATGACAGAGTTCCTCACCCCATCTCAGCTTCGCACTCAGCTACAAATCGCAAACGCAGAGCGGTGATCTTGAGGCAACTTTCGGTCACTTGTTATACCAACAAATTCTGTCCATAAAAGTTTTAGAGAAACACTGACCAAGGGTGGTCACCCTTGGTCGCCCATTAGGAATGTGTCAGATTTAGAGCCAGCAAAGGTCTCACTACAGCCCCTTGTGAGTTCTCCCAAGGCAAAATTGTCCTTGGTGAAATGTCCATGGGATACTGATGGGCGCAGGCCAAAAAACCAAAAACGTAGGGGTTCTGTGCATTTTGGATGGGCCAGTGGTCAGGAACGGAGGCCCCGGTGGTCCGACCCCTCGCTGCCAAGACTGGCTTTAGGAACATGAAATATTTATGGCTTATATTAAAGAACTTAAATATATTTTTGCTCATTCAGATATCCACTCTGGTTAAAAAAACCAAACAAAATCCCTTACTGGAAATTTTACCTCTCACAAACTAAGAAATTATTTGTTCCATATAACAGACTTTTTAAAAGCTGCTGGAACATCATTATGATCTAGACCTGCTTTGATTTCAAAGGTTTAAAGAGAAGGACAAACATTAAAATGGCCTTTTGGAATCCTTCTGGTTAATTTGGCAGCATCTGTACTGGTAGTAACAGCAAATGTGGTTCAACACTACAGTTCACAGAATTCTGGGAGCGGCAAAACTGCTGTCAGTTTAATAACGAACTTCCACTATAATCCACTTTCTTTCCATCATTCTGTGAGCAACAGCAGAGCACAGAGACGCTGTGCAGAGTGACTGCTGTCATTCTGTAGATGTGTTTCTGATTTTGAGGTAAGTGCTAGGCTCAGTAACAAACTGTGACTCTTTCATAATACGTCAGCTTATAATTCACTGATAAATTAACTGTCTTTAAATACGGCCCATGTATTTTTTTTTTTTTTTGTTGTTATTTTGGGGGGTGTTCTTCAGGTCCTCTCACAATTTCATCCAGTGTTTAGGAAACAGGAGCAGCGACCCCATTTCTATGGTCCAGTTCTGAAAAGTCTGTCATCGGAGTTTCCTCAGTGCTAACCATCCTGTAGGGACCGTTCTCTGCATCTCTGGAAGTTCCTGAATTCCTGTCCCGCAGAAGAGCGTGGATGACGCCCAATGGGACGGGCAGTGTGGCAAATATGATCAATAAAGCCAAAACAGCCAGAGCCCAACCAGGGTATTCCAAATACTCCTCAGAAGCCTGGAAAAAATAAAATAAATCAAATGAATCCTTCAGGAAATTAAACAGCTAAAAGAGCTTCACGTAGGAAATGCATCATTTCCTTCATGAAGCAAAGAAAATGCAACACATCTTGAGCTTCGGGTTACTACAAATATCATCATCAGACTTACTTCACTGAACACTAAACACACTAGACACTCCAAACAAAACGTAAAGCACTGATGCAAAAGTCTCTCCTCAAATAGCTGCGTGCATGTTTTCCTCTACGGTACTGTGGAACGTCTTAAACCACCTCTTATTTCTTGATATTTTGCTTCCAAGTAGCCAGACTTCTTATCATTTTTTAGAGTGGTTTTGAGCAATAGTTCACCAGGCTTTCTGAAAGTTTTTCTTTGTATATTGGCCACTTAACTCTAACCTATAAACCAGTCAAGCATAAAAAAGGCACCTAACACAAATGATGAACCAGTGTTGTGTTGATAAATAACAGACAAGTCAGCAAAAAACCAATTTTAAATTGTATCTTTAGACACTTTACTAGCATCCTGTTGCAAATGCATCATTTGTTTGCTTTTCTTTAGGTGAATCTATGAAAAATGCCAAAGATAACATAATTGGAGAGGCATTTTTTTGCATTAACAAGGTGATTCCCAAAGAGCTATTAGCTGAAAGTTTGTAAATCACAGCTTGGTGCGCAGTGTGTCCTTAAAACATTTGAGGAAACCGGACAAAAGGAGCACAAATGAAGAATCTTATGGAGCGATTCATTTTTCAGCAGGACAATGATGCCAAACACACTGCAAGTGCAGTGCCTTATATACTATAACAAACTGCTGCACCTATTTCCCACTTTCCAAGCAAAATATAAAGAAATGAGGGGTGGTTAAAGACTTTTGCACAGTACTGAACATTAATAAGAATCCTCATACCTTTTCCTCGTTCCATGCCATATACGTGGGGCGTGACAGGAACATGCGGATTGTGGTGGCTCCCAGCAGCCCAAACATAGCAAGCAGGCAAATGTATTTCCACAGGTACTTGTAAACGACGCTGGGACGCCAGCCAAGCATTTTTTCAATGTCGTTCAGGAATCTACCGGGGGCGGGTGCAAAGAGCACATATGATTGTGAATATGATTTCTTAGACTCTGAGAATTTATAGTTAAAATAGACATATCAGTCACTCGCAATCTGAAAAGGGACCTCACCTATCAGCTCCATACATCCAAGAAACACTGAAAGTCTCAAAAACCACCACAATGATGAGCGGCAGGGTTGCAGAGTAATCATCAAACATCATCACAAAGTAGTTCCCACAGCGCTGGGTGAAGAGCAGGCCAAGCAGAAAGCCAAGGATGCAGCTGAAAACTGCAAGAAGAGAGACGTGTTGTCAAAAATATGAACTGCTGTAAGGTCTTTAACTGATCGATCAGCTGTCCAACCATCTCGAGTCATGCATGAATTCGGAATCAACAGAAGATGTAAAAAAGTTGCTTTTACTTGTGAGCTTGGTTTTGTTCCTTGCCAGACATTTGAAGCGGTCACTGAGGGGGGCGAGGATGCCCTCCATAGTGCCAAACATTGTGCTGAGTCCCAGGTTGAGAAGCATGAGGAAGAAGAGGGCGGACCAGAAAGGGCTGCCGGGCAGGAGCGTCATGGCCTCTGTGAAGGCGATGAAAGCTAGACCAGTTCCCTCCACACCCTGAACATAAACACAACTGCCAGGTTTAGTCATCGTGATCTGCAAACCAAATACGTCATGCACGTAAGCAACCCGAAACTAGTTTTAAAACCATAATGTTTACCTTCTGCATCTCTGTTTCCAGGTCACAGTCTGTTAGATTGCCAGGCACCATAGCTCCATACTGTTTAAACCAGGCTCTGTAGCCCTCTAGAGCCACTGACTTGGGATCAGAGTAGTTGAATGGAGGCATGAGGGCTTCGTCCACATTGCCGTCATGAAATTCATATAACAGCTCCTTCAAGTTACTAAAAATATAAAAATTAAAAAAGCATACACAATTATAAAGGAAAATACGCTTAGCTACATCAGCAGTTCTCATGACGCTGTACATGTCACACACACATTATAGTCTTATAATTAAACATACCTGACTACACACTCCGTGACCTTCTGTTTAGCACGGAAACCGAGCACAGCAAAGACCACCAGAGTAGCCAGCACAGATGTGAGGAAGTTTATGAGGGAGACGGTGAAAGCGTCCCGGTGGCAGTTGTTGTTTCTGGGGTTGTAGGAAGAGTAGGCGATAATTGACCCGAAGCCGAGGCCCAATGCAAAGAAAACCTGCGTGGCTGCCTGCCGCCACACCTGAACATCTGCCCAGATTTCTAACTGCATTGCAGAAACAAAAAAAGTGTGTCAAGGAAATAGTTAGAGCTCCTTCTCTTCTCTACAGTGAACCAGATGTTTTATCTGCTGATACCTTGGGGTAGAACATGAATGTGATTCCTTCAGAGGCTCCATCCAGCAGGAGTCCTCGGACGAGAAAGCAGAAGAGCACCACGTAAGGGAAAACGGAGGAGAAATACATCACCTACGGGAGCAAAAACAATGGTTACCTGTGCGCAAAGGCTCCACCCCAAACCTGCAACACTACAGTAAGGGTGTCAAATAAGTCCAAAAAAAAAAAATTAAACATGGTTTTAAACATTAAAAGCTATTTACAGACTTGTAAACTTCTCCTTTACAATAATTTACTGGACGATTACAATTGGATAAGCAATTAAAGGGAACTTATTATGTTCACTTCCAGCTCCAGCTTTCCATGAGTCACAGTTCAAAAATAATCCTTATTTATCAGCCTCTGGCCTCAGACCCTTAGTTCATTAACAAGCTATTTTAGCTCCTTTCAATTTAAGCCAACTTTCTTCTGATTGGCTGCCCCAAACACTCTAGGACTGAGCATTTAGAGCAGTTTGGAGCCTGAACTTTGGGCAAAGACATTCTATTTAAATCTTTGGCAATAAACATCTGACAATGTAACAGTAAAGAAAGTGTAGTAGGTCCCATTATGATAAAAAATAAACATAAATTTTTAATTCTATTATATATTCCAACAGCTTTTTTATGCATACTGTGAATTTGGTACTTCATTGTTTATAAAGTATCTGACTGTCTTTAAATAATTAAAATCTATTATGATTATTGTTATTATAAAAAAATACATTATTTATCCCACATATGGGAACTTCTTCTGTTACAACAGTTGAAATATAAAAACTTTTCTGGGCCTCCCTCGCTGGCTGCCCAGTGCTTATCACAGAATGAACATATGGTCCTCATGACCATCTGATATGAGCCTGAGACAGTGACGTTTGCATTACCACAATATACAGTATACAGTGTAACATCACCCCCTTTACTGTAGGTAGGACAACATTGTAGGAGCTATACGTTTGATTAAAGGTCTGGCCCCCACTGTGCTGTATAGCACTAACAAGACAAAACTGGATGATGTGTTAGGAAAAACAAACAGCACGGCATGAAAACGACTACAAACGTACAAAAGAAATGTAAAACACATGAATCGGTTTTTCTCTCCATTTGAAGTCGGCAAACGCTTAAGCCACACATTCCACGGATTCAGTCACTCAGAGCAACCCTGAAGTCCAACACATGACAGGGATTTAACCCCACTGAGAAATGCAAACAGCAAGCAGAGCAGCATGTCAGCGTTAGTCAGTGAGATGAAGGAAGGACGTCTCCCACGCTTTTAGTTTTTTTAAGTTTTCCAGCTGATTCCCAGGTAAACACGCGACTGTTTGATGCCAGAATAAGGATCTTATTTCCAAAACAGTTATTTTATTTAAAACTACCAAAATAAGCTGTCCCAGCACCGTTTCCAATACAAGTGTCCTTTTTTTTTTTCCCTTTAAATGTGATTCACACAACACCAGCATGTATATTACAATATGGATAAACACACAGTCATCTAAAACTGAGATGTCTGAAGAAGACTTTGGAGCTTTGGAAAACAAGCTCTTCACTAAGACAACGCACGCACAAGATGGGACGGGTACCTTGACGGAGGTCTTGATACCCCTGAACATCCCCAGACACACGATGGTCCACGCTGCCAGCAGACAGCAGACGATATAAGGGTTGAAAGTGCCGACATCTTCGATTGAATCTGTGACATTCAGAGCTTTGCGGTACCAGAAGTACGACGTGGGAGAGCTCTCTTCGCATTCCCTTTCTGGTGGGAAAAGAAAAATATGCATCAATTACTACACAGCTTACACATTTTTATGTCTGCTCGTGACTTGTGAGTTTTGAACCTTAATGCCGCGTGTTTACCTGTTACATTCCCCTGTTTTGGACACTGCTCCCAAGGTAAAGGGTACTGGAACGAGTTCCCGAGATAGAAAAGACTCCATGCAAGGATCACGTTGTAGTAGAGAGCCACAAAGAAACAAACCTGAGAACAATTGAAAACAAGATGCCACATTAAATACAAATAGTCTAAGAATAATTGTGATAATGTGAAAGCAAGCAAAGAAAAAAGTATGTGTATGGTTGTACACTGTAGCTTTGAGTCCTTTTCTCAAAAAGATAAAGTGACCTTGACAAAGAAAGCCACAGCAATAACTAACCATTGTTTTTTGTAACAAACATGGTGTACCACTCTATCCAAACACCTTTTAATTCATCAAGCATTTTTCTATAGTGTTGCGCAGTGGCAAAATGTGCTCAAACACATAACTACTGACTGGAACTCAGCACACAATGCAAAAAGGCACCTGGAAAGCATGCAGCCCTGAGCTGATAGTGTTAGGAGGAGCGCTAATCACTGAACAGTTGTTATCTTACCACACAGCTGGAGTAACCGATGCCGGAGAGCTTGGGTGAGATGTACTTCCACACTCCGATGCTGCCCTGTCGGATGGCTTGACCGGCTGCCAACTCCAGGAAGAACAAGGGAATGCCCACAACTAGCATCAGCAAGATGTAAAGCAGGAGAAAAGCTCCTGGGGAGAGAATGACACCCGGTTAGCCGAAGAACGACAATGTGAGCAAAAGGGGAAGCAGATGTTTGTGCTCGCACAATAGCGGGATTTATAACAGGTCCGAGTACTGCTGCTCCCAGCACCAGTTCCATCTATTTGGCTTATACAGGTTAGACTTTTACCTAAAACTGCATTTTAGGGTTTCTATAGTGACTAAGATTAATCCCTTGGTGCCTGCAGAATGTCAGTGCCCGTGAGCAATGCAATATGGGTAAGAGTGACAGGCACTTACCTCCTCCGTTCTGGTGACACAAATACGGAAACCTCCAGACATTCCCGAGTCCAACGCTGAATCCCACTTGAGCCAAAAAATACTCTATTTTACTGTTCCATCCTGCTCGAGCATCTGGCTCAGACACGTCCTGCGGGCCGCTCTCGCCCGTGAGCCCGTCGACCTCTGTGGGTTCTGTGTTTTCATTATCAGCTGGCAAAGGCTGCTTCTCCATCTGAAATTGAAGGCAGCAAAATGAAAAAAGAAGCATTGCAATGTGAACTGCTTAAACAGATTTATGATGACTGCTCTGCAAACGAACAGCTATTTCCAAAGTGCTGCTCGTGTCTGTGTCACACACAGACTTATGACTTATTATAGCCACCAGAAAGAAGTCTGTCTGTAAAGGTTCTCCGTCATCTAGGTCATGGTAGTCTTAAGTGTTTGTTTGTAGGTTCAGGAAGATGTTTCACCTCACTCGAAAGGCTTCCACAAGTTCTACAAGCTAGGGGGCAGTCCCTGGTATATGTTCCCTATAAGGTTGCCACCTTGGCGGTTAACCCTAAAAAGAAATCCATTTCTGTTTGATAGTTTCTGTGTGGGCTTTCCACTCCAATAGCAGTAAAACCTTGCAATAGTCCCAACTTCATTCATCTTACCATTTTCAACTTTATTTTAAATTATTTACACAGCTGTAAAATTATGATTTGGGGATCTGTACTCTTTTTTTTTTTTTAAACCTCTCGTTAAACTTTACTGACATTCAGAGGTGCAACAATGTATCCACTGTTACATTTCAGGTTTAAATAACAGCCATTCCTCAGACTGAACAGCACAAGGTACAAAGTATCCAAATCATGCACATAACGGGATATGCTACAACTGGAGGTATTCCTAATACTCTGGCCACATCATTCCTATCAACGAGTAGTTGCGTGAGGCACTGTATCACACTTGGTTACGTTTCACTGAGTTACTGGCACGTTAGCTATGCCGCCAGGTAATGAACACATAACTCTGGTAACCTAAGTTTGAAATAATTGTTGATACAAAGTTCCTCATATACTCCACAGCCAACAGCGCTTAAAACCAAAACAAAAGACCCTTCCAGTGGCTCGGCCACTGATGCAAACGTCTCATCATGGCCGGGAGCATCCTCGACCGCTTTACTGGACTCAGCTGCTGGACGACTTACAATAAACGGACCCTTCATATAAAACCAAACTCACCTGGCAGGCAGCCAGTGTAGTCAGCGAACAGGTAGGAGAAGAAACGGAGAAAAAAGACGATAATCTCTTATCCCGCCTTCCGGTTAGAGGAGACGACCACGTGTGTAGCTGCTGCTGTCACCGTAACGATCGAAGCGAAGTTATTCTTCTGTTTCTAGATTTCTTGTTAAATCTAACATGTTATAAACTTTTTAAACCGCTATTATGAAATTCTAAAACCCTAATAAAAGACTTACAATTACCAAATATGATACAAACGAGGGTACTTTTCGCGGTAAACCGCTTACTACGAGCAGTACAAATACTTCCTCTGCAGTTTTCTCACGTCATACCTCCACTACTGTAACACCAGTTTCCGATTTCAAAGTAAAAGCGTTCTTCAAGCTTATGTGAATTCAACATTTGCCAACACATTTAGTTATAATATCATAATTCATTAGATGCATATCAGCAAAAAAAAACTTAATATGAACAAAAATTAAATTACAGAAAACAGAAATATTAAAATATGACAAAAAAATGTACAATTAAGATTTCAAAAGACATGAACAAACATTACAAATACATTTCCTGTTTCAGACTAAAAGACTTATTTCACTCTACATCCACATTACGCACTCTCGCAGTGTTACCCACTCAATATTAAGTCGTTCTGATTTTGGATTTCAAAATAATAGCCACTGAAATCTAATATATGAGCCAGCTGTTTCCGGTGCTGCGTTCAAACTCGTAGGAGATGCTTAACTCTCTCCCTCATCGGGACTGTAGTACAGCAAAAGTGCAGTTTTCCCATTTGCACTAAACATAGAATGATGGGAAGTAAAACAGCAGAAATTGTACTTTATTTTACACCAAAGATGAAACATTTATTGGTTACAAATAAAATATATTTGTTACTATGGCACAAGTGAGATTCGTAAGACCGTAAGATTTAAGAAGAGCAGAACTCAATCACACAGACATACCAGCCTCAATAAACACATGTGGCAAAGCCTCCTCGGGCTGTTTTTGCTGGCTAAATGAACAAAGACTAAAACTTAAGTCATCCCTATTTAGTTCTGCAAGACTGGCAACCTGTACAGGGTGTACCCCACCCTCTCGCCCTATTACTGCTGGGATAGGCTCCATCCCCCCCACCCTCGAGCGACCCTGAAAAGGATAAGTGGAAGAAGATGGATGGACGGATAGAAGAGCACACAAGTCTAGTCTTTATTTTGATTTCGGTTAACTAACAACTTTTTCCAACTCAGTTTTAGATTTCAGGTTAGCTTCACTCACCTACTATTTACAAGCCGACTCACCTTACTGTACCACCTATTAAAGCTTTCATGCACATTTTTTTTTTACGCGCAAAACCTGCATGCGTCTCGATGGTGCACTCATACACAACATGCCGCGTCATCCATTGAAGGGCTTTTCTGTCACCTGCGGATGCCAGGTAGATATTCAAAATCCGAACACGTGGAAAAACATCACTTTATCCACGTCAAGTTGTCACCTTTATGTTTAATCACCAGTAAATGCTTTGCCTATGCCCACTTTTCACAGTTTTGTCAAAATAAGTAAAAAGATGGGGGGGGGGGGGAAAGCACAAGAAGGCTGATGCAATAGTTCCAGCGTGGCTTTTACAGCACACTGAAATACTAACTTCGTCACTTTGAGTGGCTGCAGTAACATTATTAATGTTCAGATTGTATATCTGCGAGATTATATTCTACTCTGACCGAGGAGCGACATTTTCCCCAACATGCAGGCGTAAACAGTGTGCCACGTATGCCGGGATTTCAAATAAAGCAGTACACTGTCACTCCCAAGTCATAAACTACAAATAATCTAAGAGCTCGGAAATAATTATGTATATTAATTAGTAAATGATAAATACCTTGTATATATAAAATAGTCCTTGTAATGGATGCGATTGTTTAAATGGTTTTCCAGTCGTCCTCAAACCAAAGTCAAGCTGCAACTTCTCTCCCGAACTTTTAAATGGCTCCGCCTCCTCTCCAGTATAGGCAGATAAAGGGGGACTTGTCCGTCGCTGTTATGAAATATGATAGCCCACTTACTTGAGAAACCCACCTGATCCTTTTAAATCAAACGTGTATGCAGTTTATAATCATGTAGTTCATTTTCAAAGGCTACGTAGTAACTAACTTCCCGAACTCTAACAAAAAGGCGCTGCCACAGTTTTATTTATACTCCTCTCCACTGTGTGAAATAATAATATTTACTTTCTAATAAGTTTTAAAAAATGTAGAATATTGAAACCAGCCATCATGGACATAACTTTAGATCGTAAACCCCAGTGAAAGAGAAAAAAGGAAGTTTTCACAACAGTCTGGGACTGCTTCCATAGGAATTAAGAGGGCAAATCGCAGCAAGGGGCTGCTAATCAAATGCACTTGTTGAACTGTTCATTAGTAAGTGTAAGCTGCTCTATAAAAGCAGAGATTCTAACAGTTTGCTGGTGTGGAGCATTAAATGCCACAGTCCTCCCAGGAGTGGACCCCCTCAGCAAATTCTGGAGCCTATCCCAGCCGGCATAGGGCGAGAGGCAGCGTACACCCTGTACAGGTCGCCAGCCTGTCGCAGGGCCAACACAGAGAGACAGACAACCATCCACACTCACATTCGCGCTCTCGTTCACACCTATGGGCAATTTAGAGTGGCCAATTAGCTTAACCCCAGTAACTGCATGTCTTTGGACTGTGGGAGGAAACCGGAGTAAACCCACGCAGACATGAGGAGAACATGCAAACTCCACTCAGAGAGAGAGGCCCGGGCCAAGGTGAAATCGAACCTGGACCTTCTAGATCAGGGATCCTCAAATCTAGATGGTATTCTACCTGTGAGACAGCAGTGCTAACCACCGCACTACCATAAAAGTTCATGACAGTACAATTAGAAAAAGACTGAACAAGTATGGCTTGTTTGGAAGGATTGCCAGGAGAAAGCACAGTAGTGGAGGGGTGAAGATATGGGCTTGTTTTGAAGCCACAGCACCCTGCAGGCATTTAGTGAATCAACCAATTAACAGTATTAACAGTTTTACTTTAATGAAAATGATTAATAAGTAGCGGTTCTCAAAACTCTTTTGGCATGTTCCTCTCAGGAGCTAAAAATGTTCCCACCCCACAATTTGCATAAATTATTAACAACAAAAAAGCATCTGAGCTGAATGCCAGTGAAATGCACAATGCACCTTTATTCCCTGGACCTCATCCACTCTGTCTCATCATTCACCAACTCTGCCTTCCAACCACACCATCCAGCCTGTATTATCACATATATTTCCTACGTCACATATATGAAATGCACTTGTGGGTGTTCAGGTGAGAGAAAGAACAAATACTTTTATCTTTAAGGTGGGGTGAAAGACTGGGCGGGACTGCACAATGTGACACACCTCAGCTTGCCAAAGCTTTCAGTACCAGCGAGTGAGTGACATACCTGTAGTCACACTGAGACTCGGGACAGGTTTTGTCATCGGTGGGATCAGACACACACAGCTGTTAACATCAAGAGCCAGGCATTGGAAGTATTTCAAACTTGGTAAGTTGATTCAACATCGATTTCCTGTCAGTCATATCTTTGATTATTGTACTCTCAGTAAAATTTAGTTGAGTGTGGTAACTAAGGAATAATTTTGCCCTATGTTGTGTGTGTCTTTTAGTTGTAGTAATTTATCAAGCTGTAACCATAGAGCCACCAGGAATTCAATGTTTGTGTTTAACTGATATATCTTCAGACTCTGAAGGTTGTGCACATAGAATATATTTTAAAAACATCATGGTTGGCTGCTGACACCTTCTTTGTTTGGACATAGAATTGTTTTCCACAATTTTAAACAATAATTTCATTTTTTTATGCACGAATAAACACGCTTACCGCACTGCCTCAGTCTTTCATCTTGAAATATGACTGCTCGAGTCACAGCAGGCTGGCGCTGGCTGCTGATAAGCGTGGGGTTAAGTGCTTTCTTTTTTTTTTTTTGTGGAAACCGTTCTCAAGCGAAACCATTTAAGTGATACTGAGTGTTTGCTCTGTTTGACACCGGGGATTCTTGTTCACTGAGAAACAGAGAGATTGGTGTCATACTTTGCACTGTAACCAGACTGGTCGGGCAGCTCGCTCACTCACACAGCATAATCCTGTGTTACTGCCGCAGAGCTGGGATAAACACACAGAGAGTGAAACAGGGGAAGGGCAGGCCTCATTTGAATGAGGATATCACTGTTGTGGGTAAACCTACTTGGTTTTAGGACGTTTGAACTGCTGCGAACTTGTTGCATCAACACCACCATTACCATCTAAAATGTATTTCTGAATGATGCTAATATTCTGGTTCCCTCTCCAGCTCTGTTCTCATAGAAAAGCTGTTTCATCTTAAGCATCACCTGCTGACACAAAGATGACAAATGTCACTCGGCATCTTGTTAACGTGAGTGCTGTCTTCAAACCTTTTCCTGCGAGTGATGTTTTAACGTGCACTTTTCCTCATGTGTTCATTCTTTCTCATTACTTGCAGCACCTCCTGACGTTCTCGCTCCAAAACGGGGAAGTGCAGAGCGTTGAGGAAGCTCAGAACCGTCTTTCCTTTCTGGCTCAGAATAAAAAGCTATGGAGTCAACAGATGTTGCTGGATGTGGGAGCAGGGAGCATTCATCTCAGAGACATACAGAGTCAGGTGAGAGCAGCCATTTGATAGTTGACAGGCCTGTAGGTTGTATGTGGCCCAGAGAATGATGAAGAGATTTAACACGCTCAGCTGAGAAATACCACGCATGTTTGCATCCACAATGACCTTCAGTTCCATCTACTCATGCAGGACGAGCTGGAGAGCTACACCTTCAGATCCATCTACCGCTGTGAAGCCATTAACACAGAAAAACACTTCCCATCCCTCCTTATGTTAGTCTGCCAAAGTGCAGATCAGAAGAAGCCGGACATTCACTTCTTCAACTGTGAAACGGTGAAGGTGAGTGGTCACACCCGAGGAGTTTCCTCCTCCCTGAGTCATGGAGCCCATTTGAATATTCATCCAGGTGCAGGTTTTACCAGTGACGCCACTTCCGTGTTGTTATTTTAAACAGGCAGAGCAAATCTGTGATGACGTCTCACTCGCAGTTTCAGCTTTCTCCACCAGCAGGAGTAAGGTCCTCCATGATGACCACAGGTACAGTGAAGTGCATTTCTTGCCCTGTGTCTGTGTTTCTAATCACATTGTATGGGTGGAGATTAACTGATAGCCAAACAACAGACACGCAGCCACACAAAAGACAGACATAGATAATAGAAAAAAAGCTCAGAGCCATGTCCCATTAAAACACTTTGATTTTTCCCAGCTGCTGCTGTCATTGTGCCTCTTTTTTTTCCACGGAGTCAAAGCAGCCTTGTGTTGCTATCCACCTGTATGAGCGAGAGAGGGAGGACAACCAGTATAAACAGCTGAGAGAGGGCGAAAGACTTGTTCTACTGGTTTCTACATAACTTAAGAAGGTGTGACAGAGATAGCAAGGCCACTGTGACAAGGGAGCGCAGAGAGAACAGAGGGCGAAGGGTCCAGGCGTAGATTTGCTTTGGGAAATATTTCTTTTTAAAGGACACGTGAAGGGCAGATACATGTGGTAAGACAGACAGCTGGAGAGTTTTGTATTTAGATCATAACTTACTTAAAATTACTAAAAAACTGAAGTCATCACTGTGAGGTTGTTTGTGTGTGTGTGTGTGTGTGTGTGTGTGTGCGTGTGTGTGTGTGTGTGTATATATATATATATATATATATATATATATATATATATATATATATATATATATATATATATATATATATATATATATATATATATATATGTATATATATATGTATATATATATATATAAAATTTTAGATCGATTCGAGCCTGCACTGATTGATCCATCCTCACAGAACCATTCAGGGCTCTTACAAAGAGGATGCCGATTTAAGGTGTTAAATGTGCATTTCTTAATATGGCTTCTCGGGCCCTTGCTGAAGGGCGTTTCATTTGTTGGTGCTGAGCATACATCTACGTCATCATCAACGAAAACACTGTTATCACCTTTTAACCCGTAGTGCAGTGTTGTGGGAGAAGCTCTGAAAATCCCCTCTTGTCCTGCAGGCTTTCTCAGAGTGGAGGGGAGATGCCTGACCCATATAATATACCAACCCACCCCAGGCTACATGCTCCAAATCCCCCACCTGCCAACCCTCCACCCTACCCTGGACCCAAAGGTAAGAAAAAAGATCTCTTTCTCTGCGTGTGCATTAATGCTTCAAAAGTGTTCAGAAGGGTTGGGAAAGTAAGTAGAAGGAAAAGAGAGGAGTGATAGGTATTCGAGTTAAACTTCTTTTGAGAGCAAAGAGATGGCTTTGTGAGTTTGTGTTTATAAGCGGGTGGTTTTGGGAAGTGCAAAGATGAAGGAAAATGGCTAAACTGAATCCCCTGCTCTGTTTCACAACAGCAAATGGCGGACCTGATATCTCTTTCCTGCGAGCAGAGAGAGAAGTGGTATGCCAGCACAGTTCTTTTGTGTCTTTTTGTCATCACTTCTGGCTGCATTTCACATCTGAACAGCAAAATGAAGCCGGTTCTCCTTTCCTCAGGGGATCCTCAATCACTGCTTCGACGACATCGAGACCTTCATGGGCAAGCTGCAGGAGACTGCTGAGGCTGCAGTGATGCTGAGCCAAAAGAAGAAGAAGAAGAAGAAGAAAAGTAAAAAGCAAAGCGCCGAAGGTGATGCATAGATTTCTCCAGAATCATTCCTTCAATTTAAAGTGACATAGCTGCTGACAGCTGTTATGTTTCTGTGTATCAATGTTGCTGGAAAACAGATGATTTACTCACCACAAAGGCCCGCCCTCCATCAGAGGAGGAATTCATTGATATCTTCCAGAAATTCAAATATTGCTTCAGCCTTTTGGTATGTATTCCACTGAGTCCAACCTCATTATTTGCTCGCTCAAGTGAGCTGCATATTCAGCACCTCTGTTTGTTTGTCAGGCTCGTCTGAAATCAACCATCACCAGTCCTTCATCAGAGGAACTCGTTCACCATGTGTTCAAACCTCTGGATATGGTGAGTCAGGGTTATAAACTTTACCTCAGCAACTGTTGTCGCTATTGCTGCAAATATGAGGTGTTGTATTTCGCTGCAGTGGACGCACAGGGCATGACGAACATCTCAAAATAAATCCATGTGACAAGTGATGTCATGTGGGGGCAAATCAGCAGGGGGGTAAAGGCCTGGATGATTATTCAGGCTGCGTTTTTGCCTCTTGAGATATTAGTGGACATCGGTGTAAAACTGTAAGCATGTGTCATGTCAAAATAACGGAGAGTCTTCGGAGTAGCTCAGCAGTGTTTTCAGAAACTACAGCTTCCATTCAGTGTTTACACAGGGCAGTTCCCTGAACGGCAGCCTGATTGAAACCCTAAACATGCCATAAATGCAGCTTGTGTTTGATCGGCGCAGATATTTGTATGCGGGCATGAGTTGTTGGTGCATACCTCTCAAACATTTGGTTTAGATTTGAGCTCGATTCTCGCCACTAGAAAGGCCACGCTGTTGTCTCTTGACTGCTGTTTTAAATTAGGATGTTGGTGCAGTCCATCTGTAAGTGCTTCCTTCATGGCTGGCTGTAGCTCCGATATCATTTATTTACCTTCATTTCATGGAAAACCCTTGATTGAAGCCGCAACAAGGACGTGGCCTCATTCCTGATAATGCATCAGGAGTTGGCAGAAACTGAAGGAACATCACACGGATTGCAAATAAAATGTGAAGCATTGCATGTGGAATTTTAAGCGCATCTCAGTCTATGTTTGATGCAGGTTTTAAAAAGTATATGCTTCAATTTTCCACTCAGGTATGAACAGAAGGGTGGAATAGGTATGTTTGATTTGTGTAAACTGATACACCTGAGTGAAAACACGCAACCTTGTATCTCAAAGACATACGTGTGCTTCTTCTTGTGTGTTTTTCGACGTGTGGCTTTTGTGCGCAGATGTATCCATTAGGCTTTTATGTTTGTGCATCCGTGGTTTGATTTTCAGCGCTCTGACAGTAGAATGGGTGGTATTGTTCGTGCTGTTTGCCAAAACCATTGGCGATTGTTAGGCTTTGAATATCAGATCCATTTTTGCAGATGTAGAAACATAAACACTGATTTTTTTTGTCTCATCTGCTTGTGCACAGATGGTGAAAACAACAGGAGGACCAGCTTTTGGAGCCTCAGTGTCCAGCCCTGCCCTGACCAGCTCTGCTGTTTCCCTGCTACAAAATACCCTGAGTGATGAGGAGAGGCAGCTCTGGACGTCACTGGGACCCAACTGGACACTCCCTCGGTCGGTACCAACAATCACAGACGTCTGAGACCTTGATAATTCGCAGTCGCCTTGTAAAACTGGTGTTTTATACTCCAAAAATGTAAAAAAGGTAGCACATCACAAGCTTCAAGTCAAGTCACATGTGTATTGGTCTCAGTAGTGCATTAAGCTCAAGGATGGCCAGAGGCTGTGGAAAGTATTTTGCTCCTGCTGTGCTACCTTTTTACATCTTACCCCTTTTTTGAGCTCGAGATGATCTCTTTTACCTACTTTTGGGAAAAAAGCTAATATTTTTGCAATCGGAAATTAAAGGGACCCGATCTGTTCATATCCAGCTGCATTTTTATTTTTATTCTTGGACCACACAAGAGTAGCTTTGCATGATTTGCAGTTAAAGGTTTTGTTGCATCACCTCAGTTCATCCACTGAATTTAACAATTTTAGATCATCTGCATTTCAGGCTCTCCTCACTTTAAACCACATTGATTAAATCTTGCAATAATGTCCATGACATTTTGAAAGTGTCTATTTGCAGCTCTAAAAACAAAACTCTAGGAATGGATAGTAAATTTAAAAAAAAAACTGAATGAAATCAGGGTGAATAGTTATCATAGTTTTGGTTGTTCAGTTCATTGACGGCCGAGGCACTGACTGTATTTTCTCTCTCAGGTCTCAGCTCAGAGGGCCTATAGCTCCATACACTCCCGTGTTCCTGGCTGGCTGGAAGCCAGAAGCCTCGAGGCCAGACGGGCAGGTTTGGGAGGATCCAGTCGAGTCACAGCACAAACTTGAAGCTCTTCAAGAAAAACAAGAGGTGTAACATGATTTAGAACTCATTAATCATGCATCAGTAGCAAGAAGAAATATGGATCTGAGTGTGTAAAAGTGCAACACATACTAACACAGCAGATCAGCTCACATTTCTCTCCTTTTGTTGTTTCTGCAAAGCTCCCGTACCATAGTTTTGTGTTGTCAGCTGTTGATATCTTATTTATTTATCTGCAAATTTTATGCCTTTATGCCTAACTTCTATTTTCATGAGTTTCACGTTTTCTTTTTCTTTTTTTGTGCCCACAGCAGCAGCCACCAGACGTTCATATTGGTGATGAAACGTAAGCTGCTGCTTTTTGTTTTGGTTTTTGTTTTCTTGTAACGTAGACTGCATGAAAACAGTGTTTGTTTCCTTTTATCAGAGGTTCCCTCCCAGGGTCGGACAGAATCTACTGCTGCAGTTACGACTTCATAGCCAGGAACAGCAGTGAGCTTTCAGTGCAGCACGGGGAGACACTCGAGGTATTAGAGTCAATTATTTGTTTCAAAAGCACACAGAAAAGCTAAAGCTATTTAGTGGTGCAACATGTCGAGGGACCCATCATAAAACTCTATTTGCATTTTACTGCATGTGTTACTCATTGACGTGGTGTAAGCAGAACACTGGGTCTGACCTCATGAATAATGTACATACTGTAGAAAAGCTTGCAGTTGCTGATGCACCCAACAGCCTGCTCACTGTCAGCGACCCCTCTGTCCAACAGGTGATCGAGTCATCCAAGCGCTGGTGGAAGTGTCGTAATCGGTTTAACCAGGTCGGCTTCGTCCCCTTCAACATCTTGGAGCCCGTGGCTCACATAGACAGCCCTGTCACTCACAGACCCCCCAGCGTAAGGAAGCAAAAAACACCCACGCACATGCATGCACACATGAATCACACAAGCACAGATCTGCTCTCACCTGTACATTCCATTGGAGTGAATTCCAAGCATCATTTTTTTTCTCAACTCCACATTCCTGCAGGTTCCAGCTCCACCTCCACTCGCCAAGACTCTTCCTCTCGGCCCACCCGCCGCCCCTGCTCTTCCCCAAACCACCGCCACCCACTCGCCCCAGCAGCCACGCAGCTTACCATCATACAACCAACATGTGCAAGCTGTCGAGGAAAATGACAAAGGTAACACACTGCAACTTTGTCATGGCCTAGACTGCATTTATTTTGGAATTAAATTGCATTATCATTTGTTTGAAGCCTAACTTTTGAGCTATGTTTTCCCCCCCATTGAGTCGTGCACTTACATTACAATTTGAGCATGAAAGTCACTATTACTTCTTTCAATTCCATCCTTTTCAGTCATGTTGGTGAATCATGAGCTGCTCGACAGGCTGACCAATGGAAAGGCCAGTCTGAGCAAGCCTCTCGTCATCCATCGTTCCTCAGACACCACCATCCCTCTGGACTACCACTCTCCTCCAGACGAGGTGGCTGAGTGGCTGAGGGGGAAGGGTTTCAGTGAGCCGTGAGTGACACCAAGCTACCAACAGCAGACCAGATTAATCACATTTTGTATAAAAGCTGGAAGTGCTGTTTTTTTTTTTTTTTCTTCTTCTTCTTTTTCTTCAATACAAGACGAATCAGCAGTGTTTTGTGTTTTGTGTGCCTCAGGACCGTGTCATGTTTGGGAGTACTGACAGGCGCCCAGCTCTTCTCTCTCAACAAAGATGAGCTGAGAGCTGTGATTCCAGAGGAGGGTGCCAGAGTGTACAGTCAGCTCACTGTGCAAAAATCACTGCTAGAGGTAAAGGAAAAGTGAACTGTTGTATCTTTAAAAAAAAGAAGGAAAAAAAATCAGTTATGAATAATAAAATTATTAAAATAAGCACAAAACAGAGCAAAGTTTCAGGAAAACTAAATATGATAGTTTTTGACACAAAGTAAAGATACAATTCTGATTGTTAACAATGTTTTAAACTTCATCTATATTTATTGATTCTACTTCATACAGGATGCCAAAAGAGCCACAGAGCTTGAGTCAGTCATGGAGAAACAGAAAATGAAGGTTGATCTCAAGCTGGAGAGCAGTACGTTGTGAGAAACATCATCATGACGAACGTCATGAAGAACGTTAAATGAAGAGGTTGTGTTCTCCCGTCACCAGAAACCAAACGTGTGGCAGTGACTTGACTATCTAACATCATGTTTATGAAGAGCATCATACCATTATGGGTCATTATGACAATATTAACTAATGTTACACTCCCCTCCAAAAGCATTGGAAAAGTGAGGCCGGTTCCTTTATTTTGCCTGTAGACTGAAACCGTTTGGGTTTAATGAGATAAAAGATCAACATCTCAGCTTTTATTTCCAGGTATTTGCATCTGGATCTGATACACAGTTCAGAAGATAGCACCTTTTGATCAGATCCAGACGTAAATAGCTGGAAATAATAAAAGCTGAGGTGTTGATCTTTTGTCTCATATTCATATTCATCTACTGAAAACCCAAATGTTTTCAGTCCCCAGCAAAAATAAAGGGGTTTGCTTCACTGTTCCAATACTTTCGGAGTGGAGTGTATTAGCCAGCAAAATGCAATGTAGGCTTTTAATGTAACCAGATGCTGTGCAAACTAAAGGGGACCTATTTTGCTTTTACTTATATTGTGTCATATATGTACTGCTGCAGTGGTGGATGCTCATATTAAACATGGACAGTTTCAAACAGAAATCGGAGTATGTACAAGTAATCCAGGACTCAAACACTCAGGATTCAAAGGGCACTAAAAGCCATTTTTTTTTTTCTACTCAGCGCTTTGAATGATGTCACAAAGGGACCATCATACCTCAGGCACACAGCTCTGGCTGTTTAAACCTTCTGTTTGCAAGTGGCAGCCAGTCAGAAGAAAGCTGACGTAAAGGCAAGGAAAATGTTTATTTCGGGATGACCTGAGGTTTTGCACTAATGCTCAGTGTAAGAATGATCCTGAACTGTGCATCCTGCAAAGCTTTTATAAGAGAATACAAGAATATGAAAATGAGTCTAACAGATCTTTATTTTAATGCTGAACTGCCCTGTATGTTGATTTTAGTGTGAACAGTTTTCTTTTTTCTGCCTAATTAATTTAAACGTATTTATCTTTGTACTACACGTGTGTAATAATTCAGTCACGATTAACATGTCTTAAGAACGACATGACCTCGTCAACAAAATTCAACACAATAAAATTTCAAACATCTTTTTAATTTATTTTTTTTATTGAGACTTTAAAGAAAGGTTTCCAGCAGAACAAACAGATATGACTTCACACATTAGGTAAAGCAGTGCATCCATTAAAATCTGTTTGCATTTTATCATAATCGCAAAAGAAAAAATCTGTCCAAGTTGGGCCAAAAATGTTCAAAATTGTAATTTTTCACTTAAGAAAAGTTCAAAGCTACTCACCTTTATCATTTCTGAACCTACTGCTTCACATGCCAACACAAATTCTAGAGAGTTTATTTTCAGTATGTTAAAAAGAAATCAAGATAGAAACAAATGATAAAGAGACTTGCCACCAACGGTTTGTAAGATTTTACTTACATTGAACAAACTCGTCACCAAATGAGTTCCTTTCACTACTGACTGTAAAAAACAAAACCCGATGACTTAAAGACAAAGACAAAAAGGGAGGCAAGTTGGATACTAACACTAGAATCTTTGAAACCTTTGAATTTGAACTTTTAAGTGGGGTTTAGAGAACTAAGTATTGAAGACCTTGATGCAGACAGGCTTTCAAGAACTGCATTGAAACAGTGAAATTAAATCTTCAAAGGGAGAGAAGGAACAAAAAAAAAAACTACTTGACAGGACGAGGCTTGTTCAGACCATGACAGTCAGCCCCAAACATATTTACAGACAAATTCTTTATCAAAACACCATCAGATAATAATAAAAGAATACGGACCAGTTACATTTTATGCTCCATTCCGGCAGACCAGTTTGCCTTTTCTAGTGGACACATTTCAGGGTAGTAACAAGACAAGGGATGGACTGGATACAGACAGCCACCGAATTACAGACGTGGGCATTAAAAGTGCACTCCACTACTGATCAATAACCTGCCAAATCCAAAAACAATCAGATGTATGTGATGTTATTAAAAAAGAAGAAGAAAAAAAGACTCCATCCAATACTTCAAGTATGTGTGCACTCTGGCTGCACTAAAGCAAAGAAAGGAGGCAGGCGGGAAAAAACAGGGGGGGCGGGGTCAAAGCAAGGGCTGCATGTGACATTAGGATATTATAAATGGACAGACAGGAGGAAGCTGTGTGTGTTCTCGTGGATGGAGTTTGGTCTTCAGAGGTCCCCCATGTCCCTGTCGTCCGCCCTGCGGGAGTCCGACCTGCCGTTCATACCATCCCTTCTGTCTCGCTCCCGTGACCGGTCTCTGGAGGAGCGATCGCGGTCCCTGGAAGAGCGCTCTCGATCTCTGGATGACCTGTGTGACAAAACCATATGAGACATTCAGGGTAGTAACAAATACAAATTTGTAGCTGAAGAAGGTGGAAAACAGGACTGCGGCCGTAAAAAGCAAAAACACAAACTTCAGTTCGATAAGAGCTTTTATTTTGTGTCCCCCACAAAAAGTCTGTGTAATTTCCTTTAATTTATCCTGTTTGTTTTTAAGTGAAGCGATATGTGTTAATATCCCCAAAATACATGAAGTCTCCATGTGTTTGATTAGTCTGTTTCATTGGAGTATAAATTATGAAGGGTTTTGCATTTTTACTTGTGTCTGGAGCTCTGCTCGTGGCTGTGACGGTGTCCTCGGCTGCGTGAGCGGGATCGGCTGCGATGCCGCCTCCTCCTCTCCCTGGAGCGAGAGCGGGAACGGCGCCTGTCTCGTGACGTGGATCGTGAGCGTCTCCTTCTGCGGTCACGAGAACGGGACCTGGCAAAGATAGCGGACAACATTTTTGATTTCCAATCACTCTCATAGCTCGCTCGAGCAGAACAGATGGATCGACGAGGGAGCTTCCTTACCTTCTGTGCTCTCTGCTCCGTGATCTGGTCCTATAAAACAAATAGATTACAACCACAGAGTTAAACATAAAACAAACTTCTGTAGAGTCTGAACTTTTTAATGTTGGCAATCACCTCCTCCTCATCCTTTCCTCCTTCTCCCTTTCTTCTCGTCTCTTTAGGCGCTCCTGATTCCTCTTCTCTTGTTTCTCGACCACCGTTTTCTGACAATAAATAATTTAAAAAGGTAAAAACAACTTTCTACAGCCTTCAACTAGTTAATCACCCATCTTCTTTCCTTTCTTGTGTGTAGTCAGCACCATGTCACTCGTGTTTTTATGGTTTTGCTGCGTACACACCTTTAGTTGGTCCAGTTTTTCTCTGATCTGAATGAAGCCGAGGTGTAGCTTCCCACCAAAATGGTCAGCCAAACGACGATCGTTGTCATGGAGACCAAGGTAAGCCGAGCACACCTCGCACACCCGGAGCTTCTGTTGCTGGAAGCTAGAGGCTGGCATGGAGTTTCTGTATTCTTCCTGAGGAGGTTGAAGAGGGAATAAAAGGGACAGTGAGGGGTCAGAAGGTGAAAATATTAAGAGTCAGAGAGCACCACATGCTTGAAGTCATTTCTCACCTCTGCATCCTTCTTCTTCGTGCGGACTTTTTCCACTTCTTGCAGGACTTTCTGAGCCTCATCCACATTGCCCTCAGCTCCAAGCTGCTCAGCCTTGGCCAGGAGTTTTCCTATTTCCTCATTCAGCTCATGCACCTTCTCTGCCTACAACACAGCCACACCAACACAAATGGCAGCAGGTTATGTTGAGCCAAAAGACACACAAACAGGGTACACTGGATGTTGCATACAGAAAGTCGGCCTTCATATATTCTAAAAATGTTGTGTCATTCACCTTTGCTGCCACCTCTGCACTGATCTCTTCTTGGGTCTCAGCCAGGCGCTTCTTGGCCAGTTCTGTCCTCCGATCGCAGTCGACAATGAAAGACTCTAGGTGATCCACTGCCTTTAGGAGCAAGATCTTTTATTAACACACTCAGTAGACACAAACCTCTCAAATGGGACTAGGCTATTTGCCTAGCTGCAACCCTATTTTGAATGTTCTTAACTGAACTACTTGACAAGTACAAATCCTTTGATTTGTACTTGCAACTTAACTTGAAAAGCACCGTTTTGGCATTGATGGTGCTGACTTCTAGGTTGCAAAGAGACTTGAGATCAGTCCTGGACAACTCCATTTGCTCTTTTTGGAAACACTGGAATTACTGTGGCCTCATTTTTTTGCTTCTGCTGAAACATTTGAGGTGAAATAGCTGCCACTTACCATTTAACACTAAAAGTAACAGTAAATGCATTTCTCTGACAATTCCAGCAACTTCCTCAACCTCAACCATACTCTACATTTAGAACACCTATATATTATTAATAAAAAGGACATAACTTACATCAAGTTCAAAGAAAAGATCTCTCTCCTTGGAGGCAATCTCATAATCAGCCCGAAGTGCCAGGTCATGGATCTTAGTGCACTCCCCAAGGTCCATACGCTATCACCAATAAACAACACACACACACACACACACACACACACACACACACACGTTAGACTGCATAAATGCAAATACGAATGGTAATATCCTCTTAGGATGGATCAGATCTGAAGTTCATCTCACTTACAGTTCCAGAAAGGATGTCATGTGGACAGCAGTTGAGAAGGTGACTTTTGCAGACTCGCTCGTCAGTGAACTTGACCCTCTGCCGCGTCTCATCCCCTGAAACAGCCCAAAAGAAGAACCAGTGAGACAGCCCTCACATACTTGATAACAGTGGCGAGGTATCCAGTGCTTCAACAGATATTAATATAATTGTACTACATTCCAAAACTGCATTTAAATATTTTGTACTCATCCAAATGAGTAGAAACTATTTTGTATATCGATGCTTGTCAGGGTATTCTTTGTACTTTATTAGTGTAACATTACAAGTATCCATTAGTAGCGTAAATGTGCCTCTACTGGAATACATTAATGTATTAACACTGTAATAAACATTGATTTGTATGTACGTACTTTTCGTTTATTCTTAGTGCTTACCTTACCCAAGCCTCAAAGGTGGAATTATTAGAGGAGGGTGCAACAACATTATAATGATACAATTTGGGGATTTTGTTCAACTTGTGTTAAAATAGCTACCTTAATGTTGTATCATTTTCATTAGAAAACGGAAGATGGCTATTAAGACTACAAATAGAGCTTTAAAAATTTCTATAAATCTTCCAGCCAAGCCTTTATTTATAAATGCGAGCATTCACAGAAAATTCAAAACAAAAATGCCAAAAAAAAAAAAATCCAAGGAAAAAAATTTAGGTTATACACACTGCGACTTGCACCACATACTGTACCCTTCTGCATCTTCAAGACCTCAGCTGCAGAATTTTAAACCCGCTGTAGAAAAGTATAAATGGAAACAGTTTTCTTGCCCATACCTGTAGTAAGAAGTTGGGAGTCATACACAAGTCAGATTGCAAATGCTGTGTGCAAAGTTTTTGTGTGGACTGATTGCTAAAATTGCCTTCTGAAAATAGACGTGTAATGGAAAACTGCTCGTTTGGACTCAACGCGACCAGACGTCTTAGCTCAAGCTGTGTAATATTACTTCAAATGGTAATGAAGATTTACCCATTTGTGTGATTTTTCTTTTCTAATTAAAAAAAAAAAAAAAGGCTACAATAACTTCCGGAAGGCAAACAAATTGTTTGGATATTCACCATAACAGCTTTAAAAATTATGTGTGACTCACGGCTCGATGAACATGAGGCTTTTCTGCAACTCCTTTGCAGATTGATGTAGGCTGGCAAAGATACACTGAACCTTAATGAATAAAATAAAGGGGCCACAATTGTTCAGTCTGTATGCAACAAAAGTATGGGAAGAATTTTATATCATATCTCATCACACATACACAAGCTCACAACACAAATTCACTCTTACTCTAAGGATCAATTTGTTTAAAGAAATGATCCTCAGTGCTCCAATTTTACGCAACCAGCTGTCAGAATGAAATATTTAAAAAACAAACAAAAACGTCAGAGCAGCAAAAAGCTACAACTTTCTGCTTACTACAGTCAGACCTGACAGCTGATATACACACATAAATATATACTTCTTCTACCTTGTATTGTACATTTCATCTATTGTTGTATAGTACCACTGTTATAGGCTATGCTGCATCTATGTATTCTATCCCAGTTTGCTGCTGTAATTATGTGAACTGCCCAACTACGAGACTAATAAAGGATATCTTATCTTGTCTTTTCTTATTTGGCAATTAATGTTTGTATCCAAAAGGCTGGAAGCTACTAAAAAAACCAAAACAACCTTAATTTTAGGGCATCTATCCACTCATTACTACAATAAACTACATTTTCCTACCATCAATGCAAAAGAACTGTAAAACTGATTACAGAACTGTATTCTACTTGAATAAAATCTATACTAATAAAAAGATACTGGAGATTATCTAGTACATGACCTAAATACTCTGGTTCCTTTAGAAAAGGGTTTCATTTAGCTTCTAAAAGTACTGGTAGGCCTACTACAAAGTCAGGCCTCTTTATCGTTTAACCCTTGTGTGGTGTTAACATTATTGTGTTATTAAATTAATACAGCCACAACAATTTATGTAAAAATACCTAACGGAGGCTTACTTTATTTTAATTCCAAGCAATACTGCCCACATACTGGTTGATATTTGGACTATACCTCTGTTAGCGCACACTTATTAATAAAAGTGCTACTCGTTTGTGTGCCAAAATGTAATAAAAACGGGAAAAAACAAAACAAAACAAAACAAAAAAAAACACGTTATCCAGTGCAAATATAAATGAAGCAAAATTGCAGGGTAAAGTTATTGAAAATGTGTGGTTTTTATATAGAAAATGAGGTTGAAATAAGAATAAATTGCATAATTTGCCTCTTGGTAAGCGTCCCACAGACCCGAACGCCACACAAGGGTTACAATTGTGTTAATGAAACTATATTAATGAGCCGCATAGATACAGAAAACATCAATTTTACTACTAACTACCAATTAATTAACGCCAGGGATAGCATCTTGTATCTCGGCGCCTCACGGTTCACAATAAACAAGTAGCTAGCCTCAGCCTGCGTACCCTACACAAGCAAGAAATTTAATAAAAGCTAAATGCGAAACTGCAACTTATTAAACTACATTAAGCCACATTGGATGCAAACATTAAATTCTCACATTAACCCTGAACAGGCTGCCTGAATACAACGTTACTTTGTCACACAGCCCTCTGCAGTACATCCATTCATGCAGCTCTGTCCATCACACGCCAACACAAGCCAGCCTCAGCAGTGGCTCCATCTTGGCTAGCTACCTCGGCTAGCATGCTACAGCAACTCACCGTCCCTCGCTGTTCCCATCAGCTGGTCGAGCAAAGCTCTCATTTGAGCTTGGGCAGACATTATTGCGGCTCTTGCGTCGACAGCGATATATAAAAGTCAAGCAACTGAAAACAGTTCCTCTGTTTGTTCGGGTTATTTGAGAATTTATTTATCCAAGCATCTCCCCCTTGTAGCTTCTCTCTATTTCTTCAACTCGCCCGTTTCCGTTCAATATCCGGGAAATGACGACACTACTCTGTAGCCTGGCTAAAAAGCCCCGTCTGAAATGCACCAATCGGAACGGCCGAGTACAAGTACAATAGCCAATCATAACTCCTAAAAATATTTGCCCTGAGCTTAGTCTTCCAAACAGCAGCTTTTTAACCATAGGCATTCATCCCCTGGGAGCACCGCTCACTAAAAGAATTATCCACATTTAGGCCAATGAATCTTAATGTTAAGGTTCATGTTGTTTTTGGATATTTCAATATTGCTTGAATGTATAAATCTTCAACGTGTAGCGCCACCTGCGAGACAAGTTCAAGGTAAAACAGCGTTCTGGTGACAGTGGGCTGGCCTGTGATTTCTTTACGCAGCTGAAGTTGACAGGCAGTTTTGTTGGCCTGTATCAGGCCTGCTATCTGAAATTAGCCGCACCAAAAACCGCAGGAGTCGGCGGTGGAGAATTAAAGTAAGAAAAACGTCCTTTCTGTCTGCGTAAACTGTTCCGTTAAACTCAAATCGGGGTCTTTTTTTTTGTGGTAATTTTACCTATTGTCCATTTTTTTCGGGGCTGGCTTTCGTTCAACAAGTTAGCAAATTAACCCACTGTTAGGGGTGAACTTTTCTTAGCTATTCTCGCTAACATAGCTATCCGAAGATGAGACAGGCGAAGAAAAACTTCACAGTGCATAGTCTCAGGACGTAAAATAATTTTGAGCGAGTCTGTTTGTGATACTCAAGTAACTAAGTTTGTAGCACACGCCCTTCTCTTCCCTTTTTACATGGGAGTAAATGAGCCCGTGGCTGCAGAACAAATAATAGGGTGTGTTATCCTGAGCGATGTTTATTATGGGTTTGTTGTTTTGTGCTGAGAAATGTCTGGATCTGTGCCTGCGCATCTGAATAAGCAGAGATTCACAAAGGTTGATGCAGCAGAAATAGCGAGACTGTTCATTATTTCCCACAGGCTCTATCTGTGAATGCCAGCGAGTTTTTGTGTTACTTTGACACATGCAGGTTTGTAATCCACTGCACACTGGAACAGGTGAAGCCTGACTTTGTTGTAAATGAGCGCAATTTGTCATTACAGTGGTATGTATTTATGTAAGTGTTTACCATAAGTTCTTTTCACCTGTCAAGTAAGTCAGTGGGCCAGTGATGCTTTGAGGTAACAATGGAGACCACAGACCATGGCACTGAGGGCGACCCTCTGAAGAGGGGAGAAGATGGTGCAGAGGCAGGAACAGCACCATCAGCAACTGAGGTGAGGAAGAAGAACTGTAAGGAATTGAGTTTTGCCAAACTGACCCACTGGCGAACTGCAGTCTTCTTCCTCTCCTTGTTCCTTTGCCTCACCATCGTGTTTGCCTTCTCCTTCATCATCCCCTGTCCTGTGAGACCACAATATCTCAGTACCTGGAACAGGACGTTCCCTGAAGCAGGTGAGTGTAATTATATGCCCTTTGCCATCTGGCAGTGTTGTAATTGTGAGATTAAGTACTACCCCCTCTTTTCTTCCCCACAGCAACCTATAACTTCTTAGCTTTTGAACATGCAAATGAAGACAAGGTGATGGATATCCTGTTTGTCCTCAAAAACACAAAAGGCACTCAGAACACATCATGTGCTGATGAAGGTATAACTTGATCTTCAGTTTATTTGTATTCATGAGAATAAAACACACCTGCTATGTGTTATGTTTGTTTAGCATAATTCAGATAAAACTGTGTGTTTTCCAGGTCTGCCCTCGCCATGTTTGTTTGTGTTGGCAGTGGATGGCACACATGGAGAGAACCTGTGGGAACATCCGCTGCATCCCGAGTTCCACTGGGCCCAGTGTGGTCTGGACAGAAAAACAGGCAGAACCTGGGACTGTCTGCTGTCCCATTCTGACAACCTCACAGCCATTGACAAGCACACCGGTTAGTGAAAAAACAACATGATGCAAGTATTGGCAAATAAAGTAAACCCTTTATTCAACTGATGAGAGAGAGAGAGATTTTATTGTTTATTAAAAGCAATGCTTATTTATAGTTTGGAAGCAGCAACAAGCTTAATATAAGTGGAGCCAGATGCATGTTTACCACTTGCATGAGCTCTTCGTTTAACAGCGTTTTTTTTTTTTTTTTGTTTTGTTTTTTAAACATGTTTGGGGTCTTAGGACACTAATTCCTGTGTTTTTGGAAGAGAATTGTATTCCCATATTTGCTTGATATAAGCAACAGTTTCAGGCTTGGTTTGTTTTATTTTTTTATTTCATGAAGGGCCTGCATTCTTTTACTACGGACCAATGCTGTTGGAATATTTGGAAAATTTAGTATGACATTGTCTTGCGGAGATAAGCAAAAACTTTCCAGAAAATATGTGCTCTGCATGCTCGTCTTTGAACTGTGTTCTGATGTGAAAATTGTTATAGTCTATGCATTAGTTGCAGGACATTTATTGAAGTGTCCCTTAAGTCTAGTTAAAGGTAAAGTAAAGCCATTTTAAATACTAAAGATCAGTTCTAGGTAAAGAAAGCTGTGTGGATGTTTCAGGTAATGAAATCTGGAAACAGCCTCAGCCTACTGGGCTGCACAGCTCTGCACCTGTTCTCAGTGTCCCAGATCTGGATGGGGACAAAGTTGATGATGTGGCTCTGGTGGCATCTGACAACACACAGGTATAACTCCAGTGATGTTATTTATTTACTTTGCAGCAGTTTTTTATTTTACAGTAAAGCAGTCTCTTCCTGTAACTGGACTCAAATATGGAAAAGTTTCACACCAACAGTGAAATAATCTGTTAATGAGCAAAGATAGAATTCACCCAATCTCAACATCTCCTGTCATACCTGCAGACTCAGCTGGTATTCCTCTCAGGGAAGACGGGTGTCCAGATTGGTACTACAGTGGTTCTTGATTCCACAGAGACAGCCAATCATCTTCTCCACTGCACTGCGACAGGTTCTCACTACGTACTACTACAAAAAGGTTTGCATCTGAAATCATCTGTGACAGTGCATCTGCAGACAAACCAGCTTAGCAGGTTCTAAATGACAAGGGTTGCAGTCTATGCAAGTACAGCTGCAAAACTCAAAACTTCATAGTAGAGAGATGTTTGCAAGAGCAAGGCTTCTGATTGTTAGACAGGGTGATGTGAAATGGTAAGGTGGTGCATGGGCCCCCATCCTCCAGATGCCTTGTTGTTTTGGCTGTGAGTAATTGAGCCAGAGCAGAGGAAGAATATTATTATTATTATTATTATTATTATTATTGCCTGGATGAAGACATGGATGCCAATGTTAAAGAAGGCAATAGTTAGAACTGTAAGACTGAGTTAGCTTGATGTTGAGGACACATGCCTCTGTTTATATAGCACGTTTCAAAATGAGCTACAAAGCACACTTGTGCAAGTGTTAAAGTATTCATAATGATAATGATTCATAATCTCAGCCTTTGGCTTTGCTTCCTATTGGTGATTCTGCAACAGGAAAGGGGAAATATACCTATTACATGCCCTGTTGTTAGCAGGTGTATAGCGTCTAATACCTAATAGCAGTAGTGAGTAAGTGTGTATTTACTCCTAGACACTGGCTTGTATGGATGGGCACTGTGGAAAATTGCTGCCAAGGCTAAAGCAGGGATGGAGGTGGGTCTCAAGAAGGACAAACACTTGGAGAGAAATCTCAATGGCACAGCCGGCCTTGTTCCCATCTACGAGTAAGAAGCAGCCTTGATTACTCCTACAAAACAGTCTGTTATAGTGATTTTTTACCCTGAGACGTACTGATATTTGTTTCTGCTTTGCAGGTCTGAAGCAGTGAGTCGAGTGCTCAGAACGGATGAAACAGATGATTCATCCAACCTGTTGGTTGTTGCTGGAAAGGAGGTGGCATTGGTTGATGGAAAAGCATTAAAGCTACTGTGGAGAGTCAACACCAGCTCAGTCATCAGGTAACCCGACTGTGTAGATGTTAGACTGCGCGCGTTAAGCAGAGCACAAAAGGAAGGCTCTTAGTTACACAGCACAGCAGTTTCATTAATGCCTCAGTGCAGAGTGCTTACAGAGTCAGTGTCTCTGAGAGTACTGGACAAATGCCATGGATACAGAAAGACAAGAAGAGCAATATTTACCTACATCTTAACTACAATAATGAGTTGTGAACAACTGACATGGCATACATTAGTGCCATAACATAATTTGCTCAAAACAGAAAATCAGTTGACAAACATCTTTGAGCAAAAATGCAAAATTTGTTCTATTTCTGGCTTCTGAAATGTGAATATTTGCTTCCAGGATAGCTGTCTAAATATTCCTATGGGTTAAAAAAAAACTCTGATTATCGTGCCTTGGCCATCTGTAATGGGTATTTGATAGATAGTGTTTACAGACAAATTAACACTTGCAGCTCTAAATTTCAAAACCACACATAAAGATTTTTTTTTTTTTTAAGCTATTGAGTAATTAAAAAACACATCAGTAGTTTTATAGCAGGACTGTGTCATTTATAGGCTGTAATAATTTGGGAAACGTCCACTGAGGAAATTATACATGACAGTACAAAATGTATTTGGCCAGATACCTCATACTCCTAGTAAAGCCAACAATCTCAAACATTCAGTATTAAATTCTGGTCATTTTTGTTGTGGGAGAGCACAATAAATACCAAAGTAGGCCATTTATTGTTATAAAATAAGGCTAGCTGGGTGGAGTACATGTTTTTCTCTTTGTTGTTCTTTCAGTGAACCCTCTTTTGGTCATTTTAACAAAGATGGTTTATTAGATGTTGTCATTGAGGAGGATATTGGCAACTACACAAAGAGGGTAAGTTGAGTTTGAAAACTTACAAACAGCTGTTATATATAAATCTTGAAAGTCTTTGAATCATACAGTAACTTGACCACCTTCTGTTTTGTATGCAGATAAGAATTCTGGATGGGAAGTCTGGTAGTGTGCTGTGGGAAGTCCCCCTCTTGGCCAGTCCAAACTCCCCAAGACCCGCTTCAATCGACACCACCAACTCCTTCTCAGTCTTCATGTTTTGGGGCTTGATGCCATCAGAGTCAAACTCATCTGTAAGTACGCTGGCTTTATGAAAATAAAAATAACGCTCAAAATGACTGGTTGGCTCAAAGATTCAGAAACTGCTCGCTGACACCTGAAATGTTTTCCTTCCAGGAGCCATTAGCAAGTGACCGACGTTCTTACATGCTGCATCCTCTGTACTCTAATGTTCTCCTCGAGTCCACTAATATCATAGACCACATTATAGCATTTAAAGGTACCTTCTGTTCTTACTTACTTTGTTCTTACAAAGTTATTACTGCTATGATGTAGCTCCAGCATCATGGGGTCAGTTTGGGGTTTTTTGACAGCTATATATATATATTTTTTTATTGTAGCCACACTGATGGAGCGTGGACGCCATGCTGCCTACATCCTGCTGATGGGTCCTGAGGAGGAGGGAGCTGAAGGCACCGTGGTCCTCAGCAAGCGGAAGCTGAAGCAGGACATTCCCGATAGCAAAGTGCTCCGTTTTGGCGACGGGACTTCAAAATCCAACGAGGAGATTAAAGAGGCCTTTAACCGACTCCGCTTTAGTGATTGGTGAACGGACCAACTGTAACATGTGCAGCATGTCCTCAGTGTTCTGCTGACTTAACTTGACTTTAAATCCAAAGTGTGTACACTAGTTATGACTGCTGACCACCAAAGAAATGAATTTGTGTTTAGAGGACTTTAGGTTGATTTGCTTTGACGGGGATGCCCTTCAGTGGACAAACTGGGCATTACCTGCCTTTATACTTCAAAACAGAATCTTCATATTATCAGAAGTCTAAATTTGTGTAGTGTCAAAAAAAGCTGCTGTTCACTGACAATCATTCTGCTCAGATTGTTGTTCTCCTGCTGATAAACCTGCCTTGCTGTTTTGTTTCTAGCACTTCCATGCATCAGTGCAGTGCTCTTTTTTTTTCTTTTCTTTTTTTAAAAAAAAATATTGTAGAAGCTGGACTGTTCAGATCTATGCAACTGTATGTCACGCTGTGCTTTAAAGGTAGCAGATGTATGCCGCTACAGGGATTTTTCCTGAGTGTTTCAAACAACCTTAGAAGAATAGGTATACAGTTATAGGGCTGGTTTAAGGTTTACACTGAGGGTTTATTGTTTAGTTTGTAAGATATCCTGTTTGTGAACGTATCGGAAAGGCAGTCTAGCAGTCAACGGTGCTGATGTTGACAAGCCGTTATGATCCCTTATCGTTACTTAATCAAACATGCTGTAAGATGTAAAGCTGTAACGCACACCGACTACACTCTCACTCAATGCTGTATCAAATAATAGTTATTGCTGTGGATGCACAGCTCCTTAGGAAGCTGTTTTTCCCCTCAGTGATTTATATTAGGTAAGGTTGATAATGAGGTTTGTACTTTAGCTGAACATTGATGATTGATTGATTGATTGATCTATTATTGAACCTGTGAAAGAGGTCTTTATTGGAGATGACTTGTAATGAAATGTTTGGGTTTGAATAAATATTTTTGAAGTAATTGCTTGTGCTTAATCTCAGTGTGACACTATTGGAGGTAATGTGGCAGTGGATGTGTACAATTTTCTTTTTTTTGGGGGGGGGCATCTAACTGTAGAGTAGGATTAAGGATGGCAGCCCCTTCCTTCTTTCAGCTTCTCCTTTTAGGGGTCACCACAGTGGATCCTCTGCCTCCACCTCACCCCGTCCCGAGCATCCTCCTCTGTCACAACAACTCTGCATGTCCTCCACTATCTTCTCTGTGGTCTTTTCCTCGTGCCTGGCAACTCCATCTTCAGCATCCTTTGCTCAATATATCTCCTATTCCTCCTCTGTATATCTCCAAAGCATCTCGGCCATGCCTCTCTAACTTTGTCTCCTAACTGCTCAACCTGAGCTGTCCCTCTGATGTGTTTATTTTTAATCCTGTCCATCCTCTTCCCTCCCAGTGAAAATCTTATCATTTCTGCCACCTCCATCTTTGTGTCCTTTTTGTTAGTGCCACTGTCTCCAAACCATACAAGATACCGTGTTGTAAACCTTCCCTTTTACTCTCAAAGTATCACAGCATTGTTGTACATTTATAAATCAAAAGCTGTGATTTTAGAATTAATGGGCCATATTTCAAAGTTGTGTGTTTCCAAATAAATGTGAAAAAACAAACAAACAAACAAAAAACAGGCTGTTTGTTGCCCTCGTGGATGTAGACACGGGTTGCAGTAAAGCGCAGGCAGTGCCGTCAGACAGTCGGCATGGATGTATGGAAGGCAGTCACGTATCTTCGGGGCAGTACCGCGCAGTTTGCTCCCGAAATACTTGTAGCGCGTCATTTATTTACCGTGACGCAAGGCTGCCGGGGGGCGCCTCCTGAATAGATGTGGGGAATGGAGAGGCTCTCCTTGTAGGGAAATGCTTGGAATTTTTATGAAATGCCGAACTTAAGGAAATGCCCCGAGACTAGGCTGGAGGGGCGTGGACCGGCGTGGGCAGAGACCGGAGGCGGATAGGCGCGCGTTGCCTTCCGAGTGCAAGTGCACTACCTATAGAGGGGTTACACGCAGAAATGCAGCTCATACACTACCGTTTTCTTTCATTTAAAAGTTAGTGCTCCAGAGGCACTGCGCTGCAGTCTGCTTATTATCATCAGGCGAATAGACCTGCCACATAAAAACGGACTCCCGGGCTGTTCCCTGTAAGAGTTCACAGCTGGCGGGTCTTAAAACTGTGACTGCAGCACCTCCACACGACTGCAGGCATTTCTGGACAGTTCCTGGTTTGGACAGAGAGTACATGCCAACTTTTGTTCACGTGAAAGCCGAAAAATATGAAGCCCACTAAAAGAATTAAAGAAAAAAAAAAAAAGGCTTTTTGGTTATGCAACTCAAACCTATCCACCTGATATACTTTAAACAGTGAAAACACCCTATTAATGATTAACAAAAATACAGAAGAGCTGAATACTTCCGGATTGATAAGAGTTAACGCTCGAACATGAAATTAAACCCAAAAACAAACACCCCCCGCTGCACCCCCGGGGTTTTACTTCACCTCTGAGGGCTTTTATTTCCAAAACACGACTTAGACTGCACCCAGAGGGTTGATTTTAAGTGTGACTATGGGAGCCCTGTCATTTCAATGTGACCTGTATCCGCCATGCCCTTATCGTAGAACTGCACGGCTCCAATATCTCCAGACCGGAGCGCACGCGTGGAACACACACAGTCTACCAGAGGAACGACACACTCACCGTCCGGTATAAAGTCACTTTGAGCCGAGCCAGCAAGTGCGACTAAGGTATCGTTCACCTGCATGTCATCACCCTCTAAACTACTGTTTTCTTCTTCCGCAGACCTTCCGCATGGTATTCTTTATTCTATACATTCTGTGTGTGGTCATCAAAAATGACTCGGAAGTCGGTTGTGAAAATGACACCACTAATTTTGTGGTATCGATAGTAGATGTTTTCAATGGGCTTTCAAGGGCATTCTTAAAGAAACTAATCACCCAGGCAGAGTGAAATAACGAGAGTTACCTGTTTGTGCGAGAAAAGAAAGAAACTGATGTGTTTGAAGGAAATGCTTGTGTGGCCTGATAACCGACGCTATTGATAACTGCCAATACCGGCTAATAATGGCCATTTTACCTATTGGATTTTTGCGCTTTGTGTTAAATATTAAAAGGAGTTTAACTGATAGTCGACGTAATCTATAGTTTCATATTATAGATTAGCTGTGTGAAAAGAATATTTGAGGAAAGCGCCGCATTTCTAGAAGCGTCATTCAGGTACCGCAGGCAGCACCCTCCGCATCTGCCTCAATATGAAGTCTTGACGCGTCAAATCGGTCCTGCCGGTCACTGCGCGTATTCAGACATACAGGGTCAACCTGCAGAGCTTTATCCGCACAGCAAAGCTGCTGCTGAGCGCAATTATATCGACCTGATTGCGTCTGACGCACGGGCTAACGAGCGACCGTTTGAAGCGATCGCTGGTTTCGATCAAACAGAAAAATCCATTGATTACTTTCTCCTTTCAGGGGTGAAAATGGCTGAGGACATTAAAGCCAAACTCGAGAAATACCGCACCGCTCCCTTTGACGCCAGATTCCCCAACCAGAACCAGACCAGGAACTGCTGGTCCAACTACGTGGGTAAGACTACACCTCAAGGTCAAAGAGGTGTCTGCTGTTTTCTCCAAATGTGGATAATTAACCTGTAACTACCAGTTAAAGCAAGACATGCTGTGCTTTAAGGCATTAAAACATATTAATACACCTTTATTCAATCATATTATTGATGATAAGGCTACTACAGCTCATCTACTGACCCCTGACCTCTGGTGTGAAAATAGTCCAGTCAGATTTCTTGATGAGGCCCACTGGTAGGTTATTTTTGATATTCATCATTGTTGCTTCTCTATTTATAGACTACTACCGCTGCCAGAAAGCTTTGGATGCTAAGGGATTAGACACCCAGCCTTGTGAGTGGTACAGGAGGGTCTACAAATCACTCTGCCCCATTTCCTGGGTAAATATATTAAAAAAAAAAAAAAAGATCCTATCAACCCTTTTTTCAAGAGAAAAAACACTTTGCCAAAAAAAACAAAGCTGAACTGTATTGCTAATGTGTACATATCACTCCCCTTAGTGGGAAGAGTTTGTTTAGCAGGGGTCAAACAACTTTATCGTTCCTCACATTCCTGTGAGCCTCTGCTCAGTCCAGACAATCAAAACATGGAAACATGGAAAACACAGATCGGAGATTTCCTCCTCATTACACAGCTGACTAAAAATGCATCAACACATTGAGTTACAGCCAAAGCTCTTCCACTCTCTAAACTCTGCGTGACACCACAAGTCATTACCGCATCTCCAACTGGAATGCTTTCTTGTTCTTCCTGCAGTATATGGCATAAAAACAAATGTGGATGCTGAAGGTGTTCCCCTTAAAAGTGGCCCTACACTGACATGAATAATAATAAAACACCCAAATATAATTTGAAGTTTAACACCCTTTTCTTCGGCATTCCTGGCACAGCTGTTAAATGAAACTAAAAATAAATATTTATGTCTCAAACGTTTTTTTTTTGTCCTCTGAAATTTTGTCCCTTTAGATCCAGAAATGGGATGAGCAGAGAGAAGATGGGACGTTTCCAGGGAAAATCTGAGCCTTGCATATCAAATGCTGATGGTCTGCAGCGATGTCACCGTTTCAGCTAAACGTTTGTAAGAGTGGTGTGAAACTCGCGGTTCTGTCGCCGCCTTTCCTCTAACGCTCCTTCCTGAGAGCACACCGAAACTGAATGGTCATTCCTTACAGATACCATGAAATGTACAGCAGATTCTGCATTAAAATATCTCAGGATATATTTATGGAACTCTCTTGTCCTGGATTATTTTTGTCTTTTTATGGCACGCCGTTCATCCCCCTCGAGGCCATTATTACCTCCGACAAGGAGGTTATGTTTTTGGTAGCGTTTGCATGTCAGACTTTAAGCACGATAGCTTGAAATGTTTTGAATGAATTCTGATAAAACTTTGTAGGGGTGTAGAGTGGGGTCAGGTTAACAATCCCATTACAATTTGGTTTACATACACCGAGGTCTTCAAGGTCAAACTAATGATGATTGGTCATAAAGTGACCAATATAGCTAGCCTTATAGCTTAGAAACTATGATTCTTAAAGTGTAGTGTGTGTGTATATATATATTTGACCTCTGACCTCACTTTTACATCTACCTTTCTTTCAAGTTGTCCCCATAATGTGTTCTATCTTTAAAGAAAGGATTAAGAAAAAGAATAAGCTGCCTGATTAGTTAGAAATATACAGTAGTATATTTTATAAGCTCAAGTTATTCATGTCCAGTTATTTACAAGTCAATACCCATTATCCACTACGTTCACCTACAAGTTTGTGTAATCAAAGTAAACTTCTGTCATGCTGCCCTTACTGCAGACTTCTTAAAGTAGATTTAAATAGTAGATACAGCCCAGAGAATGAACTGCATTGATGGAAGGTTGTTCTTGTTAAGACTTTTTTGTTGTTGTTGGCTTTGTTCAGATGCACAAAGAAATCAGGACAAGGAAGTTATAACACAGCAAACAGCAAAACCCAAATGGCCCACTGATAGTTTCATCAATCCAGACACTCAGAAAGAAAGATAAAAAAATCTATTTTAGATTTTATTCATTCCAATAAACCTACATCAAATATACATATTTAATCAAGATTAGAAAAATAAATATTTCAGAACACTAAATGTCACAGCTACAATAATGTCCACCACTCCTCAGAGCAGAATGGAGATGCAGAGTAATGAGTATTATTGCTGCTGGACATAATGAAATTAAATACATAAAACTGCATTTCATATACAATTATTCCCAGCTGTAAGGATTGTAGAACAGTTTATACTGGGGCTCAATGACGCAGCGAAAACCTCCAAAAACAGAAAGATTGCTCTAATGCCGAGGAGACGTTTCCATGCAACAAGTTAGTACAGTGAATACTGAATGAAGAAGAGTACAACACAGACTACAAAGTGTTATAGTGAAGATAGAATCCTATTTATCCCTTTTTAAATAACCACTCTTCTCAATTTGAGGTAAGTTTTAATATTTGCATATTAGAAGTTGCCTGTTATCTACTCAAAATCTGAAGTGGAAAATTGCTCCAATTTTCAGCCAAATTATTAAGACTGATCAGGAGATGTTTGCCTCCAAAAAAGAAAAGTCTACCGCATGTGCATAGCAACTTCAATGAAGGTCACTTGGATTGCAAACAAGCCTTTTCTACCTGATGCTAAGCAGAAAAACAAACTGACCCAATTATGTGAAGCCAAATAGCTAATTGTTAGCATGAAGCTTTGTGTAGCTTCAGTTCTCAATATTCCTGCACTTCAGTTATCACATTAGTCGATAATATGAATCTTTCAAAAGGTAAAAACCTCTCTGAAAGCACTTCCAAAAAAAACCAGTCACTTTTGAAATATATAAGAGATATAAATATTGATATAAACTAGTGGCTGCATAGCATTAGGATTGGTTTGTGCACTGGTGGGAGTGTTTTCATACCCCTTAGGCCAAGATCTAATCGTCTAGGCTCATTGGTGATTAATATTAATTAAAAATAGCATCGGCCACATCCTGATGGGACTGTGTATTCATGTGGCCTTGGAGCTTACCGGTTTTGGATTATGTACACGCCACAAGCAGCATTGGGTTATGCAGCACAAGTCACAAGTAGCAGCCACAGATATAGTGTTTGTACTAGGCACAATAATATGGCTGATAAAATGCAGCCTCAAAAGTTTTCTCCTGGCACTGAGGGAGGGACAACTATACAGTACATGTTCAGGATATCTGTGGACACAGTTTCACAGCAAAGAAAAGGGGAGAAATCCAACCATAAAGTGGAATCCTGCGTGTTTATGTGTGGATATATAATCTTTGTCCTCTTCAGTGTGGACTATGTGAGACACTGGAACAATACTGTCACAAATCACAGCTGGGTGGCTGCTTTGGGATTTGGTTTAATGGAGGTTTTCAAAAGTCAGCCACGGGTCCTTCCCTTCAGTCCTTCAAACTTTACAAACGCTGAATCCATGTCAGTCAGTATCTCCTCCTTCCATGTTTCCCGCCATCAGTCATGCAGGTTTTAGGCCGCAGAGCTAAAGTGAGTGAGAACAGACAAGAGCTGACACATTTTACAACAAATGAATGTATCCACCTATAAGTGCTCCAATTGTTCCTCTGAATCACCTGGGTCTGCTGTCTGCTTCTTCTTATTGTGATAAACTATCTGATTCTCATTGGTCATCTTCACATCCTGATCCTCCACATAATTACTGCAACGCAACACAAGAAAAGGAAGACAACAGCAGATGCCATTTATATAAAAACTGTCGTGCCAGTGAGAGGGCAATAAAACACAAAATGAAGGGTATACAAAGCTCAAAGTCAGGGAGAGGAGGGATTTGGGGATCACAAGTCAAGCGTGTGGTAAGGAGGATGTGGGATGGCTGTGGGACATTTGAGGGCACTGGAGGAATCTTCAGTACAGGAATTGACCACAGGGAGGCACCAGCACTGGGTTTTCACTACTTTTTTTTACTCACTGTTGATGCCGTCTGCTGCCACGGGGGCTGAAGTGGAGAAGAGTACAATTCTTTTCAAAACTACTGAGTTACCCGGGTAGTGAGGTTAATCTAGCCCACTTTGTCAGTCAATCTGATTGTCTGTAACATAACAGGGATCTCAAAATTTAGTTCAGTGAGTTTGTGTCAAATATCATTTACATTATAGATCAGGGGTCATTTCAGTCCATGGGCCACATGTTTGACACCCCTGTCAGGCAAACCCTAATGAAGCAGCATTTAGTCATGTGAGCAAGCAGTCATTCATGAATTCATTTTAAAAAGTCTGAGTACCTGATGACAGTGTTCCTCTCTCTGTGGGTAATGTAGACATCATCTGTGAACAGGATTGTGTGGTAGGGCACCGCTGGGTCACAAGTAGGCAGGATGCCTCGTGCCACTTGATTTACGCAGTCCAAAATGCCGTTATACACCAGGAGGTCATCCACCAGCAACTACACTCGGAGAAATATGCAGCTTGAGATTCACTAGTAAAGAAACACCAGTGACTGCCAAACCCACAGCAAACAGGTTTACCCCAAATTCTTTCACTCCTCTCTGAGGCGTCTTTGAGTAGTTCCACAGCTTGATCATGGACACAGTCATCGGCTGATCAAAGATGACATACACACGGTTCACCTGCATGGAAACAAAGCATGCACTCGTGTCAGCTGCAAACAGTCGGTTAACCATGTTCTCTCTCTTTCTCTCTCTCTCTCACACACACACACACACACACACACAGACACACACAGACACACACAGACACACAGTCCCTCACCAGTCCAGGAAGCACCGGGGCTAACCACATGTGTCTTCCATCATGGGTGCAGTTGACTCCATCTATTAGTTTATCTGGAGTCCTCACATCACCACTCACATTGTCCAGCACATTCACGCTGTCTGGAAAAGCTGCAATGTCTAGTGGACATAATGTTGAGGTCTTTACCACCAAGTTTCATAAATAAACTTGTGTGTTATCGGGGTAGGGTGTAATTCTCATACTCCTACATAGCCCTTAAGAGGAAAAGATTAATACCTTGTGACTTAAAACCTATCAATCTAAGATGACAGATTTATAGTTGTGATCAGAGGTTTATATACACTCATGGGCATGAATGTCATGGTAATTTGGGGATTTTAAGGATTTCTTTTTCCAGGGTGGAAAGATTGTACAGCATGCATCTTTATTGTCTTAAAGAAAGCAAGAATAAGGTGTTCAAGTTTGAATTTATTTTGGATTTTCTCACCCCCAAATTACCATGACATTCATGGCCGTGATAAGTATATATAAACTTCTGACCACAACTGTACACCACACATTCTTAAGCGAGCACCTATCTGACCACATTCACAGTAAAACATCTCATATTCCAACTAGTGACAAAGAGTTTGGGTCTGTGAGCTCAGACGCATGTCTGGATCATGAGGAAGGATACTGTTGTCACTGAGGCTGATCTTCTCATGGTTCTGATTGTAAAACTCAAGGCCATTCAGACCGATGTAGTATGGGTCTCCCCAGGTTGTTAACAGCTGCAGCTGAAAGATGACTGACAGGTGAATGTCAAGAAAAATACTTTAAGCATTTCAGGTCACACGTCCATGACACTCCATTAACTTGTGATTCTACTGAGTTTCTGACTAGCTGCTAAGAAAAAGTGAAAAGATGAAAGCAGTTTACCGCTTTATTGGACTCCATCGCAATTCAACACAACAGACTCCTCTTCATTAAGTCCATCATGTTCAGTTTTTGTTTAGATTTCAAAATGTGTACGGTGCCATGAAAAAGTATCTGCCCCCTTCCTGATTTCTTAGTTTTGCATATTTGTCAGATTTACCACCAACTTTTACTGATAACCTCAAAACACATTACTGTAGTTCAGACTGTCATATAAAAAGGTTCTTCTGAGACTCCTCTGCACCATTAACCTTTATTAGACTGACCAGTTATAAAGATATATTCATCTTGTTGCAGTTTTGAAACAGTCAAAACTATTTAGATGGAATGGGTTAAATATTTGTTTTTTTTAGGCCTGGTCTTAATCTGATCCTCCTAAATTCCAGGTGGTTCCTTTGGCCGGTCAGGCCAGACACTAGTCAGAGGCATGGCCTGTGACTTTAACCACTTAATTGCGTAACCAGCCACCTCAGAAAAACAGTCACGTTAACAAAAAAAAAAAAAAATGTTTTTGCTGCGCTAGCCCAGCCTTAACTCTAGCTGTGTTCATATTACTCCACAAAGTTAATGGTTACAGGAAGAATGAAGAAGAGGTGATAGAGTTGAGTCCTGGCTAGTTCCTAGACTGAGTGTGAAAGGAGGGCACATTGTAATGTTTGTGAGAACACTGGATGAATACATGAGTCTGACATAATACCTAAATTATATATAATTTATCACTACAGCAAACTACATGGTGATTTCGCTCTTTTGTAGAGTTTCGCTGGTAGTTTCTGTTATGTGGAAGGGTTTTTGTGCAATATCACAACACACTGAAATGACAGGACACATTTCTGTTTCTCCTCCAGCCCAGCATTTCCTCTCTCAGAACTCTTGACGAGCATGTGCATGCCAGTGCTGTTGCCAAAGCAACCAACGCAGATAACTTAACGTGGTCTGAACTCAATCGGATCCATACATTTGAAAATATCCACAGAATATTTTTGAACCAACAGGGCAGACAGGAGCACTGTATGCATGAGTGTGCGCCAAACCAGTGTAGAAAAAGGATACACCCACAAGGCATGATGGGAGCTTCATAGTCCATGCTTGGCTGCTCTTGTTTCTTAGAGCTTCCTCTGAATTAAAAATAAAGTTATAAATAACCAAAGGCAGTTCTGATGAAAAGAGCAGTTTATTCAAATCCATGCTCTGGTCCTTACCTGTGGTAGTCTTCATTGCTCTTGTTATCAGTTGGAGTCTGGAGGAAGTCGACAAAGAGGATCTCCTGGGCAAAATCAAAGTGACAATTGCCCGGTCCTTTCCTGATCAGTAGGCCCTCCGTTGGGGAGATGGCAACATCATCCATGAACAAATGAATCAGTTTCACCTGAACCAAACATGAACACATTCTTATGTTTTATAAAGGTGCATATAGTCTCATGCAAATAACATTTGTGGTTAAAAGTAAAAACTTATCTTAATATATCTTATTATAATATGGCCTCATTAGTATGCAAATTGCACTTGTCTAAAAATCATCAACTGATCTCTGGCGCCACACCTTTAGTTCATAAAATTTGTTAATGCATGAATTACAATGTAAAGTAGTATATATTTTAACTGTTTGAAGTAAACTTTATTCTGCATCATAACAAATGTGTGTTGAGCCTGGCAGAAAAGTCTCTCACCCCTCTGTAAGAGTCTTCGGGAGATTTGTTGTAGTTCCAGAAACGGAGACCAGCGATGGTCTGGGCCTTAGTGAAGGTAATGGTCAAGATGTGGGGCTCTCCATAGGAGAAAGGAATCAGCCACATGTGCAGGTCATCAGTGGTAACGTTGTGGCCATCAATAAGTCTGAACAATGACAGATACAGTGTATAGTGTCTGCTAACATAATGTTGATGCGATCTCAGTATGCACTTGAATTGTGATATTAAAAAGGGCACACTACATTTAGTGCAGGACATACTTATCAAGTGTGCGCAGATCATGTGCATACTCAGGTAGGTCGTTGAGGTCCCTGGGTGAAGCAGCCATCATACTGAGATCTAAAGGTACAGCCTCTCCATCCTTCCCCACAATCTCCAGTCCTGTCAGGCCCATGTAATGGGAGTCACCCCAAGTCAGCATCATTTCCAGTCTAAGGCCTGGGATTAAGATAAACAGTTAGCATGGTATCCATAAGTATCCAAAACACAAAGGATATGACTGGTGTACTCACACTTTCCTGTGTACATCCCAGGAATATGATCTAAACTCTCCTCAGATTGGCTCATAGTGAGGTTGAGTTGAAGTTTCAGCTGAAACAAAACACAATGTATTTAAAGCATGACTGTATAACACTGTTCTGTTGATGGTGTTTAGTTTCTAATCTGCCCTTTGTCTCAGTTATGTCCTTGTTTCTGTGCCCACTCGGGGCCACACAATGAAAAGCTGTCAACATCACAGCTTAGATTAATGTGTTTCTGAATCTGAGTGAGGTACTTACAGTGAGGTCCTCCTCTCTGAAACCAGCCTGTGTAAAAGGTCTTTCTTCTCCTTCTCCATCAGCAGTGCGTGGTCTCTGCAGCTCTTCCTCATACACCATGCTCTCAGGACTTTCACCTTCACTGAGGAAGGTTTCATCGTAACGAGACATAGCCTCTAGTATCTCATCATCAGTGGTAAACAGGATAGTGTCCCCAAACTGATCCAGTCCTGAAGGTATAAATAAAGGAAGTGTTGGTCAAAAGCAATGTACCATGGAGTGTAAATATTTGTGAAGCTATTCTGCTCAGATACCTCCGGAAAGGGTTCCAGAAGCCTTGGCAATCTCTCCTCTGAAAATGCACCTTCCGTCCAGCAGCATTTCTACTTCTTTCACACCACGGAATGAGTGGATGCGCGACTTGTTGTAGTTCCACACGCGGATCATGGACACTTTGTACGGAGCACCAAAGTCCATGAAAATGGTGTGGCTGCAACCAGGGGTAAACGGAGCTAGCCAAAGATGCATGTCATCCTGAGTGCGATTAATGCCATCGATCAAGTTAGTGACCACGCGTGGATCCTTGCCATACGCTGGGAGAATGTTGATGTCTGGAGGGTCAGCACGGATATGAACAGGTCGGAGAGGCTCTCCACTAGAGCTGAACACCTCCAGGCCGTTGAGACCCACATAGTGACGATCCCCCCAGGTGGACAGGATATTGATTACCAGTCTTTGGCCTTGAGGTAACACTGGGATCTCAAACTCATCTTCTCGCTCCATGGATGGATCATCATCAGGGCCTTCACACAGTGCCCCCTGAGTGGTTAAGGAGGAAAGTGGACTGTGGGGTGATGTAGAAGAGATGGCTGGGACTGGGGGGGGACCACGGCCCTGGCGCTGAAGGAACTCGTCAAATATGTCACCTTCAAACCCCATGTTGGAGATCCGTCCACGCTGACACTGGTTGAACTTAGTGAGTGAATCCCAGGACTCCATGAGGGTGTCATCCTGCTGGCTGTGCAGCTGAGCCCGAGAGTTACTCTGCCTCCTGCTAGTGTTCACTAAAGACATGGGCTCCTCTGGGGAATACACAAACATTACACAATGAATTACTAACAAACCAAAGTGAAAGAGATATTCCTGCAAGGACTGTAAGATATTGTCAGATTCATTGTAAGACATCAAATATAAGAAAAATATATAAGTTTGTGTATTACACTAAATATCTAAAGATTACATAAATGAACCCAATGCAAATAAATCAGTGAGATTAAAGAACAGTAATATAAAGAAGCAGTCAGCTTTAACTGGATATCATTTTTACTAGAATGCCGCTTGAGGCTGAAGCTGAGCCTATCCCAGCTAACAGACAGCAGTTGAAAGTACCTTGGACAGGTCGACAGTTCATCACAGGGTTAACACTCCAACTCTGTCCTTCAAATTTCAATGAGTACATCTTTGATGTTACATTTAAAAGATTACAGAAGGACAAATGTTTGTCAAATTAATCAATGGCGAAAAGAACGACAATGACTGGATGACACAAAGGCCAGACAGCAGTCAGTAAGGTGAGAGTAGAAACTCTAGTTAGCTAAACTACACTGCTAAAATAAAAAAAAAAAAGAAAAGGAAAGGAAAGGAACACTTTTAAAATCAGAGTATAGCATCAATTCAATTGAACTTCTGGAAAATTGATCTGGTCAATTAAGTAGCAGAGGGGGTTGTTAATCAGTTTCAGCTGCTTTGGTGCTAATGAAATTGACAACAGCTGCACTAGAGGAGCAACAATGAGACAACCCCCAAAACAGGAATGGTTTTACAGGTGGAGGCCACTGACACCCCCCCCCCCCCCCCCCCTCATCTTTTTGGACTGTTTATTCACTAGTTTTGCATTTAGTTAGGGTCAGTATCACCACTCATAGCATGAGGCAATACCTGGACCCTACAGAGGTTGCATAGGTGGCCCCACTCCTCCAGGACGGCATATCAATACGTGCCAGAAGGTCTGCTGTGTCTCCCAGCAGTCTCAAGAGCATGGACATTCCAGTGGACAGGCTGTTAACACTAGGGGAGCTGGACAGGGACAGAACCCATCAGCAGGGCTGGTGTCTGTTCCTTTGTGCAAGGAGGAACAGGATGAGGACTGCCAGAACCCTAAAAAATGAGCTCTAGCAGGCCACTGGTGTGAATGTCTCTGACCAAACAATCAGAAAGACTTCATGAGGGTGGTCTGAGGGCCCAGTGTTCTCTAGTTGGCCTTTACCATAAAATACCAGAATTGCTATTGGTGTTGCTCTGTGCTTTTCACAGATGAAAGCAGGGTCAACCTGATTACACGTAACAGATGTGAAAGGGCCTGGAGAAGCTGTGGAGAACATTACGCTGGATGTAGTATCATTCAGCATGACCGAGTTGGTGGTGGGTCATTGATGGTCCTGGGAACGCACAGACCTTTACAGGCTAAGCAACAGCACCTTGACTGCTATTAGTTATCAGGATGAAATCCTTGTACTGATTATCAGACCCTACACTGGTGCAGTGGGTCCTGGGTTCCTCCTGGTGCACTACAATGCCTGGCCTCATGTGGCGAGAGTATGCAGGCAGTTCCTGGAGGATGAAGGACTTGACTGGCCCCCACACTTGCCTGACCTAAATCCAACAGACCAACTCTGGGACACTATGTTTCAGTCCATCTGACACCACCAGGTTGCACCTCACACTGTCCAGGAGCTCAGTGATGCCCTGGTCCAGATCTGGGAGGAGATCCCTCAGGACACCATCCATCATCTCATTAGGAGCATGCCCCAGCATTGTCAGGCACCCAGCAAGTATGTGGAGGCATTAAAAACTACTGAGTACCATTTTGAGTTGCTGCGATAAGATTTCAGCAAAATGGACTAGCATGCTGCATCACTTTTCACTTTGATATTCAGGTTGTCTTTGAATTCAGGTCCCTGTAGGTTAATAACTTTCAGTGTGACATCCTTTGATTCCTAACACATTACCCAGTCCATATCAGTAGATAACAGTATGTTTTTTTTCCTCCCATTGAACTCTGATATGTTTTCAAAGCCTTCCTTAAATTTTTTTTGAGCAGTGTACATATCAGTGTTATTCTCCAAATCTCACTGCCTATACATCTTTGAATTTTTAACCAGCAGATAAACTTTCCTATAAAAAGAACTGATAAGCTAATGAAGACAATAACTCACTGAAAGGTAATATTGCTAGAATTTAGTGTGTTTCCTTGTTTGAATTACAAGGCTTATAAGATAGAGGTGCACTAGTCTGTTAGTACCTTGACTGGATATTTTTTAAGTTAAGACTTAATGCAACATTTAATGGAAAGGTGGCGCAACCATATACAGGTGTTTCTCTCTGTTTCTGTATAACAACACTGACAATGCTTACCGGTGTTTGTAAGTGCTGTAGCTCTTAGTTGTTCCTCTGTCTGCCTGGCATTGACTGCAGAGTTTCTGAACGAGCTCCTCCGTCCACTGATGGGCCTGTCTGGCTTTTGCTCTCCGACCTCCTCCAGCAGGTCGCAGCTCAGGTCCAAAGAGTCAGCCTTCCACTGAACCCCATTTGTTGTCCTTTCCACCCCTCTGCACACACGGCCTGGGTTACATGGCAATTCCGGGAGCATGGAAGCGGATGAAGCCAGTGGTTGTTTGGTCTCTGCAGAATGCTGAGGTACCAGCCACAGCGGCCTCTCCCTGCTTGTCTCACAGCCCTCCGGAGGGCCTCTGTTCAGAGGTTGCAGCCACTGCGGGGCAACCCGTGAAGAGGATGGCTGCGTGGTGACTGTCTGCTCCATGGGTACTGACTGTTCCACCTGCTGCCTGAGAGAGTGGGGCTCAGCTGAGGCAGACAGGTCAAAAGAGTTCCTTTGTGTGGAGGAGCGACGAGTAGAGGATGTAACACCCACAGAAGGAATGATAGGTGGTAGCGGTGTATGTGATTTCTCCTGCATGTCTACCACAGTCTGGCCTACTGTGTTGGACAGCACATTTGAACTTTGGTACCTCTGGCAGCCGCTACCCTCTCCACCTTTCCTGTCCTCATAGCAATGGGGACTGGCCCCCCGAAGACTGTGTCCTGAAGACACAGGGCTGGAAAACACCGAGTCAGAGACTTGGCAATCCTGAAGATTAATTGTGGTGCTGTAGTCAAAGATTTGGTTGCCACAGCCCTTCTCCAGCTCACCTTCAAACACCAATGTGCTGTTAAGGTACAGCTTTATATGTCGTGCACCTATGTCGAGCTCCTGGAAAAGATAGAGCACATCAATTTATAAGCATCTTATAGGGATGTTTAACAGTTTTAAAAAGCACTAATATACGACCCAAAATGAGGAAATATTTATGATTTTTACATTGGACCTCTTCACAGAATTATCACAAAAATTCAAGTGAAGCTACAAACCAAAAGGTGGGAAAATATTTAGTTTTTGAAGTCTCTGTATCCCTCGTCAAATTTCATAGAGATACACTATTGACTAACATGCTCTAGCTAGCAGCTAATAAGTGCAGTTGAGACCTTTTTTGATCCTCTAGGCAGTAAACCACTATAAACCTAGAGAAGTCTAGAAAATACTCCATACTGCTTACCTTACAGGTTCAAGCTCTTATGCACAATCCAGTACAAATATTGTTAAATGGTTGTAGTAAGCTAGGAAAAGCTTGGGTCTTTGTGCCCCATTATTAACAGCCGAGACGCTGACAGGCAGAAGCCCATGTTACACTAATCCTCTGAGGCTAATCTCTCACTGTTCCACATTTGGACAGACTGAGTGGCAGCTCAGGCAGCCACTCCTTAAAGAGCAACGCACCTCTGACGTAACCAAACCAACACAACATCATGCATGAGCTATCAGCTTGCTATGGAAATCAAAAAGTCTGTAACTGATTGTGTTGAACTGATGGAAAATGTATTGAAAACACATACGCTGAGGCTTCTGTTGTAGTTCCAGATTTTAATACAAGATATTCCAAAGTCTGGAGAGCGCTCTGCGTTCCTGATGATGAAGTACAGTTGAATGGGTGGGTGGAATGGACACGTCCACATGTGACGGTCTTTGGTGGTCTGCCAAACCAAGAGAAGAGAAATAAAATAATCTGTAATTTGACACTTAATTTGACTTAAAAACACCTGCTATACACATTTAAGGTTGTTCAGTTGAAAAATTGTTAATTTAATAGCTGATTTAATTTACGGCAGCAGAAACCCACCTTCACTTTTCCATTGACAAGCGCCCCCAGATTCCCAGGGTAGTCGACATTCCTGATGTCTAAGTCAAGAGGCGACACATACAACTTCTTGCTTCTGAGGCAGAAGAACTGCAACTCAGTCAGCCCAACCTGCAAAGCGCTCCCCCAGTTTGACAGTATCTCCATGGTAACATACAATGCAGGTGTGTACTCTGCCGAGGACTGCCTTCTCTGCAACACCAATACAAAACATTCATAAGCATGCCACCCAGCAGTATCAGGATTATTCACTCTGATCTGGAATAAGATCTCTCACCGGCTGCTTGCTGTAGTCCATTTTGACACTCTGGGGGATGCTGTAACTAGGTCCATCTTCGAGTTTCTCCAAGGCTTTGAGCAATTTCTGTTGTTGCCTGAATAAAAGGATGATATTCGTAGATTGCCCGTTCCGTTTACTGCTGTGTTTTTTTATCCCTGATCTTCACGCCAATGCTGAGCACTGTGGTAACTAAATCTATACATAATTTCAAGGTCATTGATTATACGCTTACAATACATAACCAATCGGTGTTTTAACACCAAAGCACTTACAGAAATATAACAGGCAATAGCAAGATGCAGCAGGAAGTAAGATTAATGTATTAGTGAGGTACGTTGAGCCTATAGTCAGACTTTTTAGGGTCAGGTGGCTTTTAAAAAAAAAAGAAAAAAAAAAAAAAAAAGAAGCCCTGAACAGATCACCATAGCAACTTGTGCTGAACACATAATCTAGTCTTGCAGAGGTCAAGTTCAATTTCCACCTATAAAATTGGCTGTAAATGCAACATTTTCACTTATTCTTTTCCTGATTATGTGCTCTAATAGCTATACAGATTTTCTGCACACACTCAGCCTGTTGAGGCGTATGTTTGTAACACCAACAAACAAAGCTGTTAAGTTGTAGCACACTTGGTCCTACACTGCTGGTACTGCAGCCACAGATTAAGGAGTATATTAGTTTCTTTTGTTTATTACAAAGAATATTAAATTAAGAAAATTTGTTTCACTTCAATTTTGCCAAAAATTAAACTGATTTCAATGCCTCTGATTATTTAACAGAGCCTGACTTAAATCTATGTCAAGTATCATGTTTAAATGGATCGTGAAGTTTAAGAGTTATAATGTGCAGCTGTCCTGTTGGAAATGGAGGGCAATACTGAAAGCAGACCAAGTGGTAAAACAGATAGAATTGGATTGTATTTGTGCACCATGTGCACACAAAAGGAGGCGTGCACGCACGATTGCTTAACAGAATTGAGAAATAATACATTATACACCGACAATAAATGACAGTGCAATAAACAGCTGGCTTTTCAGTGAGTTCTTCACCATGTGACTCCACATCCACCGTCTTAAAACTGCACCTGGCGACAGCAGTCCTTGTTCTGCTCTGCAGCCTCGGTGAGCTTTGAGTGGTAGCCCATGAACTAGTTTCCCACCTGCAGCAGATTCAGGTTAGTGTTTCCCCAGAACAAAGCAAGCACTACTGTCACCAGCTGCAGTCACAGACGTTAGAGTCTTAACACGTCTGACCACGAGAAGAGAGATTCTCTAGGGAGATAGCTGAAAGGCCTCGAGGACAACAGCAGCCTGATCAGCCTCTCAGTAGCGAAACAGGACACAGGCAGCTAGCTGATTAGCAGTGACTTAACTAGAAATAAGACAGAGGGAATTGTACATTATTATCCCATATCATGCTCCCAGACAGGTGCATGTTTTTTAACACCATTTCTCTGGTAATGTCTCTGACAGAAGTAGAAGTAAGCCTGGGATAACAAAGAAAGTTGATAATCACCATGATAATATGCATTCTCTGTGACTGGGGTTATAGGTTCTGTTGAACCAGCTAATGCAAAGAAAACCAAACTTGCTTCATAGTATGCCACTCAGTTATGCTAGTGTCACTTTCTGTCACCATACCTGGGGCCCATGAGTGTGATTCTCTGCATGGCCAGAGTCACATTGTTCTCATCCTTGTCGTGAGTGTCGTGGCACACTAAACCATTCATCACCTGATGTCCCCTGGCCTAGAGGAAAAGGAAACCCAATGAAAGCAGTAGACAAATCCATATAAAAGGGACAAGGTTCACGTGTAAGTGAAATCCAGGAAAATATAACTGTACTAAAATCAGAAGTATGCAAAGTATACAGTTACAGATGACAGAGAGCTAAGATAAAAGGATGTAAGAAGCGTAGTGTGGCTCAGACAGACCATGTGTCGACTGAAGAGCTCTGCACTCTGGACAGGGTTGTTTTCTTTCTGTATGGCCTGGCGAACCTTAATCATAACCTCCTCTGAGTCTCGCTCCTCAACAGAAGCCTTTCTGGTTGCTGAAAGGGGCCTCTCCACCTGACTCCTCTGCCCTTAAGCAGGAAGCACACATATTTTTCAAGCAACAATCATGAAACTATGGAATATTTGCAGACACATTTTTATTCCAAAATAGGACACAAGCTTGTAAAACACAACTTACTCTGACCTTCCCAGCTCTCTTTTGAAGGTGGCCTATCTAATGTCTTACTCTTCACCAGCACAGGTTTGGTGGGTATAAAACTCTCAACACTTTCTTTCCTTTTTACAGATAGAGAACGCTCGATCTTACGACCTGAAAATAAATTAAAGGAAATTGTTTTAGATCAGGAATAGATGCTTCTTATCATCTGCTGACTGCAAGCTGACAAGTATCCTTATGTCAGTGCTGATGAAGCAGAAAAGCAGGGGATGTAACCATTCTTGACTCACCCTAAATCAATAACAAATTTCCATATGAGCCTACCTTTAGGCGACGGTCCGAAGTCCAGCACAATGAGGTTTGCTGAGTCAAAATGGCTTTGGGAGCTGCTGGGCCGAGAGCTGTTGCAGGACGACTTGGAGGAGGGGAGAGGCAGCCCCAGTTCATCCAGACTCTCAGTGCTCTCATCCCTCTCAATCTGCTCCTCGACCCACTCTTCATCTGACTCCTCCCCAGCTGAGCCACGGCTGCTCCGTCGCATGCTAACCTCCAGGCTCCGACGCAAAACCTATTTTGCAAAGGTCAGCATTTATACATCCATCCATGCACACAGGCATCACTCTGTGCACTCACAGGCACAAACAGTTTAACCATCCTCACGATCTGAGTAACTACTATTGAAAAAAGTGCCATAAATTGACACCAAGGGATATGAACCAAATTAAGGTAACTACCTCTAATTCATCTTTGACAAGAAGACATTAAAAAAAAGTGCACATATTTTTTTTCATCTGCTCACCTTCACTTCCTCAAGGTTGAGAAGCACCTTCTCGCTATGCTCCTGGTTTGGCTGGCCTCCTTGGCTCTCAGGCCTGGAGTTGAAAGAGTGTGACACCTTGAAGGTGTTCCTCGGGCAGCAGGGACTACGAGGGGAGCGCGGACTTGAGCTCTGTATGAAAAATGATGATTGGATAAAGGGAAAATAGCAGAGATAGAGAGATGCTAAGTAGTACAGACAGCTGCATCTGGCAGATAGTCCCTCCCCTAAAAATAAAACACCCACACATACAGGCTTAGTAGGCATTGTTATGTCTTCACTCTACCTCCATGTCTACACTTTCATAGGGCTCAAAATCATCAGAGTAGCGTTTTGTTGGGGAGATCTGCAAACATGGTCCATCCTCTGTTCGAATTTTAACAGAATCCTGCATATATTAGAAAAGAGGAAATATCAAATGTGCGTACTTAAATAGGAAAACATCCATTTTTACTGCAAAGTAAAAGTTAAAACAGATCAGATTAGGAAATCAAATGGCTGCACCTGCACCCATTCTTTCCTCTGGACTTTTCCTGGGGCGGTGTGGCTCCGCTTCCTGTTGGTCTGCTCCAGTTTACTACTATCTTCAGTTAGCTGGTGGGCGCTTCTACAGACATCTGCCGATGAGTCACAGCACAGAAAGGAACATGAGCAGCGTGCAGCAGACTACTGCCTCAGAGGAGAAGGAACACACAGTCACATACGCAGATGGTCCACAGCACAGAGAGGAAGACGAAAAAAAACTGCCTGCCAGCTACAACTGTCACGATCATTTATTCACTGGGATTGGGCACGGGATCCTGCCATACAAACTACAAGCTGAGAAGTGGTGGCTGTTAGCTAATTTTACATATGGTTTATGGGTGACAGAAGAAACAAAAAAAAAAGTATGATATTGTACCTTAAATATGACTGAACACTTAAGAACAATACCTGTCCCTGGATGACAGAGGGAAAAAAAAACAAAAAAACACTAAAGTCTTATACACGAATATCTAGTTTTGACTGTAGGTTTAAAATCAGTCTTAACAGCAGACGCATACCTGCTGCACGTGGAGTCCCCCAAGGTGATTGTGAGGAGACAGGCTTGTGGTTATAGCCCTTGAGCTGCTTCCTACTGGCTTCGGCATTGGCTCCGTTAAGATAAATTGAAAAACCTTGCTCAAGCCGTTCCAACTCGATCTCCCTGGGGTCTTTGACTTTAAGGCGCTTTATGACCCTGAGGAGTAAAAAGCAAAAACAAAACACAGCTAATTACTACCTTTTGAAAACACAGCAAACTATAACATGTTTGACATGGCTAATAAATGATTTCAGATCTCACACATTTATTAAGTTATGTTACATTTTCCACTTCCACCTTTTAAAAAAAATACACTATATGTATTGTTTCTCAAGGGAGGGAAGCAAACCAATCAGTGCTCCAATTAGACACCACTGAAAGTCATACAGGAGTTGTGCATTTCCCCTGTGAAATCCAATCTGTCTCTTCCCCAGCAGCCTGTGCTCACACTTCACCTGTTTTTGTGCTGGAGGGCGATTAAATATTCATCCAGAGTGTCATCTACAGCAGAGGCAAGCTTCTCTCCTTGGCACGTCTTACTCTCCTTCAAGAACACACGCATCAGTGAACACACACACACACACACACACAATAAAAAGTCAGAAAGGCCTACATTAGCTGTATGTGGGCAACACATTTTCATAATACATGTCATTCTTGCACAGGTATCCACAGTCACAAAAATCGACTTTATTCGGAGCATCACCACAATTATGCAAGCAACTTGCTCCTCCACTGAGTGTGTAACTAAAGCTTCAGTGCAGGATATGCAATGTGTCATGACACAAGGTTTATAATTGGATTTAAAAACATTTAGTCAGTGTCTGGCCTAAGGTTAAATGGGTGATGTAAAAATGACTTAAGAAAAAAGGTCCTTACCAATCAAACCTAATAAAACACGATCATTTGTAAAGCAGCTCTGCAAACATTAACATTGTTGAAGCCTAGTGCAGCCATTTGTGAGCAGTATCATTTTCAAATCAACTCCACCCTTTTTCTCAACATAATTTTAGAGTATCTACAATATCTACTGCTAAAGAGCTCCAAAGTCTGAATGTTTATATGAAGCCACACAATTATGATACTGCCCAAAAAAAGCCCATGCTGAGGGCTCATGCTGAAATTATTGACTCAGCATGGGCCAAGACCCCAGTACTTGCATGTCTTGCCAAATTCAGACACTTCTTCACAATGCAGCTCTACTACACTCCCTTCGAAAAGTATTGGATCAGTGAGGCCAATGCCTTAATTTTGCTGTAGAGTGAAAACATTTGGGTTTGACATTCAAATAAAAAAAAAAAAAAAAAAAAGAAGAAAGAAATCTCAATAACAGACAAAAGATGAACATCTCAGCTTTTATTTCCTGGTATTTACATCTGGATCTGATAGCACCAAAGATAGCACCTTTTGTCTGAACACATCCATGAAGAGGACTTAATATTGAGTTGCAAATCCTTTGCTTGCAATAAATGCATCAAGCCTGTGACCCACTGACATCACTAAACTTTTACATTCTACATTTGTGATGCTTTTCCAGGCTTTCACTGTAGCCCCTCTCAATTTTTTATTTTTTTTGTGGTGTATAGGTGTACTCCCTTCAGTCTCCTCTTCAGCAGGTAAAATCCTCATCAGGGTTTAAGTCTGGAGATTGACTCAGCCAGTCAAAATGTCTTCCACTTCCTGCCCCCAGTGAGCTCCTTTGTAGTTTTGGCAGTGCGTTTTGGGCCATTATCTCGCTGCATGATGAAGGATCTCCCAATCAGTTTGGTTGCATCTTTCTTTAAATTGACAAAATATTTCTCTAGACTCCTGAGTTCATTGTACTGCTGCCATCATGCATATCAACATCAATGAATATTAATGAGCTCGTCCCAGAAGAAGCCATGCAAGCCCAAGCTGTGACATTAGCTCCACTGTGATTCACAGATGAGTTTGTATGTTTGGGATCATGTGCAGATCCTTTCTCCAAACTCTAGCCTTTTCATCACCTTGGTAAAGATTAATCTTTGTCTCATCAGTCCATAAAACTTTGTCCCAGAATCTCTGAGGCTTGTCTCTGTACGTCTTGGCAAATTCTAGCCTGACCTTCTTATTCTTCTTGCTAATTAGTGGTTTGTATCTTTCGGTGAAGCCTCTGTACTTTTGTTCATGAAGTCTTCTGCAAACAGATTGTGACACCTTCACTCCTGCAATCTGCAGGTTGTTGCTGATGTCATTAACAGTTGTTTTAGGGTCTTTCTTTACAGTACTTACGTTTCTGTTATCAACTGCTGATGTTTTCCTTAGTCTCCCTGTTTAACATGTTACTTAGCACACCAGTGATGACTTTCTTCTACAGGACATTGTTGTACTGGTTATGGCTAATGTTTGTGCAATGCCTCTGATTGATTTTCCATCTTCTTGAGTTTTTTCCACCCATAGACGACTCTGGTTTCATGGTGGTTACTCCTATACTATAAAACGCACGGTCAAAACCCAAATCTGAAACTGAGCGCACGTTCAGTGCCATTTATTCTTTGAATAATCAGTGTAACAGGACACGCCTGGGCAACAAAACACACTTATCAATCACATGTTCCAATACCCCCCCCCAAAATGGGTGGCTTCAGACAAAAGGAGGCATCGTCTGAATTGTGTATCAGATCCAAATGTAAATACCTGGAAATGAACAATTTGTGTCACTTTAAACCAAAAACCCTAAAGTAAGGAACTACCACAGGCTTCTACAACCGTGACATCGGGCATTTTATTCTCACAGTTTTATACTGAACTGAGATGAAATGGTCCTTATTAAAAGACCAGATGTCTGCCTGCTTTAAGCTTAATAATGCTGCCTGTGGTGAAATTAAGCAGATTAAACAAAAAGTGGGTCTTGGAGAGCAAACTGGTTGACTGCATAACACAATCGCCTAAAGCTCATGCCATTTAATTTTATATATATATATATGTATGTGTGTGTGTGTGTGTGTGTACAGAGAAACAACATGCAAATGAACAAAGAAATCACAAAGCCCTTACTCAGTTTCTACAAGTCAACTAGCCTACAGCATCTGTCAAGGTCAGGAGCAGAAGGGAGGCAAAGAAATGTGAAGGAAGGATAGAAAATAGTTGTTAGTGACAGAGTATTGAGACAAAAAAATGGCATGCCTTTATTTTAACTGAGTTTAATGCCGTGGGAAAATGCAGAGTGTTCACTGTAAGAGTATCATGTAAATTAAAATGGCAGATAATATGAACTTAAAGCTATCGTTACCTCGTTATCCATGGTGTGGGTGCAGATGATGATGCTGCTGCTCACATGACCCTATCCCATAGTTTTGAAGAGGGACGAACACTCCTCAAATGTATCCCTGAAATCTGTGCTGTTTGTTCACCACTGCAGCGGGACACAGATGATAACCCCGAGGTTAGCCGCGACATGAAACCCAAATACATTCAGAACAGCTCGTTGAAAATGTCGCCACACCCGCTGGGCGGACCAAATACCCAATACTCACGGTTTTGTTAACGTTTTCATCTTATTTTAACCAGGGTTTGGACAAAACTCGCTGTAAAACAGCTCAGCATTTTGTGCACTGAGTTGGCATGTGCGGTAGCGCTGCCGTTCTAATTTCTGTAACAGCTAACGAGCTAGCCTTTGCTGACTATGTCAGCGTTAGAGAAAAGATAACGCATTTTGCAATTTCCAACGCCGCTGCGGCTGTGTCGCATAAATTATCTAGTAGGTTAAGCGGCAAAAGCAACGTTAGCAAGCAGCCCACAGCTCAAAGAAGCGCTGACATTCATAACAAAACTAAAATAGGCTAGCGAGTTAGCCTCTAACTACTTTACATTACATGACAAAATAACGCCGTGTATTGCTTTCATAATAGCGAAAACTCTCCAGGTCTGATATATACAAGAAAAATACTTACAGTCCACGTAAAAGGGTAATCTGTTAGCCACTACCTTCGAAATTTTGAGCTTTTTCTGTTTTCTCATGTGCCCAGCGTTGTGTTGGTTGGTAACCAGGATAGCTGTCCACCAATGGCGAGAGCCGCAGCAGAGAGAGACACGCCCCTCGCCGGTGCGCTCTCTGCCTCCTGCATCGACAAGCCTCCACCTGCCAAACCCCACTCCACCTGACAGGAAGGGCGTTAAAGCAATTAATACAGCACAGCTCTACATTGAATAAGATCACTGAAGTGAAATGACACAAATTTCGGAGGTCAAAAATTCAACACTGTTTTTATTTATTATAAATCAATACATTTTATATATAAAAAAAGGACAAGGATGGGGAGGGGGTCTGAAATAAAACCATTGTAGATGTAAACCAGACAAATCAGGTTATGGTCACTCTCTTACACTGAACCCCCATTGCAGAATCATGATTAACCAGTCTAATCAACACTCACTCATGGTAACCCCCCCTAATCTATAGGAAAGATTAATCAACATTTTGGAAAAGGATTCAAATGGAATCAACATGGTTGACATCAGTCTTTCTGCAAAAGCGCTCCCAAGTATAGCAACTTAGCATGCCATAGGTTTTTGTGCAATTCATTACAACCATCACCAGCAGCAATCAACTTTATTTGTGAAGTGCGCACACATATTTTATTTTTTGTTTAGCAGTTCAAGGATGTGAAGCTTCAAACTCCCAAAAGTAAACAATATACGATAAGCTTCATTAATGTCACGCCCAGTGTAACGATCTTGAATATAATGCAGGCATCTTCTGTCCAGAAATGACCAAGACCTAGCTTTAGCAGATTTGTTGAGGTATGGATTTCCTTGGATTAAAAAAAAAAAAAAAAAAAAAAAAAAAAAAAAGAAAAAAGAAAAAAGAAAAGAAAAAAAAAAAAGGCAGCATCATTGTGTTGTATATGACATTACTGCTTCTCAAAAACAGGTGGATATCAAAATGATAGAGGTCAAAAGGAAACACAGCGGCAGCTTACACAAGCCAAGCTGCTCACTGCCCTGTAAGCACTCAAAAACACTTAACACTGAAGAGAGGGTGGGTCTGTTATCATGGAAAGCAACTTGGATTTAAAACTAATATTGAAACTTTGATAAATTAAGTTTGTATCATTTTTGTTTTAAATGAAATGCCCTTGTTACAGAACTGTAATCCATTACTGTTAGTTGGGTAACTGCAAGCATACAGCTGCAAAGGCAATACAAGTGGAACCAATTCAGTCTCATAGCACTGCAAGATTAAAACATAGAATTATATTAATCCAATCATGACCATTTCACTGACCCCTACCCTTAGGGTAAATCTTGTGTTTGGTAGTAAGAAATTATTTGTAGACAGGCTGCCCCAAATTTTCCTTCACCTTAACTATTAACCATTTCCTCATACAAGATGAGTGGTACTAACTGGTCTAAATCCATTTTCTGTAATTGTGGGGGAACCTCGTGGCTTTGTGTTGCCTGACTTTAAGCTTTTAAAAAGAGCTAATTCTGCTGGGTTATGGTAGGTAGATGTACATTAAAATGGACCATATTTCCAATTTCTAAAAACACATAAGACAGAAGAGTAAAACAATAACTTAAATAGATGTGTGTAAAACACAACAGTTCTCGGAGCCCTTTGAAAAACCAAAAAACAAGGTTGAAAAGCAGAAATCCCACCCCAACAGAAAAAGGAGAGCAAAATGAACAGCTGTTATGGTAATACTAATATTCATCCATTGATTCACAGATGTATAGTCCACTCATATAGGTTTTTTCCTTCCCTCCTTTACAAATTTTTTATTTATTTATTTTTTTTGTTTCCTGGTCAGTGGCCCCCCCACGTCTGTGAGCCGCGGCTTCCCTCTGTTTCAAGTCTATCTGTGGTGGGAGAGCAGTCCATCTCAGTACACCTCCCCTCTTCCTCCTTTGCTGTCAGTGCCTGCTCCTCCTCTTTTTTCCTGTGCTCTAGCTCCCACTCTACAAACGTATCAAAGAGGCTGGGCCAAGCCTCGTCCTCGCTGTAGTTGCTCAGGTCGGGCCCAATCGCCTGGGTGAAGTTAAGGAACATGTTCCACGTGTCCCTTGAGATGCCCCGAATACCTGAGGGGTTCTCCGAAAGGAAGTCCAACCAATGCTCCAGGATCGGAGGTGTGTCCTGTGTGAAAACCAGACGCCATAGAGCGATGGCAATTTCGCGCTGCAGGGAGCGCTGTCCCTCCTCGGCATCCAAGCCAAACTGGAAGGTGAAGCGGTACAGGTCTTTGAAGTTCTCCTCACCCTGGGCCTCCAGGAGCATGCAGGGGAAGCTTGAACAGATGCCTTCGAGGCTGTCTGCTCGGATAGCCTTGCATCCCTCAACAAACTCCTTCCTGGTGACACAAAGAAAACAAGACTGGACATCAGAATGACAAAAGGCAGACAATCTCACTCCAGACGAGCCCCAGAGTAAAATCATTTACTTCTTAATGGAGCCATATGAGCAGCAGAAGCAGACTGAACTAAGATCTAAATCTGCAAAAAGAAGTACAACAAAACACTTTAGACATCTGAGGAAAAAAACAGGCTTATCTGTAACACAAATCCCTTTGCAGTTTAAGAATACATTATAATATTTACAGAACAAGAAGTGGTGCCATGCACAACAAACCCCACCTCCAGAAGATGTTTTAGCTGATTTGAATGTTGTCCGTCTCACAAACATGTTACTCTTCAAACACTGAATTGCAGCGATAACACACAGGTCCTGTTGTCCATGCTGATAATTTTCCGAGGTTTAAAAAAGCTGAACTAAAATAACTTTCATTTTATGGCCATTTTCATATTTTTGTAAACGCTTTATGTCTTATAATGAGAAAATGCTTTGGATTTGTCGGGTGGGCAATAATAGGGGAATCGAGTGAGTGGATTGATAGAGTCAAAAGTTGTGTCATATATTTGGGTATCCAGATCATATCCCGATCAAATGTTACATGTCCATGGACAACAGTGGTGTGCTTCTTAATGCATCTTTTTGACTGAGATATGGCCAAAAATATGCATTATATGGAGTTTCCCATGTTAAATTCAAGTAACCTGCAAATACAGAACCTGTATCGGATCCATATGATTTTTGGTTTGTCACTAGTTCTTGGCCCTTCACAACTGTGCACTGAATATCAGATGAATCTGATCCTTCGAGATCTGATTTTGTTTTTTTAATTTGCGCTATGTGGAGTCTGGAGTATACCTGGCCATTTTTTGTCTACTTTTGATTTTACATTCATATTTCACCTTAAAAACTGTTTACCTTGCTTTGTTTGGTATCATTTTATCAGCACAACCTCACTTTTGTGACTGTGCAGTAGCTTTTTCATTTTGATACATTGTATTAACATATTGGACCAAAAAAAAAAAAAAAAAAAATCACACAAAAACATAAAATTAAAGTAGAAAAAGTTAGATTGTGAAACCCACAAATTACTTTTATAACTTAAGAAACAAAAGTTGTAATTTTCAAAAACAAATTTACCAACAAAAGTTTTATACAACTATTTACATGAAAATGCAGGCAATGCCGCAGGCAGTTTTTGTATAACTATTTAAAAAAAAAAAAAAAAAACTACCAGGTGTCACAATAAGATGCCGCACAAATTATTTGTGCCACCCCAAAAAACAGTTCCTGTCCACCACAGAGAGGTTCACCACAAGCCTGACACTCCTCCTGTTGCACACCTGGAGACAACGTTTCCATTTGAGTCTGCCTTTGGTGGCTTTTTGGCTACCAAAGCTAGCTAGCATCTGCCTCGTCCACGACTACACAACACATTACACTACACACTAACTATACATTCCAAACATGCTAAAAATCTCAAATTTCAAAACTGACTATCAATATCGCTGTCTGTCTCCCCCCAAAACAAAACAAACAAATAAACAAACAAACAAACAAACACACACAAAAAAAACACCCTGTCCCCAGGGTGAAAATTCATCCTTTCACTGCAGCTTTGAACAGTGTTACTGTCACTTCAAGTTGAGGGCACTGACCCAGGGTGATATAGCTTCTCTGAACCCTACAGCAGTGCAGGCTTTTCAAACTCAAATGTAATAAAAAGCTTCAGTAAGCATCAGATCACAAAGAAGCATGTTGGTTACCAGAGTCTGGTACTGTCCAAAGCCTCTCGATAGAAAAGTGCTGAGTTAAAAATCAGAGAGGGGGGAGCACAGACTAATGACCAAGCCAACAGGCAGCTCTATTCAACTGCAGAGGACCCACTTCCTCTGTGCCCCCTACCCAACAGTGGGTGAGTGGTTGTATGACTACCTATGTGAGGACCAGTTTGAGTCTTAGACTTTGGTGTAAGAGATGGCATAACAGGAACAACTGATGAGTTGACTTGGTTGGGAGAGAAGACGAGAGATGTGAGGAAGACTTAGTCTGTGACAATTAGTGGAGATAAGTTGATGGTTATTAACTGAACACGTAAACTTGTCAAACATTGTTATATTTGCCATTCTTTATTGCTTTTTAAAAAACATTTTATATTGTTTTTAAGCTGTTTTATATGCATAAAAGGGCTAATGGGAACATATGCTAGTTATTAGGAGTGCACAATATTGTGGTTAACAGCATGTGACAATATTAGCCTAAAAACAACAGTAGGATTTCAACACATAAGCACTTGGCACATAGTTAAGAAATTACTGAATTCTCTAACTAAAATGTATTAAAAGTAACCAAGCTTGTCACATTTGTTACAGCTGTAATAAACCTTCTCTTAAATGTGACCATTACTAGTCAACTTATCTCTACATAAAAAAAAATTTAAAAAAAGCAAACAAACTTGGCATTAGCCCACATATTTATCATCCCCAAGATTTAATTCTTTGATGGGTACTGCACCACCCTTAAGAGCAGAGGGCGTGATCATAGGTCATATGAAGACTGCTCATCAGTCTGTCTTTATAACAAGCAGCTTCCTTGAGATGAATCAGTGTACTTACTAATCAGCCAGCAGCTTGACAGCATATATGATGTACTCACATTTAGACAGCGCTTTTCTAGTCTTACTAACCACTCAAAGCACTTAAGCCTACAAATCACATTCAACCATACATTCAAACAATGACTTATCCCATGTACTTCACATCCACAGCTACTTGGTAATCACCAATTAACCTCACGTGCATGTCTCTGGACTGTGGGAGGAAGCCAGAGTACTTGGTGGAAACCATGCGGGCACAGGGAGAACACGCAACTCTAACACACAGTGTTACACAGTATCAACATGGAACTCTCTGTCAGGAGATTTGGACTGCCTCTCTTATTAGCCGGCATTAGGGACGGGCGATCATCTGTGTTTTCATATCATCATATTGTCATTAAAAAATACTGCCAAATGGTGATCTAACAGCAGCGGGTGGCAGCAAGCAGTTACTGCTCTCTCATCACTCATATCGATGACTGAATGTCAATATAACAGATCTCCTGGCTCAGTGGACAATTTAGTGGTTGTGGCACAATAGGTTTGCTTGCAACAATGCTTCTGTGCCTCACATGAGTTGCAGTAGACATACGGAGAATGGAGATGCGGGGTTTTGTCAGAATACACAGGGAATTTGTCAGCTTTGGCAGACAGAAAAGAGAGTGCAAAAGAGCTGCTTTAAATCAAGAAGAGTCATCTGAAATAGGGGAAAAAAAAAAGTTTTCACCTTCAACTTTCCACTCTCAATCTGATCTCCTATCATGCATATTACCAACAGCACTAATGCAGTTGTGTATCTGCAAAAAGCTACCTACGTAAGAAGCAAAGCAATCTTACCTATAGTAAATGCTTCACGCATGCTGTGCTTGCAAATCTGTCTTAGGAGGGTTTAAATGTGCACCAAGGCAGTGAGTGGTTATTCCACCAATGCCTACACTGTTTAGAATGCAAACATGACAAAGAGTGGGAAGGTGACAGGCGCTCTGTGCCACTGCTGTTGGGAGTTCATGATGGTTCTTTTTTTTTTTTTTTGGCAATCGCTGAATCAACTGAGGGGGAAACAATTCAGGAGAAGACACTGCAGGTCCCGAGCTATCTGAAGGGCATATCTCTTCACCAAGAACAAACAGAAAGATCCATGAAAAGAAAGAACATTTAAGAAACATCAGCTTCAAAGTCTGATCTAATCAGGGACAACTTCTAAGACAGTACTTACTTAAAAAAAAAAAAAAAAAACCCTCTCATTCCCTTATCATTACCACTGAGCTGGCTGCTACATCTAGAAGGAGCCAGCAGCCAACGCTGCACTATACCCCCCTGCAGTGACAGCTACTACTCGATGTCTGAATCAAGTTTTAATGTTTTTTTAAAATGGATAATAAGTTTGAGTAGCTATTAATCATACAAAGTTACAGTAAACAAATCCCACAGTAATCAGGCTATGTATAATAGATAACCAATAATACAGTTATTGTCCTCATTCCAGAGGAATCCCGCCTAAGTTAATCACATGTTTTTGACAGTGTGCTACAGAGAAGAGAAGGACCGGTGTCACGAAGGAACATTTCTTGGGAAATTTCATTTGAGATTTTAAGAGGAAGTGTTTTTTCCCTGCATTTTGACCTTCGTTTGCTTGACTTACAGTGAAGAAAGAGATGTGAAACATTGTGAGACTAACAGGAGTGAGCTGTAATAAGGAAATCTGACACGTTTTATGTGAATTGTGGCAGTCTGTGCTTGTCTTAATGAGCTTTTTCAGCTTCTACTACTTGTTAGGTAAACAAATCAGGGCAAAAGCTATGTGTTTTGGTGATATGAAACAAAGATACATCTGTGTTGTATTATAATATTCACACAGAAACAATTACCGTCAGGCAGTAATGCAGTGCAGTGGTCATGCTAGTTTATCCTGATTGACAAACACGGGTGAAAACGACACACCCCATTCTCCAAAACTCCACCTTACCTTGTAAACTTGCACATGGTTGCTGCTTGAAACTTCCAGGCAAGAACCAGGACACGAAACTCAGCCGGATCCACGCAGAGGTCATTACAAAACCTCTCCATGCCTTCCTCCAAGATGGCGTCTTCCTGTTCATCCTTGTAACAGCAGAAAAGCTCCTCAATGCGCGCGACTGAAAGCCCATCTCCATCCAGACGCTCGTCCTTGCGTGTGTCTCCTGCAGGGATGATTGGCGTCTCCACTGTGACCTCTAAGGGTTTGGTGCCATTTGACAGCTCACTGGTGGTTTTGCTACACTGGGTGCCAGGATCCTCTTTGTGGCCCCCAACACCACCTGCGCTACCACCTTTCTTGTGGGACTTGGAACCGCTTTCCTTGTCTCCACTCTTGCTGCCGAGCGAGGACGTCGGATTCTTACACTTGGTGACACACTGGCCCATGTCTTCCTCCCTGGTCCCTCGTCTGTCTTTCCTCCTCGCCTTCAGTCCCCGTCCGAACCACCTAGACGCCTCTGCTCTGGCCTGACAAGACGTCTCAACATACCCTCAAGCCTGAGAGGAAGAACATTTATTTAATTAAAGAATGTAGCTCACAACAAAGAGGTCAAAATGTGGATATTAGTAGAAAGAACTTAGGATTTTTGAATGCTGAAGAGGTCAGCTACCTGTGCCAAATCTGCCACGATCCAAGTCTTCAATTGGCAAACATAAAACCCCTAAAAAACCAAGACAAAACAATCTATAGGTAAACATACACAGTTCAGGTTGCCATAGGAACCTAGGAACCTTGACAAAAGTAGTACAAGAGGCGTAACCACAGAAACCTACTCTTGTGTTTTTTGTCATGTCAGAAGACCTACAAAATTTTTATATGACTTCTATTAAGGTTTTCTTGGCATCAACATAGGGTTAGCTATAGGTACTCAAATTATGACTACAGTTGTTTAAATACTGCCATAAAAATAACCTCATTTAGAGGTTAGAGACTGTGTTCACATAAATGGTGTGGAGTCTTATTTCTTTGAACAGAGGACATTTCACATAGTTTTATAGTAGGCAGTAGATGATTGCACTATATTCCATCAGTATTGTGTAGCAGCAGTAATGAAAGCTGATGAAAAAGAAAAACACTTAAACATGCTAAAATAACAACCATGGACCAAGGATACGGGGCTGCTATGGTTAACTACAATGTCTTTTTTTAGGAAATTTTTACAGCAGCCCATAACAAAATTATACTGGCTTTACGTAGTTATGACTTTTTTTTCCCCCAACATTTTGCATCTTAAAAGTTCATCTACAGAACTTGCTAGGTTCTTCTAAGTTGTGAATCTTATTAAGACATTACTGTGATGAGACAGTAACATTTCTGTAATCACTGTACAATGAAGTTGTGTCTCAAAAGTAAGTTTCAATACACCACAGTGGTTACTCAGGCCATCTCTAGCAAGTAAAATAACAAAAATCACTTACTGTGACAAACACACAAAAGGCAGACTAGATTATGAGATAGTGACCAAGTTGCATGTAAACTGGAGTTTACATTAATCATACTAAAGCCTGTTGTGTAAACTGCTGTCTCCTACATCCATTTACTTAAAAAATAAGGCTTCTTTGATGAAGAAAGGTTCATGAAATTAATCAAGTCTGCTGACATAAAACGTATGAGATGATCATGTGTTTGATAACTAATAAAACAGCTGACTTACAGTCCTTCAGACGGCATTGTGTTTCTACTGAGCTCCATCATTGTGACCTTGCCATCCGTAATGCTGAAAAGACACATTATCTTGTCATCATAAGCAGAAAGTGATAGCTCATCATTCCCAAACCTGCAGGTCTATTTTGGTCAACATGCTATGAATATGTAATATGAGCACTTCCAAACGGTTTGGCTTTTTGCAGGATTTTTCATTTACTGACTTGTAACCGCAAAGAAGTCGGTTATGTTGCGTACTGTGAAAAGCTGGTTTTAGGGAACAACGTCTTAGAGGGCCACAATATCCCAATTTGTGATGTAAAGGCAGCAACTCCAGGAAACCTTTCAAAACCAACTTCCACTTTTTGCATCACTAATCTAGCAGAGACATCACTCTTGACTTCAAATTTACTGCACGTATTCAACATGAGGGAAAATAGCCAGTGCTGATCAATGCATCGGGCATGTAGGGGCAAATCTCTCCCAGGTATATTAAGAGGCCAAGTTCGCTCAGATGGATTTCTGAAGTTCAGTTTATTTAGTTTTATTTTATTTATTTATTTCGTCAAATATAATCCACAATAAGCTGGCACGACAGTTTAGTAAACACTAAGCAGCCTAGTGACCTATACAGCCAGTAGTTTAACCAGATTATTAGCTCGTCCTAGATGAACTGGAATACGACTGTATTACATATACAGCACTGTTACATCAATATATCCTCAACTGACCTTAACTATCATCTACATTAATGTTATTTCAAGCAAGTTAAGCTCACCCTCCCAACAAACGTTAACAACACATGTACAACACTCACAAATACAGTTTAAACAGACATTAAATGATCATTCGCAACTCGCACTTTTAACTGCTACACCCAAATTCAGATGGTGCTCGTTGTTAAGCTGCCATTGATCCACATCAGATCCCCGTCACCGGGCCATTTAACAGCTCCATCCCAACTGCCCGGCCCTGGCGACGTCGCCATAGCTAGCTAGCATCAGCTCGGGTAACTAAAAGTTAGCTATCGGCTATGCTAGGTCTTTTTCTATTAAGATACCTAGAAATAACAAAAATTATCACCGTAAAGAAACTTACCTTTATGGGAAAACACATTCGGCCGAATGTGGACGTGCATCACTTTGTGAATGGCTGAAGAAATTAAGTAGTTAAACAAGTTAGGCACAAAAAAATACGAGCAGAAACGAACTGAAGCAAACTCGTCGCGTTAAACTCAGATTGCTAGCTAACTAGCTAGCAGCTGACCAAAAAAAAAAAAAAAAAAAAAACTTCCACATGAATGTTGAATTATCTTCCACACTTAGAAAATAAACAAATAACAAACTAGTAACTGGCTTCTGAGTCCTTTTAAAATTGTGTTCGCTCCTGGAAGTGAGTTAAAACGCCAGCTCGGACTAAAGCAGCCAATTTCTTTGTGCTTCCCCCTTTTAGTCATTGAGTGGAGCTACACTGTGGACATTTTCCTGCATCACTTCCTCCCTGCCTGCAAGCAGCCAACAGCTGATCCTCGCCTCTGCGACGCTACTGTGCATCCTTTTAATTTTAACCAACTGATAGACGCTTTGATATAAAAAGGACAAAATTAATGTTTTGTAATATCCGGCATGAAAAATGTGTCAAGAACCCGTTATAATTTAATTAAAATCGCTCGTAGACTTTGAACTGTAGAGGGGTAACGATTCATTTCAGCCTAATGTCTAATTTTTTTTTTTTTCAAAAATAAGTTAAAAATAAAACTACAACTTTGGGAATCTTTTATCTTTATGTGTTATTATTTAGCTTCTTCCCGACTGTCGATGGGTAAGCGTCATCATTAGGCGACAGTTCTTGCAAGCAACTGGTTGCTAGCCTCCTCTTTAAACGCAGTCGGTAGGTGAAGTTTTCGTTTGTAATGTTAAATAAATTTTGTTTAGTGACGACGCGAATACAAGCCATTAATGGGACAGACACAAGAGTTGCTGTTAATTTAATCTCCGTTCCTTCATACGGTTTAGGCTGTCAGAATAAGAGCTAGCTTCATGTTTGTAAGTGGTGCTAAAAGAACAGTGAGTAAAAACATCGAGAATCGTGCCATTTATTTTACAATTTCCGTCAATCTAAACACATACGAGAGCATACAGTTAGTTATGTAGAAGTCTGTTAAATAGCACAGTCTTGGTATTAGTGGCATCTAGCGTTGAATAATATGGATATTTAAAAGGAGAAACAAGCATTGTCCCAGACAAAGGCTATATTTAACTAAAATTAAAAAATCTAAAACTGCAGTACTGTGTAAAAATATTTTCTTTATATTTTGCTCGGAAAATTGGAAATAGGTGCAGCATTTTATTGAAACGTGCAGACATACAAATACAGTATATAACACAAAACTGAGTTTTTACAAATCTAACGAGCCTGAAAGTCAATATTTGGTATGATCACCTTTGTTCTTCCACACAGCCTGAACTCTGTTAGGCAGCTTTCTTTTAATTTCTTTAAGCAGTTGTCAGGAAAAGTTCTCCAGGCTTCTTGAAGGACATTCAAAGCGCTTCTTTGGATGTTGGCTGCCCATTGTTTCATTCTCTGTCAAGATGATCCCACACTGCTTCAGTAGTGTTGAAGGGCTCTGAGGAGGCCAGTCCATGACTGATAGTGTTTTACTAATCAGGTATGCTTTTACTGCATCAGTAGTGTGTTTGGGATCACTGTCATGCTGAAAAATGAAGCCACTGCCAAAATCTGATGGTACTTTTCTGCATTCATAATTCCACCAAATTTGACAAGATCTCCTCACTGGCTAAAATGTGGGCTGCATTTCAAACTATGACAGAGACACCATCGTGTTTTACAGATGCTTGTAGATGCTCACTGTTGTACCTCTCTACTGACCACCTCTGTACATAGTGATGACATTTTAACCAAAAATTTCAAATTTGGATTATACGCTCCATAAGACCTGTTGCCACTGATTTTTCAGTCCAGTTCTTGTGTAATTCAGCATACCTCAGCTTTTTCTCCCTCTTTGCCTTCCTTAACAATGGCTTTTTGAGACCATTTCTGATAAGGCTTCAGTGAACAGTAGATGGATTAACTGAAGGGTCAGATGCATCTCTTGGGTCCTGTGTCTTTTGCTTGATTTGCTGGATTTTAATTTCCTATTTCTTAAGGAAATGATTTTTAGAGTCATGTCCACTTGTCCAGTTTCTTCATTTTTTTTTTTTAAAAAGACACTGCACCCCATGCCGAGAGATGCCAAGTTTTCAGCTAATAGCTCTTTGGGAATCACCTTGTTGGTGCAAAAATACATACACTGCTCAAAAAAATTATTCAACGCTCTGAAAACACATTAGATCTCAATGGGGGAAAAAAAATCATGCTCGGCATCTATACTGATATGGACTGGGTGATGTGTTAGGGAAAAATGATTGTATGCATGCCTGACAACATCAGGGCATTCTCCTAATAAGATGAGTGATGGTGTCTTGGGGGATCTCCCAGATCTGGACCAGGGCATCACCGAGCTCCTGGACAGTCTGAGGTGCAAGCTGGCAGGTGCCGGATGGACTGAAACATAATGTCCCAGAGGCGTTGTATTGGATTTAGGTCAGGCAAGTGTGGGGGCCAGTCAATGGCATTAATTCCTTCAACCTCCAGGAACTGCCCGCATACTCTTGCCACACGAGGCTGGGCGTTGTCGTGCACCAGGAGGTACCGAGGACCCACTGTACCAGCTTAGGGTCTGACAATGGTAGCAGCAAAGTCTGGTAGCTCTGATCTTTACTCAGCTTTACTTTATTTTTGTTATATTTTTATATATATTTTTTTTTGTCAAGCACTGACAAAACTCTTCTCCCCACCAAAGTAGGGAGAAGAGTTGACTCTAGAGAAGAGCTTTTTTTCACTGAAATGGAGCAAATCTGGAAGATACCACCCTATTTCAGCTGAGAAAAAGAGGTGTTTTTGAGTTTGCTTTGCTGGTGCAAAGGTGAAGGCTTGGAAGTGGAGATATAATCTCTTTCTGCCAACAGTCATCATGGGAAATGTCAACTCTCTGTCCAACAAAAGTGATGAGTTGGAGATATTGGTGGTTTAACCAGTTAACACCAGAGAAGCCATCCTGAACAACGCTGATCACCCACTTTATAACATCTTTATTGAACAAAAAAACTGGAAGACTCCTCTTGGAGCGATAATCATTTGTACCCACAGCCATCAGGCTTTTTAATTCTTATACAAATAGCGAATGAGCTACATTAGATATGAATTTCCCTCCGGGGTCAATAAAGTTATTCTTAATGATAGTCAGGGTGCTGTTGCCCAGCCTGTACAGGGCTGTGTGTCCTTCCATGTATATCCCTCCCCAAACCATCACTGGTATTGCCTCATGTTACCAGTAGTGACACTGACTCTAGCCAAATTCAAAACTAGTGAAAAAACATTCCTGTTTTGGGGGTTGTCTCATTGTTGACCCTCTAGTGCACCTGTTGTTAATTTCATTAACACCAAAGTGCTGAAACTGATTAAGAACCCCTTCTGCTACTTAACTGACCAGATCAATATCCCAGATGCTTAATTGAATTGATGCTATACTCTGATAAAAAGTATTAATTTTTCTGAGCAGTGTATTTTATGCCTCTCAAAATGCCACTAGTAAAGTCTCTAAAGATACAATTTTAAATTGCTTGTTATGTGTAGATGAACAAATGGTTCGTCTCTTGAGTTAGGTGCCTTTTTTATGCTTGAATACTTCACAGTCAGTGTCTGAAACTGGTCAGGTAGAAGAACTGGACTGAAAATGAGTGAAAGAGCAGAAAATTTCCCAAAAAAAAAACTTTGAAAGGGCCTTAGAAAGCCTGAAGTACTATTGCTCAAGACCACTTTAAAACATTACAAGGAAGTTTGGCTCCTTGGAAGCAAAATATAAAGAAATTAGGGGTGGCTCAAGACGTTTACACAGTACTGTAGAGTTTTGACTCATGTTTCAGGAAATAAGCTTTAAGAACTCTGTCATTTTAATACATTTAATTTCATAATTTTTTTTTTGCTTACATGATTAATTCAATATAGTTTTTTATATCACATCAGTTCAAAATAGTTGTCATCAATCATTGTTTCTTTGTGGTGACATCAAGTTTCATATATTCAGTGACTAATTGCTTATTAGCATGCACATTATTTTACTCATTATAAAGCCTTGTTGCCTTAATAGTGCACACAATAGTTTTCTTTATTGTGCAGGTATCTTCTGTTTCTGTCAAACTTTGAGCCCCAATGACTGCCTCCACCCGTACCACTGTGTTGTCGCTGTACATGCGTGTTTTTCGAATCGCTCGAAACTGGCAAGCACAAAGTGGTGTTCTGAGTGACACGGAGACTGAGAGAAAGTACATACTGCAGGAGGCCCGCACTCTGTTCAGACAGAACCAAAAGGTGTGAACGACACTCTGCTCACAGATGTGGAAGAAAAGATTCATTGCATTTGCAAGACTAATGCGGTTTTTTTTTTTCTGTTTGTGTTTTGTTTTTTTGTTTTTTTTCCAGCTCACAGAACAAGAATCAATAAAAAGGTGTATAGAGGAATGTGAAGCAAGGATAGAAATAGGTAAGAATGGAGAGAAGCTGCGAGTTTTCTTTGCATACGGCTGTGCTGAGATTAAACCTTTGCAGGTGAAGACACTGCAATAGCAGCAGCAGCATTTTTGCTTTTAATGTTTTCTAGGGAAATATTGAATATATTTGGCCAAATGAAATGCAAACTTTTTACTTTTATTTTGTTTATCTTTAGCCTAAAAGCATGCAGAATGGTCTGATTTACAGGCATTCTGAAAAGGTTAACAGTACTGACTCTGTGTCGATCTTTCAGCATGCCAGTAGTTTATTCAGAGTTTGATATCATATTGCTTGTTATCACTGAGAGTTTTTTTTTTTTTACAGGTCTGCATTACAGAAACCCGTACCCAAGGGCTGTAAGTGATGACCCTTTATTAGACCAATCAGATATATTCTTTCAGTCTGTATGGATCATATTGTTATTGGTAAATTTTATTTGCATACTCTATGTTGCAGACGTATTTACCACCGCTTGGACTGGCAACTCAGAAGGGCAGGAAGCTGCGAGCACAGCAGCGCCTGAGGAAACAGGCCAAACCAATTTACTTACAGTCACATGATGAGACCTGATGCTTGATATCCCCGATCTTCGCCAAGAATTCAAGTTACCAGGGAGAGAAAACTAGAGTGTTGTTACAGTTGAAATGTTGCAAGCGCTCAGTGATGCAGGATCACACGTCCTTCAGGACAAAGCCACTTTTTTTGTTGTTGTTGTTTTTTTGCAATCACGAGTTGTAACTGAAGACTGTCAGAGTCCTTTCAGCTCAGGAAAGCTGCCACTGTAGAAGGATTTGTAATATGAGATCAATTTGTATATTTTATTTATTGTGTTCATTTGAGTAATAAAGTGTCTCAAATTTCCAGACTATTTAAGATTCAAGATTCAAGAAGTTTATTGTCATGTACACCGCAAAACACTGTGGTTATGCTGAGCAATGAAATTCTTACTTGCGACTGCTTTACAAACAATTGAAATAAGCAACTAAGTTAAAATAAAATTTAAGAACTAGTATATTAGGAAAGTAAAAGTAGAAAATAAAAATAAATAAATAATAAAGCAAGTGCAATATATACAGATATATACAGATGAAAGAAAGGCAGGTAATCAGTTAGTTTAGTGTGTAGTTTTATGATTATGCTATTCTCTAATAATCCGAATTTTTTTTTTTTTTTTTAGCTTTTAATTTATTTTTTAGATTTTTTTTTGTGAAAAAGTGGAACCAAAAAGTGAGAGAAGTACTTGTCAGTGGTTTCACACAAGCATTTTCTCTTTTTTATCATTGTTTTCTCATGGGTGACCTGTGTGATTACGAACAAAATATGAAACAGGCCGTACAAACACAATTTCCACATCATTCTCCATTTCTCTAGAAATTTAGAGCTGATTTAATATGGTTTCCTCTGAAGCCCTGAAAAATAAATGGGCAAGAACTGCGTGAGCTAGAAACAGAACTTATAATCAGAGGGTCTTTTTCAGGTATGAGTATGTTAACAGACACATGAAACATTATTATAAAGCACCTACTTGCTTTAAATAGCTTTGATGACATTAAGAAACAAAGCTACAAAGTAGCTGATCTACAGGTTGTAAATTATGGTAAATGTGCTTCTTTAGTTAGTGGTTGCATTTTGGCACTCTGTTGTGAATCATAAGTGTCCTAACCAGTTGCGATACTGTGCTTAATACACGTGACAAAGTGCTTTTAGTTATTTCTAACAGTCGAAGGATGTGGCATATTGATTCAGTTTAAAGGTGATTAAACAAGTGCGTTGCCAAAGCATCAGAATACAATTTATCCAGATACATGGACAAAAACAGCAACAGCAGTGACAGAGTGACCTATTCTTTCACAAATGTTTTGTAAAGGCTGACTGCACGACTGTGTTCTTGATTTTATACACATTTGACAAAGGGAGTGAAAACACCTGAATTTAAAGATTAAGAGGTATGACCCAATACTTTTGTCTATACACTGTATATTGGGCAATGAGATATACCATGAGGCTGGAGAAAGAGAGGCAAAACTTCTACCTTCTTTGGAATACCTCTCTAACTTTGTCTCCAAACAACTGAACCTGAGCTGCCCCTCCGATGTATTCATTTCAAATTTTGTCCCTCCTGGTCACTCCCAGTGAAAATCGTTACATCTTCAACTCTGCCACCAGTCTTTTTGTCAGTGCTAACATCTCCATAGCAGGTCTTACTGCATTGTGTAAACCTTCCTTTGACTTTTTCTGCGATCCTTCTGTCACAAATCATCCCTGACGCTCCACCCTGCCTGCACTCTCCTCTACATCTCTCTTGTGCACTGTGCGATACTTTGGATGGTTGACCCCAGGTATTTAATCTCATCCACCTTCATTACCTCTACTACTTGCAGCTTCACTGTTACACTTGTCTCCCTCTCATTCACACACACATGTATTCCTGCTTCGACTGACTTTCATTCCTCTTCTCTCCAGAGCATACCTTCACCTCTTCAGACTCTCTCGCACCTGCTCCCTTCTCTCACTACAGATCACAATGTCATCTGCAGACATCATGTAAACCTGTCCATCACCACTGCAAGAAGGGGTTCAGAGCCATTACCTGATGTAATGGGATGTCACTGAAGTTCACATGCGTGTGAAGCCAGACGAGTGAATACGTTTGGCAATATAGTGTATATATACAAATGTAAATATTACCAAAAGTATGCACATATAAACTTGAGTGACATCCCATTCTTAGTCCATAGGGTTTAATATTATGTCAGCCCAGCCTTTGCGGCTATAACAGCCTCATCTCTTCTGGGAAGTCTTTCCACAAGGTTTAGGATTGAGTTTATTCTTCCAGAAGTGCTTTTGTGAGGTCAGACACTGATGTTGGATGAGAATGTCTGGCTCGCTGTCTCCACTCTAATTCATCCCAAAGGTGTTCTATTGAGTTGAGGTCAGGACTCTGTGCAGGCCAGTCAAGTTTTTCCGCACCAAACTCATCCATGTCTTTATGGACCTGCTTTGTGCACAGGTGTGCAGTCATGTTGGAACAGGAAGGGGCCATCCCCAAACTGTTCCCACAAAGTTGGAAGTGTGAAATTGTTCAAAATGTCTCAGTCTGCTGAAGCATCAAAAGTTCCTTTCACTGAAACTAAGGGGGTGAGCCCAACTACTGAAAAACAACCCCACACCATAATCCCCCCCTCCACCAAACTTTACACTTGGCCCAATGCAGTCAGACAAGCACCGTTCTCCTGGCAACCACCAAACCCAGACTCATCCATTGGATTGCCAGACGGAGAAGTGTGATTTGTCACTCCAGAGAACACATCTCCACTGCTCTAGAATCCAGTGGTGGCGTACTTTACACCACTGCATCCGATGCTTTGCACTTCACTTGGTGATGTAAGACTTGGATGCAGCAGCCATGGAAACCCATTCCATGAAGCTCTCTATGCACTGTTCTTGAGCTAATCTGAAGGCCACATGAAGTTTGTAGGTCTGTAGTAATTGACTCTGGTGACCTCTGTGGACTATGCACCTCAGCATCTGATGACCCTGCTCTGTGATTTTACATGGCCCACCACTTCATGCTGACGTTCCAAATCACTTCCACTTTGTTATGATACCACTAACAGCTGACTGTGGAATATTTAGTAGTGAGGAAATTTCATGACTGGACTTGTTGCACAGGTGGCATCCTATCACTGTACCACGCTGGAATTCAGTGAGCTCCTGAGAGCGACTCATTCTTTCACTAATGTTTGGAGAAGCCTGCATGCCTAGGTGCTTGGTTTATACACCTGTGGCCATGGAAGTGATTAGAACACCAGAATCGGGATGATTTGGTTGGGTGAGTGAATACTTTTGTTTGTTTTTATCCACAGTTCAACAAGTTATTATAGCCCCTCCTTTTAAGGCCAACTTTATTCTTGTGTTGACATCCAGAGCTGTGTGCCTGAGATGACCTTATTAATATCTGCTTTCAGTGGCATCATAGACAACCAAAAGTAGGTCTTACTTTTACATACACTGACCTCTTTATTTCAAAATTTGGCTATGTTTAATATAAGCATCCATTTTATTAGTATATCTATGACAGAAAATCAGTAAAAGCATATTAATATCACGGCCTGTCCATGGTGTTCCCCGCCTTTCATGCCTGACAGCTTTTTTCTGCTTCTCCTGAACTGGATAAGTGGAAGAAAATGGATGGATATCAACACCACTTTATTCTTTCCATTAAGAAAAGTAAAATAAATAAATAAACAAAATAACATTTCTTCTTCTTTTCCTTCTTGATATTTAAAGAACCACAGTCCTATATTCAATACTATGTGGTCCTCTACCTAGCTCAGGGTTAGAGGTTTGATCCCTGGTTCCTCCGATCTGCATGTTGAAAGTGTCTTTGGGCAAAGATACTACCCTAAATGTGTGTGTGTGTGATAGTTGTAGCAATCTATGTATACAATACAAAGTGCTGTGTAAATGTGTGCGTGAATGGATTAATGTGGTCCATTAGAAAAGAAATATACAAATGCTGTCTGTTCACAAGTAAATGTCACAATTTCAATGTTTCCAAATTCATTAATTGGTGTTTTTATTGAAACTCAATAGACACAGAACAAATCTGTGCAGCTGTATCACAAATCTTGTAACAAAATAACACAAAATGTTAAAAAAAAAAATCAGTCTTCTTTCATGTTTCTTTTATCTACCTCAGTTCCCTCCATAATAATGAGACGTGTACAGTGAAAGAGCCGCTCGGGTCGTGCATCACTTTCAGTTCCATTTGACAGTGACCTGCAGGTGGGGTCAGCGATCCATGTCTAATATGACTCATGTTATTGTTGACTGAATACTGAGCAATTTTCCAGCACAGAGTACTGAGCATTCACTCATACTGCGAAATGATTAGAGATGTTCACTCTTTTTAGAAGTTCACTTGTTTTCATCATTGGACACCTCTCATTTCACTCACATCACTCAACAATAAATTGCTTTTTTCATGTGGGATTCACTGATACCAAATATTATGCACAGAATTATACACAGTGATGAAATGGTTCCCAGCTGAAATATGTGATTTAAATTAATAATCCAAGAAAGCCAATTAACTTTACAGGAAAGTATCAACATTTTATCAACAAGAGAAAGCTGTTCATCTAATTTAAAATTGAAAATATTTCAGTGGCCACTTCAGTAACTCGGTAACTTGAGTGAGCTGGCTATAGCCCAAAAGTACTTGAAAAGCCCTCTTTAGCTGATTTATTCTGTGGGGACTAAAGTACATTTTTATGTTCTGCCCCACTTTCCTGGAGGAAGTGAAATAAAAAAAAAATTTAGATCAGCAAACATGACCTCTGGTAATTTCAGTGGGGCGTGCATATCCAGTTCAGTAATTGTGTGCTTTATGGCGTTTAGGTGTAACATACTTTATCAGGTCCTTTTCATTCACCCTGTAGACTGGGTCACCTTGACTAGCAATGCCTATTCTCTTTTAAGACAGTTGGAGGTTATTTTTTTTTTAATCCTCTAGCGTCACATTAGCCTGCATGCAGCCACAGGATGGAGCCCAATGAACACCAAATTCAGGGAACTGTGCAAGTGCTTTTGGGTGACGTCAGTCGAGCGGCTGACACACAAGGGTATAACCTCAGGCTGTGGCGTTGATGTTTTTAGAAGTGAACAGGGTCCTTGTAGGATGAAATAGCCTTGGTTCAAATATGGAGGTATGCAGCCCTGTCCTCAAACTCCCAGGGAAAGAAAAAGAGTGGGTTTCAGTCACAGGGACCTAGTTTGTGACGCACACAGAGAATAAGGTTTGTAAAGGAAACCTCAAGAGAGATCGCCTGTAAAGTAATCTCCTTAATGAAGGAGGTCAGACAAGGAGACAGTGGATAAATGAGCCTGTAACATCACAATTAACTAAACAAGGCTCTCTACAAAAGGTAAACCTACAAATAAGTGTGGGCTTGACTCAGTTTTGCCTAAGATACTGTAAGTGTGATTGTGTGACTGTGTGGTGAAACTGGTGAATTAAAGCAAAGCTTTGCATGTTTAAATTAAGAAATTATAAATCTTTCAAGCTCATTACGTAAAATATTGTTTGAATCCATGAGAAAGGGAGCACTGAGATGACTTTCCCTTTAACAGTCACATGTAACAGAATAGACACTGTGCAAACTGAGATTAAACTCCACTAGGAAAGTACTGAAACTGATCTCTTTATCCACCAGGGGTCAGCCACACTTAATCCTTAAGTCTTGTGTAGTTTAGCAAGTTCACTCCTCAGAAACATGGCCTAACTTTACCAGAGTCAGTGGACCACAGACAAGGTACAAGTTCCAAAATTGTTCAGGTGACTCAAACTTGATGCTCAGTATACAAAAATCCTTTTAATTATGAATAAACACAATGCCCCACTGAGTCACAAATAAAACTTTTAACAATTTGAATTAGCAAACAAATACTCTCTGATGAGTGGCTCAAATTCATTATCAAAGGAGACTGATGTATTTGGTTAAAATGTATGCTTTCTTCTGGCAACCCTTCCAAAGAAGCCATACTTGTTCAGTCTTTTTCTCATTGTACTGTCATGAACTTTAACATTTAACATGCTAACTGAGGCCCGTGGAGTCTGAACTGGAGCTCTTGGGGTTTTTTGCAGTTTCACTGAGCATCACACAGTCTGACCTTGGGGTGAATTTGCTCAGACGTTCACTCCTGGAACTCCTTGGAAACTGTCTAGATTGTTTTCCACATGTGAATCATCTTTCTTCAGATTGTTTGGAAATGGCCTTATAACTCTCCTGAGACTGAGAGTCATCAATAATTGTTTCTTTAAGATCCTTACAGATGTCTTTCCTCCTTGGCATTATGTTAAGCCACATCTGAATGCTCCAGACATGCAAACTGCCAAAACGTTTGCTTTTACAGAGGTGCTCACATTAATCAAGTGCATATGATTATCAGCACCTGGCTGCTACTTACCCTCATAATTCCTATGGAATCAGTAAATGTGTAGGTCTGCATTTTAACTTAGAGGTTTTATTTGCCTTAAGCAAGTGAATGAAATGCCAGGTGGTCTTTATAGACTGAATTTCTGTAAAAATGTGAGTTCAGAAATAAACATTATAATTATAAACATTATAATCATAAGCAAACTTTAAACATTAAAATCTCAAAGCTGTTGTATGACCCATTTTAGCGGCGATGCCACACACTAAAAAGTGGAACATAGGGGGAAAAATGTGCTTCTTATTAAAGGTTGTCTGGTGTAAATATAGATATTTAGAGATTCACCTGAGAACGGTGTCATTGCTTCAGCACCAGAAGACTACATCAGCTCCAGAAAGAGGCAAGTGATCCATCACAGAACTCCTTTCAGCCCTTCGCTCGCCGTACATTATTTAGGGGTTTCAGAGAGACCCTGGGGGAAATATGGTGCAAGAAACAGTGGGAGCAGGAAAAAGGGAAATGATAGGGTAAAGAATAATGCAGGAGCTGGAGATCTAATGTTGTACTTAAGGGCCTACAATGAAGGTAATTAGATGCTTGTAAATGGGGAAATCCATCTCCTCGTCTTACTTTGTTAACCTGGCTTGATGCTTTGGCGCAGCTCACATTAGCTGCTGTCCTGACAACACTTGAACCGTCATTAAATAAATATCAAGCTTGCTTTCACTTTACAGATGTAGTCAAAACACACAAGTTAAGGTGAATTCAATTGTGCTACTTTAATGGCAGGTCACCTCTATTACTGCTTAGCATGCTGGCTTACAGAGACATACTTACTTGAATTATTTTATGCAATATTTCAGCACTATCACTTACCATGTTTTCTGAAGCAAAAAGCAGATTAGCAGATGCTGACGGACATTTGATTTAATTAAATCTTCGTTCTTGATGTGATTCGTGCTCCACTGGAGCCACATGATTAATTTTGCACACCTGTGGCACATGTGCAGGAAATTGAGGCTATGATTTACCCAGGCTCACCAAAATTGGGCAATAGACGACTGGAAAAACAGTGCCTGGTCTAATGAGTCTCGATTTCTGCTGGGTAGGGTCAGAATTGGGTGTAAACAACATTAAAGAATGAATCCACTCTGACTTGTATCAACAATTCAGGCTGCTGGTGGTGTAATGGTGTGAGGGGTATTTTCTTGGAGCACTTTGGCTGCAGCCTTTTAATGATGCACAACTGTGCATCATTAAAAGGCTGCAGCTTACCCGAGTATTGTTGCTGACCATGTCCATCCCTTTATGACCACAGTATACCCATCTTCTGATGGCTGCTTCCAGCACGATAACACACTCTGTCACAAAGCTCGATCACCTCAAACTGGTTTCTTGAACATGACAGTGAGTACACTGTACTCAAATGGCCTCCGCAGTCACCAGATCTCCATCCAACAGAGCACCTTTGGGATGTGATGGAATGGGAGATTTGCATCATGGATGTGCAGCCGACAAATCTGCAGCAGCTGTGTGATGCTGTCATGTAAATGTGGACCAAAATGTCTGAGGAATATTTCCAGCAGGCCTCAGTAATCTACTACAGTGCGTTTACCAAATGGTTAGAAATGACAAGAAAATACCTACGTGCATACATCCGTATGTGTGGTGAAGGTAGTGCAACAGTTTATGGCTAAATTAAAGTAATTCCCTCCAAGTGTTACATATGCACGCAAATCTTTTGGCTATTTTTTGCAATGTAATCATTATTAGCTTCCACTCGGAACATTAACAATGGAAACATTTTTGCACACAATAAGATCTTAGCTTTGTCACGGCAAATCAACGTGTTTCAAAAAGTATCATTAGTGTCATCTTTGAATTAACAGCGAAAAATAAAAGGCCTCCATAGCTCGTCTTGAGGTAAACCAGTGAAAGGTGTCAATCTGATACTGACTTCTTATTTTCATGTATTGTCGTACCGAGCGATACAATATGTACAATACAAGAATGAGATGTTCTTTCATGACAAAGCACTTAATTGGCTTTTCATGTTGTCACAGACTTTTGTCTCATTGCCAGCTCTCTTGCTCACTCCCATCCCACTCACTCTTTGTCTTTCTCTTGGCTTTTGTTTTGGACGATACGTTTCATATTGTCTCTGCTCATTGGGTAGCTACTTTGTGATCAGAGGAGGAGGAATGAGGTATGTGTGGGTTGGCTCGAGTAGTGTAGTGAGTATTGCTAAATGCCTGCAGTGTGGAGAGTGCAGAATATGCTTATTTGGGCCGTCTATTGGCACACTGCAAGGAAGGAACGTGATTGCAACTTAAGGTGGCATTAGGGGCGACTGGGTGATGATTAGATATTAAAAAAAAACAAAACCTGGGGAATATAAACACTTCAGTTATTGTGGCAGAACATCTAGAACTGGATGAGCTGAGTGCACTGTGGACCACTAGTTGCTGAGAGCCATGATTGTGTCCATGACTACAATCCAGAGAGCAGAGACCAAACCTGAGAGTGCTTTATATTATTTGCTAACCAGTCATGTGCCCACAAATGTCAACCAGTGCTCTGTAGAGGTGTTTAACAATGATTGTATGTGCTGGGATCCAACTCTAGTGTTGGGTCACAGGCTGACTGTTCCTGAGTAACTTGAAGAAGCCATCAAATATTTAGCTGGCACCCTTTTCATGATCATGGGTATGTAAACAAACATATTATCTGTGTGATTGACACACGATCTTTTGGCCTGGCACCATAACGAAAACCTAGACAGCCCTTTAGTGCAAAAGGAAAAGAGGGTCATAGAGGAGGATTAATTATCAAATTAATTCTCACAAGATTTGATCAGACCACTGGGAATGTCACAGGCGCACTCTGAAGGGCATGGTTTTTGTTAAATAAACTCCTGACTGAATATAATTAGTTATGAGAGATAAATAAGAATATGAAAGACAAATCTGTTTCAGTTCTGCGTGTTGCTGCTGATGCTGTTTCAGGGCACCCTATCTACTGAAAAATGTACCCTCATTTTACATTCTCTGGCCCATTATACAATTCTGCCATGCTAATTCATGCTGCCTTACACAAAAGACCACTTATTGCAGCATAATACTTTGATAAAGTTCAATTAAAGTGATTGAACACAATAATTTTAATTGTGGTAAATGCATGAAGGTGGATGGAAAACTCATTAAAGGAGGTGGATGAATAATGGAGGAGGGTGTGTTGGTGTTAGCTTCGTTTACATCTTTGCTGGATGGAGCACTGTTGTAGCTCCTCGGGGGTGGGGTGGGGGCAGATGGGGTGGTCAGACACAAAGCAACGGGGGCAGGAGGAGGAGGAGGAGGAGAAGGGGGAGGAGGAGGAGGAGGAGGAAGAGGCTGGTGGGGCACAGTGCCAGAGTATCTCAGCACTGTGCGGTGAAAGTGAGGAGACGGCTTCATTGAAAGGCTCAGCCAGCACCAGCTTCATCAGACAAAAATGGAAAAAAAGTTTGCCAGCCAGACAGCTCGCTGCAGGGATGCAAGGCAGCCATGACCACTGGGAGCCATGGCAGGAAACTCAACCGTCTCAGTGTAGTTGGTGGAAAAAAAAAATGGATGGGAACTGCTTGGTGCAACATAGGCTGCTTGATTGGGACATGTTTAATGCACATTTTTATTTCTATATATAACATGCTATATTATAATGCAGTCTTTCATGATGTGTGAAAATTATTTTTATTTTGATTACTATTTTAAAACTGTCTGACTGTGAAATTATTACCATCATCTGTTTGCACTCCTTATTGATAAGGAGGCATATGTATATGTATATGCAGTGGAGCTCACCGCAGCTGTGCGGTGAAAGTGACAAAAGATGCTGACTGTTTGTAGGTAGGTGGCTGTAGGTGCTGGGTTTCAGGTGACCAGTGACGCACGGTCAGTGTGGTAACCAGAGCCGGAATCTCCTCTGAAGAACAAGGGTCCACGCGTACAGGATCCACAGTGAGAAATGAAAGGAGCAAGACACGACTGAAGATGCAAAGGTTGTTACAGGCATAAAAACTAGTGCATCAAAATTTAAAGTAGTGCGTGCATGCATTCGTAACTGCAGTCATGCTCAGTGCTATAGTCATACTTCCTAGGGAGCGCCAGCAAGTGAAAATTAATAATCACAGGTCTTGATGTGTGATCCTCTGCACATCTTTGAAATATGTCACGTTACGAGGGACTAGGGACTCATCTGCTCTTTTAATTTTAGAACGTATCTACTAGGGTGGTAAGTCAGCCATCACATTAGCATGGGAACAGACTGAAGGCTTTTCAGGGGGGGTTGGTTAGGGTTAGTTTTGGGGAATGTGGAGAGAGAAATGTAGAAATAATCAAGTATTAATTGCATTTACATTCTTAAAGATTACTAATAGCCTCATTAACAATACTTTAAACTGGATCCAAGTGTGGAGGAAGCATTAGTCATTTTGACAGAACTACTCTCGCTCTCAGTCTTTATTCGTCTCACTGGTCTTTTTACATGTTACATACAAAAAAAATGAGCCTTTGAGTCTGTCATTGTGTTGTTTTTGTGTCTATTCAGAATGAAATGGGTTTCTTGTTTGCTGTTCAAAACCTGTGGATGAATCCATTTTAAACAAAAATAAGGGCAATGGGTGCAAACTCACAGAATGACGGTGGCAGAGATGAGGATCAGCTCGGCGCTTGTGTTGATATAGCACCAGTGCCGGTGCAGCTAGTAACCTGGTCAGAAACAATGCACTCAGAGTGATGATTCATTCTGAGTGCGACCGCAAAGCAGACAAAGAGAGCGTGGTTGAGAAAACACTCACCATGAGTAGGAAGACTGACAATTCACAGCTATGCATTTAAAACAGAATCACATTCATGCTCACTGCAACTATGCTGTCGTGTGTAGGTTAACATTGCAAACAGGCAAATAATGTATATTGATGCTTCCAAGTTGAATCTATTATATCATATTATTAATATGTTGCTGTGAAAATGAAGTACAGTATCATAAATAAAAGAAAAAAACAATCCAGTTTCATAACAAGGGCAGGGTTTCAAAGCCCCACAATCAGTCAGAAATAGAGCGTTCCACATGCTGCTGCTAGGAGATCAAATCTGGTGCTTGAAAGTAACTGGCCATTTTGTTAGATACACCTGTTCAACTGCTCGTTAACACAAATATCTAATCTGCCAGTCATATGGCAGCAACTCAGTGCATTTAGGTATGCTGACATGGTCACGAGGTGAGGGTAAGGGAACAATAACTCAAACAGCCACTCGTTATAACCAAACTATGCAGAAGAGCATCTCTGATTGTACAACATAACAAACCTCGAAGCAGATGAGCTACAGCAGGAGAGGACCTCACCGGCTGCCACTCCTGTCACCTTAGAACAGGAAACTGAGGCTACAGTTTCCACGTACGAACAGAAGATTGGAGAAACGTTCAGTCTTGTGAGTCTCAATTCCTGCTGCAATGTTCAGATGATAAGGTCAGAATTTGGCAGTTCTGAATGCAAAGCGGGTCTAACCTGGTACTAGCAAGAAGTTGAAGAATCCACAGGTTCTAAGCCCAAAAGCAGGGTGTCAGGTGAGGAGCTCCTAATGGCTCCTGGCTCAGAGGAAATGATTAGAACTGTGGTGTACACCAGTGTGCAACAATCTTCACTCACTACTCTGTATCTCTACCTCTCTGCCATTTCGTCCTCTCCCCAAAAATTGAAAGTGAGTTGAAGAATCGCCACTTTGACATACTAGAGGAGATCCAGTGCCCTGTGCAGAGACAAAAGTACAGGGAGTTATAATGGGACTACCAGCGAGAGATCTAAAAATAGCAGCCATGCTGAAAATGGACCAGAGGTGCACGAGAAAATGAACTTCAGTGTGAGATTGGGAAAAAAAAAAATTAAATCAGGTAAGGCTTTGATTTTTACAGACCTGTTCTCACAAATTTCTGACCACAGCTGTTATTATGGTGGATGTTCATATTAAACACCGGCAAAGTTTCAAATAACGAGGTCAGTGTATGTAATCCCCACCAGCCAATATCTCAGGCTTTAGACTGCTTAGTTTAAAGAGGAGACAGCTTTGTCTTTTAGTTTTGTACGACAACCTAGAGAGTGGATCTCCTTAATATGGTCATCTCAGACACACAGCTCTAGCTGGGAGCACAGAAACCCCACCCACCTCCTGTGCAAACCTTCTGTGTACAAGGGGCAGCCAATCGGAAGAAAGAGTGGGTGGACTTAAGTGAAGAGCTTACTTATTGATCTGAAGTTGGTTTTGTTTTGTGAGCTGACAGCTGTAAATGCACAAGCAATTACTGCTTGAAAGAGTTTGATTTTTAGTAGACAAAAAGACAAAACAATTCTTTTTTTTTTTTTTTTTTTTTTACTATGACATTACCAGACTGGTGCTATTTCTCAGAGGAAAGTTTTTTTTGCACTAGATGTTTGCCTGTGTGGGCAGGTCAGTGGTGATCCCTGCTGTCGTTTCACATCATTCTTGAGGCTGCCTCTCAGCTGTCTGAAAAGACGTGTCCTCTGGAAGGTCACTGCTGCGTTTAAGTAGCTATAAAAATATTGTTTTGCACAAAGGATGAAAACTCTTTAAAAAAAAATGAACGTTTAGTGAGTGTGATCTGTGGGGATATTTGGATTCATTCTCGCTTGTCCATGATTGTAGTGTTTTTGCCAAAGCACAATCAAAAAGATTATTTTCTAAAGGCTTTCATGAACTTAAAATAAGTTGAATCATTAATCAGCTATGTGAATTGTAAAAAGGGAACAGGTAAAACAGCATTTATTCATATCAAATAAATCACACATTATTACTTATATGTGTCCAGCCAATCCAAGCAGGTCACAGGGCCACAAGGCTGACCTATATGCTAAAAATACCACTGGCTGCAGTTAATTAGTGAAGTAATAAGATCAGATAGCTTGATTAGAAAGAAATGGACAGGAGCTGGAACCCAGGAGGACTAATCCTGCTTGGCAGCTGTGAGCTTAATCACAGATCTATACACAGCATTAATGAAGCTTTGATTCACTGACCAGAAAAAAAAAGTTGTGACGTGATGAATTACTACAACATGAAAGCTGCATTTAAATATATGGACTGTTGCATCAGTGCAAGTTCAAGCAGCTGTGACTGCAGATGCGGCTGCATGAACTTGTAGTCTTTTCTTTAAAAAGATCAGATCAGATTTCAGATTTGGATTCCAGTGTCATATTAATATTAATAACTTGCAGACAAAAAAACATCATTAGTGTGACCTCAACACTACCCAACTACACACGCATTTTTGATGATTTCTCTTTTACAAACTGCCTTTAGCCATTGGCTGGAGTAACCAACACCCATAAAAACATAGCAGGTGTCCAAGAAGCAGATGGCAACTATTTGCAATTTCCAAGAAAAAAAAAAAAGAAAGAACAAGTAAGACCTGCTAATGCTTACCTGTGCTTTTAAACGTGGCTTATATGCTTTAGTGTTTTGTGTTTAACAGCTGAAGCTATAACTTCCTGATTTATCTGTAAACTTTTAGTTATCAGAACCTTTACATAAGTACTTCCTCCTGGTTGTAATTAAAAAAAAAAAACTAAAAACTTTTGACAGAATAAGTGTGATCCTTAGAGCACCTGACCCAGCTTCAATAGTGACAGAGGACTGACCCTGAAACATACTCAAAGTCCTGTCGTACTTGGGGACTCTCACTTATTTGACAGTGCAGTAGTTACTTTGCTGGAGAGCCGCACACTCAGCAGTGCTGAGGTTTATAGAGGCACTTTATCATTCCTCAGGGAGGATACAGGCACAAACACAAAGTGACACACCATTTTGGATTTAAAAAAAAAAAAAAGAGAGAGAGAGGAAAGCAGGAAGAAATTACATCTGTCTACATCTTCCAGTAAAGGGGAATTGTTTGACAGCTCAGCAGACGCGCAGCTCGGTGATACTTGATTGCTGCTAAATGAATCCAAAAACTCCTCAAAGACTTCATTCATCTGGCGCCAGATGACAGTGACAAGCTGTTCAGTCCGTTTTCACAGGTTCTCAGTTTCCATCACTAAGATGCTGATGAAGAAACAGAAACAAACCAGGTAATATTTAGTGTTTTCTACTCCAGACATTTAAAAAAGATGCAGTTCGATTTTGTATATGAATAAAATTTGATTACACTTGCGGGGCTCTAACTTCAGGGCCAACTCCTCGATTGTTTGGACAACAGCTCTTATCCGTTAGTTTCATAAGGAGAAAAGCACCACATCGCTAACCCAAACTGACTTCTAGCTCAACTAATGTTACAGATACTGAACTTTTACTTTAGGTCAGGTCACTGAAGTCACCTGTGGGGCTGCATTTTATTAAAAGGGAAGGCCAAAAAAGTCTTTTTGCAGATCATAGCAGATCTTGTCTGCAGTAGGATGAATCATTTTAGATAAGCTACACATGCGTGCACAAGTACACGCATCAAGCCACAGCTTGATAGTGGTGGTAGCAGCAGCTGCACACAGATGTGAAGCCATCTCCCCAAACCAGTTGGAAGTGGGAATAAAAAGAGAGAAAACACAGATTAAAAAAAACTTACTTGCTCCTGTCAGATGCAGGACATTGCACACTTTTCCCCTTTCCAAATCAGTCAAGACAGAAATAATTTATTATATGCAAATGAAGATCTGACAGGACAGACACATACCTTCACAGTCGGAACTGATAAAAATTTTACAAGGCAGAAATGAAAAGACCACAAAAGTCTGATTAATTATAAACTCTCTTAAAGGTTACAAGGCGAAAATGTGAAAAAATGTGCAGCATCTCATTAGACTTCTCATCTCCCTGTGGACAGGCTGCTCTCTATTGTAACCAAAGGTACCAGTGGTGAAGTAATAATTGCTCTTGCCAGAGTGCTACAGTTCACATCGTGTGTGAGTGTGTGCGTGTGTGCGTGTGTGTGCGTGTGTGTAGTGCCGACGTTCCACTCCTGCAGATCATCTAAGCACAGCTCCAATTACACAGGAGTTGATTAGATGTTCCTGAAGCAAAGGCCAGTGGGAATACAGAAGATACAGACAGACAAAAAAATAATGTGTCTGATTATCATAACAGCAAATAGCTTTACTGAGTGAAAGGTCTCTACTCAAATCCTCAGACAGGTGCCAGCCAAAGCACACTGTTTATAACTGACATTTAGACTTTGCCAGTAATCATATGTTACATTAATGTACTGGACTATACTGCAGTTGAATAGCTCTGAAAACTCACCTAAAGTAAAAAATAATATACTTGCTGCAACTCAGAATGTTTAGGCATGTTGATATGGTCAAGACAACATGGTCAAGTTGAAAGTAGAGAGGTGATTTAAATGACTTTGAGCGTGCCATGGATGCTGGTGCAAAGGTCCGAGTAATTCAGAACTGCTGATTACTGGGATTTTCCCAGACAACCATCTCTAGGATTTAAAGAGAACTGTCAGAAAAAGAGAAAATATCCAGCGAGCGACTGCTGTCTGGGAGAAAATGCCTTACTGATTTAAGAGGTCAGAGGTCAGCAACGAGAAACAAGTTGCGAAAACTTTAATGGTCATATAAGACCCCAGTCACACAGACCCAGAAACTGGTTAGCAAACACATGGCAACCACCAGTCACTGGGGAAAAATATGTACTCCTCAACTAGTTGTGAGTGGTTGCTTGAGGTTGCTGGCAGTCAATGTGAAATCAATTGCTAAAGCCCCACTGGACAAGTCTAGAGTGACCCCCGGGCAACTTCCGGTCACTTGGGAAAAGTGTGTATTCCCCAAGCAGCTGTCCAGTGGTTGCAGGATGTTGTTTGCCCATAGTTTGTATGGAAGACTCAGACTCGTCTGCAAACACTTGGCCAATAGTTACCAATCAACCAATCAACATTTCCATCCTTACCACTGGTATGGCAGTGATTAGGAAGAACTGTTATTGTATGGGCCATGCAATATCCTTCAATTTTTCATCAGTCCACAGCCAATGAAAATAGCTCAGAATCACTCAAATTTCTTTCATGTGGCCAACTAAAAACACCCTGTAACACAACACGTCATCCATACAGACATTGACACTTAAGGTCAGTCCCTTAGAATGAAAAGGCGTTTTCACCACCCACGCACAGGGAAATCCATCAAAAAAGAAGCCTCAAGACACTATGATGCAAGGCAAGAAAAAGGCATTTTGTGTTCAGAAAGGGATGTTACTCTCAGCTTTTAACAACTGAAAAATTTCTCACTTCAGAACATTTAATTGCCCCTCTCTGTCTGGTGTACACGTGTTGACCACAGCTGAATGCAGCGAGTTCACACCCAGTCACTGGAGGCTTCTGAGAGACACTGTGGGAAATGTAGAAGAACAATAACTGAAGGTGAAGGGTGAGGGAAAGTGGGCCATCGGTAATTGGGGCTTATCCACTTTGTCAAAACATGCATGACACTGTATTCCACTGCCACTGTGATGGCAAGATGGTGTACAAAACAAGGTGGACAATAAGAAGTACAGTGGAGAGGGCAGTCCAGGGGTGACTGTTGAGAAAAGGTTGCATGTCCTGGGAACATCACCTCTCTGCTGGTGCTCTGCCTTGGAGACTGACTGTAGAGGCCCTGACAATGAGCTAGACTGACAGCACCATACACTGCTGCTTCTCCTTTGCGCTCCTCCTATCTCTTTCACTTCCAAAAGTGCCCTGTCTTTAGTTCTAAGGGTCTGAAGCAATGTCTTGTTCCAAAGACAACGGCCTGGAGTTTTGTCTAAAAGGGTCAGTGGTACATCTGAATAACAAAACATCTAAGATGAAATGGAAATGAGACTACCGTTACTGTTGCTATAGAAACAATTTTTAGAGTTAATATTGGAGACGAAGGGGAGACAGCTGTGACACTGTTTTATAATGGTTAAAGTATTGAGTAATGGGTGGAATTTTTGTATGTTCCACTTCCAAATGGCAATATACATGAACAAAATCAATTATCAGTCTATAAAACAATCAGGTCTGCTACCCACATAGAAAAAGCTTTTTATGGGGCTGTTGGGGTGGGGTAGAGGGTGGATATGAAGTGCAGACTGGTGAAACAGAATCCTCTGGGCATCATCACCTCAGCTGGGTGATAAGGCGGCTGAAGTGATGATGCTCAGAGGTCAGTCAGAGGTCGGTGATCAGGATGCCACCACACCCTTTTCCAGTTAGTGAAAGACTAACTGCTCAGTTTTCCAGCTGCTACCATACGTGTTTCAGTACAAACATGGTGGAACAATTTGCAGAAACTTAAATGCTCATATATTTGATATCATAGGCACATTTACTGGTATTATCCGGTGCATTTGTTTTTTAAGCCATTAATCATTCATTTATTTTTGATTTTGGCTGTTTTGGTCTTCCATCAATAGCATCATTATTTCCATTACATTGCATTTTTCTTCCATTTGCCCATCCAGTCCTAATAACTATCACTGTCTTTCATAGCATTTTTTTCTTTTGGGTTTTTTTAAAGAATATGTTCAATGAACATTTGGTGATTTTAACAAACCAGCTAAAGCTCAATCACTATGACAGAGACCAGAAAATTACTTAATTAAGTAATCAGTGATTTAAGCTGTCATTCTTAACACGAACCAATAATTTTAGGAACCACAGGCAACATGAGCTCCATCTGTCATGCATTAATTGCTTAGACACTGAGGTCACTGGTTGCTACTGGTTGAGGCACTTGAGGTATTTTGTGTGGCCAAAAATAAGATAAGTCCTCAAAAATGAGAGCATGAAGCATCATCACTTGTGATCTTCCTGTCCTCTACATCTATTGCCTGGTAAAGATGTGATGCAACACAGTGAATAACACTGCAGCTGTAGGACACTTGTGCCATAGCCAGAGTGAGCGCCCTAACACAAAATTTAATTTATTTGTAGGTGGTGATGTTTGGGCAAAACGATGCTTGTGAGTCTGAATTACTTTCAGGAATGAGGCAGTTCCCATAATTGTTTTAGAGCGTGACCAGGACTAAAGATTATTACATACACTGGGATTGAATTCTGAAACACACATTTTATAACCAAATGCAAGTTTTCATTGTTAAAAAAAAATAGAGAGATCTGTGTGACACTTATCTCTACATCCAATAATTCATAGAAGCAGCTTTTACAAAATTAGAGCAAAGTGTTAACTTCAATAAAATGTTTAGCAGGGATGAGATGGTGTTACACTTCAGGGGGTGCGCTCAATCCTAATCTTACTGACAAATGTGTTGTCAGGTTAATAAGAACCTCTCCCCATCAGTGTAACAGAGAAGAGTGCTGAGTGCCAGTTTGCACCTCTTCTTTCATAGTGATGTGGGTCTGAACCCCCATGGTGACAGGAGGGCTCTCTCAGGAGGCTCACTGCTGTAATGAGAGCATCCCCTCCCACTGGGTCCTGAGTTGGATAATATTATAGGTGCACAGCTTTAGGCTTTAATGTCAGCTTTAGGCTTTAGATGCACTAAAGCTAAATGCAAGTCACCATCCAACAAAAGCTCAAAGGGTACAGCTTCAAACCTAAATGCATGTAAGGAATTGCTTATGTTCAATAGCTGCAAGCACCAACCTCCAGGGTTAAATAAAGTAGCTGTCTTTCAAATTGAATTAAGGCTAAAAGTTGGGCTTGATTAGATTGACTTGAGTGAAAAATGGATGCTGACACAAATGGCTGCAGTTGATAGCTCTCTGCTAGGCTTCACCTTCGTTTAATCAAGCCGCTGAAGTGTGATTGTGGTGGTTTTAATTTCCGGAGCATTTTGATGAAATTACCTGAGAAATAACATGACTTTCTGTGCAGTTATTCGTTGTATTAACAGACTATCCAAGAAATCTGTGCTTAGGTTTTGGTCAGTAAAATTCAAAAATTGGTAGCGAGTATCTGTATCTCTAATGGCTCAATCACACTAGTGTAAAAATCAGTGGCTGCTCAGTGATTGCATTAAATTTTTTGCTGCAAGTAGTTTTGATGACCAACTGGTTGTCCAGAAATTGAGCATGCAACAGCCTCAACCTCTGGGCCACTGCTTGTGATCACAAGACTCCACAGGTTGCCTGGTGGAAGGCAACCTTTCTCCATACAAGCATGGTCTGACCCAGGATTACTGCAATCCCTTCCAGACAGACTGGCAAAGGTTTGCAAATAATTTCTGTCTAATTTATAAATACAGACACACTGCCAACACAGTGGAATCAGTTTGAGTGAGTTGCAACTCTCTTGCGATGAGTCTTTTTGCAGTAGGGGACCTGATTCAACCGGTTGCCAACTGGTTGCATTTTGGTTATACTCTGTTATAAGTTTTGAAGTTCTTTTCAGATCTATGAGGTTCCGACTGGACTCTGAATGTAAGTATATGAAGTTATGTGAATTTCTGTGTATGTAGAGGGCAACAGATTTGCAAAAGAGTGCAAAATATTTGTGATATTTGCAATTTTATGACTGTAATTGGATGCATTTAATCACAAACTGATAGCATACTGATAGCAGACTGACTCTTATAACTTGTCGTCCAACTATGGTCACTTCTCCAAAAAACCAAGATGGCAAATGTAAGGCTTGAAAACAGCGATCCACCAATGAATGGATAATGTAACTGTGGCTACTTCCATTTTTTTTATTATACAGTGCAGTCTATGGTCACATCTTTGCTCAAACATTCTTACATGTGTTCTTAATATTATTCAGCATATTGTAATACTGTTTTCTTTTTAACTTAAGTGCCACAATCACGACTGAGTCAGGAAAAGGATGCGAAACTGTATTCAGCACAGGAACGAAACATGAGAAACACAGTGAGAATGTTTTCTGATGGCACTGATATTTCATTAGCATAAGCCTAGTCTCTAGCATTGTGTGAGTGTGTGTGTGTGTGTGTGTGTGTGTGTGTGTGTGTGTGTGTGTGTGTGTGTGTGTGTGTGTGTGTGTGTGTGTGTGTGTGTGTGTGTGTGTGTCTAGTTCAAGATGACTGATATGATTCAGTGTACCTGCTAAATTTGAATCCTGTCTTCTAACATTACGTGATTCCCACAACTAAAATGAGGACGGGCTTTAATATCTCACACAGCCTCGGTCTATTTCTCACTTCAAATCCACACGCCCACAGTGAGAGCTGTTAAAGAGGGACAGCAGCTAAAAAAGACTAATCTCTCACCAAAGCCAAAGTGAGTCCCAGTGTCTTATCCCAGTTCAGTGATATGCAAATACATAGTCTTATTAGTTACGTGCACTTCTCTATCTGATTGTCACTAAAGATTAAAAAAGTTCTGGTGAACTTCACTCATGTCAACACTAGCAATCCAAAAAAAAAAAAAAAATTGCTGAATATCATCCCCATCCCCGGCCAACCCTTTAAATCCGGCCTCTCTCAAGGGAACAATGGGAGAAATGTTTGGCCTTTGGAGCCGATGAGCGGGGGCCATTGAGCGCCTTGCTGGAGGATCGGATGCAGTGAATTAGCGTAAAGCCTCAGCGGAGAATAAAGCTGACGCAACGACACTGCCATGGCCTAGCGATCAGCTTCTGCCATGCAACACTGGACCTAACCTGAAAAGCTCCAAAGTTGAGAACAATTGGGATTACCACACCATCATCAGTGATATACGGGTGTGCAAATATGGATGTGAATATTGCTGAATTGCGCTCAAGAGTACACGAGGGGGAAACCTCATCTAGTCCTCGTCTTCTCTAGAACTGACAATAAAGAAGAGCAGATACACCTCAAACTATTTATCTGCAAAAACAAACTCTATCTACAGAGCTCAGATGATTGGTGGTTTTATTATGATTAATGGTGATTATTGGTTAAAAAGTGAGAGGTGACAACCTTAGGCTGGATTTTAACTGAGCAACGTGACACAGAACCATAGTAAGAGCTCCAAATACAAAGGAAAGGTGGTTCATTTATAACTTAAACTTATTCACTGGACCATAATTCATGAAAGCAGAGAAGTTCATACTGATGCGTCATCCCAGTAATTACAAACATGATAAACATAACTGAAAAAGTGGTGGTGATCATACAAATGTTAATTATCAGTGAGTTTTTTTCAGGCTGTTAAAGTGGGAGTGGTGGTTAGCACTATTGCCTCACTGCAAGAAGGTCCTGGGCTCTCCCCATGTCTGAGGGTCCTCCCATGGTCCAAAGGCATGCAGTTAGTGGGGTCAGGTTGATTGGTGATTCTAAATTGCCCATAGGTGTAAATGTGAGTGTGAATGGTTGTCTGTCTCTCTGTGTTGGTCCTGCGACAGACTAGCGACCTGTCCAGGGTGTACCCTGCCTCTCACCCTATGGCAGCTGGGATAGGCTCCGCCCTGAATTGGATAAGTGGAAGAAAATGGGTGCATGGCTGTTAACGCAACAGGTGAATTGTGAACGTCATGGTGTTATTTTGCGTGAAGAACAAAGATTTATAAAAGCTCTCGAAATCCAGATCATGAGACATAATAAAACAATCAAAGCATGCTTATGATTTGCTGCAGTATTGACAGCGTTCAAGGTTATCATTAAATACATTTTTACTTCAGGTCAGCTGGGAAAGGCTCCAGGGTCACCTGAATTGGGTAAGTGAGAGATGGAGAGAATTTTACTTCTATCTTATAGCCCCCAATTCCAATAAAGATGGGATGTTGTGTAAAACATAAATAAATAACAGAATGCAATGATCTGCAACTCTCATATTTTATTCACAAAAGAGCACAAAACACATATCAAATGTTTAAACTGAGACATGTTACTCTTTCATGAAAAAAATATGTGTTCATTTGAAATTTGATGGCAGCAACATGTCTCACCAAAGTTGGGGCAGGGCCAACAAGAGGCTGGAAAAGTAAGCGGTACTAAAAAGAAACAGCTGGAGGAAGATTTTGCGACTAATTAGTGTAAGTGGTAACAGCTCAGTAACAAGAGTGGCCATAAAAATGTTTTGGTCAGTGAAATTCTTGAGATGCAGATTTTTTCAGAACTAAAGATCTGCAGAGGGTTGGGTTAGTGGTTAAAGCCGGCGACCACATACATATGCCGCGTTGTGGTGCGGGCGGCACAAGTTCGAGTCCCGGCCTGTTGCCAATTTGCCTGTGTGTCTCCCCCTGTATCTTTCCCCAGTTCCCTGTCTCTCCTCTACTGCAAGTAAAGCCACAGTAGAAGATGTGCTGAGGTTCACCAATCTGCAATAAACTGCATCTACAAATTGTGGAACAATTTCATAATAATATTCCTCAACATAAAGTTGTGAACACAGTTCACCGTGCTATCTACTGATGCTCTATCCCTTTATCATGCACTGAGGAATCCATTTGTGAACATCATCTAGAAACACTGCTGCCTTCTCTGGGCCAAAGCTCATTTAAAATGAACTGAGGCAAAGTGGAAAACTGTTCTGTGGTCAGACTAAATGAAATTTGAAATTTTAGATGCTGTGTCCTCTGAACTAAAGATGACCAAGCTTGTGTCTATGATTACATGAGGGTGCATTAGTGCCTATAGAATTGGCAGCTTGCTCATCTGGAAAGGCACCATTAGTGCTGAAAGCTACATACAGGTTTTAGAGCAACACATGCTCCCTTCCAGATTATGTCTTTTTTAGAATAGGCCTTGCATTATTTCAGCAGGACAATGCTAAACTGAATCTATTACGACAGCATGGCTTCGTAGTAGAAGAGTCCAAACGCTGAACTGGCCTGCCTGCAGTCCAGACCTTCCACCAACTGAAAACAGAAGACCTGGGATTGTTGAGCAGCTAGAATCTCATATCAGACAACATTCCTCTCCCAAAAGTCCAGCAGCTGCTCTCCTCAGCTCCGAGACGTTTATAGAGGAGATGCTGCACAGTGGTAAACATGGCCCTGTCCAAGCTTTTTTCCTAAAATGGTACATTTTCTCAGTTTCAAAATTTGATATGTTTTCTATGTTCTACTATTAATAATATTTGGGTTATGAGATTTGCAAATTATTACATTCTGTGTCTCTTTACATTTTGTACAGCATGTCAACTTTTTTGGAAGTGGGGTTATAGAAAGCCTTTACAAAAAGGAGGAAAGGGGCCACACTGGGTAATCTCTCCAGAAAAAAAAGATAAGAAAATTTCCTTTTTCAGGCTATATGTTCCATTTTCATTCATATTCATCTTATAGAATATTATATATTATAGTTTTTAACTTGTGGTTCCCATTATATGACTTGCTTGAAACACGATAAGAATACGTGTTAAGGAGTCTAGTGTAAGTGCAGTTGAAGTCTCTCTTTTCCTAAGTCCTTATAAGTTCTCCTTTGCACTTTCCTTGCCCTCAGGACCATTTCCAACAAGCTCAAGGAAAAATGACAGGAGGTATTTTTCCAAACTATTCAATGGCACCGACCATTTTGATTCTTCTGTTTGGGGCATTTGAGGACATCCTGACTTCTTCAATAAACTATGATGTCCGATTGTCATCCAAGTCTGAAATTCTTGGCGGTTTTCTTAAGCACACAGGTGGAAAATTCACACAGAGAGATTTCAACAAATTACACGTCTTTCCAAGTTTTCATAGTACGCCAACATGAATTGAAACAAGTTGCTGCCTAAAATGAATTCCCTCTTTCAGCTAATGGTTTTCAGGATGTAAAACAACAGACATGGCTGTTTAAATAAGTACAGCACATGGTCCTGGCACATCCTCTCCACTCAAGCTCTAATGTGTAAAGCTGAGCCTCTTAGCCCAGTCTTATGAATGACATCTTGCTGAATTTTCCAAAAAGGCCCTGAGCTAGAGGAGCAAATGGCATCTCACCATATGCCTGCACAAATCTACCTTATGCCCCACTGGTTAATTCATTTTTCCAAGGCCACAGGCCTGTGTTGCATCATCTCAATATACCAGCCATACCACAACACACTCTGGAATATTTGTTCAACCTCCTGTTCTGCATGCCATTTAAGTTGTCCAATTATATCTATGACTTCCAAATGCTCTTTGTTATTTAGCATTAATCTACTGTGTCTTGTGTCTATTCTGGTGACATTAGAGATGAGTGTGTAGGTGTGAAAGCACATAAGTGCATAAAGAGTATGGTCCCTCTGAGTGTATGTTGATGGAACAAGGGAGAATGTAAAAGCAGACAGCATGAGTGAGAAGGCACAGACAAAGTATTAGAGAGCGATGCTTGGTGATAAGCATCTATGACGCTGCTGAGAAAAAAGGTCAGCTGCTGGTAAATTTAGGGTAAAATTAGAGCCTCGCCGGACTCGGCTGTGTAGCACCGACAGATGGAGGGTGGGCTCCCAAGGAGCTAGACCTGCTACAAATAGCTGCATGTGCACACATTCTCTACGTGCATGTATAAATGCATATAAATGCAATCATGAAAGAAGCTCAAAGCAAGAGAAAAGTTCTGCACACATAGAACAAGAGAGTGGTATGAAGATCTCACCTTCATCCTCCTCTATCTTTTTGTATGACATGACACTGTGAGGCCTGGTTTTTGCTTTGGCTTCACTTGATTTTGTCTAAAGTCACACAGCCTCAGTTCTATGACCAGTCTACTGCTTTGGACCAACTCCTAACTGTCCAATAGCTCCAAAAACAAGGTTAGAGGAGCAGAGAAATGAGCAAACATGCACTGCAGCTCTGACGAAGTCAAAATGTGTCTGCGGACTACTCGCTGCTCTCCCTGTCCTCGTTCTGCCATTTAATGTGAGGTAACCCACAAGAAAAGGCAAGGGATTTTAAAAAAGGAGGTGAGTACTTAGTTTTACTGTGAGAAACCATCTCTAAAATATAAACATCAGAAACAGAGAAGGAACCAGGAGTGCCTAAAGACATAATCAGTTCAGCAAAAGAGAGAGAGGCTGAAGTTGTGTCATGTCCACATCTGTCGTAATGAATTTTGCCATCTCTTCTCCAACATTACGTCATTTAGTGGAAACACTAGTGGCTTAAATAAAAAACAGACATTGAGTGTTTTATGTGGCTAAATTAAGAGTCCCTGAATGGCTTAAATCCTGACATGAATGGAGAAGGAAAAATCTTGCTCTGCACGTGTCTGGTTTAACAGGCCAATAAGTGCAACATCCTGTCACATTAAATCAGCAGAAATTAGGCAGTTTCATTAGCGTTTTTTCACAAATCAACAAGCATTCCCAGCTGTCTTTATAGATGCTTTCTTCTTCTAACATACCAGGTGTCGAACGTGTTAGAATTAAAAATGTAATTTCATCTAATTGATCCTGGTGAAGGGAATGATGACGTGTTCAGATTTGGTAAAAATCATTTTTTATATGTTCAGAATTCTTAGACTGATAACTCCTGCTACATCTCCTTCCTCAATGCAGACTCCATGACTATGGATTTCTTTGGCATTTAAGAAGCTGACATTGTGCTGGTTTTTTTTCCAATGAGCTTGAAAGTCAATATTTGGTATGACCACCTTTATTCTTCAACACAGCCTGAACTCTCTTAGGCAACGTTATTGTCATTTCTTTAAGCAGTCTTCAGGAAGTTTTTAGATCTCCAGGCTTCTTGAAGGGCAATCAAAGCTCTTCTTTGGATGTTGGCTGCCTTTTGCTGCATTTTCTGTCGAAATGATCCCACACTGCCACAAAAATGTTGAGGCTGGCAATGTGTCTGGGATCATTGTCATGCTGAAAAATGAAACTGTCGCCAGTGACAATGGTGGATCAAAATCTGCCAGTTCTTTTCTGCATTCATAATTCCATCAAGATCTCCAACACCACTGGCTGAACTGCAGCCCCAGACCAATGTCAGAGCCTCTACTGTGTTTACAGACACTCACTGTTGTACCTCTCTCCTCACCTCCTCTGTACATATTGTTCATGAGTTGAATTTTTCATATCTCAGCCTTTTCTCCCTTTTTCCCGTCCTTAAAAAGCCGCTCTTCTAATGAGACTATTCCTGATGAGGCTTCAGTGAACAGTAGATGGATCAACTGAAGGACCAGATGCATCTCTCAGGTCCCGTGTCAGGTCTTTTCTGGACTTTTCCCCCTATTTTTAAGGATATGACTTTCAGATAGAATTAATCTGCTCTAGATAGTTTTTTTTTTTTTAGGCCTGCCACTTCTTTTGTTCTCTACCTGTCCAGTTTTCTCAGATTCTTGCCAAGATAGAGTATGCCAAGTTTTCTGCTAATAGCTCTTTAAGAATCACCTTGTTGGTCAAAAAAACCCCAACCTATGCCTGTCAAACTGTGCTATCTTTGGCATTTTTGTAGATGTAACTAAATTGTAACAAATGATATGTTTTTGCAACAGGCAAGTAACAATGTGCATAAAGATACAACTTTTGTTCTTTGCAAACATGTCTGTTATGTATAGACACAACACTGGTTCATCCCTTTAGTTAGGTGCCTTTATATGCTTGAATGATTCATAGGTCAGTGTTAAGTGGCTTAAATAAAAAAGCATTCCTCTGAAAATGTTCAGGTACAAGGACTGGAATAAAAATGAGTGAAAAAGCAGCCAATGTCCAAAGAAAAATGTTGAAATTTGGAGAATTATTGCTCGTCAGCACTTTAAAAAATTACAAGTCAGTCTGGCTGCTTGGAAGCAAAATATAAAGACATAAGAAGTGACCTTGTGACCTTGAGCTACAGCTGCCTACTGTCTTATGATCTTGTCATTAATCTAATCTAAATGTACTACCTGCGTCAGTTTAAAAGACTCACTATAGATTATCTCGGTTGCTATAAATTGGGAGGTACTGATGCGATTTTTGCTACTGTGCTTGTATAATTTTGAATGTGTTGCAGTGTCATAGGCTTCTAACCCACCGAACAGCTGCTGTCAGGCAGCACAGGAAGGCTTCCCTTCAAGTGGATGTTACTCCAATTCAGATTCTGAACACGCTGTAATGTCACACAGACCTTCATGTCTTAAAATTCACTTTTATACATGCAACATGAAATTTCCACTCTCAGGAGATAGATGGACTGAAACACACTTTTTGTATGTAAGCCCATCATCCTCAAACATACTAGTATTTACAGCTGTTGAAAAAGGTTATAAAGGGATATTTACATCCGAATGCTGGCAAAGTCTCTAACTTTAGGAAGGAAATAGTGTAGGAAAGCACCAATACTTCAAAACTATACTGAAGCTGAATATTTGAGTAAATGTACTTGCACCAATGTTAAAGGAGGAGGAGAGCTTTTGATCACCACAGGGATGGCGTGCCATTTGGGCTGAGGCTGAGGTCAGGGTCATCAGAAGGAGGGGTGGCTGTGAGGACACTGGATCCTGAGCTGATTAATTTCTCACCCCCAGGGTATCAGTGGAAAATCAGACAGGAGCTTTTCTCAGGTGAGGACACGGGGAACCATAGACACCCGACTTTCACCCCCAGCACAGCACATTAGATAATGAAGCTCTCGTGAAAAGCGAGGAGACAACAGGAAAGAAAAGAGAGGTTAATGTGTGATAAGTTCACTCTCAGAGATGGAGAAAGATGCAAGAAAGCGTGGACAGGACCCTTAATATTCCTTATTTTATTAATATGAGATTTAGTTAGCTTTGCACAAAAATAGCTTTTAAAAATGTCCTCTAATGGGACACTTTTTGTTTTTAACACTCTAAGTACATTTCAGAGTACCTATCCTTTTTTATTTGTGCTTGATAAAAGAGATTGTATCAGGACCATTAACACACTTGTTAATGGTATATTTTATTCATATTTTTCCTGATCCATCCATCCATCCATCCATTGGCTTCCGCACATCCTGTTAAGGGTCGCGGGGGGGCTGGAGCCTATCCCAGCTGTCATAGGGCGAGAGGCAGGGTACACCCTATACAGTTCGCACCCATTCACACCTATGGGCAATCTAGAATCACCAATTAACCTAACCCCAGTAACTGTATGTCTGGACTGCGGGAGGAAACCCACGTAGACATGGGGAAAACATGCAAACTCCACACAGAAAGGCCCAGGCCAAGGTGGATTTGAACCCAAGCTTTCAAGCTGTGAAAACTCCCAAATAAAACATGATTTTATTAAAAAGTTTACTTTTAAGAGACAGCTAGGCCAAGAAAACCTAAAACAAAAGGAAGTCAACAGCACATTCCGAAATCGGGGTAGCGGCAAAGCAGCTGAAAAATAACAACCACTCAGTATAACACATTCCCCTCACTATCATGAGCCACTTACAACACTGCCAGAACCGGCCCACTGAGGCTGGGCACCGCAGCTCCACAGCCTTTATACCGCAGCGCTGATTGCTGAGTGGAGCCAGCTGTGCACTGGCTCCACAGGGGAAAGGGGCGGGAACTAAGTCAGCAGCGAGAGTAACACTATACACACACACACACACACACACACATACAATATGGAGTTAATTTCCTGCCAAAAGGTTGGTCGCAAATAACACATGCTGCACACAAATAAAACTTGCTGCACACAAATAAAAAATGTTTTAAAAACTGTCATCAAACATCGCACACACACAAAACATATTTTACAAAATGTCCCCGAGCACAAAATGATCTCTTCTCGCATACAAAACAGTTAAGTTTGTGCCAAAAGTCACGTGATATGCCAAAAGCCAGTTTCCCTGCTCGACAGCAGGGGGTGCTATCGAGACAACTGAAACGCGCCGAGAGCAGTATTAACTTTGTTTGTTCACAATATTAATTGTTTTGGCCTGCAACTGTTGCTGCATGCCGTTATATCTGATAATCGAGGTCAAAAATGCTGGATTGTACATTATGTCAAAGTTTTTTCCATAGTTCTGCTATTTCTGCTACGCAACCAGTTTTCCATAACTTCAGCATTTTAAAACGTTTACTCAGTACAATTACACTGTACGGTCAACTTTTTCTCTACCTTTTCATGCAGTGAATATATTAATACATCAAGCGAGATACATTTCCCTAGCCTGAAGAGCTGATTGTACTGTTTGAGTAAATCAAAGTAAAATTTCGTCACCTTCCTAAAATAATGGCCTAAGTCATTTTTTTGCCAAAACTAATTTTTTTTTTTTTTTTGCCTGAATCATCTTTTGGCAATAAAGAGGTGGTGATTTTTTTTCATAATATAACTTTATAGTTAGCACCCCCTGCTGTCGAGGAGGGAAAGTGACTTTTGGCATATCACCTGACTTTTGTCACAACCTTACCGCGGACCTGTTGCGTACACGAGGAGAGGCTGTTCTGTATTCGAGGAGAGATCATTTTGTGCTCGAGGACAGTTTGTAAAATATGTTTTGTGTGTGCGCGATGTCTGAAGACAGTTTGTAAAACAGGTTTTATTTGTGTGCAGCATGTGTTCTTTGCGTGCAACCTTTTGGCAGAAAATTAACTCCATACATAAGCACCACTTCTGAACACAATACCCTGTATAAAAATATGTGTAATTTCTCAACAGTTAGTGTAACATTTTTTATTCAACTCCTTGAATTAAAGCTGAAAAGCTGTTACTTTAATGGCATCTTAATTGTTTCATTTCAGGTCCCACCGTGCAGCCATCATGTGGGGTAAAGTATGGAAACAGAGAAATGTTAAGTGCAGCTGGAGGAATCATTATGTAAATGCAGTAATAGTCTCAGTCTTCACATGAAATAATGGAGGTATTGTGGAAGACACTATTGTACAGGTGTTTTGTTGTCTTGGACATATTTATACCATTCCAGTATAAAGTTGACAGTATAAAACCTCGCTTTTAATAGCAACAAGGATTGGCTAACAAGAGTGAATATAATGGTGGAGATTTTAATGTGCACAGAAGTCAGCATATGTAAAAGTAATCCTTTTAACCAATATCTCAGGCTTTGGATGGGCCTCACGGTTTCTTCTACCCTTGGCTCTATGATCTCACTTGGGGGGAGGAGGGTATTCTTAATGTGGTCATCTCAGGGACAGTGCTCTTGCTGTTAAAAAATATATATATAATCGGCCAATCAGACGGCAGCAACTCAATACTTTTTGGCATGCTGGCATAGTCAAAAAAACCCGCAGAAGGTCAAAGTGAGCATCAGAGTAGGAAGAAAGGTGATTTAGGTGATGCTGAATTTGGCATGATTGTTGATGCCAGACAGGCAGGTCTGAGTATTTCAGAAACTACTGATCCAGCACAAAAATATCTAGGTTTTAAAGAGATGTGCAGCTGACAAATCTGCAGCAACCGTGTGATGCTATCATGTCAATATGGACCAAAACATGTCTGAGAAATGTTTCCAGCACCTCACTGAATCTATGTCATGAAGAATTAAGGCAGTTCTAAAGGAAAAACTGGGTCCAACCTGGTACCAGCAGGGTGTACTTAATAAAGTGGATGGTGAGTGTACATGTGTTATATGCAGGAGACATATAAACAAACAATATTTTATTATGTTTCACTATAAACACCATTTTCCTTTATTAAACACTAAATTACAGCCTTTGATATAAATCACAACCAGTAAGTAGCCACTGGAAATCATTATCTCTATAAAAGCACCTGGAGACATCCTGCAACAATCGGCCCAAAATGAGAGAATGACAAACACATATCCATGACAATTTTTAAGCTAAGTGTAAGTGTAAGATGTTATTTCCACACTGTCCAAGAGTGAATCAACCCCCAACAAGTATACGCCACCATCAACCAGCTGGGCCCAAGAACAAGAAGGCCTTTTCACAACTATTGCAGCCAGTGTGAGTACAGTAATATCACATTCTTAATCCCTGCTGACAAGAAACAAAGTTGCAAAAATGAAATGAACAGGAATGGCTCCAAAGCCTGAAATAGCCGCAACAGACAGGAGTCTCAGAGAATAATTTAATTGGGCTGCTTAGTGACAAAGCCGAGTAAGAAGGAAGAGCGGGGAGAGTTCAGAGCTCTTCTGGGTTTCCACGGTATAAGGAAGCTTTAGTGAAGGGCAGGATTTGTTAGGATGAGCGGTAGAGAGGCAGAGAAAGGTTGAATTTGTTTCACAATCTTTAAAAACATGCAGTAAGTGTGTGCAGGACTTTAGCATTGTTGTAAAGGTAGTCAAATCTATTGCTTTCAAAATTGTAAAAAAAGACCTAAATAATTCTTGAAGTAAATCAGAAAAAATATACATCCTGATTTTATTAAATCCATGCATTTTATGTCACTAGCCCATTCCTATTTATTCATCTTGGTGTGTCAAAACCTTTCTGATGATTTTTCCTGATCATGATGGAGAGAGATTGAGCTGTCAGCAGCAATAATTCAGCAGAGCTCCTGTGCTGTGTCCGCCCTGGGCGAGTGTCATTGTAAAGAAAAAAAATGAAAATGAAAATGCCACAATCACTATCACCAGAATGATTGTGAAAAGTTTATTCTTAGGGCCTGGCTGTCTGATTAATGCAAATTACACCATACTGCATAAGCCGGGCAAAAGTAGAGCTTCTTCACTTTCTGTGCTCAGCCATTGTTTTAATACCTAAACCATCTCTCACTTCCAGGCATTACCTGAAATCAGTGGGACAGAAGATCAAGACAGTTTATGTAAGGCTGAGACTCACTCTTATTATTTGCTCATGGAGGCATGACTCACATGCAGAAATGCATTAGGTGGAGTTATAGATACAGTGTTATGAAAAAGTATTTGCACCCTTCTTGATTTCTTTAATTTTTTTGCACATTTCTCACACTTACATGTTTCAAATAATCAAACAATCAAAGGTTTTGGAGAAGCGTAGTCAAAGTCCTGACTTAAATCTGATTGAGATGTTTTGGCATGACCTTAAACAGTCCACTTATGCCTGAAAACCCTCCAGTGTGGCTGAATTGAAACAAGTCTGCAAAGAAGAGTGGGCCAAAATTCTTCCACAGAGATGTGAAAGACTCATTGCCAGTCATCACAAATACTTGATTGCAGTTCTTTCTGCCAAGGGTGGCAAAACCAGTTATTAGGTTTAGGGGGGCAATTACTTTTTCACACAGGGCCAGGTAGGTTCAGATAACTTATTTCCCTTAATAAATGAAATAATTAAAAACAACAATAAGAAATCAGGAAGGGGGCAAATATTTTTTCACACCACTGCAATAATTTTTATATGTAACCCTCATTTGATTAAAAAAACTTTGCTTTAATTCAAATACCAAGAAAACGTGTTTATGTTGGGGAAAAACAGCAGTTACTTCATATAACTCCAACACCTGCTGGAATTGTCAATTACACTATAGATAAATTTTTCTATTACTTTGAATCACCAAAAAGCAGATCAAATTTTCTTTGGGAATTTTAGGTCCCATTTTATTTACTATCTGTATAAACAATATTAGGAAGAATATGTTTACAGCTGAAGTGCACCTTTATGCTGATGATACAATACTTTACACAGCTGGCTCTACTCTCAGTCAGGCATGACCACATGGTTTCAATTTCTTCCAAATCTCCGATAATGTTGGTATTCATATCCTACAGGGTATTATGAAAAAGTATCATCCTACAAATACTTACTTGTAACGCACCTGTTGAGCACTCAGTGAAAAAGATGAATGTTAAACTGTGTTTTTAATTATTGAAATAGAGCCTGTAAACTCCCTTCTTGTCTGCTAACTGCGATGATCTTCACTCCTCTAGAATGCTTCTCTATAGGGTACCCAGGGTTTTGTTTTGCTGTAGAACAGCATCTCTTATTAAACACCCTGGTTGTGAAATAAATCAGTTTTTGACTCCCTCAGAAAGTGCATTTGCTATTCCTAAGCTGGACTTTGCATTTTGTATTATTTTACTTGTTTTAATTTGCGCTGTCTGCTCACGTTATATTTAATTTTATAATTTTTATAACCTTGTAATGGTCCTTTCTTGGCCAGGACTCTCTTGAAAAAAAAAAACATTAATCTCAAGGGTCTTCTAGATTAAGTAAAGTTTAAATTAAAAAATAAATGCTGTGAAATTGTCAGATTTGCCTGAAGATACTCTAAAACAAATTTACGAGTAATTTAAAATCTCCCTATTTAAGAAACGTAAAGGGTTGGTGTGACAGAAAAGAAAAATTGATTTGGTTGAGATGGATCTGGTGTGGTGACTCCTAAAGGGAGCAGCTGATAGAGGAAGAAGAAGGGAAAAAAAAGACAAATTTTCAGTGCTTTTAGAACGCAAAAGCCTTTTGTTGACTGTCCTCACTCTTCATCTCTCATTTGCTTCATTTCTACCAGTGTATTACACCTGTAGCCATGGAAGCACCAGTGAATCACACTCAGCGATCTCCCTGGGAGGCAAAACCCTCTCATTTAGACAGAGACATGCAACAGATATGTGAGCAGCCACCTGTGATTATGGTGCAGTTACATAACAAGGTTTAGAGTCTAGATGTGTGAACCGTGTGATCTGCTGTTCTCAAAGCGTGCATCGCTACGGCCTTACATTATGCAGAAACCAGTACAGTACCTGTTGCTGACACAGACTGAGAGGCCCCTTAAAAGGACTCTTTGAGCTCCATTAGTTGACGTCCTCAGCCAAACACAATAGCTTGGTGATGATCACACACAGGCTATTGCAAATCACCCTCAGAAGTCTGAAATCAGAGGCTGCCAGGGAGAAAGAATAAGAGCGCAGAGAGAGAAAGAAAGAGAGAGAGAGAGAGAGAGAGAGAGAGAGAGAGAGAGAGACAGAGAGAGGGAGGGTTCCTGCACTGATGAATCATTAGTGATAAAGCTGGGGCTGAGCCAGTATGGCTGTATTTAGAAACTTCTCACTCTTTCAGCCCCCTCTCTTACTAATTGTCATCTCTTTTAGCGTTTGACTGATGACAGGCTCTCTGAGAAGATGTGAGAAAAGGGGAGCAGACACACAGCTCTGAGGGTAATGTCACAGTTTTGAATCCGTCAAGGGTAACGGTAAAGTACTCAGTGGCGGTGACGGAGAACAAAAAGCCACAAAAACAACTGAAGGTAAAAACCAGGAACACCGAAGAGTGTTGCAGGCATGGTGACACATGAAAACAAATAGTCTCGGGATTTAACTATGTTTTCCTGGAGGAGTTTATTTGTAAAACACTGTTTCAGACTATGGTAAAAGGAACTGGCTAATAGTGATTGGCATCTCTCTAGTATTTCATTTCTTCTGACAAGGAAGTCCTGGTGTGGAGACTGCCATGCAACACGCACACGCACACACACACATACACGCACATACACACACATATCCTGTGGTCAAATGTGTTTGATTAGTTGTTGGTGACAAGTGTGAAAGGCATCTCCCTTCACTGAGACACAGCACCCAGCAGCATGATATTTTGAACCCACGGAGTCAGTCATTCGCAGAACTGGCTACCGCAGGGTGAAAAAGACACATGATCATTTGCCCTCGGTCATGTCAATATTCTCACCTGAAACTGCAAATTAACAAGAGTAACCTCAGTGAATTTACTTTTTTAAAGACGGGATTTATCTCCAGAGTAAAAGGTGAACAAAAGGCATTCAGAAAGGTGGTGAATTAAGAGTTATTCATCTACTTTTGATTAAGTATGACGGTGTCTGGTGGTCTGCTTGTGTTTTCTGAATGATACGTCTGTGCATCAAGTTGCTGTCAACTGGTAGTGCCATGATGTAGGAGGGACGGAGGGAGGGAGGAAGACAACAAGACAGAGAAAAAGAAAAAGAGAGTAGGGAAGGAGAAAAGAGAGAAAGAGTGGTAGGGAGGGAGGGAGGGAGGGAGGGAGGCTGCAAATGGCAGCTTCTGTGACACCACAGGAAGGAGGGAGGGAGAGGGAGAGCGAGAAAGAAACAGTCAGAGGGAGAGAGAGAGTGTGTGTGCGAGAGAGAGAACAGCAGTCCAACCAGATCAGATTGCAAAAGATTGATAGAGAGCGCTGTTCTGTTAATAAGCAGTGAGGGGACATTAGTTTTGCAGGAAATTTTCCAGGCAGATTTATTGTTAATAAAAATTAAGGATGAACACCAGCTGAAGGCATTGCCTCAGAAGATGGAGATACAAAAACCTGAATTTTCACTTGGATAGTTCTCGTTTTGCACCTGTTCTGCAAGTCCAGCGCTGGCTGAGTAACAGCGGCTTGGCCCAAGGTTCTGGTGCGATTCAGCCTCATCAGAACTACATTTCATCTGCGCTCGCAAAAGCACCTGAAAAAGCCAGAGAGACCAAGAGAGAGAGAGAGAGAAAACTCAAAGAAGGATGAAGAAATTCAAAAGAAGCCTTATCCTTTTGCTGAAGACGAAGGAGTGGTTTTCTTCAGTATTAGATTAACAACAAAGGAGGAGGAGTTGTAGTGGCAGATGGAGAGAATGCCTCAGTTTGGTTAACAGGGATACTGGGAGAGAAGATACCATCTTTTAGTTCTGCAGACTGGTGTAGGACAGGTAGACATAAAGGTAAGATATGGACAGAAAACTTTAAACCAAGCTTGGGGCCTGAATGTATCATCCTTCTGTGTCAGATATCATTGCTCTATGGCAATGGAAATGGCAATTTCTACTCTTAAGCATTCCCAATGGAGCCAACAGGTCACTCTGCTGAAATCCAATCAGACATCTAAAACAGCTGTTAAAAATCCTTGAATTAGACTAAACCAATCGGGGCTTTGCAAGCACGATTTAGTATGATCAGTATACTCATGATAATCTTTTCAAGCAAGCACATGTCCCCCTTGAACCTGGAACTCTCTATAGGATGTTAGTGTAAGCAGCACAAACTGAACTGGGACTTATTGCTGTAGTCTAATGGTTTCAAGAAAAATCCACAGAGCCAAACTAGGTACCTGGTTACACTGTATAGCTTAAATAAAGCAGGGAATGAAGTTAAATACAATATTGTAATTGATGTGGATATTTCCACAATAAACCTTTCATGCAGTGTTAATTAATTTAATTTTGGCATCAGAGTCTAGACTTGCCAAGAAGGCCTTCCTCCCGCCGATACCACAGCAGGATATTGAGGAGCTTCCAGTTCTCACAGGGTTAAAACAAAAGCGTAACCAAAAATATTTGTAATAAAAAACAAGCTGACATTCACTTCGATCCAGATCACATAATATTATTCAGTACAGCAGGAATGCAGTGATAAAGTCTAAAAACATTCAAATGAACAATAATAGCTGTGCATGTTTTTAAAAATGGGTCAATGGGTATTTTTACGTTTGATATAATAATTAATAATGAAATTATGTTTGTTTCACACACATCGAGTAGACAATCAGCTGAATCATACATCCAATTAATGTAATTAAATAAATACTCTGTCTGCTTTACATCTAAATTCCCCAATACTGTTGGAGTTGGGGACAGCGAGTACCAAGGGACCGGTCTGCTGCTTCAGGTGGGGCACTTTTCTGCCAGTGTATAAAGAAATCACTGATGTGCAGGTACAAAGGGGAGATAGGATGAAGAGAATGAGCATTATGCAATCCTGCCCGAGAGTTCAATGACCTCATCCCGCTTTTCATCTCGGCTTCGCTCAGTTTGACAAAATGCACGAATAGTTCTGCATTAAAAGTCATGCTGTCTAAGCTTGTGTACTCTAATCAGCAGACGTCACGTCAAATTTGAAACTGCAGAGTCCAGGTTTAATATGGATGATTCACCTTGTGTTAATGGGTACAAATAATTGTAAAAAATTACACAAGTAAAGATCAAAAAAAAGCCCAGAGTGAAGCTCGCATCTGGGAGTGATCAATCAGTGGGAACCAGGTGTTTGAACAGTGGAATAGCTACAGGTGCAGCTGTAAAAAAAACAAAACCCAAAAAACCACAATGTTACTCTGCTTAATAAACCAGCTGTTCTAACAATGTGTGAAGGTGACTCTATAATTTATGTTAAGGTTATCAGTCTTTTATTGCAATTCAATTCAGCAAGTACAGAGGATAGCTTACATACAGAGTCCAGTCTGCAGTGATGGTAACTGTTTATAGTTGTACTATTTTTGTCTAGCAGTTAGTCACCAGTTATTACACTGCACCTAAAAACACCAAAAATTAAGCTGTTAAGTTGTTTGCATAACGTACTTGCAATTAGGCATCATTTCTGCATGCTGAGGTGGTGTCACTTTCTATACTAAAACACTCGAAGGGTCACTTGAGACAGGACGGTTCCGCATGGTGAGCTATAGGAAAATACAATGATACCTGAGCCTTGGCTCTTCCTTTACAATGGCCTTGGGAGGTGGGCTAGGATCATAGTTCCTCAGCAGCTCAGTTTTCTGCAAGCCTGTCTTAAGATGAGGTGCCCTCTCCAAGTCCACTTCACTGTTGCCCCCCCCCCCCCCCCCCCCCCCCCCCACAATCCCTTCCATTATTTTGCACAACCAATTATTCATCCTATTCATCCTAATCAGCAGCAAGCTTATTATCTCCGCCAGTCGCTCCTCTTAACTCCCTAAGAACACACACAGCAGGCTAGGTCACAAAAAGGTTACACAAGAAATTATTGAATTTGGTGCAAATCACTTTCTGTGTCCTGCCTTTTCAATGAAAGGTGTGTGTTCTGTGGTCAAAGACGTTTCCAAATTTGAAGTGCTTTAACCCCAGGACAAAACAATATACATACAAAAATGCACTGCTAATAGCTTTCCCCTGAGATAATGACATGCTGCATGTTGTGCAAGTTTTGCATTTTAATGCTCTATTTAGCTAGGAATTAACAACTGATAATAAAGATGCATGATCCCAAAATAAACAAGCAATTTGCAGAATCTGTTACAACTTCCAGACTGCCTGACATGACTCTCAGCGTGAGAACTAACGTGAGATGACAACTGGATGTGCGCACATTTAACAGCAGCAATAAACATATAGTTAGATGGCTTCCTGTCCTGTGGGGTTACCCTTTAAAAAATAATATTTGTCTAAGGCAAACGTGCGAAAATAACACATTTGTTTTCCTGATATAGGAAAATTTACCTCACTGGACAATTTAAAGATTGTGCATGATGTAATTGGGCTAGAGATCAGGAGAGCTTACACCTGAAAAGAGTGTGAATGAGAAGGGCATGTAGTGTGAGTGTGAGGCAGACGGCAGGACACCTGGGATTTGAGAGCGCACATGACTGAACTGTCTAGTCTTCAGGGCCCAAATCAGGAAGGCAGACACACAACGGATGTGGCCAGGCGATAAAAGCTGTCTGCACCCAGTGGGACCTCAGTAAACTCCCATGGGTCAAACTTCTTAATCCTGAGGCTCAACATCCAGCTCAGTGGCCAGGTCATCTGCCAGACAGTGATTTTACAGCTGTATTAATTAGGACCCATTTTATCCAAATCTAAAATTTCTAAGCTTACATTATGAGTATGTGGTTTAAATCATGCGTCTACCTCATCACATTGTTGCAAGCTCAAGTTCTAGTATGTAATTAAGAATTGCTATGTAATACAGGGCACTGTATCAGGGGAAAATCTTCTACCTACTTGTATGCTGCACCAAGAGAAGAGAATATACCTGCTGCACCCTTACAGCATGATTAATAACCATGGAAATTTTACAGAATGAGGCCAAATAAAAAAAGAGCCCTTCTTTATTAATCTCTTTATATAGCACGTGGAACTGCATGTCCATCAAATCGGTGGCACATGTACCCTTAAGAGTTTAAATAAACAATAACTACCCCATCCAATCCCCTGACAAAAATATTGTGCTAAAAGGACTATTTACACTAAGACATCTTGAAAATTACCACCTTAAAGAATTCCCTATAACTGATTGGCCTGAAATAAGAGGTGTGATCAAAAAGTTCTGAGAATAGATACATAAAAAGTCATCATCTCAAACATATCCAGACAGCTTCCAGTGCGGCTGCTATTTTTAGATCTCTTCCTGGACCGCTTCCTTTTTGGACCACTTACACTGGGCCTGTAAGATTTCACCACAGACCTCTTAAACTTGTATAAGGCAGGGTTAAACCTCTCTTTCATGCAACCCAAATTTATTTATGTTATTGCTGATGATGAGAACTGGGTCTCCAGTCGAGCTACCGAGCAGTTTTTAGCTGTTTTCTGTTGGACAGTCCACAGTTTCCAAGCTTGATGGCAGACTGTCAGGTGAGGAGCAAGACGAAGAGCAAACTCATAATTCTTTTCAAAGATTGGCAGCTGAGCTCTCTGGTGTAACGTCCTGAGTCTTCTGAGAGAGAATATCGGAACTGTGGTGCATACCAGCGTGCCAGTTCTGGAGCCTTGTGGCCACATCAACGCAGTCTTAGTTCAATACCTGGACCGCTCACCCAATCTGGTTCATCAAGTTGAAGGCTTGCCATTTTGACACCCTTGTGCCCATTGTAAAGGTGCAAAAGAGCAAGGGGAAAAAATAGGACTTTCACTGAGAGATCTAAAAAAAAAAAAGCACCCGTGCTCAAAATTGCAGAGTCTTGCGATCAGCCAAATTTGAATCAGGTGAAGCTTTTGATTTTAATGGAGCTGTTCTCATAACTATTTGAGAACACCTCATTCAACAGGCATCCTCGTTACATAAAAAAAACAACAAAAAAAACAACAACAACAAAAAAAAACAATTGGAAGCAGTTATTCATACCAGAGTTAATTTGTTCATTAAGTAACAATAAACATCTGGCAGGGAATGGTTTCCATTGTGATCCTTCTTTATAATTTGCAAGAGGAAAAAGAGAGGAAATGCTATTTGACAGAAGTGGATGTGCTGTGAGGCCAGCGCTTCACTTACCAAGTCAACATCAAAAGACATGAGGGCCCTTGAGTGAGGGCCAATTAGATTTTGAATCATGAGGTTTAGAGAAAGGAAGATGGCAAGGTGAAGGATGGGTACTACCACTACAGCTTGTATTAGGAAGCACAACAGAAGCAATATTGCTACAACCACAACAGTCTTTGTTGTATTGTTTAGCATAGATTTGGGAGTATGCAAATTTAAAAGAGGGACTCCACTGAGACCGACTAACTGCATTAATTAATGGAAAATAATTATGCACATGGACAGAGGAATTCATGAGAAATACAGGATCAATAAAAGATTTTGAATCATGTTTTATGCTGTGAAAGGTAATGATATGAAATCCCAACATATATGTTTTTTTTTTTCATTCAGATAAATACATGTAAAAAACCAAGTCATGATGGTCAATTGTGCTTAAACACACAAACCATTAATACAGTGCAAAACTATTAACTTCATTGTCATTTCTTTTGGACAAAAAGAAAAAAGTGATTATATTTCTGGAACAATGTTTTAGCACTGATTCATTAAAAGCTTCCATAATGAATATCTAATTTTAAATACACATATATCAGATTTGACCATAACACGGAAAGATGCTCAGGCATATTCTCCTATTCTAATTTTTTCTCCAGGGATTGGATTAATGCATCTCCCTAAATGACTCACTGATACGCAGCTGAGCCAGTGATCAAGCTGTGAAGGGGCCTTGATCACGCACTGGGACTCCAGGTCTGCCCTTCTACTCTAACCCTGGAGCTAGAGGTGCTGTCAGGAACATGAGCGTAGGACGAATCAACCGCTACAGCATTGTGTCATCTGAAGAAGAGGGCCTCCGCCTCACTACCATGCATGGTATGAATGGCTTTGGAAACGGAAAGATCCACACACGCCGCAAGTGCCGCAACCGCTTTGTGAAAAAGAATGGGCAGTGCAATGTGCAGTTTGCCAATATGGACGACAAGTCGCAGCGCTACATGGCCGACATCTTTACAACGTGCGTTGATATCCGCTGGCGATGGATGCTAGTAGTCTTTACTCTTGTGTTTGTTGTCTCCTGGCTGGCCTTTGGCCTAGCCTTTTGGGTTATAGCTTTGCTGCATGGCGATCTGGATAACCCAGCCGGAGATGACAACTTCACTCCATGTGTTCTACAGGTCAATGGATTTGTGGCTGCCTTTTTATTCTCCATTGAAACGCAGTCTACCATAGGTTATGGCTACCGCTGTGTGACTGAGGAGTGCCCAGTGGCAGTCTTCATGGTGGTCTTTCAGTCTATAGTGGGCTGCATCATTGACTGCTTCATGATTGGCGCCATCATGGCCAAGATGGCAAGGCCTAAGAAGCGAGCACAAACCCTTTTGTTTAGCCACAATGCCGTCATTGCCATGCGGGACGGAAAGCTGTGTCTAATGTGGAGAGTAGGGAATCTGCGCAAGAGCCACATTGTAGAGGCCCATGTCAGAGCACAGCTCATCAAACCTCGGATAACAGATGAGGGGGAATACATCCCTCTAGACCAGATAGACATTAATGTGGGCTTCGACAAAGGCTTGGACAGGATTTTCTTGGTTTCACCTATCACTATTCTACACGAGATAGATGAGGAGAGCCCCCTTTTTGGGATCAGCAAACAGGACTTGGAGAGCGCAGACTTTGAGATTGTTGTCATTTTGGAGGGAATGGTTGAAGCAACTGCCATGACCACCCAGGCTCGCAGCTCCTACTTGTCCTCTGAGATCCTTTGGGGTCACCGGTTTGAGCCAGTCTTGTTTGAGGAAAAGAATCTGTACAAGGTGGATTACTCTCACTTTCACAAAACCTATGAGGTACCGTCCACCCCCCGCTGCAGTGCCAAGGACATGGTGGAAAACAAGTACCTAGTCCCCAGCTCTAATTCCTTCTGCTATGAAAACGAGCTGGCCTTTCTTAATCGCGATGATGAGGAAGAGGATGTAGGCGGTGGAGGTAGAGCACTGCCGAACCTCAGTCCAGACCGAAACAGCCGGCATGAATTTGAACGCATACAGACCACCAGGGTGCTGGATCAAAGGTCGTATCGTAGAGAATCAGAAATATGACCTCTACACATTGACCTGAGGGTCAAATTTCAATAACTTTACCAAGGGTAAAAATGCAGAACAATGCAAAGTGCCATAGGAAAAGCTGACTACTGTGAAAGAGTGTAAAGGTAATGGAACAATAGTAAAAGGGACTTAATTGGAAGGAATAGGCAAAAGAGGGAGTACACAGCTTAGAAAATTGTGGTAAAGAATGTCTACAATCAAGGAAAAGGCTAGAGGAATACCTTCTTCCTTTATGGAAACTTGAATCTTTTTCTCACATGGTCATTTTGAGTTTAGAGTGTTAAATGACAGAGCATCGAAAACCTTTATGACAGAACCTTATAATCAAACCTTAGGTGTAAATACATTTATTAGGTAAGTTATGTTTTGTGTGCAGTATCTGTTTCCAAAAACACCTCTAAAAATAGAAGTTGCTATTTCAACTTGTTCTTGACAACAAAGATAGTGTTGGAAGGCTTCTCTTAAGCTCTCTTCGCATTGCTGTGATTTACTGGAACTGCATTCAGTGACACATTGAAAATTTGTGCATCGCAGCATTCAGATGCGATGAGCCGTGATAAAACATCTGACCGTGAGCCACTGAGAACAACACAAGTCAACAGCTTCATTGTAAACCCAATCTAGAGATATAGGCAAGAACAAAAAGAAATGAAACTGTATGGACTCTCTATATAATTACCTAATTCCTCTTACAAGTTAACAAGACCATGATTTGGCTGCCTACACATATGATGACATTTGCAAACACTGTTCTGCTAAGAAGTCAAATAAAACAAAACTTAAACACAATTTCTCAGCAATCATGCTACAGGTGGCAATGTCATGGTTTGTATTGATCTAATTAATCTAATAAATAAACACCTCTTAAAATGCACATTGAAGTGCTCTTCTACTTTTTCAACTAATGTGATAAGCTAAGATAAACTAAACCCTGCATGTTAGCAGTCTTTAAAACTTTTTTCCCAATTCTATCAAGACAAAACTGGTATAAACTGATTACACTTAATGTTCTTTTTAAAAAAAACAAAAAAACAAATCTATGCATATTAACCTATCAGGGGGCAAGCATCCTAGAGGTCTGTGTGAGATGAAATATAATGGCATTGGTTTAATCAGTGGCCAATGCTTAGAAAAACAGCCTGAGATTAAAAAAGCATAATGTCTTTTCCAAAGGTAACTGCTATTGAAATCTATTTAACCAGAGTTAAATTGAATTGGCACTAAACTGACTGTAAAAACCGCACATAGGAAGACTGCTTGATGTATTTATTTGGTCTAAGAATGGGCCTACGATTAATCTAAATCAGAAATCTAAGACTTATCCACTCCAAAAGCACCCATCTGAAATACTAAATGGACAAGCACCATAAGGGTAGCTGTGTCTGCAACACTGTGCTCTTATATTAAGGTTATAATTCTCCAAATGCATAAGCCACCTTCGACACGGCCAAACGTTTTAATTAATTTTACATCAACAGTGGTTTGATTTAACTACTGTTGCTATATTGAGAGCCCATCTTTGTTTCACACGATACTTTAGCAAATTTGCAGGACAAAATATGATTGCTTATTCAACAAATTTATTGTTTATCAAGCTAAAAGCTCAAATACACATGACCAACAGTAACAAAAAAGGGGAAAAAACTGTTCCCCTTTTATGTACTTGATGTTTGCCTTTAAAAACAACACATACTGTAGACAGCTAAATGCAGTTCAGCAATATGTTAATACAATGAGTTAAGACACTGGAGGGAGTTCTGAATGGAAGCAATAAACACTGAAGCACATGTTTTAAATGAGCTTATATTCTCTGTGAATATAGAAGCTTTAATTCACAGATAAAAGGTAAGAGGCTTTGAGCAAGGACAATGACCACAGTTTGTACTGCACTTATAAAAACTTATAATAAAAGTAATTTACCATGATTGATACCAAAGTAGTGGAGTGTAGCCTGGACATAACTTGTTAAGTTATCACTCCCACCTTAATCTTCCAAAATCAGTTCAGACTGATCTAGACAGCATGGGTAGTAGACTCTAAGAAGGAGCTTGAGTCTCCAGTTTGCATATTTAAATCACTTCTAAAACTATATCATGAAATACAGCATAAATCTGTTGACTAAAAGTTTTAAACCAAATCAAGTAATCTTTTATTTGTAGATTGCTATATGGAGAGTAGTTAAAGATATAAAATTATTGAGCATGACAGCTTTTTTTCTATGGCATGGACAATAAGTTTTTAAAATGAGCCCTCGCTCTAGATGCCAAGCTGGAATTTATCATTCAAACCTCAACATGTTTATGTCATAATATTTATAAAGTCCAGCTGAGTTATTACCTCAGTAAAATGTGTCTTTCACGGTCCTATAAAAAAATCATGAAAAACATAAAAGATTATATTTGTGTAAAGAAGGAGACTTAGGCTTCAGCTGCACAGGCCTAGAGACCAGTTGGTGGCTGCTTGGCAACCTCCTGTATCTAAGAAAAAATTAGCATTTCCCAACGGTTGGTGAGTGGTTACACGCTGGCTTTCATTGGTTGAAACTGGTCAAAAAGAGCTATATGCATACAGTCCTGCACTAAAAATCTCCTTGCAATTGCTTTGGTCACTAGCCTTGGTTGCTTGCAGTCTGCATGGAAGACACCAACTTGTCTGCCAACGCTTGCCAACTACTTGAAAAGCAGTAAAGAAATTTTAAAAATTGCAACGCAAACTGCAAATGCATAACAATTTCCTTCAGCGTAAAAGGCGAACGCACTCCGTTTCCAGTTTGCATTGCACTTCTCAATTACCACTTGTTAGTTATTTAGCCAATGTCTGCAGACAAGTTGGCATCTTCCATGCAACCTACTGGCAACCAAGGCAATCTGCTAAGAAAGCAAACACAGTGAGGACTGGTGGAGCACCCTCTTTGTCACCTGGCGACAGCCAGGAACCTCCTGCAACATCTCACCAACGAGTCGGGGAATACTCATTTTTCCCTAGCAACTGATGGTTACCAGAGATTCACCAACCAGTGTCTACGCCTGTTTGGCTGAATGAATATAATGAAACTAGGACATCAAAGAAGAGGAACCATAAAATGGTTGTTATGCTGATCACAATGACTGATATTTTCCTGTCATTTAACTTTAGTCATATGTTTGAGTCTACGATAATTCTTGGTTGTATGTTGCATTTTCTTTTCTTTCTTTCTTTTTTCTTTTTTTTAGAAACATGTAGGATGTAGTGAAATACAAATAGATTTTGTTGGGGCTGATAAATGAAGCATTCTTTACCCACCCTTGAACATTTATATGTTCACTACCTTCTGGGAAGGTTTTGCGCACTGATGTGTGAAGCCTCTGCACCTACTCATGAAATTTTAATGATTAAAAAAGGTGAAGAGTCCACAGCGTCCACGCTACATTAATGGCATTCAATCAATTCAATTTCTACTGAATTTTTTTTTCAAAGATTTCTTTCAATTTCATGTTGCCCACCTGAGCCCTTAAAAAAGAAGCACACGCTAAAGTTTTAGCTAAATATAAACATTTATAGTGTAAAAAAGAACGATGATATTATAAAAAGTGATAATAAGGAGCAGCCGGGCTGAACAACCTACTTATTTTTATACAAAGTTGTTTTGATAGAATACAGCAATCAATATTTATCTGTTTTTACCAGAGCACTACAATAAAATCACACTGAGAGGCTAAAAATGTAATTCTTGTGTTAGTTTTCAAATTTCAGTTTCTGTTGTTTCCTTTCTGCAGATGTTATTGATCAAACAGGTATTTCTCTTAAAGGGATGATTGGAAAAACCTTTGACCTCTGTAGAAGTCTTCCTATGTCCAGCAAAATGTCTACTGGGCTTTCTATTTTAATTCAAAGTCATTAAAATGATTCAATAATAAAAAAAGAAATAACTGTGAATTTTTTTTTCATCTCTTTTGTTCAAAGTGATCAGAGCTGTATTGAAATGTAAGATCCAATTCAAACCCAGGGTTTCCTCAAGCATGCCCTGACATGAGGTAATGCATCACCATGAGAGGTGTGTGCAGAAGAGAGATCAAGCTTCATGACTCCACAGTCAGATAACTTCCTGGGCCTGGGCCAATTATTCAAGAAGGCTCATCAATTAACCACTGTGACACACAAACAACTACAGGGGCCAGAGGCCTTTTGGCCTTGGGGAATTGAACAGGAGGCCGGCAGCTGACTTTGTCATATCAATATGGTAACAACAAATGAGAGATTAGTATTGCTTTGCTACCAAAAAATAAAGGAAACCTGATAGTTTTTCACAGCAGAGAGGTTCATATACCGCAGTAGAGAAAGTACGTGTGTTGATAAGAGCATGGCTGATAGTTTTAGCATCCTGGTATTGTGCATGCTCACATGCTGTCATGACTTACAGGGAGACCTGAATAGTACTGAACATCATTAATGTTATAAGTAATACAGCTCATTTTCTTCCTATAATGCAATGAAATGTCTTCTTTAAAATGTCTTCACTGGTATTTGAGAGGGAAAGAAATTGACTATAAAATTTGAATGATGTAGAGAATTTTTGTAAGGGTCAATTAAATTTGGTTATTGAAAATTATATCCATCCATCCATCCATCCATCCATCCATCCATTCATCCATCCATCCATCCATCCATCTTCTTCCACTTACCCAGTTCAGGGTTGGGGGGGTGGGGCTGGAGCCTATCCCAGCTGTCACAGAGTAAATGGAAGGGTACAGTTTCAGGTCACCAGTCTGTCACAGAGCGAGTTATAGCCAACCATACATAATTATTTGTAGGCTAACTAACACACTTATGAAAATCATTTTAAAATAATATCAGCCAATGTTGTTGCCCAAGTACATCTAAGAATATTATATTATTTGTATCAAATATTTTAAAATGGGATTACAATTTACATAAACAATTTCTGGCAACTGTAAAATTTAAAAATAAAAGGGGAATTTATTAGTTAAAGTTAGACTAAAGACCGTCCTTCAAAGCTTAACAGTTGCATTGCTGGTAGACTCAGAGTCTGCAAAATGGAAGTTAAAAATGCAACAGTGGGACTGTAGGTAGAGCAGGTCACCTACTGATCAGAAGGTCAGCGGTTCGATTCCTGGCTACTCCAGGCTACATGCCAATGTATCCTTGGGCAAGATACTTAACCCCAAGTTGCTCTCCGACCGTCCCGTCGGAGTATGAATGTGTGTGAATGATAGTTAATTAAAAAAGCACTTAGCTTAGCAAACATGGAAGTGCTTGTATGAATGGGAGTGCATGGGTGAATGTAAACATGTTGTAATAGCGCTTTGAGTGCTCTGACTGAGTAGAAAAGCGCTAGATAAGAGCTAGTCCATTTACCATTAGTTATATTGAAAGAAAACATGTATGATATACTCATGTACATAAAAAGTATCATTTCTGTGACAAAGCTAAAATAAAAAGTAAGAAAGCTTATTACCACTGAACTGATATTCGACAGGTAATGAATAATTCTCTGTGATATGCAGGAGAAGTGCGGCCATCAGTTTTTTCACAATAATTCAGGTTGGGGTGAATAAGTCACACACAGTGAGTTACAGTAGCGGGATTAACATGCTGGCCACCGGTTGTGCTGAGATCAGGCTTTGGGTCTCAGCACTAACTGACACTGGGATCACAGAGGCTATGCTGAAAGCTTTTGCCAAGTTGATTATATAACATAGACTGGGCAGTGTATGTCATGCTTTGTACAGCTTAGTATCGGATAGATAGAGTAAAAGTGAAACTTGACTTAGTGATAAACTGTGTTAATAAGTCCCTAATGCATTAAAGCATCATAGATTTTTTTTTTTTCCTATCAGTGTAACATGGGTCGTGGAACCCAGAGTTGAACCTGACACCGAAAATGAGCTGTCTTCAGAGGGCTGGGATGTCAGACTTGTGTGCTTCCTTAGTAGGATTAGACATCAAGAGGTCCTGGATAATTAAGGGCATGTCAGGATAAAATGCAGCCTATTGGGACAGAGAGAGACTCTGACTTCAGTTTTAATTATTCTGAGCAAGTGAAATCCCATTGAATTTTTACTATGCTAAGTATTTTGTGGCCTCCATTTAGCCACCGTAACAAATTGCTAAAATTTTATAGTCACTTATTATTCTGTCATTTTACAAAGTTTAAACACAAAATAATTCCAGGAACAAACTAACAGCCTTTGGGCAAGTCAGCCATGCTCAGTCAGTGCTCAGATTTGTGGTTTTTAGTTCTTGTATATTTGGTAAATTATGATGATGACTTTAGAATATGCCACTATTTACCCAAAGTCAAGGTAAACTGAAAGTACACCCCATGTCAATTCAAATATTTACGTATCAGGACCATAATAAAATTATCTAGTCTTAAATTAGGTAAATGCAACCTGAGATGATCAACTAATGACATATTACCCCATGTCATTATTTATTTAGCAAAAACTGAGCCAAAATGTAGAAGCAGTGTGTGGAAAATTAAGTACAGCCCATGATACAATAGCCTGTAGAACCACCTTTAGCAGCAATAATATGAAGCAAATTCACCCCATGGTCAAACCTGCACAGTCATTACGATGAGGATTTCGACCCACTCTTCTTCACAACATTGCTTCATTTCATTGAGGTTTGTGGGCATTTATTTATGCATAGCTCTTTTGCTGCTGTGCTTGGGATCATTGTCCTGTAGCATGGCCCAGTTTTGGCCAAGCTTTAGCTGCCGGATAGATGCCCTCACATTTGACTCTGGAAATAGAGTCTTGCGATTTGTTCAGCTGCAATCCTGCAAACCTAAGTCAAGCTTCCATGTTCTTTTTAAAGAGAGAAGAAGCTTTCTTCTGGCAACCCTTCCAAACAAGCCATACTTGTTTACTCTTTATCTAATTGGACTGTCATGAACTTTACCATTTCACATGCTAAACGATGCCTGCAGACTTCGAGATGTAGCCCTCGGGTTTTTTGCAGTTTCTCTGAGCATTGCACACTCTGACCATGGGGAATTTGTGAATAATCTTTCTCACTGTAGAATGATAGATTTTAAATTGTTTGGAAATGGCCTTATAACCCTTTCCATATTGATGGAAGGCAAGAATTGCTTCTCTAAGACCATTGCTGATATGGAAGGAGTACTTATAACAGCACTCTTGATTTGACTGTTTTTGGATTAACACCCAGTTCATTCCAAACGCATCACAACATGCAGGATTTCAAAATGTAAAAAAAAAAACAACATACGGTTTTTGTTACTATTTCATTACACCACAGTTCATTCAGTGTTTTGTAATGAAGTGGTTAGCTCTGTCATCAGATCAGCACCTGCTGCCTTTCTGTGTGGAGTTTATAAACCAAAGGCATGCATGTACGTTAGCGGCAGAGTCTAAACTGGCCGTAGGTGCTGATGTAAGAGTGAATGGTGGTCATTGTGTCTGTGTTAGCCCTGTGATGGGCTGTCAACCAGTCCAGGGTGAATCCCACCTTTCACCCAGTGTCAGCAGAGATAGGCTTCAATTTTCTGTTGGCAAAAATATGAAACTACTGTAATTTATAGTCAACAAAAACTGTAAAAGGCATGCTGTAACATACCGTAACTGTTTTTACAGTGACTTACAGTGTTTTTGAAACATGTTGTTGGCAACATTTTTATCACATAGCCTCTTGAGCAGAACACAGACGCTAACTTTACCAACTAATCCAGGGTTGTGTAGGATGCTGAATACCAAAGCTTTGAGTGCCTGCCTCTTCCTTCACACTCACAGTTGCTGCAAACAAAACCTAATAACTACCACATGTATGCTGATAGACAGACAGACAGATAACACGATGATTTCACATCATCAACATATTGTATCTAAATTATGCAAGTTGACAACCTGGATCCCATGGGAATATCCCCTCTGTGACTCCTAGGGAATAGATGATGAAGCCAGCTGGGGTCTGGACAGAGAGATTTGCTCATATGATCATATGATATAAAACGAAAAAAAATTTTTACACCTACTAAAATGTAATTAAAGAATATGAAAGGATGTAAGAAATAGCCTGGCAAGGTTCTCTGCCACCTAGCCCATATAGACCAGTTATAAATAATGCAGGACCAACGTCCCTGTATGCAAAATTGCTGATGACAGTAAAATCAGGGAAAACTGTGTTGAAGAAGCTATATAAAGCTCTTTGGTGTCAAACCACATGTGGCTCCAATCCGTAACCAGCATTTCAATATCTGAAGTATGCTCAATTAGTTGCTATGAGATGGACATTAGTATACTGAAGTTAGATATAAATTTAGGTATTCTATAAAGAGACGCTATGTATTTTTGTGGGCAGAAACAGTTTGTATGCCAAAACAGTTTCCAGTCAGACAAGTGAAAATAAAACCAGTGCCGCTGAGCTGACAGTACAAACTGATCCTGAAATGTGATGGGACTTTATCCAATTACTGAGATGTGTTTTGTAGTCTGTTACCCAAATGGAAGAGACACAACAGCCTTGTCCTCCTACCCACGCTTGTCATCCTGTGTAAAAAGTCCACTGGTGTTCCCCATTAGCTGTAAGCCGTGGCCCCGTACATGTCAAAAGACTTGTATAGATTTAAAAAAACAAGAGCACCGCTGAGCCAACGCTCGGCCCTTTGGGGTTCATAAGGACGGGGGGGGGGGGGGGGGGGGGGGGGGGGGGGGGGGGGGGGGGGGGGGGGGCTCAAAGTGCTGTTCTAGCAAAGTTGGTGAACAACTGTGTGACGTTTGATGAGTATAGCTTGAACAGTACGCATCTATGGTGTGAATTTGAAGATCCTAGGTGAGATCCTTCTTTAGCTATTGTGTTCACTGGATTTTCAGAAAACTTGACCTCTGACCTTAAGCTTGTGGTCAAGGTCGCTGAAATTTGAACTTATCCAAGATTTTTAGTAGCTTCATCTATGTCATGAATTTGAACATCCTAGGTCACATCATTCTCGAGTTGTGGCCAATGTTAAAGCGGAACAGACGCCAACACCGAGGCTGTGACAATAGCTCGACTTTTAATTCAAAACAGCCGAGCTAAAAATGAATGCAAGTGCTATAGCTAACTACAGTAGCATCACTTTCTAAAACCTAGACAGATATAGGATTCTAAAATTATTCTTTTAGGCGGCGTGGTGGCTAGCACTGTTGCCTCACAGCTAGGAGGTCTGGGTTCAAATCCGCCTGGGCCTTTCTGTGTGGAGTTTGCATGTTCTGTTTGTGTGGGTTTTCTCCAAGTACTCTGGTTTCCTCCCAGAGTCCAAAGACATGCAGTTACTGGGGTTAGATTAATTGGTGGTTAGGCGTGAATGTGACTGTGAATGGTTGTCTGTCTCTCTGTGTTTGCCCTGCGACAGGCTGGTGACCTGTACAGGGTGTACCCCGCCTCTTGCCCTATGACAGCTGGGACAGGCTCCCTTGCATGCGCACACTCGGCTATTGAGTGTAGACCTGTGAGAATAAAAAGGTTTTGAGTTTGATTTGGAATGTAGATATGGTTGTAACTGGCCTCAGGTTAGCAGGCAGTTTGTTCCAAAGAACAGGACCATAGTAACTGAAAGCACCTCAGCACACTTAGCTCTAATTCTGGTAAGATCTGGTAGCAGACAGAGATGTACTCCAATCTCATTGTACATCCTGTATAATGACAATAAAGGCATTCTATTCTATTCTACTGGGGGACCAAACCATTGAGAGCTTTATGAACTAATAGAAGGATTTTAAAGATAATTCCATATTGAACTGGGAGCCAATGAAGTGACTTCAATACTGGGTTAATGTTATCAGTGCAGCTCATTAGTTTGTAACCGGAGGTTAGATCACCACAGAAAAATTCTACGTACAGCTGTGGATCATCTACATATGAATGGTTCTTTATGACAGTACCAAGCAGGAGCATGTAAAGGCTCGAGAGTAAGGGAACAAGCTGCCCACTGAAACATTAAAATGTCTACACTTTAGGCATGATGAGAACTAATCAAGAATCTGACTTCTTAAACCAACGGAATCATGAAACCTCTGAATTTCAAAGGCAGCAGTGAGATCAAGTAGAACTAAGACTAAAACTCTCTGTGAATCCCTGTTGATCATCAGGTCACTGATGTCTTCAGTAAGAGCTGTTCCTGTGCTGTGAATGGTTATGAAACCTGATTGACACTTACTGTATCATAAAGACTTTGAAAGATATTCATTCAGTTGTTTATAAACATCCATCCATCCATCATATGGACCAAAATCTCTAAGGAATTTTCTTAAGTTCACCTTGTTGAATCTGTGCTACAAAGAATTAAGGCAGTTCTGAAGGCTAAAGGGGTCCAATCCAGTACTAGCAAGGTGTAACTAATGATATAAATATATATAAATTACTTTTAGTGTTATTTGCTGCAGCTGTGCTTTTCCTATGTACATTGTTTGATATTACAAGGGGTCAGCAAATTTAGAAAGCCTCCACATGCACATATTATTCCCAAAGTAGGCTGCCATAGGTTTGACATGAGATGTTTTCAACCCAATGTGTGTGTCTCTCACTTTATTGTTCACCTTTGTTACAGCTGCTATTTCAGTGGCTGCATCACTGCCCCAGAAAGACTTCCATTTTGAGTTCAAACCTGAGAGAAAGGAGCTCTATGCAACATTAAACGTGCTGACACGTCATGTACCTTACCTTCTCTTTTTTATAGTAGTTGCCTCTAGTCTATCCTGATTCATGAGGCAACGTGACTGGACAACCTGAGGGGACATGAGAGGGCCACTCTCATTTCCTGGCTCTCAACCCTTGGTAATTATCTCGGTGTGCCCAAAGGCCCCTGGAGAGAATGAATGAATGAATGACAGTAATGTTGTGTTAAAAAAAAAAAAAACAGAATAAAGTAGTATAACAGATATAAAGAGCTAATACACCTCAGAAACACAAGCTGTGAAATGTCACAATTATTTAGTTCTACTCTTATACAGGGATCATTATCATCCACCGCTCTGTGCACCCCACACAGGTGGATATTTATGGGTTATTAAGCAATTGGCCCTAATGGATTGGATAAACTGATTACACAAAACACAATGCAATACATAATCCACATAGCTTCATTGTTAATTGCTGCCATTTGGAGATAGTAGATGTTGTTTATCTCATTATAATGTAGCTCAAAGGCATTGGTTGTATTGTGAGAGCTCATAAAATTTTGTTTGAAAAACTAATAAACATCTGAACATGATTGTAAAAATAATGCTTTGAAAAAATTTATGGAATACATAACAGTGTGTGGCTTTTCAAAATTAGATAAGTTGTCAATATAGGCTTCTTTCTCAGTGAAAGTATTTACATTAAGGTAATCCTGAGAGACTTTGAGCACCACAAACTAAACACCAGTGAGTCCCATTATAATGGGATTACTCAATAGCTTACATAGAAGAAAAATAAGAGTCAGCAAAACTGGGTCTGTTGCAGCAGTGAAGTCATGAGAACAGACACAGAGCTGTGACTTTAGTCCCAGTGGTCTCCTCAGGGGTTGACTCAAATCTGTCAGTACCCTCCACTAATGCAGCTCTCCACTATGTAGAAGGCCAAGGGGAAAGGATCATTTTGCCCAAATTCACTTCCACACACGTACACACCTCACAACTTCATAATCTCTCCAACCCTTACCTACTAAGACAACACCAGGACGCATGGATCATCTCTTGCTGGCTGGCACGGCTCCGTCCCAGGACACAGGCTTTGCTCTATCAGGACACCGTCTCCAGTGTCAGACAGAATGAGGGTCTTTGTTGTCATAAACTCAATACAGGATATTCCCTAACAGAAGCAGGTGGGTGGTTTTGATATAGAGAACAGTATCCCCTTTTTTAAAGCATGAAATACAAAAGGCGACAGAGAAACGCGTGTATGAGTAGAATTCTTTTTTATACCAGTGACACTTTCAGCATTGTTCTGAATACATTTTGTTCCTAAAGATTTCCATTTATTCATTTCTATCTAAATAAAGGAACCATTTCAAACTTTGCACACAGTTTCTTTCACCCCAGTAATTTTGTTTCTTTTTGGTTTAATAAGGATGTGAAAAGGAGATAAAGACACATGTTCTGTTTTACTTTTTTCTATGTCAACATTGTGCATAATGAACAAAATCCTGCTGAAAAAGATGGGGACTGGCACACACAAAGGGCTGCAATGAGGTAGCAAATCACACAGCTGAATGAGGTGGTTATGTAAGACAACAATGCATTTCACTGTATGCATGGACGAGACAATCAAAAATAAATCAAACTAAGTTATATCACATATAACGCATGTCATAACCTTTCAAGTGACAGTAAAATTTAATAAAACGGGACATTTTTTTGTCCATATCAAGACAGATTTAGCTAGGGAGCTGTTACAATTTTGTCATAAAAAAGCAACAACAACACCTGCATGTGTAGGGGTAGGGGAAGGGGAATCTATCTGTAAATAAATCAGACTGGAAAACAGCAATCTTGTACTCATAATCCTCCTAAACTTACTAAACTATAAGATTATCAGAATAAATTTATACATAAAGTACCTAAAGTAAAAGCATGCATTAGGCATAAGGCTGCATTTCAGAATTTTATATATCACCAAATAAATACTGATTAATTAATGCGTACATCAGTTTTATATGGTAGTTAGTTTTAACTGATGTAGATATTGCTGAGCAGCTTAATCTCCAATAATAGCATAGCATAATTTATTAGAAGACTTTATATTAATAATATATAAAATATTTATATTTATATCTAATAATATAATAATAATAAATATTTTAATATAATAAAAACATAATATTTTTAAAATAAATGTAGTGGTGTACAAAGTCCAGCATTTCCCTCCAAAATATAGTGGAATAGAAGTAAAAAGTTGTGTATGACATGAATGTTTGAGCATACCCTCGAAAACACCAGAGTTTCCCTCATTTTCACCAACAAAAAAAGCACTGCAAACACCTAACGAGCTAGAATAACTGGTTGTATTAGGAAATGTTTTCTGCTCTTTGGCAGAACAACTTTTTCCCTACCTTCCTTTCCTCCTTCAGAGGAAAAAGGTAGAAACTCTCCGGTTGAGCCTTGACTCTCATCTTTGTAAACAGCGACATCTTCCGCTATTGAAGAGGAGCGCGGCCCGTATTGCCTTCAACCAATCCGCGCAAAGAATACTGAAACGTCAGGCCATTAGCCAATGAACGGTGACGTCTTTTATAACAAAAATGTCGCCCCTCGCATTGTGAAGCTGAGGTTCTGTAAACAAAAGTGTTTTAGCGTACGTTTTGAAAAGCTCAAAACGTCAGGTATGTATCAGATTTAGCACCGCTGTGGGGCTGGAGCTGGGGTTATTTTATTGTGAAAATTATATTTAACTATTTAACGTCATTAGCAAATAGCATCAGCTAACGTAGCTTGGGAATAGCCCGCAATAAGCTTTACTGTTAAAGCGTAAAGTGACTGAATTATGTTTATTTGGTTATTATTATCATTATTACAGTTGTGTGCTAATCACTATCAGGATGAAGGTGGTCAATTTGAAACAAGCCATTCTGCAGGCTTGGAAAGAGCGCTGGAGTGACTACCAGTGGGCTATCAATATCAAGAAAAACTTTCCAAAGGGAGCAACATGGGACTATCTCAACCTGGCAGGTGAGTGATTATGAGTCTATTAAAGTGCACCGATTCGTGTCATTCCTGCTGTTGCTGTAACTGCTCCTTGTGTGTTCCAGAGGCTTTGATGGAGCAGGCGATGATCGGACCATCCCCTAACCCCCTCATCTCGTCTTACCTGAAATATGCCATAAGCTCACAGGTGAGACAAAGCACTGTTGTGCTAAAATTAAAAAAAAAAGTGAATGTGAGAAGGTTCTCTAACAGTGTTGGTTGTTTTGAAAGTTGTGAATTGTCTCCTCTCTTCCCCTAGATGGTGTCTTATTCCAGTGTGCTCATGGCTATCAGCAAGGTAGTTTTATGCTTGATAATACTTATCACAACATGGTTTTTACTGTAAGGAAATGTGAATGATCTTAACACATGTCTTGTCTGTGACAGTTTGATGATTTTTCCCGGGAACTCTGTGTCAAGTCATTGTTAGAAATAATGGATATGTTCTGCCATCGCCTTAGGTATGTTACATTTTTCTAATGCATCTACATGAATGTTAATGAATTTCTTTAAAAAAAAAATTGTCATTGATGCAGGACTGTGTTATGAATCTGAGAAATGTACACTCACTGGCCACTTATTAGGTTCACCTGCTCAACTGCTGGTTAACAAATGTCCAGTTAGACAATCGTGGTCACGATGACCTGCTAAAGTTCAAACTGAACATTAGAATGGGCAAGAAAAGTGATTTAAGTGACTTTGAATGTGGCGTGGTTGCTAGGACCGGATGGTAGGGTCAGAATTTGGCGTAAACATCATTAAAGAATGGATACGTACATACTAGCAAGATGTACCTAATAAAGTGAGTGAGTGTACATTACCAGTCAAAAGTTTGGACACACCTTCTCATTCAGTGATTTATTTATTTATTTATTTTTTCCCTACATTGTAAATTAATATTAAAGTCATCCAGACTACGAAGGAACACATAAATTTAAAAGTGTTAAACAAACCAAAATATGTTTTAATTTTTAGATAATTCAGAGTAGGCACGTTTTACTTTGATTACAGTTTTTCACACTCTTGGCATTCTTTCAGTCAGCTTCATGAGGTCATCACCTGAAATGGTTTTCTAACAGTCTTGAAGGAGTTCCCAGAGGTTCTGAGCACTTGTTGGCTGCTTTACCTTCACTCTGTGGTCCAACTCATCCCAAACCATCTCAGTTGGGTTTAGATCAGGTGATTGTGGAGGCCAGGCCATCTGACGCAGCACTCTATCACCCTCTTTCTTGGTCAGATAGCCCTTGCATAGCCTTTAGTGTTTGCATAGACTTTAGTATTAATCTACGATGCAGAAAATTTTAAAATAATAAACACCAATTAGAAGGTGTATCCAAACTTTTGACTGCTGCTGCTGTTGATCTTGCTTAAAATTTCTCTGCTTCTCGTCTCTTATTGATGCAGCTGTCATGGGAAAGCAGAGGAATGCATCGGGCTTTGTCGGGCTTTGCTGGCAGTGGTAGTGTGGCTGCTACAGGGCTGCGCATGGTACTGTGACAAGCTCCGAGAACTGGGTCCATCAGCCAGCACAGAGGCCACTCTTGGAGCCTGCCAGGAAAAGCTCCACAGTCTGATGAACAGCACCAAGAACAGAGCTTTGGTACACATCGCTCGACTGGAGGATCAAGGTATAGAATAGTGCATGTGGGAGTTTGTGTATAAATCTCCTGATGTATCAGTACAGTATCTTTATAGTTATGTGATGGTGTATAAATTGCTGAAAAGGGTCTATAAGCCTGCTCTCAAAGCTTAATGGCATAGTTTATTTGCCTTTTAATATTAAGTTCCTCTGATTTCAAAATGAAATCAGAAGCCAAAAGAAAAAGGTCAGCAGAAGTAATACAAGAATACCACATATGCTGAAACTGTCAGTTTTGGCGAAATGTTTAATGCGCCTGTTTGTATTGAACATGGCATTTTACAGTGTTTCTGCTGCTCTTTCTCCACAGGTTCCTGGAGCAACGTAGAGCAAGCTGTGCTTAATTTGACAGATGGTCTTGGTAGTGTGAATAACTCAACGCTGCATGCTAAATTAGAGGAGAGCTTGTCACTAGTAAAAAGGTGAGGCTGTCGTGTTGATGCAGACCAAATGGTCCTAAGTTTTAACTTGACAGTTATATAGTTTCATGTAAAGAGAACTACAATCCATTGTCCTTGTGCCAATTCTTAAATTTTCCTCAGTATTCCCATGATGCTGTCTGAGCAGTGTGACCCACCTCTCCATGCCTCCTTCCCATCAATCCATGCCTTCATCATGCTGGAAGGGACTATGAATTTGACAGGAGAGACACAGCCGCTGGTGGAGCAGTTAATGATGATCAAAAGAATGCAGGTGAACATTAAACTACAAAAAAAGAAACTGTAGAAATTCAGCTGCCTTAGACTATTGTTTGAACCAGAAGGTCAAACTGCCAAGTACTTGACTACCTTTAAAGTCATTAAGCAGGATATCACAGTAATTACATATGTTTATGCACTTTTATAAGCATGACACATGTTATATGTTATACTTAAATAAAAAGGGGCAAGCAAGGTACAAATGAAGTACGTCAGCATCCAATAGCTAACATTAGCTAGCCAAATAAGTTTGTTTATACTGTAAATAACATAAAGGTTAGATTGAGTGTCTTGTATTCATTTTCCCTATGCCCTTTTAAAATCAATATAAAATTATTTGTATTGCAATTGTAAACATTTGCACTTGCCAAAGTTTCAGGTGCACATTTACAGATATTTTTACATACATATTTTTTTAGCAGCAGGCAAATGAAATGTTTCTGTTCCTTCAGCGAATTCCTGCCCCTCTTTTTGTCCTGGAGATATGGAAAGCTTGCTTCACTGGCCTCATCGAGTCACCAGAGGGCACAGAGGAGCTTAAATGGACTGCCTTTACATTCCTTAAGGTAAGCTCTGCTTCAGAGAGGAAAACGTAGCCCTCTGCCTCAAGTAACTCGTTATTAAATGACTCTTTTGTGGGGTGCAGTACTTTAGTTTGGAGAAGCATAAAGTTAGTTTATAAATTAACATTTGGTGCAGTGATTTTTTTTTTTTTTTTAAGTATTGCCTCTGAGCTTTCAGCATGAAACTGATTTGAGTGGCAGTATTACTGTCTACACTACACAGAAATCAGCTACACTTTTTTCTGATTCCTTTATCTTAGATCCCGCAAGTTCTACTCCGACTAAAGAAATATCCTCAGAATGACAAAGGACAGGTAAAGTAAATGTCTCACTGTATAATAAATGAACACACAGGCCCAAACTTGAGCATTTGGTATGTAATGTAATAAAACTGTTTCAATCACTGCAAATTTATTTCCCAGGATTTCATGGAGGATGTGAATATTGCATTTCAGTACTTACTTAAGCTCACGCCACTGCTGGACAAAGCAGATCAGAGATGCAAGTAAGTGCCCGTAACTCTCATTACAGCCACCCCGAATCTCATAGCGAGATGTTGTAATTTAGATAAGAAAATAATAAGAAAAGCCAGCGTCACAATGCTGATTCCTCTTTTTCATTTTTTCTGTTTCCTTACACAGTTGTGACTGCCTTGGAATGCTCCTGACGGAGTGCAACAAACTCGGTCTGCTGTCAGACTCAAATACGCTCAGCCTCACTTCAAAACGGTATGAGTTTCCGTGCTATCAGAGCACACTTGATTAGGAATATTTCTGATTTGGTAAGAACTGAGTGGCATTTTATTCACTACATTCATGTATACCCCCTATGCCGTTTCTGCCGACACCCCACCTCCATCCCATCCCCATCCTCTGCCCTTTCCCTCGTTCCCTTCTCCTTTGCAAATTTGATTTAGCACCGAGGACAGGGAGTTTGCCCCCAGGCTAAAAACAGCAGAAAATGCTAACATCCAACCTAACCCAGGCCTCATCCTGAGAGCCGAGCCCACTGTCACCAATATTCTCAAGGTAGAGCACCATAACCTTGTTTGAACTGTACACATTATTCTAATTATCGTACATCAAAATGCAGATGTAATGTTGGTCATTAATTGTCTCCTCACTGCTAAGTAGTGAAGAGAGGTGCCAAAGAAGGTTCAGAGAAAAGGAATTGTTTTGCATGTGTATGATTGTAAATGTGATCCACAACCGGTGAAGCATAATGTATGTTTAGGATCAGAATAAAAGTTTCTTTAAAGGTCACAGAACTACAACACTTTTGTGTAAAGAGCAAATGAGTATATGTTTTCCCTCCTTGTACATTAGACAGTAGATGCAGACCACTCAAAGTCCCCCGAGGGCCTGCTCGGTGTTCTTGGCCACATGTTGTCTGGGAAGAGCCTGGATCTGCTCCTGGCTGCAGCAGCAGCCACCGGGAAACTCAAATCCTTTGCCCGGAAGTTCATTAAGTGAGTAAATTACACAGGTTGTGACAGTGGCAGATTTCAAGTTTTGGAGTTTACGTACAAAATCATTTTTAACTAGATGTTATGTGTTGTGTAAATGTTTTTTCCCCCCGTTTTGTTCCAGACTTAATGAGTTTCCCAAGCACATCAGCGGTGAAGGATGTGAGTTCAAGTACAAGAGTGGCATGTTCCAAATAGGGAATTTCTTCTCTCATTAACATGTTTTTTCAATAAGATACTAACATTGTTCCTCTCATTTCCTTTAGCAAAGTCTGCATCTGTACGGGCCCTGCTCTTCGACATCTCCTTCCTCATGCTCTGCCATGTGGTGCAGACGTATGGATCTGAGGTTAGTTCAGCTTGCCAATGCTCAAGTGCACAGTGTTAAAATGCCCTTTCAGTTTAAGACCACAAGGTGTCCAGAGAGGCCTGTGCAGAACTGATCTGTGTGTAGAGGAAAAGACAAAAATCAGAAGGAAAAAGGAAAATGTGTATTCTTGTGAATCCTAATGTAAAGGCTTGCCCCACAAACCCCAACGGCCCCAGCAAACAACACTCCACGAGGTTTAGGTCACAGAATAGAGAGATATTATGGGCTGTAGGGTATTCTTGGTACCTACTGTCAACTGTACACCCCAGAGGGTGTGGTTGGTGTTAATGAGGAAGCATGTGGGAAATCAGAATGATTTATCAAACACAAATACCAAATCCATTGAAAATTGGTTTGAATTATAGTTTTAATGACAATAATTGGGGAGAGACCTACTTGTGTCTTTAATAAGCAAAAAAGCTTTTATTGCATATTAAGATATTTCAAATGATGTGCAGGGGTTAAAAGAGGAGAAAGAGCCGGTGCAGTGGGGAAGCAGTGAAAAATAACTTGCCTCTAAATAATGAACAGTAGATATATTTTTTCTTTGCGAGCAGGCTGTGATCAGCTGACTTCTGTTGCTGTAGTTTTACTGCCATTTTTTGGAATTTGCCAACTGCAGCCTACAGTATCCTGTTTTCTTCAGTCTCCTTTTCTGAGTGAAGTTATCAGACATTAACTTTTTTCCATCAGGATCAGCTGTACATGTAGCTGGCAGACATATTGCTTCCTGATCTGGTTTTTTTTCTTTTTTATTACATTTGTTGAGATATTTAAAATCAGCTATGCTTATTTTGCCAAAGATATGTACTGCAGTTGCAACTTTATGTACATCTGCATCCATGAACATGTGACAGGGATGAGACCAGAAAAAGGATGTGTCTTGTGCATCCTAGTGAGATTCATACAGTACATGGCTGCCCTGTGTGTCTCCTGTGTGTCCAGGTGATCCTGTCAGACCCCAGTCCCTCAGGAGAGACGCCCTTCTTTGAAACATGGCTGCAGACATGTATGCCTGAAGAGGGCAAGACTTTGAACCCAGACCACCCCTGCTTCAGACCTGAGCCTGGAAAAGTGGAGAGCCTGGTGACCCTGTTGAACAACTCCTCAGAGATGAAACTAGTGTAAGTTGCCAGCGAAAGTGTAATCAGTAAACTGATCCTTTACTTCCTTCCTTTATTTAGTCTTAATGTGTCTTAAATGTGACTAGCAATGCTCTATAACGGTGAACGTCAATTGGTGGCCCGTGGGCCACATCGGCCCACCAGAGCTTTCCATTCGGCCCCCCGAATATTACCGAAATCAAGACTAGGCCAGTGAGGAGGAAAAAATATGAAGAGTTCAGATGCAAAAGCCACTAAATGCTACCTCTGTCAAAAATGAGATGATGATATTTACAGAATCCTTTCTACACATACTATACGCCAGTGAATCATTTCGTGTCCTAACCCATTAAATTCACATTTCTGACTAGTCTGAATGATCAAAAGCCTCAAAACGCCACCTCCCATTGTCCGCAAAAGCCTCCATGTCCCTAGAACCAATCAGAATGCAAGACTGGGCAATGTGACTTCAAGTATTTTAAGCACTGGTGCCCTGAGGAGCCGATTTTTGTTGGTGGTGATCAGATTATGAACACAGCTGAAGGTGAGTCTAACCTTGTTTTGTGTAGAAAAAATTGTTCGGTGATCAAACTTGTGCAACTAACGGAAGTAAAAGTCGTAACGAGATTTCCATCAGTGAACCTGCGGAAGGACTGTTACTGGCTGCCGAGGTACTTCTCGGCCTTTGAGGAGCTCCCGTCTCCTTTGCTGTGAGGGTCTCACACGGTCTGCTCCGGGGGAAGGACCTGGTGGGTAGGTGGCTCAACGGCTCAGCATGCGGGTGGAGGCTGGTCACAGCCCCCGGTATGCGTCCCACACCATTGCCTGTAAAATGAAATCACTGAACTTTACCAAAAGATCCTGATTTTTTTTTTTTTTTTTTTTAAATGCTCTTTTAAAAGAAAAGCATGCAGGCAGATTCAGAGAGTTTTGCATCTGAACTCTTCATATATTCATTAAAAAAAAATCAACATCAAAAACGCCTTCTGAAAAGTAGATTGTGCAGAGATAAACTCGTTGCTCTCGTTAAACATTTTATTGTTTCTCGTGCTCATTATATCTATAATGAGAACAATTGTGGTGTCTCCATAACAACAACTGTCAACGTAACAGAGAAGAACACGTAAGTGCAAGACTTGCACATCGCATCATTAAACATAGTATAAATTCGAAAGGAAAATTGAAATATATAATGATATTATATTACTTAGGATACAGTATTAATTTAATTTTACTTTACGAGTGCATCTGGCCCTCACACTGTCTGCCGAGAAAAAGTCCGGCCCTTGGACAAGTGTAGTTACCTCTGCTCTGTAACCTTGTGTGACAGGCAGGTGAAATGGCACGAGATCTGTCTCAGCATTCCGGCGGCCATACTGGAGGTTCTGAATGCATGGGAGAATGGAGTGCTTTCTGTGGAGGCGGTACAGGTTTGTCCAACTTCACCATTTTTCCTTCCTGTGGGCAGAAAAGAAACTTTCCGCGGTTTCCTGAGTGTCTCATATGATTATCGAGCTTTAACCGTAACCACCCTGACATTATCTTTATCTCAACAATTTTTCTACTTGACTCATTAGTTAACTAATCTCGAAATATTCTGTGGAAACCGTCGAGTAAAAAACTTGCATCATTAGTGACGTCTAATAGGTGTAGTCAACTTCTCCTTTCTTCCTTGTTCCATTCAACTTTTTTGGTTTCATATGCAAAATGGAAGGATGCCCATTTTTTTTTTTAATTTTTTTACTTAGAACTTATCTTTCTTTAACCGTTCTCCTCATTCTGCTAATCACATCCTTCCTCTTTTCTGGGTGCGGTGCTGCTGTCATCACGAGTGTAGAAGATAACTGACAACATCAAAGGGAAAGTGTGCAGTATGGCCATCTGTGCAGTGGCGTGGCTGGTGGCCCATGTCAGGATGCTGGGAAGGGACGAGAGGGAGAAACCGCAGACTATGATCCGACAACTTGTAACGCCCCTTTATGGAGAGAACACGCTGCAGTTTTACAATGAACGGTACAAACATATAAAGAATATACAAACACCAGCGCACATTGGCTCTATACGTCACAAACTGAGCCTGTAACTAAATCCAGAGAAATTTCCCTGTATTGAAATCAGTTTGATTCAGAATCTGTTATTACCTGATTTAAAAGTAACGTCATTTTCTTCCACAATCTCACCAGCGTGATCATAATGAGCTCCATCATGGAGCACATGTGCGCCGACGTCTTCCAACAAACGGGTGCAACTCTGCGCCCCCCAATGGAGGGCCAGGAGCCGATCCCTTACCGCAACCTGCTGCCACCCAAGGAGCCCATCCATATGGCCCTCAGCAAGCAGTTCCAGGCGGTGCTGCGCAAAGGCTGGGTGGACAGCCGAGCTCTGCATCTGTTCGAGAGTCTTCTCAACATGGGAGGTGTCTTCTGGTTCACTAACAATCTGATCAAGGTAGGAATAAAGGGTAGCAGGACCTGCTCATCCAAACAGTGCTAACATTGTTCCATCACACTAATGGGAATGTGGAATTAATGACCAATCTGTTCCAACTGGAACAGAAGATGGACAATTTGTGAAAACATTAAGCTGTTTCTTAACGCAGGAGCTGCTAAAGGAGACGCGACAGGAGTGGGCCAATCGGGTGGTCGAGTTGCTCTACAGCATCTTCTGTTTGGACACTCAGCAGATCACCCTCACGCTGCTGGGTACCATACTGCCCAACCTACTCACCGACTCCGCCCACTGGCGCAGCCTGGCTGACCCACCTGGAAAGGCACTGGCCAGGTAAAAAAAAAAAGCTTAAAAACCCTAAAGGCAGCAGAGGCTGTGGCATTTTGGTTTCTGGTGTTAACTTTCCTCTCCTGATGGCCCCTAAGGTTGTCTGTATGGTGCGCACTCAGCTCTTACTCCTCTCACCACAAAGGCCCCTTCTCAGCTCGTCAGCGCAAAAGGCAGAGGGAAGATATTGAGGTAAAGGTGGATTGTGTTGCCCTTAAAAAAAAGGACTTGTTTAAATGTATAAATACTGATCCGATTTCTTCATTATTGGCTGCAGGACTACAACAGCCTCTTTCCCTTGGATGACACTCAACCATCTAAACTCATGCGGCTGCTCAGCTCCAATGAGGATGAGCCTGTAGCCCTTTGCAGCCCAGGTTAGTCTCCTTTTGTGCCTGGGCTTTAATACACAGTGAAATTATAAAGCTTGTGGCTTTAAGACATTTGTCTGCCAGTCTGAGCTGGGGATGATGGTAAATACCAGACAGTTTGAAAAGTGTTACCTGTTGCAACAAATTACTTCTAGTAAGCACTTCATGGATAAGCTTTGCTTTGTAAGCTGGTCTTCCTCAGCAGGAACCAGTGATTTAATTATCCTGTCGAGCGTCAGCAGGTTCTAACTTGAGCACAGTAGTCCAATGTGATGTTTGCGCTTTGAGCGATTCTGCACTAAATATACCCCCTTCCTCCTGCCGTCCGCATGACTAAATGTTTTGGAAATTTTCACTTGTTTAGTTTAGCTACAGAGAAATTCCTTCCCAGGATGTCTAACTTCACTGTGTTGCATGAGTAAGGAAAAACTGAATGAGCTAAATTGCTGTTAAGATGAAAGTGATAGAGGTTTTCTTTGCCACACAAAGTCATTTAGAAACTGTTCATCAGTGCTGGACGTCACTTTAGATGCATATTTATTTTTCATCTGGAAATTCTTAAATAGCAAAGCTGAAATATTAGTCCTAAGTAATTTTATATGTAGTTGTTTAAAATTTTATAATGAATAAAATTTGTCTTTTGGTGTAAGGAGACATAAGCTTTTATTTTACATTTAAGAGTAACAAAATCAGCTTTTTAATATCATTCGAATGTGTCGTTCCAAGAACTGGAATATTATGTAAGATGGAATAGGAAGGAAGCATTTTTGACTGTTTCAACTTTGCTCAGTAAAACTTTCTGCTAATCATCAACAAAACTTTTAACTTCCCCGTTCATATACTCCTGTTCTTTGTATTGTTTTTGTTTCCTCAAATGACTAAATGAATGAAAGGAAAATGAAACTTGTCAACTCATCTGTCGCATATTCATTTTTATCCTTACAGGAGATCGATCTATGAGCAGTTCACTATCTGCTTCACAGCTCCACACTGTCAACATGAGGGACCCGCTCAACCGAGTCCTGGGTAAGAATCGAGCAGAGAAAACAACCGGCATCTCTCTCCGCTCTCCTCCCATCTCTCTTATAGAAATAGAATGATAGAAAGAACAGTCAAATCTCATATTCTGAATGTCCAATGGGACTAGGTGTAATCACAACATAATTTGAGAAGAAAAATCTTGAAGAATGGGTTTTGTTTCCACACCAAAGTCTATTTAATCTATTTGTGTGGCCCAGCCCACTACAATAATTGGATAATTCAATAACGAGCAGTTTTATGGCCCTCTTTATATTGTGACAAACCAAGCGGATTAAAGATCTGGAGTCGATTCCACGTGTGGCGTCTTGGTGTCTGGAACGCTCCATATGAGGTCCAAAGACATGCAAGTGGTGAAGGCCTTCATTAGGCTGAAAAATCAAACCTACCAGAGAGATAGCAAGACCTTTAGTGGCCAACCTGGTGCATTCTCAAAAAGAGAGAAAGAACTGTTCAGTTTGGCAACAGCAAAATCTTTGAAACACCACAGAGGACGACTGAAGTGGATGATCACAGAATTCTTTTCTTTACAATATCTAATCAAGTCTGTCAAAAAGGTAGGCGTCTCGTCTAGCATCAAAAGCCGTGTTCATGAGTGGAAATACAATGCAGATGTTACAAAATTGGTCAGACAGTACCTCACACTGCAAATGGTTAATGATCCAAAGCATACTGCAAATGCAACCCAGAGCCTCTCAAAGCAAATCAGTGAGATAGTCTTCAATGGCCAAGATGCAACAGAGCGGTTTTTCAGTTACTGATGATGTAACTGAAGGCAAAGAGACCCACAAAGAAGCAGCAACTGAAGTTGGCTGCAGTAAAGTCCTTGCAGAGCAGCTCAAGGGAGTAAACGCAGAATTTGGTGATGTCCATGATTTCTCAGCTTCAAGCAGTCACTGGCTGCAAAGGATTTCCATCCAATTATTAAAAGCTATCAGTATATTGGAGCGTAGACTCAGTGTCTGTGACAGTGTCCTCTGTGGATGCTCATTTAAGTTCAGATCTGGGGAGTTTGGGTGTGTTGGTGTGTGTGTGTGTGTGTGTGTGGGGGGGGGGGGGGGGGGGGTCATTTCCTCCATCCGTTCCTGAGCAGTTTCTGCAGTGTGGTAAGGTGCACTATCCTGCTTGGGGAGACTGCTGCCATCAAGGAGTGTCATTGCAACAGATGGATGTGCTTGGTCCCCAACAATGTTTAGATCACGGCAGAACATTGCATTGCAACAAGACGGGCACTCATCCTGTCAGTGGTGTTAATGTTAGGGCTGATTGGTGTATGATATGAAATTTAGCTGCCACGGTGCTTATCATCTGTTCTCTTCTCTGTAGCCAACCTTTTTCTCCTCATTTCCTCCATCCTTGGCTCCAAGATGGCTGGACCTCACACCCAGTTTGTGCAGAGCTTTATGGAGGAGTGTGTTGAGTGTCTGGAGCAGGGAAGTCGTGGGAGCATCCTGCAGTTCATGCCCTTTACAATGGTGAGTTATGAGCTGTGAGGGGAGAGGCCAGACAGGTGGAGATAAACGAGGGACAGGGATGACTGTTGCATCAGGCATTACTGGGAAGGGTTCAGGAATCCTCTTCACAAGTATTTGCTGTACTGCTTTTAAAGATTAATTGTTCTGGATAATGGGGAGAGGGAATCTAAAGGTCATGATGTGGACACCTTGTGGATTTACAAGAGACATTAAGCATTCCTAAAACCTTCAAAATGTTATGTTTGTCACATACTTTCAGAACATGCGCAGTTTGAAATGGAATAAAATGCCAAACAAACAGAATCAAAGTGTAATGGAGAGAATTAAAGAATGAGCTGATTTAGCAGAACATCTGTTTCTAGTTCTGAGAAAAATATTTCCTAACACTTCTTTTTGATTCTAGTTAAATTTTCCATTAATGTGCCAAAAAACAAAAAAACAGATCAAGGGTCAAAACACACCCACCCTTAAAAAAAGCATGAGCCTTGAGCAACACATACCCGTTGAACTGTTTCTTCAGAAATACGGCCTCTTAGAATAATTCATTGTCTTTTTTGTGTATTTAGGTTTCCGAGCTGGTGAAGCTGCCTGCTCTGGCCAAACCTAAAGTTGTCCTGGCTATCACTGACCTGACTCTGCCGCTGGGGAGACGAGTCGCTGCCAAAGCCATCTCTGCTTTGTAAAGTCCAGGTTTAAATTTACCTCAGAAATAAACTGAGAGATTGACAGATTTATCTCACATCGGTGGGCTAAAAACAGTTTGTAAGAGCTCTGAACTCAGATTCATCGGCCCATTAAACATTGTTTTGATTATTCTTTTATATGTTTTTTTTTTTTTTTAAAGTTTGGAATAATAATTAAAAAAAAAGCATTTGCTTATTCAAAATGAGTTGCATGTATTTTGTGGGTTTTTTTTTTTGGTTTTTTTTTAACCTTGTCACATTATGGTTTTGCCACCACTTTTGTAAGTTTCAGTAACATGATGCATCACCGCTGTCGCTGCAGTCTCTTGAGTCAGAATGGTCACATGCTAGCAAGGCCAACACATGATACTGTGCATAAGGGACTTTGGGTCATCTTTTGAGAGAGTCATGCACCTCTTGCGACACTTCTTCAAGGAAATCCGTCTGGTTTAGTGGCGGAAATAATGACTCCAAAGTCCTTATTTCACTCTTAGTTGCACTTCTCTATTATAGTATTAGCTTCATTGGAATTTTGGGTATCATTTTATTGGCAGTGTGTGCCAGCCTTTATTGCATCATTATGCATAGTAATTCACAAAAAAGTTCATAAAATTTTTACAATTTTTTTTAATTATTAAAAGGCAAAAAATGCAACTGTGTGTGTTATCATTATTAGAATTTTAATAAAATACATACAAAAATACCCAGTTTTATTTAGGTTTTGTACAATGTATTAGTATCCTGTAACAAACCCCCCAACATCTCAAACAGTGTTAAAATGTGCTTTTTTAAAAACTGAGCATTATTCTTAATGGTCAGCCACCTGTGTTAGCATTGCCTCAGCTTTCAGAAAAGAAAATAAATAGACCAATTCCATAAATAAATATATAAATACCAATAAAAAAATAAATACATCTTGTAACAAATCAATAAATAACGCCATGAGCCAAAAGCAGAGTACCACAGTTTTTCGTCAGGACTCCGTGTCCTCCTCATTGCTGTGGTCCAGACTCCTGAGGAAACGGACTATGTCCTGACTAAAGGACTGGAGCTGCACCAGAGTCAGGTGTGCAGCCACCTGGACTTCATATTCCCCTGGTAGATGTAAGGCCACGGGGGGTTGGGTGGACTGCGTTGGACCTTCTGTCTGGGCCATTTTTAACATCTGCAAAAAAAAAAGATAAAAATAAAGAAGGTGCAATATGCAAAAATATGCCAAGACCGGCTCTAATTTATTAGAGTTCTGCTACCTTGTTGTTCTGAATGCCGAGGTCTCTGATATCAGCCATTAACTCGGTCACTTTAACTTTGTTTCCGAGCCGAGGAGAGATGGAGCTCAGTAAGGCCCTGTGCAGCTGCAGACCCTCGTACATCCGCCTCAAGCTGGCCTCCTTACAGAAGGGGAAACAACAGCAAACTGGTCATCACCTCTGCTTTTTATTAACTCTCAAAACATGACATTTCACTCCTAAAGGATGCTCACCAAGGTGACATTTTCTGACACAGCTCTGACAACAGGAGCAGGGGGGATGCCAATAATGGACGCCATTGTTGCAAGCTTTGCATTTTCCGCGGAGTTGAGCTGAAGGGCCTGTGGTGAAGAGATAGCACCAAAGTGTCAGAGAGGAATTTTAAAGTAAACACGGATTAGGACAAAAACCGTGACGGCAGCAGTCAGGTCCTTAAGTACTAATATCACATTCTAAAAACTGGCCCAAGTATATTTGTCCTAATTTTTAATACCGAGTCATTAAAATACAGTTATTTTGTGTAAAACAAAAAGTATGCCAGATGTTGGAAACTTAGTTGCTTTTCAACTTTAAAAAAAAAAAAAATTAAAAGCCATTGAGAGATTTATGTTGCTCCCTTTATCAGTCCATTGGTTTCATTACAGATTAAATTCAGTAAAAAATAAAATAAAATAAATACATGAATGCGGCAGTAAAATGGCCTTTGCGCGGACAGGACGCCGACAGACCCTCACAACTCATGACGCAGCAGCAAGAAAACGTAAAAATGCGCCCGGAGCACTGCATTAGTGTGCATGCACTGTGTCTCACCTCCGTGTGAATGCAGGATTTGTGCGTGTCGGGAATAGAGAGATGGATCTTCTGTATTAACGTGCGACTTCTCTTGACAATCTCTTGAAATTGCGGATCTTCAACAAGTGCGCTTCTTTCCGGCAGAGGTGCGCTGCTGGCGAACGTGGCCATGTAGAGAGGAATGAGGAAAACTGCAAACAAATATAAATGAAACAATCAAAAAATGTTAAGAAATCAGCGGCGTGGTGTTAAAACAATCGCCGTCATTCATCCAGCAGAATGAGTGGGAGCGGATGAGGACAAAAGGCAGAACAAAGCCTCTCCCCAAGCAGCTCCTCTGCGCTGCAGATTTGGGCATGTCCCCCCTTGGGGCTAAATATGTGCATGAGTTGAGAATAGTCAGTGTAATAAGAAGCCCCAGCCAAAAGTAACTGCATTAATTCAGCATAGTGGATATGACATCCTGAGCAGATGTTTAAAAAAAAAAAAAAGATGCCAACATATTATAAATATACTATTAATGAATCAAAACATCTGGGCCTGCAAAAGTCAACCTGCCTTTATATCAGTTAAAAAACAAACAAACAAAAAAGGCTGGAAGTCCAAAGGCTGATCTTTGTAATTATCTTGTAGCTTCCTCTACAGACTCTTTTCGCTCTCTGGTGATGATCGGCAAAAAGGAGAAATCAGTATTTTGTAAGCATTACCTCACTACTCACCAATCAGGATATGCATGGCCCTTGCTAGGAATGTCTTAAAGTATTGACCTCTTGTGTACGCCATCAATGATTTATGGCACATTTATATATCCATAGCTGGGCCATGTAAGGGAATTCCCCTATGACTCAACTGACGGTATTTCCATCGTCGTCAGATGGGTAACTGATTAATTGTTCAATAGTAATTATTGAAAACCCACTGAATTTGCTGAATAGTGATTTAATAATGCCGAACTCACAATGAGAGTACGGCTTTTTTTTTTTTTTAAATAGTTTTTAAAAAATAAAATTTTAATAACGCAAAATAAGCAAAACAAAATTAAAAAAAAATTAAAACTAATGAAAATAGTAATAGAAGAGATTAACTGGATGAACCTGAAAAAAATTATAAATTTAAAAAGAAGTGGAAAGAGAATAAGAAGGCAGTTTATGTCAGTTTCCAAAGTAACAGAAAGTAACAGAAAGTCACATTTTACGAGGAGAAATTCCTTAATTACTGTCGTATCCTGCCGATTGTGCAAACTGTCCTGCTGTCATATATAAATAAATAAAGAGGAGAGGGAAATTGAAAGTATTTCAAAGATTTATTGACTTTTGAAATGTTGGGCTTTTGAGCAGGTGGTGTTGTTTCCTTGTGTTATTAGTCGTGCGTTTGGCTATTGAGTCATCTAATGACGCAGCTGTTTAATTTTAATAGACTGGAACATCTGACATCTTACAAGTACACGCAAAGACCACAAATATCTGTGGAAGTGTAATAATCTGTCTAAAAATGACTCCATGGTGTAGTGGTTTATACACTCCCCCAGCAAGTGAAAGATTCCTGGACGGGGGTTGTGCCACGTTAGACATCCGGTGCAGAAACTCTGCCAAATCACAATTATGCCCACAAAGCTGTTAGTGACATAAGCAAATTTTGTACTGTGGGAAGTGAAAAACCGAAAAAACTTAACAGATGCAACAGTTCCCCCTGGTGGTCTCATCTCTCATTGGTGGTCTCATTGGTGGTCTCATTGTATACTTGTATATTGTCTTATAGTTTTTATACTTATTTGTTTCTTTCTGTAAGCACGAAGTACCGCAGCAATTTCCTAATGCTGTGAACCTGTTCACCCATATGGCAATAAAAACCTTCTGATTCTGATTCTGATTCTGATTCTGATCTTAGCGTGCATGCATGAAAACATGTATGCATTAAGAATATCTCGTGCATGCCTCAATGCAATATTGGTACATCTTTATGATAAATGAGTTATTAAATAAAGTCCATATGTTCTTCGGATTAAAGGTTACAGCTTATGGAAGTTAATGCTGTAATGCTTATGAATGTGGGATCTGTTTAATACCATATATGACTGTAATAGGATGAACACATTGTGTTTTGCCTTTCAGATAAACTTATTTTATATTATTAGTATTATCATTTATTTATTTATTTTTACAAGCAATGTCAAGAGTACGCTGGGCCACGAAAATCTTAAATTCATCTTAAAAATCATCTTTATCTTTGTTGGTTATGTTTATATAAAATATATAAATATACTATGCCATGCATTTTGTACCTGATAATAATCCCATAGGAACCCCTAGGTCCACAGTCTGGTGTGTGTGTGTGTGGGGGGGGGGGGGGGGGGGGGGGGGGGGGGTGAGAGAGTAAGCCTTTAACTGATGCTCTGTTAAGCAGAGCAAACATGACACCATTGCAGCAGTCCAGGCGGGAGGTGATGAAGGAATGCTTGAGGGTTTCAGCTACATAGTCTGAGAGTAATGGCTGGAGACTGGAGATGCTCCTTGGGTAGAAGAAAGCTATTATGTGCTTTTTATTGTTGCCAGCCTGTTCCTTAAAAACATACCACTTCCTGTCTTCATTAATCATCTGGATTTCTGAGCTGATCATGATTACAGCTTTAGGAATTCTTTCATTACTGTTTTTTGGTCCATCCCATCCAAGACTTGCAGACTTAACCTCAAAGAAGGCGTGAATATTATTATAACTTATGAATCACGGTGATTTAATGCATCAAGGCATGCATGAGATATAGTTCATTTATTTGAATTTCAGATAATTAACCTAACCCCACAAGCTGCATGTCTTTGGGCCTATACAGGGAGAACATTCAAACTCTACACAGATCAAGGTGGATTCAAACCTGGGACCTTCTTGCTGTGAGGCAACAGTGCTAACCACTGTTACTGTAAATGGTTGCCCCACACAAACAGACTATATAATATAATAATTAGTCGGCTTCATTACCTTCCAGCTATCACTTGAAAATTGTAATGTCTAAACATTGTAATCAGAGTGTAATCACCTCATAGGTCAGTACTGTGTCTCCTTTGTGGCTGTCGATAGGATCAGTTCTCTTCTTGCTCTAACACTTGATCAGTCGGTGTAGCTCTGATATGTGGCCATGCTTGATGGGTTGTGAAGTAAAGCTGTCAAATCTGATCCCTGAAATCCACACTGGTCTGATCTCCAATCATTCCTATCCGTGAAAGGAGGCATTCATTCACTGCTGTAATCTCGCCCTGCGGCCCGGCAGTGACCCTGTTGGAAACACGATTTGGTTGTAACAGTGGAACAATGTGCTGGACTGCATGGGCTAAGCAGAGAAAGGCTGCAGAGTCACGCCCCGCATAGAGGAAGTGGAAAGATATCTGATGCATCAATTGATTACACTTTAGGTAATATGTCTGTTGTGCCTGAAAGCTTTGTGGTATATTGAATTTTGAATTAGGATGAAAAATGCTTCGCTCTTAATTTAAATGCAGGATCCGCAGGTCAATTGGGAGATACACGGGAGATCACAACATATGTTTAAATCAATGTTTCTTTCTTTGAAAGATGCATATCATGCATTGTAACTTATTTGGCTGCACTGGTACATTAATCCCTTAAAGAGAAGCATTCGCCATGATGCTGAAATTTCTCATCTGTTATTGTGTTTTTCCACTAAAGTGCAGACCTGTATCAGGAACGGCTTCTTACCATAGTTTGTGCAAAGTCAGGAAAATCTGAGATGACGTGCTCTGATCTTCTTCTGAGACAGATTCTGTTTATATTACAAGAACGATACCAGTAATCTCTTTTGAAGGCAGGTTTTTATGGATTATGATTTCATGTGGAGTGAGAGTGATGTTGAGCAAGTTCTGTGAAAGGAGCTGCAACATTTGGTTTATGTGGGATGTCAGCCCAGTCAGGAGGATGCGTGTTAAAAATAACAAGGTAGGTTCCTTAGAAAAAACATGTTCAGAGAGGAAAGAATGAGTTTCAGGACATGATTTCACATCACTCCCTTGATGCATGATGATACATGATGATGATGATGATGTAACTTGTAATTTAATATAAAAAAAAAAAACCTGACTTAGTCATAAAGAAAATGTGTTTGTGCACAGTGACCATGTGGATTTGGTCTGACATCTTGTTATTGCATAGACCAAAAATCTCTTCCATGTTACACTCCAGTCTGCAAATCTAGAAATGTCAGTAATAACTTTTTTGTTGTGACTTTTTTGGACATCATAATTTGGAGCATATTTGCATTCATATATCAAATAACCAACAACTTATATTTGATTATTACAATGAAAACTAGCCAGCCTAGGTATAAATAAATATGTATGCATAAAATAATATAAAGATCTTAACTTTTCTCTTCCTGAAAATAAGCAAATTAACTTAAATTCACAGCAACAACCTAAAGGCTGTGTGCCCTTAAGTGTCTAAGGGCCTGAAGCAGGTATATATATATATATATATATATATATATATATATATATATATATATATATATATATATATATATATATATATATATATATATATATATATAATTACTTTGGTAATTTTAAGCAGTAATAACTTGATATTTCAATGTTATTACCTTTTTGTTTACACTTTACAGGGCTGTAATAGGAAGGAAAAACTATTGAACTAAACAAAATTTATAAACTACAAAGTGTAAATATTTACCCTAAACATTTGTTTTTTACTTATGTGTAAATAAAAAAAGCAGTTTATAGGGGTAAACTGCAACAGTTGGCAATCATAATAACAATTCTGTTGAGTCCTTTACAGGAAAGAAAATTCAATGGTGGCTGTGTATCTTTTTTTTTAAATTAATTATTAATTAATTATTTGAAGTATTTATTAATACTTCACAATATTTTACACCTATTTCACAAGATGATAAAGTTGCAGAAACAGTCATTCAATTTCTGTTCTTACTCGTTTGCTTTCCTGGTTGCTGTTCTGCAATCATATTTTCATATTTTATTTATTTTATATATATATATATATATATATATAGTTTATTTTTTGTTACAATGGTATAGTACAAAGTGTTGGACTGGGCCCCTTTGTGTCTCCTTGTGTCACACATGTCTCCTTAGAGTTTATATTCATGTCTGTATTAGTGCCATTTGGCTATTTCCTGCTTTACTTTGACTATTGGTTATCCCTCCTCCCAGCAAGACGTTTCTGGGTTCACAGAATAACGCCGTATGAATGAGGTGTGGTTAAATGTGGCTTGGAGTCAGCTCTGTGTTCAGTAGGACCAAAAAAGATCTGCATTCATGCCAGTCCATGCATGCAAAATGTGGTTTGCTGCCTTCCCCGAATGACACGGCCTCCAGATGGCAAAACCTGTATATCTTTGCCTTGACAGATGCTCCCCCCATACTGTCCACTGATGGACCCCAATACAGTCACAGATGTTGGCTTTTAATCTGTGCTCCAATAACAAGTTGAAAGACATCTCTTCCCTTAAGCCTGGAGAGTTTTCATGATTTCCAAACAGAGTTTCAGTTTCTGACTGATCAGAAGGCAGATGTTGTATTTTTCTTGGCGTGGCAGAGATTTAACTTAAACTTGTGATTTCCGGAAGTGTCTCTGAGCCCATGCAGTGATTTCCACTACAGAAACATCTGTTTTTAATGCAGTACTACCTCATAGTGGGTTTCAGCATTGTCTGTGGTGTGCAGAGATTTCTCTGGATTCAGTAATAGTTAGTACCATAGATAATGAATGCTGACGTTCATGTCTTTTATCTAATAAAGTTTATTTAGCCAGTAAATTCTAATTGTAATGTGGAAACATGGACATTTATTTTCCTCACACTTACACACTTTCCACCGCAGGGGGGAGCTGTGTAGCACAAAACGAAGCTGGGACCTTGAAACAATGTCTCCTCAAAGTCTCTTCAGATCAACCCCAGAGAACGCCAAAGAAAGAAGAGCGCCCCAGAATATTGACACTTACCCAAAGGATGTCCTTGGCATTCTCCTCAGATAAAGTCTCTAAGGTATCACTTACCTTTTTGGCTAAAAGAGAAAATCGACGGGCGCCCACTCAGGTCCTCACTGGGGGGACTCTGTGTGATCTCAGAGCCTGGAAACATTTTCACCTGCAACCCAACCCCAAACAGCGCTGTGCTCTGTGGGATTGGATGAGTCACCTTATCCCCTACTTTGTGTCCCATTACCTAGCACTTGTAATGCTCACACCAGTGTAACGTGTCCAAGGTAGCAGGCGGGGCAAGCTGAGCTGGCCTGAAATTTAAATTAACCTCAGCAACATTTCTGTGTGCATGGGCAACGGGTGTTGCATTACCGGCACCCTCACAACCCGCCATGCACACACGCCTGTAGTACATAATGGGGAACAAATGAATGCAAACACACACACACACACATACATTAGCTGAAAGAACTACTGAGACACATCTGCTACTAGTTTAACGTGTATCTCCTCTAGCAGTTAGACTCCCTTAACAGTGGCTGGTTTCAAAGCCACCCTGAGAGTCTGTTATCAGAGGAAAGAGGGGAAGGGAGAGAGCTGTTTGTGTGTGTGTATATATGTGTGTGTGTGTGTGTGTGTGTGTGTGTGTGTGTGTGTGTGTGTGTGTGTGTGTGTGTGTGTGTGTGTGTGTGTGTGTGTGTGTGGCAGGAAATGTCAGAGGGAGGTTTGCCATCTATTTTTCAGCGTGGCTGAAGCTCCTGCTCATCATGGGAGGCTGTACCTGAGCTTCCTTAAGATTAAACCCGCAGAGATGATTGTTTTCTGTTACACATTCTTGAAACTCAGGAGCACGAAGCCTGTTCCTCAGAAACTTTCAATCTTTTCTAACGCTTTTCTTAAAGAAATGGTTCACAACATTTGCAACGACATTTTTCGGCCTGCAGCCCATTAACTTAGCTTGGCAAAGCAGTAACATGACTGTCTAAAATGTGTTTACCGGCAACTCTAATGTTCACTGTTTAACTCTGGAACTGTTAACTGTCATTTCCCCATTGTGGGATCAATAAAGTATCATCATCATCATCATCATAACTTCCTGGTGGAGTAGCTGAGAACTTTAGCTTTTGTACAGATAATAAATAAATAACTTTAGATAAGTATTAATCCAGTATTAATCTCTAATCCTTATCAAGAAAGTGTATTTCCTAAGTTGCCAGACTATTCCTTACAGATAAAACGCTGCCTTTAGGAAAGAGGCGGTTTGAGAATGAGTTGGAACTGTCTCAGAGTCCACTGCAACTTCTGCGGACCATCACTGAGGAGCCCAAGGGCATTTGGAAAGTGCTTTCCCCAAGCAAGAGTAAGCTGGACTGCGGAGAGGGGGGCAGATGATCCCCTGTGGCTCTCCCTCAATTTCTCCTCGAGAACTGGGTCAGAGAAGATGAAGGGTGCAGTCCCCAGTCTTTCTGCTCAAGTGTTTTTATGGCCACCATAAATCATTCATTGCTCCCGCTCTGCTCTAGAGGCATTTGTGTGTCCGACACAGGGAAGCCCTTGTTGACAAACCATTCCCCACATCTTCGACATCAAATTTCATTATTCAGCGCTGCACTGAGCTATTCTTACCTTTCTATACCGGCATAAAGGAGAGCACATCTTAGAGCATGGTCCACTCACAAATACATTACCCTTTTTGTGATTGGTTTGTATTGATTTAATCAAAAGAGACACAAATGCATCCTCCCGTTTGCCTTGCTCTGGTGAAATCGGAGATTCACTTCCCTGGCAGCTCTTTAAATGGACCCAGCAGGTCACGGCCTCATAAATGTTATTTTGAAAACCCGTGCCAGTGATCACATCAGACAATATGGTTGCTACAGGCACCGTGGGAGCCTTTTAAAGGCTTGAGAGAATATGAAAAACAGCACAAAAGCAGATTCTAGATAAACTGGTGTCATCACGACGGATTCCTTTGTGTGACGAGATTAAAGCAGCGCATGTTTGCTGAAGGGCTTTTCCTACCAACTCTGAATAACCAGCTTGGCTTCTTGGTTTCCCAAATCAACTGCTACTGGCAAGGAACACATCGATCATTAGCATATTATGTTTTGTAGAGATCAGGTGAGCATTAAATGTCATGCTTTTGCTATCAATTTTGTCCTCATATACCTTTAACAAGCAGACTGACATGGGCAGACGTATCAGAACTAAGCAAAGAAGAAAGGATGCCTCTTTATGGGCTGATACAGCCAGATCGAATTCCTACACACACAGCGTGTGTTGATTTGACAGGTTAGGGTGTAAACTAGCAGGAGTTTCCTCCTTACATACAGAGCCAGTTGGAGGTTTTCTCTTCTTATTGGTATGGTGCTCTGGTACTGTAGCTGCTATCAGAATCATCACAATATTCCTTCATCGTGCATCACATGCATCAGCAGAGAGAGATGAGGGGTGATGCAAAAAAAAAAAAAAAAAAACAACAACACTTCACTTATATTATACTGATGAATACTGTAAGGACTTTAATGGGAAACAGCTGTACATGGAGTTTCATTTTGTAGCGTCGCCTTGTCCCACTCTTTGTACTGCTCTTTGATGCTTCCTCCTGAATTGTCTGTTTGTGAGAGAGTTACATCAAGGTGCATGCACCACTGGATAAATTCTATTTGTATCCCATGTTTGGACTTCAAGAAAAAGATGCCACCGCTTTTATTTCTTTAGCGCGGAGACTAAACCATCAACTCAGCCAACGAAAACTCCAAATGGGCTGCTGAAACATGAAATATTCATCTGGGCTTGGTTGCGTGGTTTTCTTGCAGGCACATGTTTTACTGCCCAACTTGGCTCTGTGACAACGGCTGGGCAATACTTCAGTCCTGTTTGTTGTGAGATACCATTTCAGTTCCCATGCAAAGCTCCAACAGCCCTATACCACAGTACTAATGGTGGAAGATTCCTCTGACTTGCCCTGTCTGCTGGGCAGTGACTTGAGATATTCCAGGTGTCTACGTGCGTCCTCCTGATTAGCCCTTACGTAGTAGACAAGGTAGGAGATGACCATGGTGAACCAGCCAAACATGACAACCAGCATGGCCACATCTGTAGTCCTCTTCATCTCCACGCATAGGTCTATGTCAGGTGCCAACAGAAAGGCAAGTCCTTCAACTCCTATTTTCTCAGGATCTGAAGTCTGGCACACAATGCCTGTCAGTGATGCAGGCTCCAGGTCCACATGAGGCATGGCCATCTGCAAATTGCAATTACAGTGCCATGGATTGTTTGTTAGGTTGGCGCGAGCTCGCAGGCCCTCGAAGGCGTCTGGGGTCAAGTTTGCTAACTTGTTGGAAGAAAGGTCCAGGAACTGTAGCGAGGAGCCGAGGCCTCTAAACGCACCTGGTTCTAACTGGCTTAGTTCATTGTGTGACAGGTCTAGTTCAACCAAGTTGGTTAAACCTGCAAAAGCATTTGTTGGAACTGTGGTGAGGAGGTTAAAGTCAAGGTAGACACGCCGTGTGTCGTTGGGGATGTCCTGCGGGATCTCTGTGAGCTGCAGGTTGCTGCAGCGCACCGTCTTGCCGCCACTCTCGCTCTCGGAGCAGTAGCAGTTCTTGGAGCAACTGGTGGCAGCATGATGGAAGCAGAAGGTCATTAGCACCAAACTATGCAGCAGCAAACACATGACCACCGAGTGGCGTAGTAGCCAGTCTGCAAGAAGGGACATTGTGGGATGCGGGCATGCTCCAGGGAGGACCACCTCAGCTGAGGGCTAAAATCCACATCAACCTCCCCAGTAACTGTTGAACCTGTAGCATAAAAAGAACAGAAAGTCATAAAGGCTGTGGGAAGACTACCTTTTAATAGAAAGAACAGCTTGTATAGTGAAATTATTTTCTTTTGTAAAGCACTGATGATTAACAATGTTCTTCAGAAGTAGTGGTGCTATTTAAGGGGCCAACAGTAGCTCGTCTAATTGCACTGTGGAGGCAGCGGGAATACTGTACTCTCATTTCAGCATGTTGCCAACTAGTAGCAACTGGTATTTCCAGGAAACTCCAAGGATCAAACATTCCCTTCATCCCAGCACAATAAACAAGCTAAGAAAATACTTTGGTGTCACTGTGCCTCTTTTATAATTGACATCCCTGCAGTGCAGGGCTATTTCAGTACACAGAGACAGGCATTAACATAGTGCTGCGATACAAAAGGGAAGAAAACATTCCAAACAAAACAGAAATCCACCTAAATTTTAGGACTGTTTTTGTTGTGTTTCCAGATTTTTTTGATATTCAAATGTTCTAGTTTTGCACCCTAACCTAACCCCTACTCCTAACCCATCAGGTCATTTATTGAGAAGTGCAAGTAACACAGAGGTAAGAGCTTGTCTTTGTGTCCTCTAAATTATAAAACTTTAATATTTTGTAGGTAAGCCTTTGAAAATAGTAGGCCAACCCACCTTAACACACTTCATTAATAGCTGATAAGGGCTTACTCCTATCCTGTTACTAATCCTCTTCAGGAAAAACTCCTTAAGTCACTGTAACGTTAGCGCTGGCCACCCAATCCTTTTTCTGGGGTAAATGCTAATGCTATAAACAGCACCAAGAACAACCAAACAGACAATGTGATGATCTGTCTTATTTAAGACAAAGAGAAAGAAGAATTCAACCACCTTCTTAATTTCTCCAAAATGGTCAGAGACTGGGCAAGATCCACTTACCAAGATTAAAAATGAAATCGATCTCTAAGTACCTCAAAGTATCACATGACTGGGGGGGTCGAGGACAGTGAGTAGTGGTGTGTGGCGTGTATATGAGATACAGCTAAAACCCTCACTGTACACTTGCTTAGGAAATGCCTGCCAGACAACCTCAATAATGAGCCATTTGGGGAGATGGAGACTGATGCAAAGCACAGATGAAGCTGGTGCCATTAAGCACTGACTGCTGTGGTTTGCCTCCCTCAGATATGCTATTTATCCATCTTCATCAAGGCCAGGCAAAGCAACTTTCAAAGGATTTCCCTCTGCACTCAGTGGCAGCAGGGTGTACGAGAAAGTAAAACAGCACGACAGAACAGCTTAAAACCCAAAGAAATGAAAGGTCTTGCATGGGTAGTGTTATGCTACAGTAAAGGCAGTACTTTTCTCATCACATAGAATGCCAGCCTGGTATTTGGCAGAGAGATAATGGGGGAGCAGAAGTAAAGAGCTGGTGACAGAGAAGGGGAAAGCATGTGGGTGAGATGGGAAATTGGACACACGAGCACAGGGCTGTAAGAGAAAGAATGATATCAAGAGGATTTAAAGAGAGGGGGGGTAACATTACAGTGACAGCACGGAGGTCACTGCATGACACTAATGAGATATCGAGGAAAAGGGCAGATGTTGGTAAGTCAAGGAGGCAGCTGACAAATACAGCTGGCAGTGAATGAATAGGCTGGAGAAGGAAAAAGGCAAGTGACACTTGTAAATGAGATAAAGACAGAAGACGTGGTGGAAGCTGGATGAGTAGCAGGGCGGGGCACCGGTCTACAAAAAAATTAATAAATAAAAATCATAAATATGTTTGCAACAGATGACACACATGCAGTCAGTGTTTCTAAACTAATCAATGATCTCTCTGATAAATAACTATGCAGCTGACATTGTATATAAATGCAACGTCTCTGCAGCCACAGGTCAATCTGTCACTTCCTAAATTCACTGCTGTCAGGCCTGCACACTCTCTGGCACCATTTTAATGAGAAGCAATAAAATGGACACACACTGAAACATCAGAGTCATTAATATCCAATATATGTTAGTGTCTATTCTGTGTAGTCTTTTTTTTTTTTTTTCATAATTAATGTAGCCTTTTTGTGGCAGCTGTAAACATCTTGTAATTTTTAAATAGGCTGACAGTTATTTGTGAGGGGGCTGGGTAACAGCATCCTTGACATATTTAACATGAATCTATCCTTTTAATGCAGACATAATAATATTTCACCGCTTTCAGCTCAGTCCACTCATGAACCCTTACCTCAGTGCAATTCTGGATGGGCTCTTCTGGCTCCGTACAGGAAAACACTGTGCTCGGTAGATTTCCATTCCCAAATATCTTTTTGACTTTACTTAGAGAGCAGTACAGTAAACAGCATTACTGCCAAGCAGCCAGCTCCTCTGGCAGTGTAATGGCTCTTACTCTGTGGTAGAGATTAGAAAACTGTCACTGACTCATCCTTAAGATTGACTTTAAGTTTTATACCGATCCCATTAGTTTCAAACTTTAATTTATAATAATGAAAACACCAGCTGACGTCACAAGATCTAAAATCAGTGGCTTAAATAGGGTAGCAGCTCCTGCCGAAATATCAGTTTTCCTTATGTCCACGGATCTGGTTAAAATGAACTACAATGAGATAAAAGCGATACCTCGTGGAACCGATACCCTTGTTAAGTTTGTCTTTCATCCCGTTTTGAGTCAGCACCATTCAGCGCTCGTTTCCAGCAGCAGCCACGTTTGAAAACGGCAAACAGCCCCCCCGTTTTCCCTGTGTATTTTTACGGATGAACCGCATAAATTATCACAAAGTAAGCACATGCATTTTGGCAAACGGTACAAATACTTACGTCTTTGCCGCTTTCCCTCTCCCTTCCATCGTGCGTTTCTAGGCAAGTGTCCAATAATAATATCTCCCACCAGATCAGTTCGCTTTCCATCAAGCGGTTCGTTCAATATTTTGCTTCGCTTCCAGTAAGTCCTCCTGCAGCTCGTTAAACTTGCGGAGAAAGCCGCTCTGGAAACCACGACGCGCCACTGGAAATGCCCCTGCACTCCAGGGCTCACTCAGAGCAGCCTTTTAGTTTCCATGCAACCAGAAAACTAGGCAACATTGCCCAAGCCTGAGCGACCTGGCAAGCACGCAACGCGAGGGAATGACTTTCAGCGACGGCGGTGTCTCACAGACTTTGATCCAAATATCTGACAAAAAAGATATTGATGCACAGGCTCGTTGCGCGCAGTGCATTTACGCACTGGTTTGACATTATATGCAGCTAGAAGCTGGGTGCCGTGTGACTGATTCCATTCATTCATTTGAATCTGTTGATTTGCTGAGAGTGACTTGAGTTCAGTGTGCATGCATCAGGTGCGAGCAAAGCCAAACGCGTCCCTCCCACACCATCACACACAGACGCAGAAATGAGCTCATGCTCAAACATGGCTCGGTTGTGCTGGCAGCCTACACTAATCATGTTTGATCTGAAGCTTGTTGTTTCAAACATGCAGCCTGGCTGCCAGCGCTGTGGATCTTTGGCTGTCTCCAGTCCCTTTTTCCTGCCTGCTGCCACCCGATAAGGATGTCCAATCAAATCCACTATAAAAACAGACGTGCATGGGCAACAGCCTGGGAAAGTCTGCCAAGCAGCTAGTCATAAGGTATTAATGGAATTAAAATCAATAAAGTGGCATACTTCACCCAAACTCTCCCTGGTGCTCTGGAATAACAGAAGACATTTGATTAAGTTTTTTTTCTTTCTTTTGTTGAGGTGTAAAACAACTTTCTTGCAGTGATGAGTGAGTGCATGCTGTGGAAGAAAGTCAAGCATAAATAAAAAGAATATTGGATTTATTTGACTTGAAATACAGCATTTTTATGCATTTATGCACTGCTTTTTAGTAGCATTGTGGAGCAGTTAGAGATTTTTTTTAAAAATCACTGTTTTCCAACATATCCTTTTTAATATTCCCATCCCAGTGCCTCTTTCGGGTTTATAACATATTAGTCATTGTCTGGCCGTAGATTTTACTTTAAGATTATTAAGGGACAAGTAATTGTTTTTCTTATGAGATTCAGGCCAGATAAAAGCATCATAATATCTGTGGGTCCTCATGAGAGATACATGAAGGTGGCGTTCACTGCTGCTGCTGCTCCTTGTGCAGCCCAGACATTATGAGACTGCTCTTGTCAATTAGACGAGGATCAGATAGGTGGAAAAGCATATGACAGAGAAACAGCAGAAAATAGGATTACTTTCCTCATCGACAGAGGAAAGTGCACTGGCAGTCAGTCTTTCTCAGCTTAATCAGGTTACTTCAAATGCTCCACTGTGGTTGGCAGCTAGATGGTGTATTAAAAACCATGCATCAGTCCTGACAGAGTTCACTTTCAAGTGGAAGAAAGTTTCTTTTCTTTTTTTTTTTTTCTATGTTACTGCTTTTTTGTTTCAGTCTGTATCGCTCAAGCGTCCTCTGCATTACCCAAATACCTGTGCAGGTGGCATACCTGCAAGCTAACATTAATCCATGAAGTCAAATTGCTGAGTGAGGATTTGGCTGAGAAAATGCTAGCACCAAACTTTTTACAATGTCACCTCAAGAGGGTGGGAATGTATTTTATTTTTTTTTAATGTACTCTGTATTCCAGTGGAACAAAAGGACTCATATTAATGAGATCTCACGCTTTCCTTCTCATTTGGCCTGCTCACACACAGTCTTACACATGCATACATATGTAGCTAAGCACGCAGGAACACGCTCGCACTCTCTCTCGTTCTCCCAGGTTACTCCTCATCCCTGAGCAAGATCAAAGCCCTGCCTTGTCTTTGTGAATACAACATTAACCTTCTTTATTTATTTATTTCCTTGCCTGTCTTGAGCCTTTTAATCAAAAGCTGTGAGAACACTGTATTAAAAGGATTTCTCGGCTGCTGAGGTCACCTCACCTCATTTTCTCTGTGAGGAGTCTTGTCTTTGAAGTCTGATATTATTGACATTAAACAATAGGGTGCCAATATGAAAGTATTGCAGATATTCATTTGTGCCTTCGCCGCTCGGAGAGCTCTGGCTGCCAGAGCCATTTCAAAAGCTTCTAAGTGCAAAAATGTGGAGTCTTGAATCTCACTATAAAAGCAGGTTATGAATGGTTTTATGCTGGTATGTTTGGATAGGTTGATGTTGTCTGTGTTCATAAATTTTATTTTGATATGCTTCAGGGCAGTGGCTGGCACTTTCAAATCTGTGAGTAGGGGACCCAAAAGAGGTCATGAGAGGAAGCTATTGGTTTAAAGATGTTTCTAGGACAGAAAACAACAATCTGCATGTACCTTTTTTTTTTTTTTACCTCTTTTTCAATAATACTGCATATGTTCAAGTTCTTTAGGGTTAACATCAACTGATCAGAGTGACAATGCTGAGATACTGATCCCATGATATCAACCATTGTTTCCGACATGCACTGTATCCCTAATGTGTTTTAGGCTTCAGCGCCCTCACTTTTCATTCACTTTGAATCAGGTGACATCAAGTGTTCCTGAACTGAATTGTGGATCTGTTGCTTTGCTTTGCTTGTGTTGAAAATCCAGCACAGGTGTCAGCCAATTAAATCATGTTTATTCTCCCTCTCCTCACCCCCAACCAGCCATGGCGGATGGCTGCCCCTCCCTGAGCCTGGTTCTGTGGGAGGTTTCTTCCTATTGAACAGGAGTTTTTCCTTCCCGCTGTTGCCAAGTGTTTGCTCCTAGGGATCCATTTGATTGTTGAGTTTTCTCTGTAGTACTGTATGGTCTTTACCTTACTATATAAAGCACCCTGAGGTGCTGTGATTTGGTGCTGTATAAATAAAACAGAATTGAATTGAACTGAATTATTCAAATGCTCCAGTGCAGCCATTAGCCAATACTGAGAGAGTGACATGGTTTCACCATGCAGTTCAGCATTAAAATGAACAATCAACCTGTTGTACATATATGGCCACTAACAGGTAGCTAACTTGGCTACATGCTGATTGAAGCTTGGTCAAGTTGCCTTTTGATGATTGGTTATTATTGCTGTGGTGATCACACCAGCAAAGACACCCCTCCAAACATCAGGAATGCCCACAGTCAAGGACTGAAACAATGCATCAGAATTCTGAATAAGAACAGGATACAACGTTTTCAGTTGGTACCAGATACCACAGCACACCTTCAGGGGTCTATAGTGCTTTGATGGGTCAGGACTGTTGCTGTAACAAAAGGTGGTCCAACACAACATTAGGCAGGTGGTCATAACATTATGCCTGATTGATGTATAAAGCTCTGCATGGACAGGCCCCTGAGTAAAAGCTGCTGAGACCTTATCACTGCTGATCAGGGTCTCTTAATTGTTCCACTCTTTTACTTTAAAACCACAGGCGATCACACTTTTGAGGTTGTGGTGCCCAAATTTTGGAAAGCCCTCGCTCAGCCTATCAGATCGGCTGAATCTGTTGTTTGTTTTAACCGACTGCTAAAACTCATTTTTATAGGTTAGCGCTGCCTCAGTCTTTCCCCCATTAATTTAGGCCACAGTTTATATTTATTTGCATGAATGGAAGTGTGTATTCTGGACTGAATGTGTGACTGTATAGGTTATTATTAATAAAATGTGTGGAGAAAAAAAAAGGCTATCAGCTTGAGCTGCTTACCATACACTCTGAGCTTTATGTCACAGACTTACAGACAGAAAAGGTTGGGAAATAAGGTTGTTTAATATAATAAAACACCTCAGGGTACGATTACATTCAAGAAGTGTGATTAAATAACAAAGTGGCATCGCTGATAGTAAAATCTTAAATGTTAAGTTACTATAGTTGCCTGCAGTTGCCTGCAAACACAGGATAGAGGTGGTCTAAGCTGCCCTTTTAAACTAATAATAATTCTTAGTCTGTCACTGTATTAACAATGACAGCCAGGGAGGGGTGCTTACCTTAAAGGTCATGTTGTGGACCTCCAAGGACACAGCTGGAAATATGATGGTCAAAACATGACCCAGAAAGCAAGCTGAGGGAATAAAAACTGTATTTTGGTGCTGTAAATGTTAGACGTTTGCTGCAGGTATTATTTTCCTCCCTAAACACTGATGTCTTTAAAGGTTACAATAAAGCGTGTTAAAGGTTTAAATGTTGAGTGACATATTTGTCATATCAGCTCCCTCTTCCTCACACGCAGCGCGGCCTGAGCTCCTGCGATTTTTGTTTTCTACCTTCAGCCATTCGCTGGCAGGCATTTCATCTGTCACACGCCTGGAAATTGACTGAGCCAACATATTCACAGTGGACCTAAAGCTGTAATTTTGTTTTCATTTTAGGTCATTGTCATCGTTTTTTTTTTTGTTTTGTTTTTTCACGAGTGCTTTCATATCCCGTTACTCACAGGAAAATAAATGGGAGAAGTCTTTGCCAGGAAATAATTACCCACACCCCTGAGGTGAATTTAATCAAATTTAAGTAAAATCCAAGGAAGAAAGCTGTCTAACGCTTACTCCTCATAAACAATGTTCGGTAGCACTTTATAATCCAGCCTGCAACCAAGGGTGAGATGTCCCCTTTAATAAAATGGGATTTCAACATGTTCTATCTGATGCTATGATGTAATTATATGTGCCTACAAACACCAGAATATGGGGATGACAATTCAAGTTTTTACAGGAAAGAAGAAATAATTGTACAGTAGTGTAAGTATCTTTAAGTAGTGAGCAGTGTGTTCAAGTAGTGTGCAAGTAAATGTAAGTTAATTAAAGCTTTATAGTGCAGCAGATAACACTACAGGGTGGATACAAATATCAAATATTTGGTACATATGCTCTTTTATAAATATTTTTTTGATGAACCCCATTTCAGATAAAATAAACAAAACTTTTTGAATGTTCATAGTATCAAATCATACACATCTGACTGCACAGAAGGCGATCTCAGAAGTCATATTATTTATATACTATTTATTTCACGAAGACAGACTGTCATTAATGTTATTGTTATTTATTTACTTACTTATTTTTATTTTATCTCAAGGTGGTAGTGGCTCAGGAGGTAGAGCGTGTCATCTGCTGATTGAAAGGTTGGTGGTTCAGTTCCTGGCTGCTCCAGTCTGCATGCCAAAGTATCCTTGGGCAAGGTACTGAACCCCAAGTTGCTACCGATGTATTAATCAAAAATTAATCAAAGCATATCCACTCTCCCTCCTCTGCACATGTCCAAATCATCTCAGCCCTGCCTCTCTAACTTTCTCTCCAAACTGACCTGATCTTACCATGCTAAGGTCAGACGAGTGGGCAACAAAGCAGAGAAAGACAGATAAGGATGGTAGAATGGTTGGATAAATCCAGTTACTGCATTTCTATTGACTGATAGCCACAAGACCAGAATTATGAAGAGAGATCTTCAGAACTGAACAAAACTGTGCTCCTAAAGAGATGCTTTCATAGCATTGCATATGAATGGAGGAATAAGAAAAGCAGTAAGACGCAGTAGACTGTAGAGGAAAGCTGGGAAAAGTGACTACCATGGTCCCTCTGATGTATTCATTCCTAATCCTGTCCATCCTGGTCAATCCTGATTAAAGTCAAAACAATTCAAATCAAGGCTGATTATTAGCTCCTATATCTTTGGCTTATATTTTTTGGTCTATGGTGGATGGAAAGTCAAAATAAAGAAAATTATCTTTTCCCGCTGTAGGCTGTCATGTCTTTTACAAATCCCAAGCGCTCTCCTGGACAAGCTCTGACAAACCTGTCAGTGCTCAGTTGGAGCAGTTCTTTACCTGTCACACTAATATCTGTAAAGGAGCCCTTTCCTTGTAAGACACTGTTCATCAAGCCACATCAAACAGCTCCGTGAGACAGCTATCAACACGTCGGTGACACTCCGAGTTTCATTTTCTCCCAGTGTCCCGAGCAGACAAGCTTCAGAAAACATAGAGCCATCAATAAATAAACAGGAAAGCAGGTGGCAGCTACTGAGAATGTCCATCTACTTTGCAGGGTGACTATTTTTGGATCCTAAGTACTTAGCATTCCCTGTTTCAAACTGCCCACTAGTACTAGATAAGAGCAGGTCTGTGTGTGAGTGTGTTAGAATAGTGATGGTCTCATTTCAAGCATGTTTAATGTCATAAATTACCTGAAAAATGACCTGCTGTCAAAATTCAGGAAGGATTATTTCTCGGTCTGGATGCAACAAACACAACAAACCTCCCAAGGCCGCAAGTTGTTGTTTTTGCACATGAGTTGTTTTGCATGTATTTAATAAATGAGCTGCTCCGTGTTGCATCCTTTGTATCTGCTGTCTTTAGGCTAAGCTAAGCAAATCGTTTGTTAAAGTCTACATTGTCCTCTGGCCACAGCTTACTATTTATTACTTACTATTTAAAAATCTCATCTTTAATATGATAATCGCAAAGACTGCAGTTTGAGCACAATGAGTCAGTCTTATTCTAGATTATTCTAGATTTAATGCCGTTATGGCAGAGTGATGAAATATTTATCTGCGCCTGGCCACAATTTGTACTCTTCTTGGGAAAAGTACAACATTTTGAGGATAAACTGTCTCTTCTGCTGTTTAAAAACAGTCTATTTTAAAGACAGTATGTCGGACCCCATGTGCATTGAAAGTGTGAGGGCAGCAGGTGCATTCTTTTAGAAATCTTAAAGGCGATAACTCATTCTTTTTGGCTGAAAACACCACGCAAAAAAGTAAATACAAAAAAAAAAAAAAAAAAAAATCAAACAAACAGTTCTGTGTGCTTGCACCTTCATTCATGTGTGCAGCTGTGGGTGTATTAGTGCACTTGCAAGCCACTACATCGACTGGACTACAGCAGCACTACTCAAGCTCCTCCGCCCTATTATTACCATGCTAAGGTCAGATGAGTGGGCAACATAGCAGAGGAAGACAGATAAGAATGGTAGAATGGTTGGATAAATCAAGTTACTGCATTTCCATTGACTGATAGCCACAAGACCAGAAATATGAAGAGAGATGGTTCTTCAGAACTGAATAAAACTGTGCTCCTAAAGAAATGCTTTCACAGTATTGCATATGAGTCTTTTTATCCCAGCAGAATGGAGCAACACGAAAAGCAAAGGTCTGTGTGATATGCAACTAAAAAAACACATCAGTTTAGGGGCATTGTGCAACTACAGGGGTGCCCTCAGGGAGCAAGAGACATTATAGAAGAAGGAATTTGACATAGAGCACCAAATTGATTTTAAGCTGTTATATTATGCAGTGTGTATGCAGGTGAAAGAGAGACTAAGAGAGAGGTGGTAGCAGTGGTGATAAATGAAGTGAAAGATGCAGTACACTCTAGTGGAAAAGGGGGGAAAATTGTCCCAGAAAACCAGAACACTTTTTTTTTGCAAGCTCAGTTTTGTACATTTAAAAAGGTCACTCATGCTTTATATCCCAAACTACCAAAAGGCGTCAAACATCATAACCTCGGACAACAAAATCCATTTCCTCCTTTCCTTTTTTCCTCACATCATATCCTGTTTCCATTTTCTCTGCAGTTGGGGAATTTGAGGAAGGAAAGCGACATCAGTCAGGATATGGTCCCTCTGCAATCATCAGTGGGGGCTGAGCCTAACGACCCTGGATCACTGAGCTTTTGTTGTTTGAGCAAGCCAGTCCACAGTCAGTGTGCATCTGTAATACATTTAAAAATGTACCTTTTAGTTGAATTGGTATGAATATAGATCTGAAACAGCATCTTTTTTCCCTATGTGAGACGAATCTCTTAACTGTAAAGGTACTTGTGTGTTATCGAGATGAACACTTGACTTTTTAGAAGTGTGTGATGACACAGTAGGTGAAAAGATTTGAGACAAGGTGTAGATGAAATAGAATATGCATAGATGTTAATGCTTCTCTCCTCAGCTATGACTTCTGCATGGATTATACAGCAAGATTACATCTTACATCACTATTCTCTCTGAGTCTTAAAGACAAAATGATGATGCTGTTAGGGCTCCTCGGGTGTGCAATAACTTGGCTGAAGAAACCAGGCTCACAACATCAGTGTCTTCTTTTAAATCATTACTAAACAGTCATTTATATTGCAATACTTTTTTGTAACAATACATTTTAGTATAGATTTTATACTTTTGACATTCTTAGTTTAGTTTAATTCTATTTTATGATTTATTGACTTCCTCCTAGTTTGTTTGTAGTATAAAAATGCAAAGATATTTAAAACAAAACCAAAAAAAAAATACAGGGGTTATGTCCACATTGGAAACAGTCAAATCCGAATTTAAATGATCATTTTTATGTAGAACTACGAATACTTGGTTCCCCTCTTGTCTCTTTTCCTTTGTGTACATGCAGTCCCAACACGTACTTTACTTCTCCTTGGGAAGCTGATTGGCTGGCAGACAGAAGGTGGGTGGGCTTATATCACGTTTACCGTCTGTGATTGGTTATTTAATGAAAAAGAACAGATTCGCTGCTCTCATTGGAGGGAAGGCTCAATCGGTCCGTGGTATGATTGGTCAACATAGCTGGCGGGAGAGACGTCCACTAAATTTCGAATATTCAAACTTAAGTCGGGGATCAAACGTTTCAGTGCGAACAAGCCACCGTTATTACTGGGGTTAGCTGGGATTTAGGTAGCTGGTTGTAAACCAAGTGTGTAATATATTTAATATAACGTGCTTTAACAGTAAATACAAGAAGAATGGCTGAACCGTTGAAGGTAACGTTACTGTCGCTTTGATATGAGCTGCTAACGAGCTAACCTGCTACAACTGTTAGTTACGGTGAAAACTCTTAGTGGTTAAAGTCAGCTAGCTAACTCCGTGAGCTACATTAACGTTACTAATAACAGCATGTAACGTGATGGCGCGCGTTTAGACGTACAAATACCCCTTTTAGTAACTTAACTCGTCCTAGACACGTGGCAGAGCAACAAATGTGAGAATGCATATTAGTGCAAAAATGAACTATAGGTAATGTTGCTAAGCCAGTTAAAATAGTGCCACCCCTGCATTCATTCACCAGCACGCATTTTAATCACAGCTCAGCAACTTCAAGGGGGGTGTTTTCTCCACTGTGCACTGTGCCAAAATGTGATTTCTGGTGTTTGACAAAAAATGACAAAAACATCACAGTTCTATAAAGATATTTTAAGTTGCCAAAAAGTACTGGATTGATTATAATGTAGATACAATAATGCAGAGTCATAAAGATACTTGCAAAACAGGTTATTTCTTCATTTTAAATATAAGCCCTTCATAATCCTGTTGACTACTGGCTATTTACCAAAAGATATTACACATTTAAAAAAAAAACACAGAAATATCAGAGCTCACTTTTTGGCACAACATGCCAAATTGTCCGAGATTGTGTTTTGTGTACAGTAAAACTGAAAATGTATAACTGCAGCCATGCACAACTATCAGCAAGTGGCATTACAAATGCCGCTGGTCATCGTATGAAGGTTATTTGTAATACATAGACAAATCCCGTCTTCACCACACAGCAGTTTCATAAAACACCATCTTGGGTCATTCTCATCAGGCCTATTTGGAAAACAAGCCGGTGGAAAAGATGAAGAAAGATCCAAAACGTCTGTCGGTGGAGAGGATCTATCAGAAGAAGACGCAGCTGGAGCACATTTTGCTCAGACCGGACTCCTACATAGGCTCTGTAGAGCCTGTCACTCAAGTAAGAAGTCTTTAAAATTTCCTGCATAGATTTAAGACCATGGGTACATCTAACAGGATGTAAAGATATTTTTTTTCACTGCACAGTTATGGTTCATATTATATGAATGTATGCAAGCTCTTTGTGGTTATTTGTTGACTTCCTTCATTAGCAAATGTGGGTGTTTGATGAGGATGCTGGATTGAACTGCCGCGATGTGACGTTTGTGCCCGGGCTTTACAAGATTTTTGATGAGATCCTTGGTGAGTAAAAAGCTCTGATAATTATAAAGTGTTTATAATGTTGTTCATCCCAAGACAAACCTTCTTTAATAAAGCACATTTCTGCTTTCCTTTTTCTCCTATTAGTAAATGCAGCTGATAATAAGCAGAGAGATAAGAGCATGTCCTGCATCAAAGTCATCATTGATGTGTGAGTACTGTGTAGCAGCATTAGTTAAGATATTAAAATACAAAGTAACTCTCCCACAGCATCCGTTTGCATGTAAGCTGACAGACCAAGCTTGTGTGTATGTTTTTGTCTTTAGTGAAAACAACACCATCAGTGTGTGGAATAATGGGAAGGGTATTCCTGTGGTGGAGCACAAAGTGGAGAAGGTTTTTGTGCCTGCTCTCATCTTTGGACAGCTCCTCACTTCAAGTAACTATGATGATGATGAGAAGAAAGTCACTGGTAAGATTGATGCATTTGAATGCTTTATCTAATATTGATTTAGTAGTGTTCTGTCACAGGTTTTGCTCATTTCCTAACTCTATACTTGGTCTTTAGGTGGACGTAATGGATATGGTGCTAAGCTTTGCAACATCTTCAGTACAAAGTTCACTGTAGAGACTGCTTGTAAAGAGTCGAAGAAGTGCTTCAAGCAGGTAGGAACGAAGATGAACCTCATTACCCACTTTAATTTTTACATCTTGAAGAGCGAGAATGATGATTTTTATTATGCTCATGTTTTCTACAGACTTGGTATGACAACATGGGCAGAGCAGGGGAGGCTAGCATCAAACCCTTTGATGGGGAGGAGTACACTTGCATCACCTTCAAACCAGATCTGGCCAAGTTTAAGATGAGTATCTTGGACAGAGACACAGTGGCTCTGATGACCAGGAGGGCCTATGATATCGCTGGATCCACTAAGGGTGTCCGGGTGTTCTTCAATAGCAAGAAGCTACCAGTAAGTTACAGTGATCACCATGTTTTCACCTGCCTATCTATCTGTTAACTCTTAATATAGTGGGAATTCATTTTATTAGTCCTTGTAAGATATTGATTGTATTTAAAATGTTGAATAAAGACTTCTTCCACAAAGTTAAACCTAAAATCTGAAGCAGAGTTAAGTTTCGAGCTTTCTTCTAATGCTAATCCTATTTTTTTGTTCTCTTAATTCCTTCACTTAACATTGTTTGTACCAGGTGAATTTTTTGAAAAACATGTTAGATTTGGCTGGGATAAAATGAGTGGATCAGTGTCTAAGACAATGGCTTTTTGCACTTAAGATTACAGGTTTCCGTAGCTATGTGGACATGTACGTGAAGGACAAGGTGGATGAGCTGGGTGGTCCTCTTACTGTCATCCATGAGATTGTCAGCGAGCGCTGGGAGGTCTGCCTCACCATGAGCGAGAAAGGTTTCCAGCAAGTCAGCTTTGTCAACAGCATTGCCACAACCAAGGTAATATCTCAGCGTATTAGTTTGGTTCTAATGCATCTATTATGTATATGTAGCTTGTTGTTAAATTAGTAATTTAAATGTTTAAGTTGGAATGCTGTCTAAATTTATGTCTTAAAGCAGCTCTAAAACAGTTTAAGAATGATTGAACTAGACTGAGCTCTTTTGGCAGCTAAGCAGAAGTCTGGCTGCTCTCCAGCCACTTTGTGTCACCGTGATTAAGACCTATAGCATTTATTTTCTAAATTGATCTTGGTTTTGTCCTCTGGACTTCAGGGAGGCAGGCACGTTGATTATGTGGGTGACCAGGTGGTTAGCAAGCTCATTGAAGTGGTGAAGAAGAAGAACAAAGCTGGGGTGGCAGTCAAGCCTTTCCAGGTAGGGATTTTATTTGTTATATTTTTAAGGAATCTCTATATGTAAGTGTACTCCTTAAAATTAACATTGCATAACTGAGCGTTCTTCACGTCATCTCCCTCTAGGTGAAAAACCACATGTGGCTGTTTGTCAACTGCCTGATTGAAAACCCCACCTTTGATTCTCAGACCAAGGAGAACATGACTCTGCAGCAGAAGAGCTTTGGCTCCACTTGTCCTCTCAGTGAAAAGTTCATTAAACAGGTGCTGTTGAAAAACCACCAGCGTTGGATTCCTCAGAGGTGCAGTCATTCAGCGATTACACTAACTCGTCTCCATCTTCTGTTCCTCACAGGCCACATCCTGTGGGATTGTGGAAAGTATCATGAACTGGGTGAAGTTCAAGGCGCAGTCCCAGCTCAACAAGAAGTGCTCAGCTGTTAAACACACAAAAATCAAAGGTGTGCCAAAACTGGATGATGCCAACGATGCAGGTAATGTGCGCCACACTCGGTACGATCCAGCATCACGAGAATGCAGATGAGCTGCAGCCATCCTGTGCTGACTTGTGTTTTCTAACAGGTGGGAAGAACTCCATCGGCTGCACACTGATCCTTACAGAGGGAGACTCAGCCAAGACACTTGCTGTGTCCGGGCTGGGAGTGGTCGGAAGGGACCGCTATGGAGTCTTCCCTCTCAGAGGAAAAATGCTCAACGTCCGGGAGGCTTCACACAAACAGGTTAGGCTTAGCAACGGTTTCCAAACATAGTGATTGCTTAAATAATCTATTTAGTAAACAACTGAGTAAAAATTGTTTGATTCTGCTCCTCAGATTATGGAAAATGCAGAAATCAACAACATCATCAAGATCCTCGGTCTTCAGTACAAAAAGAACTACAGTGACCCAGAATCCCTTAAGAGTCTGCGCTACGGCAAGATCATGATCATGACAGATCAGGTGTTTAATCTTTATTGTCGTACCTCTTTTTCAGTGTCGTCTTTGTAGTGACAACGTTCAGGATTTTTATGTGCCCGTGAATATCTTTGAATAGGTCTTTGTGATCTTCTCTTCATACTGGCTCTGAAGCTTTTCCACAAGAATACGCTGAGAGATTGGAAACAAAATTCACAGTCCTTGCTTGTGTTGTTTTACAACACTTTGGATAAACATAAACACAAACCATATTCTCAGTTTCATAAGGTGCTGGTGCTGCAGGAACAATTGGGTGGTCAGAGCAGGTATAAATTCAGTGTAAAATTAGCTGTGAGCCCAGTTTTGTGAAGAAACATACACTAAACCAAGGAAGGTACCCCCTCCCCCACAGCTGTGCAGAGAGCTACTAATTTACACCGAGCATGACTTTGTAAGCTTTGACTCAATTTAGATTAGTGGGGCAGCTGAAGCTTCACATGAGCCTCAGATGACCATTTGAGTGTGTGGGGGTATCTTTTCTTCTTCTTCAGTGAACGAGGCTTATGAATTTTGTTCAGCATTTTTGCCAGCACAGTGACATTCAAGTGGGAAAACAGGGCCATCACTGGGATTGTTAATAGCAACGTACAAGTCCTACTCTCATATATGGGACATAGACCCGTGGATGGATGGGTAGGTGGGTGGGTAATTGATGAATGTTTAAGACACTCATGAAAATCCCTATTACTGCTACTAATGCTGTCCTAGAGCACTTTATTACAATTTTTCATTACCCACTTCCTTTCTTGGTCTTTACTAATGACTTTGTTTTAATATGTTTTAACTGATATATATTATTGTGATAGGATCAAGACGGCTCTCACATTAAGGGTTTGTTGATCAACTTCATCCACCATAACTGGCCGTCATTGCTGCGTCACAACTTCCTAGAAGAGTTCATCACCCCCATTATCAAGGTACATAGATGTTCTGACACATGTAACATTGCTGGCTTCATCGGTCAGTTTATGTGATGCATTCTTTTATTCAGACATGGGTCACGTTCACAGCTTCATTCAGATATTCCTACAATAGCAACGGAGAGAGTTGTGGTGTGCCATGTTTTTTTACAACATGGCAGAGGAATAGGAGTCGGTTCCAGGACAGAGCACCAAGATTGTTAACATCTTATTGCTGTTAGGGGCATTCTCCACAACATGCATGTGTTTTTGATTTGTCTTGCTTCCCTCTTCAAAGATACAGGAGACCTGCACAGTTGAGATATTGTGTATTTTGTTTTTAACCGTGTTGGAAATTTGATACAATACTGCCATCTGCTGTCAAAACCCCAAATACTCAGAGCTTAATGTAAAGCTGCTTGGTCTCCTTTATTTCATTTACTTCCTTTATATGACCCACTGTGATTACACACTTTATTTCTCTCTCTCTCTCTCTTCAGGCATCTTTCAAGAAAACTCAGCTGTCTTTCTACAGCATTCCTGAATTCAATGTGTGGAAGGAGAGCCAGCCCAACCACAAATCTTGGAAAATAAAATACTACAAAGGTTTGTTACAAACCCCTGTGTGGTAGTAAAACAGAAAAGTAAGCAACACACAATGCTGATGGGCATCGTTATAGTTTCTGTGTTATTGTTTTGCTGTAACTTATATGATTTCTTCCTTTGTGGCCGTTTGTCCTTCTAGGTTTGGGAACCAGCACATCACAGGAAGCCAAGGAGTACTTCAGTGATATGCAGAGACACCGTATCCCATTCAAGTACTCTGGACCTGAAGATGATGAAGCTATCACCCTTGTAAGATGCTACCCATCTGTGTGGCTCATTCCTCAGCCAATTTATATTTAATCTAGACTTTTTGAACATCCCATAGGCTATCACTAGTAGTTGGAGAGCTGATATTTGATTCTTGTCTGTGTGTGTGGGTGTTTTTAATTATTATTTTTATTTCCATTTGGCCAGGCCTTTAGCAAGAAGAAAGTGGAAGAGCGAAAAGAGTGGCTCACCAAATTTATGATCAATAGACGTCAGCGCAGAGAGCACAACCTGCCTGAGGTAATGTCCAAGCAATTAGTGAACATTTGTGCTTTGTTTCTGTGCTTCTAATTTTTAATGTTTTGCTGTCTCTTCACAGGAGTACCTGTACGGTCAGTCAACAAAGTCTCTCTCCTACAACGACTTTGTCAACAAAGAGCTGGTGCTTTTCTCCAACTCTGACAATGAGAGGTCTATTCCCTGCCTGGTGGATGGTACGTGAAATCATTGCAATCACAAGCAAGAAAGAAAGTTAATGCTTTTTAGTTCCCTAACAGTAATGGAGAAATAGAAAGCTGGGAATTGTCCAGATCCAGTTTAAAATTTAAGTCATTTGAACATGTGTTCAGGGAAGGTTTTCCTGAGTCTGCCTGACAGGGGTATAAAAGGTTAGGAACCTCTGGTCTAATGTCTACATGCATTTGTCTGCACGTCAGGTCTGAAACCAGGTCAGAGGAAGGTGCTGTACTGTTGTTTCAAGAGGAACGACAAGCGAGAGGTGAAGGTGGCACAGCTGGCAGGCTCAGTGGCTGAGATGTCAGCCTATCACCACGGAGAGGTGAGGTGGCAGCTTCAATGCTGCTGATTTTTATAAATGTATTTTTAATTTGGTTGTTTGGATTTTTCAATTTAATTGTAGCATTTATATGTTTGGGGGAAATGTTTGCCCCTTTTTAAATTGGCTTGCATTGCACTTTGCTTTTGCTGCCCACTTTAATATCAAAGAGTAAATGTCAACTTGGCCAGGACTTGAATCATTACACATGCAGAGGATTGAGGTTAAATAAAGCTGATTTTATTTAGAGAAAAGTAAAAGCACAATGACCTTTCATAGATTTTTTTTTTTATTTTTTTTTATTTTTCTTATAGTTCCCAGTGAGCCATACTGGCTGTATTGAGCTGTTTTCTGTTGTGTTTCTCTAAACTCATTCCTATTTTCAGGTCTCTCTGATGATGACCATCATTGGTTTGGCCCAGAACTTTGTGGGAAGCAACAACTTGAATCTCTTGCAGCCTCTGGGCCAGTTTGGAACCAGGCTGCACGGTGGCAAGGACTCCGCCAGCCCTCGATACATCTTCACCATGCTCAGGTCAGCAAGCTTCCTCAAAGGTTTCATGTCTGAGTCAGTGTAGGGAGCCAGAATCTGAGGGCTACCATTTTTGTAATTGTTGTTTTTGTGCCGTTTTATGGGCGTGTTTGTTTGGTGTTTTTTTTTTTTTAACCACTTGTGAGATGGAATTTCTTGACGCCAGCTGGATTGGTCAGTGTTAGAAGGCTTATTATGGTCTGAACCATTGTCACTTTTTGCACTGCTATTTGTGACTTGATCTGGCAAAAGGAGTCGCAGGGGCTCAAAACATGTAAGCGATCTCTTCTTTGTTGGTAAGAACCTCCCATGAACCTGAAAATGACCCCCAATACGGCACGCTGATTCATGTTATTGGCATAAGAATCAGTCCCTGTGACTTTTGCCATATCGGGTCACATATAATGAATTGTGGACCAACGAGTTGTGGGTCAACTATCATCCCAGTGTGAGAACCCTGCCCCTAAAGCTCCAAACATCCTGCAATCATTTCATGATTCTGAGAAAAGGGGGAAGTTCTTTTCATTGTTTACTCCATCACTGACTCAAATTCTAACGATCTTTACTTCTAGCCCCCTCGCCCGCCTTGTTTTCCCAGCTGTAGATGACAACCTGCTTAAGTATAACTATGATGACAACCAGCGTGTAGAGCCAGAATGGTACATTCCCATCATCCCCACTGTGCTGGTGAATGGTGCCGAAGGCATTGGCACAGGCTGGGCCAGCAAGATTCCCAATTACGACGTACGTGAGATCATCAGCAACATCCACCGTATGCTCGACGGCGAGGAACCTCTGCCCATGGTGAGGACAGAGAATGGCTGCTTGATTACTATGTTACTCATTGATGTTGCAAGCACACTGCATTTATTGCACTTAATAATAAGTTTAATAATAATCTTTTTTTTTTTTTTTTTTTTTTTTTTTTTTTTTTTTTTTGTCAGTTACACTGTTTTTGTGATCGTTTGGGGTTGAAATTGAAATTAGATTATTATTCGATTGCGCAGCGCTAATCTGTTGTATGAAACTAAGGGCTTGTTTTTCTGTCACAGCTTCCAAACTACAAAGACTTCAGAGGCACAATTGAGCAGGTGATGGATAACCAGTTCTTGAATAGTGGAGAGATCGCCATCCTGGATTCAACCACCATTGAAATCTCTGAATTGCCTGTCAAAACCTGGACACAGGTTGGTCATTAAAGTGATTTCCAGTTTGGTAGGGGGATTATCAATACACACATTTTACACATCATGTGCACCAATGGCTATTATTAAATTGATAATAAATAAATATATTCGTGAAGGTGATTTTTAGGCCATTTTGATGAACTATTTATGTACTTTCTGGCCTAGGCCTACAAGGAGAACGTGCTGGAGCCGATGCTGAACGGTACAGAAAAGGTTCCTCCTCTCATCACGGACTATAAGGACTACCACACCGACACCACAGTGCGCTTTGTGGTCAAGATGACGGAAGAGAAGCTGAGGGAGGCCGAGGCTGCCGGCCTCCATAAAGTCTTCAAACTGCAGAGCCCCCTCACCTGCAATTCTATGGTAATGATTCCCAGATATTTGCAGGCATGACAGCAGGATGAATCACATCATTAAATCCTTTACTGTGAAATCTCAAGCATTTCTCCAAACATGCTTGAATGTGGAACATCAGCATTTTCCCCCTCTGTTTTTTAGGTTCTGTTTGACCACGTGGGAAGTCTGAAAAAGTACGAGTCTGTGCAGGATATCCTCTCAGATTTCTTTGAGTTGAGGATGAAGTACTACGTGCTGAGGAAGGACTGGTTGGCAGGCATGCTTGGGGCAGAGAGTTCTAAGCTCACCAACCAGGCTCGCTTCATCCTGGAGAAAATTCAGGGCACCTTGGTCATTGGTTAGTGGCAAGTTTTCTATAGTTTTTTTTTTTTTTCAATAGGTTCTGGATGAGCCCATATGACTTCATATATATAGATATTTATATTAATAGTGTCCATATGTGTGCAGAGAACAAGCCAAAGAAGGAGCTGATTCGCATGCTGCAACAGATGGGTTACGACTCCGACCCAGTGAAGGCTTGGAAACAGGCTCAGGAGAAGGTAAGACGCTCGGATTCAAATGGTTTTCAAGTACAACAAAAGAGGGATGCAAAATAATCAGCTGTGTTAACTCTCGTAGAATGAGGAGGAGATGGAGGATGAGGGGGAGGAAGAGGGAGAGAAAGCGGACACAAGTGGACCTGACTATAATTATCTGCTGAGCATGCCCATGTGGTTCTTGACCAAAGAGAAGAAGGAGGAGCTGTGCAGACAGAGGGATGCTAAGGTGAGTGTTTGAGCTATGCAGCTCACCTAGCGCTGGTTTAAATTTTAGATTAGTAGGTGTTGTGTTAACTTTGTGTGTTTCTGTCCTAACTATTGTTGCACAGCTGACAGAGCTGAACACCCTAAAGAAAAAGAGTCCATCAGACCTGTGGAGGGAGGACCTTGCTGCTTTCTCTGAGGAACTGGCGGTACTGGCTCTCTCTGTCTGCCATTTGTTTTCACTCTGTGTCCAATCATTTGTTAGTCACACGATCAGATAAAGTTGTGTGTATTAAAGAGTGTTACATCCTAAAGCACAGCTGTCATCAGTGCTTTTCCTCCTGACCCAACCTGATTGTTGTTTTTTCTCCCTATTTTTGTGTTTAGCGTGTTGAGGCAAAGGAAAAGGAGAGCGCTACCATTCCTGTAAAAACTGGAAAAGGCAAAGCATTAAAGGTGAAGCAGGAGACTTTGCCCACACCACAGGGCCGCCGTGTTATTCCACGTGTTACCAGCACCATGAAAGCTGAAGCTAACAGGAAGGCTGACCTGAAGAAAGGAGAGGGAAAGAGAGGCAGGAAAGTCAAGGTATGTATTTTCTTATGTGATTAACAAATCCAAGTACAGAACATTTACCTGGACATACCTTGCCATATAACATTTTGTTTATTGAACCTAGACTATCACCATTACTGATGTATGAGACATAGTTGTGTTTTGATGGGATTTTAAATCTTGCATCACATTTATGTGGCAAACTGCCCAAATGTAACATTTTCCTTGACTCTGTTTTTGTCACTCAAGAGTGAAGATGTAGTGATGAAAATGGAGTTTGGAGAGGATGCAGAAAATACAGAGCCAGTTGAGAACACTGGCTTAGCTGCACGACTGAGCAAGAAAACTAAGACTCAAGCAACGGATAAAGGTAAAAATGACTGTTCAGGATATCAGCTGGAAATCATTTCAAGCACGATCACACACCCCAGTTTACTGATGTAACCGGGAACCAGTAGCTCTTTATTGATTTCTGGTGGGAGACTTGGAACAATGCACATTAACCTCACAGACGTAAGCGCCACAGCTGTTGGTGGAGCAAAAAATTAATATTTTTCTTTCAAATTTTGTGACCGCCACCTCTAAAACAAATATTATCCCATCATTGAATGCCTCCTTCGTGAATACAAACAAACTTGGTTCTTTAAATCTCTCAGACCTCTGATGCAGATTTGCAAAACAATAATTGTGGTGTAAATCAGGTAAATGTTGTTATTGGAAAACTTGGTGTTCAGTCTGACGTGAATATGAGAGCGTATCAGAGCACTCAGAAATGTTGGCAGGCATAGATAAGTTGGGATGGAAGAATAATAAGAGATTGCACTTTTTTTTTTTTTTTTTTTTTTTTTTTGTTAAATCTCACTAAGAAACACATTTTTTTGCAGCAGCATCAAAGATGAGCAAGCAGACCACTCTTCAGTTCAAGCCTGCTACCAAGAAGCCCAAGAAAAATCAGTGGTCAGATGAGGATGAGGATGATGGTGGCCTATCTGAAATGGAGTCAGAGGAAGTGGCTGCCCCCAGAGAGCGCATAGAACGTAAAACTAAAGGTGAATCTGCTTGATGGACCACACTGCTGTCTCTACTGATAACTCCTGAATCAACTTTCCTGAATCAGCATGAGACCTCAACTTCTCATGCTCATTTTCTTTAACAGAGTGCAGCATAACTAAAGCCGTCTCCTCTCTCTTGTACTGCTTAAGCTACGGTGAAGTACGACATGTCTGACAGTGAGGATGAATTTGATGACTCGGGGAAGAAGGACGCTCCAAAACGCAAAGCCGTCATCAGTGATGATGATGCAAGCTTCATCCCGGAGCCCAGCACGTTGTCCGGCAACGATGTGGAGTCTCCAGCCCCACCTCCCAAAGCTCCAGAACCTAGGTGAGTATGAGAACACTGACTTGAACAAGAAGCTCCTTGTACAGGTTTTTTTTTTTGTTTATGTCTTTAATGCATCCTATATTTTTTTTTTTTTTTTTTCTGTGCAGGAAGAAGGCAGCAACGAGCAAAACAACAGTTAAAAAAACAAGCACCAAGTCAAGCTGTAAGTATTTCACCACAGAATAATAGTGTGATGAGTTTGAGAACTGTGTGGCCAAAGGTCTGAGGACTGGATGTTTTCTCTCTGTGGAACTTTACAGCTCAGTCAGAGGATCAGGCGCCGGCATCCAAGGCTCCAACTCAGCGTAAAACCAAAGACGCTGCACCCAAGAAACCTGCCGCTGCCAAGAAACCAGCTGCATCAAAGAAGAAGGCTGCAGGTATTAACACAAGCCTGTTGGGCCTACTTACAGCTGTGTGCTTTTTGTGTAGCAGAGACACTCGTTTAGTCTTATGAAGGTCACAACATGAAGATTTGAGTACAAAAACAAACCAAAAAATCATGTTTTTATTTGGCATGTTTGTTTTTTCTTCTAGATGTGAAGCAGCCATCTATCTTGGATGCTCTCTCTAAGCCCAAACCTGCTTCCTGCGCTCCTGCTGCCAAGAAGCTCCCTTCATTTGATTCCAGTGACTCAGAGGGTGAAGGGAAAGCTCCAGTTAAAAAACAGAAACCTGTTCTTAAACGGAAAAAGGCTTTCAGTGACGACTCTGACAGCAGCTCCTCAGACAACCTCATGTCACGCCTCAAAGCCAAGACCACTGCTGGCACCAAGGTCACTTTTTAAAAGATATGATACAAGATATTCTGAAAACTGGGAAATTCCTGTGGTACAGTAACCCAAATGGCAAACACAACCTATAACAATGAAGTGGAAAGGCTCAATAGAAACCAACAGGGCTCAATAAGATCAAACTAACTCAATTATATGGGGAAAAAAAGCTTAGTAAGTAAAAATCTAAATAAAATACAATTAAATGCCACGTAAAACACTGAATATGAAAACGTGTCTCTAGCAGTTACAAAGCTCGATAAAGATAATAAAAGAATAAAAATATTTTTTATAAATGTGGCGTTTGAAATGAAAGTTCAGATGATTCTCTGCTACACAGATGTGTTGTGGTAAGGGGTTATTTTGTACGGTCTGAAAGATTTTGTGTCCTTGTGGCAGTGGAATCACCTTTAATCCTTTGTGTTTCCTTTGCTGTTGCAGAAGAGCAAGAAGTGGGAAGAGGATGACAGCTTCCAGGTTTCAGACCCTGAAGAAGCAGCTCCTGTAGCTGCAGCGCAGCGGGAAAAACCCTCACGAGCCCGGAAACCCGTCACCTACAACCTGGATTCAGACTCAGATGAAGATTTTTAAACATTAGTCTCCAAGTCATTGTTTCTAAATGATAAGTCATGTTTTTTGGAGCATTGTTGCAGTTAATATTGCATTTGTTTAACTCTCCTGAAGCTCAGCTGCAATTACACATTTAATGGAATTTGGACCAGCAGCCTGTGGGACCTTAAAAAAAAATCTTGTTCACTGTTTCAGAGTTTCTCATTTCACAGAAAAAGAAAAAAGCTGATTTTAAATGCTCTTGTATCTATATAAACATCTAATCTTAAAATTATTTACTCTTAGTTTCTTGAAATGTGTTTTGTAATCCACATGTTTGTGTTTTGTCTTGTCCTGTAAATATTTCTTTGGCTGTTCATTTTATACCTTTAAGAAATAAACTTCTTTGTAGTGATTTTATGGTGTGTTTGCAGCTGTTTCACCGGCTTCTGTCGGGCCTCCTGTTTGATGAACCTTACTGTGGGTCAGTATTCTGTAGGAATGTTTGCAATAAGCAGAGGAAGGAACATCCACCTTAAAATGTCCTGGCATAATGAGAATAGTGTTGAGGGAAATTTGCACCTGCTTAAGCATTTTTTCCCTGATTGGTTATGTCTCAGCATGCTGGTCTGGTCATTAGCACTCAGTAAGAAAGTTCTGAGTTCAAATCCATCATCTCGCCTTTCTCTGTTGAGTTTGCATGTTCTCATATCTACATGGGTTCTCCCTGGGTACTCCGACTTCCTCCCACAGTCCAAAGACATGCAATTAGTGGGGTTAGGTTCATTTGTGATTTTAAATTGTCCATTGGTGTGAATGAGTGTGAATGTTTGTCTCTGTTAGTCCTGCAGCAGATCTGGCTACAGTGTATCCCACCTCTTGACCTACAGCTGCTGGGATAGGTCCAGCCCCCTGCAACCTTGAACTGAATAAAGCAGAAAAAAATTGGATGGATGGTTATGTCTCATAAGCAAATAAAATATAAATTGTTCTTTTTGAATTTTTGTTTTTATGATCAGTAATTAATGTCCAATCAAATGTCATAGCCCTGATCACAAAAGCAATATTTGCTCAACATTTGTGGCATAAGCCATTTTCCCTTCCCCTACACAGTGGGCTGTTTCACCTCCCACCCTACAGAGGAAATAGTCTTCCTGCTCTGTTACTTTGCTGTAGGGGTGATATCAGCGTTTTCCAGCTGTGTGGAAAACGCTGATATTGCTTGAGCAATACCACTCTGGGAAGTGGTATTGCTCAAGCCAGGAACGCTTGAAACTTCCAGTAGGATGTCGGAGTCACCAGATGTAGCACCCTTGAGCACTTCACCTGGCAACTCCAAGAAGGCTGGGTACTTGTCATTTGGTGCATAAATGCAAATGAGAGTCTGGACCTGTTCCCTGGACTGAAGGAGCAGGGAAGTGACTCTCATCTACCAGTGAAACACCCAACGTAAAATCACAGCAAGCTGAGGGGATACAAAGACATCCACCCCAGCCCGCCACCTCTCACCGAGGCAACTCCAGGTTGGAACAGAGTCCAGCCTGTCCAGGAGACTGGTTCCAGAGCCCAAGCCATGCACTGAGGCAAGCCCAACTATATCTAGCTGGTATCTCTCAACCTCACGCACTAGCTCAGGCTCCTTTCCCACCAGAGAGGTGATGTTCCATGCCCCGGTTACCAGTCTTGATAGCTGGTGATTGGTCCACCACACTTGGCTGCCCAACACACACTGCACCCGATCCCTACAGTGCCTCCTACGGGTGGTGGGCCTACAGGAAGGCAGGCCCATCTCTCCTCTTCAGGCTGTTCCCATGGCTAAGGCCGAGACACCAGGCACTCTCCCTTGAGCACCCTCCCCATGCCTGACTTCAGGCAGGGACCCAGTAACCCTATCCTAGGCAGGGATCTGGTCCCTTGGTCTTCTCTCATAAGGGTCTTCGTCTGGTCCCTCACCTAGGACCAGTTTGCCTTGAGAGATGCTACCAAGGGGCAAACGCGTGTGGACAACATAGCCCCTGGGATCCCTGAGATACACAAACCCCTTCACCACGACAGGGTGGTGATTCGCAGAGAGACTGCTCAAGACCACTTTACAAAATTACAAGAAAGCCTGGCTCCTTGGAAGCAAAATATAAAGAAATGAGCAGTAACTCAAGACTTGCACTCTATTGTATCTGTTTACATTTTGCCTTGAAAGTTTCTTCTAAAAGTGTAGTAATTGTAATGACCAGCTGCTCTGATGTACAGTGAGTTTGGTTGTTCCTTGATTAGAAGTAATAATACTGTCCATATATATATGTGGAGAGCAAGACAAAAAAGGAGCTGATTCACAATCTGCAACAGATGAGTTACAACTCTGACCCAGTCAAAGCTTGAAAACGTAGGAGAAACTGATTCAAATTCTTTTCAGCCACAACAAACAACTATTGCAAAATCACATAAATATTGTTGGCTAGATTATAGTTTGCATATGCCTTTCAACTACATAATCCAAACTTTACAGCAGTAGTGAAGCTTCCAGCACCAGTATACAGCTGGATTCTAACATAGATATAAGAAGCATATCAGAGCACTCAAAAACATTGACAGTCATAAAAAAGTTGTGATGGAAGAAAAATCACAGATTGAACTTCACGTTTATATTTTTGTTAAAGATCAAAAACGTGTTTTATGTACAGCAGAACCAAAGATGAGCAAGCAGTCTTTGTTTGTAACTCTACACTCTACTCTACAATGTTAGCTGGTTAGAGTTAATTACAATTTCTTTGAAATAATGTGCTAAGTGAAAGCAAAAGAAACAGGGATTTATTGTAGGCTGCTGTTATTGTTTTATGCTTGATGTTTGGTTTCAGGCCATTGGAGTATGAAGTCAGTCAATTACTAAGGTGCCTGAACCCTGCACTTTTATCTGAAGTTCCACTGTGAGTCATGGATTGGAGATCATAATAATAAGGATTCTAGTTTCATTCTTTTAAACAAAGGCAGCATTTGCTCTGAGGACAGGTGAACAAACCTCCAGACTTCCAAGAAGCTGGTGCTGACAGTGCTGCAGTCATGGGTGAGTGGGGCTTCCTCGGTGGATTCTTCGACAGCCTCCAGACCCAGTCGCCGATGCTGGGTCGCTTCTGGCTCTTCCTCATGCTGGTGTTTAGGATAGTGATCCTGGGAACCGTGGCCAGTGACATGTTTGAGGATGAGCAAGAGGAGTTTACTTGTAACACCCTCCAACCGGGATGTAAGCAGGTGTGTTATGACATGGCTTTCCCCATCTCCCAGTACAGATTCTGGGTGTTTCATATAGTCCTCATCGCTACACCTTCTCTGCTTTATCTTGTGTACGCCTCACATCAAAATAATAAGAGGGCCAACCACTCCACATCAAGCAGAAAGAGCAGCAGGGAGACCAGAGAGGAACGAACTTTAAGGACGCTCTACATTATCACTGTGATCTTCCGTATAGTGGCAGAAATTGGCTTCCTGTTTGCCCAGTGGTATCTCTATGGCTTCAAGGTGGAAGCCCAGTTTCCATGTGACCGTTTTCCCTGTCCCTATACAGTGGACTGCTTCACCTCCCGCCCTGCGGAGAAAACAGTCTTCCTCCTCTTCTACTTTGCTGTAGGGGTGATATCAGCATTTTCCAGCTGTGTGGAGCTTCTCTACAGCTCTGGGAAGTGGTTCTGCTCAAGTCAGGAACGCTGGAAACTGCATCACCACTGTGACTGCGAGAACCTCCACAACTTCAGGCAAGAGGAGACAAAGGAGGAACCAGGAGTAAAGACAGTGTCAGAGAGCACGGCCAGCAGCGTGAGAGGGAAGAAAGGATCACTGAGAAGCAGCTCCAGTCGAAAGGTCTCCAGCAAGTCCAAGAACCCAAGAGGAAAATATGTGAGCGGCAAGAGGCTTACAGTTTGAGGTCTCTGAATCTCACATGCTGCAATCACAGGATTCTCCTTTACCTCACCCTGTTTCACTTAAAATAATAATTTCACTGTTAATGTGTTTTTAAAATGGGAGACATCATAAGGAAACGCTTGGGAAACTGGCCCACCAGAAGATCAGGAACTGAACAAAGACAACACAGATGATATGAAGGATGCATGAGAGACGTTGTTGACTTGTTGGTTCTGGTGAATGATTAAAGACTGTAAACAGTTCAGGAAGGAAACATTTTCTGGAAAACACTTGATAAACTTGTTTAAGGCTGATTGCTGCGTGCTAACTGTTGCCCTTTTGTAGCTCTCAACTGTCAGACACAGAACCTCTAACCCAGCAGGAGCTTCAGGCTGTACTGAGAGGCAAATAAAAGCACAGAAACCTTTCAGAGAAAATGATCATTATTTTTGCACTTCCTGCTGAGCCATGCTGGCTGAATTTAGCTGTTTTCTGTTGACTGGTTATCAAATTTCTCTTATTCTGTGGTGTCTCTGATGATGATTGGTTGTTTTCACACTGAATTTTGTGGGAAGCATCGATTTGAATCTCTGTATAATCTGGCACGTTGTGTCTCTGCCGCTGCAGCGGTGAAGCATAAATGGATGTGGTTGTGTCATGACGTCAGCAGCGGCAGGCAATGCAACAACTGCAGCAGGTATACTGGGGTCCCTTCAGGTAACTGCCCATTAAAACTGATCAAAGGTTGGTTCAGGGTTTATGCACCTTAGGTGTTGATTAAGGTCACATTCCAGTGGTCTGAAGCAATTCTAGGATATCACTAAAATAATAAAACAATAACAGCAGCCTGCAATAAATCCCTGTTTGTTTTGCTTTCAGTTAATGCGTTATTTCAGAGTACACTTATGCAGGTTTCTCTCCATTTTAGGATTAATAAATACCTGTTGCTATATTCTCCTGAACAATAGGTGTGGCCACTCAGACAAAACCTCCACAGCGGTACTTGTACTGGAGGAGAATAAGTCAAATTTCTTTTTTCCCCCAATTTTTTCAATGTCTCTTCTTGTCAAACTGTTGTAATCGCTCCATCTGTACAATCTGTGGCTCTCTGAGCTTCTGTAAACCACCACAGTCCTTCACTCCTGTCTTCAACCCAGCTGTGCTGCCTGCAACACAAAGCACCAGGTTGCAAATGGAGAGGTGCACGACCAACCAAAAGCGCTCATTAAGTAAAAATCTAAATAAATACAATTACATGCTATGTAAAACAATAAAAATGATTATGAAAATGTGTCTCTAGAAAATTAAAAAGCCCAATGAAGACAATAAAAGAATGAAAACTGTTTCTAAATAGTCACGTTTGATATAAACTACTGACATGAAAGTACATACAGTTGTGTTCAAAATAATAGCAGTGCATTTAAAAGCACGAGTAAAGCTCGGAATCCTTAAATTGTTTTTATTTCCAGGCATTGGGAACACTGCATATTATATTCTAAATCAAAACGTTAAGAAAAATGTATAAAGTTTCCAATTACTTTACAGGAAATGAAGAAAAATGAATGTTGGGCTGCATTTTTCTTTATAAACTCAAATATTCACTTCATGAACTGAAAAATCTTTAGGAATTAGCATTCCTGTGAATCACTAAACTAATATTTAGTTGTATAACCACTGTTTTTGAGAACTGCTTCACAACTGTGTTGCATGGAGTCAACCAACTTCTGGCACTTGTGAACAGGTATTCCAGCCCAGGATGATGTGATAGCTTTCCACAGTTCCTCTGCATTTCTTGGTTTTGCCTCAATAACAGCATTTTTGATGTCACCTCACAAACTGATCCATGATCCTTGGTATGCAATAAATAGGCCCAACACCATTCGAATATCATGGTGCTTGCACCACCATGCTTCACTGTCTTCAGAGCATACTGTGGCTTGAATTCAGTGCTTGGGGGGGGGTCATCTGACAAACTGTCTGGGGCCCTTGGACCAAAAAAGTACAATCTTAATTTCATCAGTCCACAAAATGTTTCTACATTTCTCTACAGGTCAGCCGAGAGATGAAATCTCTCTAGCGTGACCTGGGTCTGCCCCGGGCCCTCCTCCCAGTAGGACATGCCTGGAACATCTCACCCAAGAGGTGCCCAGGAGGCATCCTAGTCAGATGCCTTAACCACCTCAGCTGGCCCCTTTTGATGTGGAGGAGCAGCCGCTCTACTCGGGTGATATCAGCATTTTCCAGCTGTGTGGAGCTTCTCTACAGCTCTGGGAAGTGGTTCTGCTCAAGTCAGGAATGCTTGAAACTAGATCACCACTGTGACTGTGAGAACCTCCACAACTTCATGCAAGAGGAGACAAAGGAGGAACCAGGAGTAAAGACAGTGTCAGAGAGCACAGCCAGCAGCGTGAGAGCGAAGAAGAGATCACTGAGAAGCAGCTCCAGTCGAAAGGTCTCCAGCATCAGCCACATGTCCAAGAAACTAAGAGGAAAATATGTGAGCCGCTTATACTGTGAGAGTCTCTGAATCACACATGCTGCAATCACAGGATCCTCCTGTGAACGATTAAAGACTGTAAACAGTTCAGGAAGGAAACATTTTCTGGAAAACACTTGATAAACTTGTTTAAGTCTGATTGCTTTGATTTAGCTGTCAGAACCCAGCAGGAGATTCGGGCTGTACTGAGAGGACAATAAAAGCACAGAAAGCTTTCAGAGAAAATTATTATTATTGTTGCACTTCCTGCTGAGCCATGCTGGCTGAATTTGGCTGTTTTCTGTTGACTGGTTATCAAATCTTTCTTATTTTGTAGTCTCTCTGATGATGATTGGTTGTTTGGGCCCTGAATTTTGTGGGAAGTATTGATTTTAATCTCTTACAGCCTCTGGGACATTACAGCCCCGTTATACCCGCAAACTCTCACTGTGCACGACAAAGTGAAAACTGCCTGTTTCTTTTGCTTTCAGTTAACACATTATTTCAAAGAAACTATAAGCAACACTAACCATTTAACATTGTTGGGTACACTGATGCAGGTTTCTCTCTATTTTAGGATTAATAAATACCTGCTGCAATATTCTCCTGAACAAAAGGTGTGGCCACTCAGACAAGCCCCCCCACAGCAGCACTGTTACAGGAGGAGAAGATGTCCAAACCTGAAACAATAAAATTGCTTTCTTCAAATGTTTTCTTCAAGTGTTTTCAGAGTCAATATCTTCTTTTGTTACTTCATTCATCCACAACTGTTTGGTTTCTATCAATAGTGTTCAGTATCAGCATAAAAGAAAAATATTTTTACAATAAATAAACAAAAAGAAAATACGCATTTTCATGTCAGAAAATGTGTACAGGTGTGCATTTCAGAAAATACACACCTGCATATCTGTGTAGGTTCTCAGTCAACCAGGTCATGGTGGTCTCTGGAGCTTGAAAAAAGCAACTGAACTTCTTTAAGTTTCTCAGAGATGTTTCACCTCTCGTCCCGGGTATTTAAACCCCAGTGAGGGGGTTGTCCCCTGGAGGTTTTCGTTGACCCACTATTGTTCATGTGTATAATCAGAAATTCAGGTCACCTGAAGAAAGGTGTGAGTGGGGGTTGAGGCGCCTGGGAAGGGAGCTCAGGACACCACTTCTGTTGAGTGATGGTCGTTCACTTCACAGTGGGCATAGGTGTTCAGAGTGGACATAGATGGCTTATTTAACCTCAACCCCCACTCACACCTTTCTTCAAGTGACCTCGAGAGGTCACTTGACAGAGTGGGGTGAGGTCTCACAGTGATTTCACCTGAAACCACTGATTGTAATAAGCTGGGCCTTTTTTTCACACCTTGGCCCATTTGATTATACACATGAACAACAGTGGGTCAACAAACACTTCCAGAGAACACACACACACACACACACCCCACCCGGGGTTTAAATATCTGAGACTTTCCACAATTTGGTTTTAGAACTGAAGAAGCCTTTTGGATGAGAGGTGAAACATCTTCAAGAAACTTAAAAAAGTCCAGTCGCCCTTTTTTCAACCTGTAGCACATTTATTCGATGTGGCTCAAGTAAAAACAGTGAAACACATCGCACATCATAAACTCAGCCTGAAAGAACATGGGATGAACCTCACGCTCATTTATGCATTTTTTGTACTTCAGGACACATTTACTGACCTGTAAATTGGGAGAAATAATGACTAGAGGACACGTGGTTTACCTGTCCAGTCTTGACAGATTGGTCATCCTATGACAGCTATATCAACAAGGCATTCCCATCAGGCTCTCTGCTGCCCTCCACTGGTCCACATTTACTTGAAACACCAGGCTTGGAGGACTTCGTGAAACTCGTAGCAGCAGCACACTGAGATCCTGAGATCTGATCTGTGGTACAAAACTGAGCGCTTATTTTTCTGCCACAGCTTCCAAACTACAAACACTTCAGAGGCACAATACAGATTTTTTTTTCCTGTTTATTAAGGAGATGACTTTCAGATACTCTTCTTCTGCTGATGATATTTATTTGCTACTTCTTATTTTGTCTTCCACTTGTCCAGTTTAACAGTGACTCCACTGCCACAAGGACGCACAATCTTTCAGACCTTTCACATAAACTCCTTATGACATATCTGTGTAGCAGAGAATCATCTGTGCTTTCATGTCAGTAGTTTTATTTCAAATGTCACTATTTTATTCTTTTATTATCTTTATTGAGCTTTTTTACTTTCATTTAATTTAGATTTTTACTTAATGAGCATCTTTATTTTTTTCATTTAAGTGAGTTAGTTTGATCTTATTGAGCCCTGTTGGTTTCTATTGAGCCTTTCCACTTCATTTAAGCTGTATTGTTATAGGTCATGTTTACTTGGGTTACTGTACCACAGGAATTTCCCAGTTTTCAGAATATTTTGTATCATATCTTTTAAAATCTGACCTTGGTGCCAGCAGTGGTCTTGGCTTTGAGGCGTGACATGAGGTTGTCTGAGGAGCTGCTGTCAGAGTCGTCACTGAGGGCCTTTTTCCGTTTAAGAACAGGTTTCTGTTTTTTAACTGGAGCTTTCCCTTCACCCTCTGAGTCACTGGAATCAAATGAAGGGAGCTTCTTGGCAGCAGGAGCACAGGAAGCAGGTTTGGGCTTAGAGGGAGCATCCACGATAGATGGCTGCTTCACATCTAGAAGAAAAAACAAACATGCCAACTAAAAATATGATTTTTTTGTTGTTAAGCATCATGTTTTGACTTTTATAAGACTAAACAAGCATCTCTGCTACACAAAAAGCACACAGCTGTAAGTAGGCCCAACAGGCTTGTGTTAATACCTGCAGCCTTCTTCTTGGATGCAGCTGGTTTCTTGGCAGCGGCGGGTTTCTTGGGTGCAGCGTCTTTGGTTTGACGCTGAGTTGGAGGCTTAGATGCCGGCGCCTGATCCTCTGACTGAGCTTTAAAATCCCACAGAGAGAAAACAATGTCTAACCTCATCACCCTATTATTCTGTGGTGAAATACTTACAGCTTGACTTGCTGTGTTTTTTTTAACTGTTGTTTTGCTCGTTGCTTCCTGCACAGAAAATTAAAAAAAAAAAATAGGATGCATTAAAGACATAAACAAAACAAAAACCCTGTAAAAAGAGCTTCTTGTTCAAGTCAGTGTTCTCATACTCACGTGGGTTCTGGAGCTTTGGGAGGTGGGGCTGGAGACTCCACATTGCTGCCGGACACCGTGCTGGGCTCCGGGACGAAGCTTGCATCATCATCACTGATGACAGCTCTGCGTTTTGGAGCGTCCTTCTTCCCCGAGTCATCAAATTCATCCTCACTGTCGGACATGTCGTACTTCACCGTAGCTTAAGCAGTGGTCTGCTTGCTCGTCTTTGATGCTGCTGCAGAAATGTGTGTTTCTTTGTGAGCTTTAATAAAAATGTAAACCTAAAGTGTAACCTGATATTTTTCTTCCATGACAAGTTATTTATGATTCTCAGTGTTTTTGAGTGCCCTGATATAACACATTCATGTTAGACTAAGCACCAAGTTTTTCACAGTCCAGCTGTTTACTGCTGCAGGAAGCGTCACTAGTGCTGACAGGTTTGGATTGCTGAAAACATTATGCAAACTATTATTCAGCCAACAATATTTATATGATTTTGCAACGGGGAAACTGCAGTTGGGTCAGGAGGAAAAGCACCGATGACAGCTGTGCTTTAGGATGTAACACTCTCTAAAACACACAACTGTATCTGATCATGTGATTAACAAAATGCACTGATGATTGGATATAGAGTGAAAACGAATGGCAGACAGAGAGCCAGTACCTCCAGTTCCTCAGAGAAAGCAACAAGGTCCTCCCTCCTCAGGTCTGCTGGACTCTTTTTCTTTAGGGTGCTCAGCTCTGTCAGCCGAACAACAGTAGTTAGGACAGAAGCACACAAAGTTAACACAGCACCTACTAATCTAAAATTTAAACCAGCCCTAGGTTAGCTGCATAGCTCAAACACTCACCTTAGCATCCCTCTTTGTTGTACCAGAAAACCATTTGAATCAGTTCAATTCAATTCAGTTTTATTTACATAGCACCAAATCACAACAGTCACCTCAAGGCCCTACAATAATTACAGAGAAAACCCAACAAAACGATCAAAATGGGCCCCTGTGAGCAAGCACTTGGTGACAGTGGGAAGGAAAAACTCCCTTTTAACAGGAAGAAACCTCCAACAGAACCAGGCTCAGGGAGGGGCAGTCATCTGCTGTGACCAGTTGGGGCTGAGGGGAGAGAGACAGGACAAAACACATGCTGTGGAAGAGAGCCAAAGATTAATAATAATAACTAATGATTGAACGCAGAGTGGAGTATAAACACAGTGAAACGAGGTGAATGAAGAAGAAACACTCAGTGCATTATGGGAACCCCTCCAGCAGCCTAGATCTATAGCAGCGTAACTAAGGGTGGGTTCAGGGTCACCTGATCCAGCCCTAACTATAAACTTTATCATAAAGGAAAGTTTTAAGCCTAATCGTTACGTTCCCTCCTAAAACGTCTAGGGCTGCTAGGGCCATAACACTAATCTTAAAAATTGAGAAGGTGTCTGTCTCCTGAATCCAAACTGGAAGCTGGTTCCACAGAAGAGGGGCCTGAAAGCTGAAGGCTCTGCCTCCCATTCTACTCTTAAGTATTCTAGGAACCACAAGTAAGCCAGCAGTCTGACAGCAAAGTGCTCTATTGGAGTGATATGGTACTATGAGGTCTTTAAGATAAGATGGGGCCTGATTGTTCAAGACCTTGTATGTGAGGAGACGAATTTTAAATTAAATTCTGGATTTAGCAGTGAGCCAGTGAAGAGAAATCCCTGTCAGTGCTCTCACTGCAGCATTTTGGATCAGCTGAAGGCTTTTCAGGAAGCTTTTAGGACAGCCTGATAATAATAAATTACAATAATCCAGCCTAGAAATAATAAATGCATGAATTAGCTTTTCAGCATCCCTCTGAGACAGAATGTTTCTAGAAATATTATGCAAATGCAAAAAAGCAGTCCTAAAAAAAATGTTTAACATGTGCATTGAAGGACATATCCTGGTCAAAATTGACTCCAAGATTCCTCACAGTGTTACTGGAGGCCAAAGCGATGGATCTGGTTAGACCATTTGTTAGTAAGATTTGTAGGGCTGAGTACAATAACTTCAGTTATATCTGAATTCACAAGCAGGAAATTAGAGGTCATCCACGTCTTTATGTCTTTAAGACATTCCTGCAGTTTAACTAATTAATGTGTATTATTTGGCTTGGCTTGCATAACAATGAAAACATATGCCATGCCTTCTAATTATACTGCCAAAGGGAAGCATGTATAATGGAAATAAAGTTGCTCCTAGCACAGAACCCTGTGGAACTCCATAATTAATCTCAGTGTGTGAAGAAGACTCCCCATTTACATGAACAAACTGTCTGCTAGATAAATATGATTCAAACCACTGCAGCACAGTACCCACAACTCCCACCAAGCGACAGCCTTGTCTCTCTCAGTGTGTCCTACCTTCTCCTGAGTCTGTTTCCACGTCTCGACTGCATCGGAGTCTTTAAATACCCTTCATTTCTTTTCAGAGGAGCCAGGCTTTTTAAAGGTGGCCTTGAGCAATAGTTCTCCAGGTTTCCTGAAGATCTTTCAAATTTTGTTTTCCTTTGGACATTGAGTACTTTTTTCACTCATTTTCACTCCAGTCCTTGTCCCCAACCATTTTAAGAGTAATGCTTTTGTTTGTTATGCCACGTAACACTGATTTATAAATCACTGAAGCATAAAAAGGCACCTAACTCAAGGGATGAACCAGTTTTTTTGTTTTTTTAATACAACCTCTCATGATGTGACCGGGAAAACTGTTGGTGCAGCTTATAAGTGATCCTTCCTGTCCTTTAGGAAACAATTTGAAATGCTCATCAAGACTTTGCCTTTCTTGGATAAACACCTTCTGTCTGGGGCTCGATGGACACTGATTAGGGCGTAGCAGGAATTTCCTGACAACGGTTGCCGCCCTCTCAGTCATAAGCATCAGCGAACCTTAGGAACATGCCATTTAGGAGAGAGTAGAGGGGAAATACACTATAAGATAATGAGAATAAGCACCTTATCATACACTTTTTCAACTGGTGTATTCCAGCATATACCTGGGTGGAGGATTTTAAGGCTTCTTAAAGAGGGTAAGACGTGCATTTCTCTATATACTACAGATTAAATCCATGCCGAGCCTGTTTAATCTGGCCAGAACCGGCATCTTTGAAACATTGAAACAGTAGTTCAACCTGTAAGTATATTTGTATAAAATGGAGAGAAACCTGCATCAGTATACTCTACAATGTTATCTGGTTGGAGTTTCTTACAATTTCTTTGAATTAATGTGTTCATTGAAAGCAAAAGAAACAGGGAATTATTGTAGGCTGCTGTTATTGTTTTATTCCTTTAGTGACATCCTTGAATTGCTGTTTTTGCAGGTTCTCGGATAATGCTTCATTTTTGGCTTCAGGCCGCTGGAATATGAATTCAATCAGCAACTAAGGTGCATAAACCCTGAACCCACCTTTGATCACTTTTAATGGGTTTAGTTTTACTGTGAGTCATGGATTGGAGATCATAATAATAAGGATTCTAGTTTCATTCTTTTAAACAAAGGCAGCATTTGCTGTGAGGACAGGTGAAGAAACTTCCAGACTTCCAAGAAGCCGGACCTGACAGTGCTGCAGTCATGGGTGAGTGGGGCTTCCTCGGTGGATTCTTCGACAGCCTCCAGACCCAGTCGCCGATGCTGGGTCGCTTCTGGCTCTTCCTCGTGCTGGTGTTTAGGATAGTGATCCTGGGAACCGTGGCCAGTGACATGTTTGAGGATGAGCAAGAGGAGTTTACTTGTAACACCCTCCAACCGGGATGTAAGCAGGTGTGTTATGACATGGCTTTCCCCATCTCCCAGTACAGATTCTGGGTGTTTCATATAGTCCTCATCGCTACACCTTCTCTGCTTTACCTCACGTACGCCTCACATCAAAATAACAAGAGGGCCAACCGCTCCACATCAAGCCAAAAGATTCGCAGGGAGAAGAGAGAGGAACGAACTTTAAGGAGGCTCTACATTATCACTGTGATCTTCCGAATAGTGGCAGAAATTGGCTTCCTGTTTGCCCAGTGGTATCTCTATGGCTTCAAGGTGGAAGCCCAGTTCCTGTGTAGCCGTTTTCCCTGTCCCCAAATAGTGGAATGTTTCACATCCCGCCCTACAGAGAAAACAGTCTTCCTCTTCTTCTACTTTGCTGTAGGGGTGATATCAGCATTTTCCAGCTGTGTGGAGCTTCTCTACAGCTCTGGGAAGTGGTTCTGCTCAAGCCAGGAACGCTTAGATCACCACTGTGACTGCGAGAACCTCCACAACTTCATGCAAGAGGAGACAAAGGAGAAACCAGGAATAAAGACAGTGTCAGAGAGCACGGCCAGCAGTGTGAAAGGGAAGAAAGGATCACTGAGAAGCAGCTCCAGTCGAAAGGTCTCCAGCATCGGTCACAAGTCCAAGAAACTAAGAGGAAAATATGTGAGCGGCAAGAGGCTTTCAGCGTTAGAGGTCGCTGAATCTCACATGCTGCAATCATAGGATCCTCCTTTTTTCTTCAAACTTGTGACTACACTTCTAATTACCTCATCCCGTTTCACTTGAAATGATTCACTTTTAATGTGTTTTTAAAATGGGAGACATCACAAGGAAACGCTTGGGAAACTGACCCATCACATGAGGAAATGAGTAAAGACAACACAGATGATAAAAAGGATGCATGAGAGACGTTGTTGACTTGTTGGTTCTGGTGAATGATTAAAGACTGTAAACAGTTCAGGAAGGAAACATTTTCTGGAATACACTTGATGAACTTGTTTAAGGCGGATTACTTTTTGTGTCGCACCCACCTTAAAGGAAAAACAGGCTGGCATACATTTGTTGAGCCATATCTAACAATTTTAGCAGTTCTTATCCAATTATGACGCACACGTGCTGTGTCCCTTCACACCCCTGTGCAAAATTGAAAGAAATAACTTTTTTCAAAAAAACTCTGTTTTTTCAGAATATACTGATGCTTCATTTGCAGTCGCTTCCATCATATTCACCAAAATCTGCAAAACACGTGACTCTTTGGTAACTTTTGTAACGTTTCACTGATTCGCATTAGACAGGCTAATCTTCTTCTGACTGTAATAAAAAAAAAAAAACCTAAAAAAAACTGAGCATTGAAATCAAACAGTTTTTCTGAGAATATTGAAAGAAACCTTTGCAAAGTGGTCGATAAAAAAGCACAAACAGTCTTTGCACCAGCATTGACACCAAAAAAGAAACACTCTGGTGTGGATCCAGGCTTCATCTGTTCCAGCTGTGGGGAGTTTTCTACCCACCATCATGTAGGCACCTGTCTGATAACGGTGACCTCGACCACAGCTTACAATTAGCTTACACACACACACACACACACACACACACACACACACACTCTCTCTCTCTCTCTCTCTCTCTCTCTCTTTTCACACAAAGAAGTAATTTCTTACAAGGCAGTCATAGAGATTAAATCAGGTGAAACACAAGTTTTCTACTACACCTTTCACCTTTCATAAATAGTTTTAATTTTTTTTACAGAGAGTTACAGAATCTGCATATCCTTCAATGGGATTAGTTTAAAAAAATCAGTACTTTGCTTAGCATATCACAGACTGAGGTTATTAATCTCAGTACTTTGCTGATAAACAGCACGAAAAGCTGCTGTGGCTGTGGACAGTTCCTCCAAAGTTTAGTGAGCGAGCAGTGAATTACTCATAATTTGTCACTAATAGTCACTGCTCACTGCTTATTTTTTGTTCTCTGAGCAATTTTTTAAATAAATCTACAGTACATGGATAGTGGGAAATAGGGAAGGCTTTTCTGGCTCTGTTTAAGGCAAATAAAGTCTGCTTTCGGGTAACTTTCGTCATGTTATAGGTATCTTATTTAACAAAAAATATAATTATTTGAAGATTTCACAACTCTTTCTTGATGGAGGTAGCAACTTTTTGTTTTGTTTGGGGCTTTTTGTTTGTTTTTAATATGTTTTGGTATGAACAGGCAGTAGATATAACTAACTGAGTTAAATTAAATTAATAAGGCATTATTTGTTGCTGCATGTGCTGGTTACCTGTACCTCGGGGGGGGGGTGAGCACAGAGGCATACACCCGCAGCAGGCAGCTGGACTGGTTGCTCATTAATGAATAGACCCATCGGACCCACCTGATGTCATAACACACAGCAATTTTTCTACTGGTGCCTCTGTAAAAGATATTTCTGATCGTGTGTGTTGTTTTGTTCATGTGTCTGAGGATGGAGTGTGTTGTTACACTGAGTCTCATTCTCAGTCCCACAATCTAGTGTGCAGTTCAAAGTTTGTATCATATAACAGCAGATGTTAAACCTGCTATTGTTGCCTTTCTCACTCTAGTGTCTTTGTTGGAGCTCTTACACTGACTCTGACCTGAATACGTCTGTCACATGCACAGGTGGTATAAAATATTCTAATGAAAGCAGTCTCATTTGATCACTGTTCAGCGGCACAACATGAATATTAAAGCTCCCCTCTGCTCGGGAACATGTTTTGCTTGCTGTTGCTTCACTTGGATGTTTGACCTTGACTGTGCAGAACAATATACAGTGGGGGGGGGGGGGGGGGGGGGGGTATTATCTGATCCCCTGCCGAATTTGTAAGTTTGCTCACTTACAAAGAAATGAATGGTCTCCAAGAGAGCCACAATATCAACCAAAAATCCAGAAAAAAAAATACATTACATAAAAGTTATCAATTGATTTGCACATCATTCAGCAACTTATACAGGAAACGTGTGGAAACCTCCTGCAGCACACATATCCACAGTTTCTGTGCTCTGCAGTATGACAACAGTTACATAATTATAAGCTGTATAAAAACTATATAAGGCATCCTACATTTGCTCAAGTATTCAGTTTATTAGGCATCCATGTCCAGCTGCTTGTTGACATAAATCCCTTGGCAGCAACTCTGTGCATTTAAGCATGTATATATGTTTGAGACAGCCTGCTGGAGTTCAAACCGAGCATCAGAATGGAAGAAGAAAGGTGATTTAAGTGACTTTGAACACGGCTTGTTCATTGGTGCCTTTCATACTGGGATTTTCCCCACAAAGAAGTCATTACATACCATGGTTTAAAATATATAATATACCACAAAATAATTTTCACAGCACAAATTTCACATTAAGAGCAAAAATTACAGCCTCAACGTAACACCACTCTATCAAGTGCATCGTTTCAACAGTAGGGGGCAGCAGTGGAACAGAAAATGCACCCTTATGACACTCGTCTTCAGTAAGATGATTTAATTTGCAGCCACATTATCCCAGTAACACCCAGTGACAGCATCTTTGACACTGTGGCTCCTCATTCATGCACATCAACCTTTTCTTTACGAGAGCTTCAGACTGAAACTGTACAGTGTCTCACTTACCTTGGAGCTTTTTTCAGTGTGTGTAAACTGAATGAAGTGCTTCTGTGTTTTCGGTTATTAATGCAGCATTTGCAGTCAGAACACTCGAACGTAAAATAGCACGTGACTGTCGTTTGAAGGCCACAGCCGCGTGGCTCATCTGAACACAAAGATAATCTAAATAATCTCCAAGGAAGCTTATTTTTGCTTCGTACATTCCTTCAGGAAATGCACGCACACACACAAGTGTGTTTTGCTATCTTTGTGGGGAATTTCCATTGACTTCCATTCATTTCTACAGCCTAAACCTTACCTTTACCCTTTTCCTAACCCTAACCATCACATACCTACCCCTAACCCTAACCTAAACTCAATTCATACCTTAGCCCTAACTCTGACCCCTGACCCAAAAACAGGGTTTCCCCTTGTGGGGACAAGGTTCCAGTCCCCACAAGGAGCAATTGGTCCCCAAAACGTAGTATATGTCAGGAAAATTGTCCCCACAAGGTATTATAAACATACGCACACACACACACACACACACACACACACACACACACACACACACCCCTCCTGCAGCTCCCTGGACGCATCATATATGCAGATTGCAAAGTGGTGCAGTTTCTTTGATGTTGCACAGAGCAGAATTCTAGATGTGTTTTATATAACCACTCGAGAGGGAAGGAAGGAAGAGTCGAAGAGGATCACCGTCAAAACTTCCGATTGCCTTTTGTCTGCCTTCATTTCTACCTTTTCATGTCTGTCTCGTCAAACTGGAAGCCTGCCTGCCTGTTTGTTTCTTTCTATACCTCAGACCCTCTCTGTTTTCCACTTTCTATGCTTTCCCATACTTCACGCTGTTTTTTTTTTTTTTTTTTTTTTTTTTGGTTCTTTCTGAATCCAAGGAGGCCTTCAGTGCTGGAGAAGTCTCAGAGAAAATGTAGGTCATCTGTTTTCTGCGATTCCCCTCACACCAACACGGAGGAGGAGATGGAAATGATAACATCTTTCTCTGCTCTCTCCATCTCCCTTCCCTTCTTTCATTCTCCACCTTGAATGAGACACTTCAGGGGCTCCCCGCGCTCTACCTGTGTCCTCTGTGCGCTCCTCGGAGGCCCCCTCAGTACACACCGAGCTGAGTGACAGCTCCATATGCGGAGTGCCTCTGAGCGTCCCACATCTTGTTCTGTCGTGTGGGTACAAAACTTGCCAAGATGTCTTTTTTCCACCCCTCCTCAGAAATATCACTCCTACAGTTTGCTTTCTCTGCTCCAAACAAAGTATGAACAGCTCACTCTGAGCTACTGCGTCACTCTTTGATTTGGTTTATTTATGGCACAGCGCCCAGTTCTAAGCAAATCAAGCAGCTTGTTTACTGGACTGAGTTTGGTAAGTATGTGACCCACTGATGTTGACGTAAGTCTCCACAAGTTCGAGTAAGCGTGGGTGAACAGGTGACAGGAAAACTCCTTAGATTTCTAAGGATTCTCATTTCTAATAAACTTGCACGGAGGTTTAATTAGCGACTAATGGTGAGAGAAAAAGCAAATTATTTCCATGACAAAAGCTGATTTGGAAAACACACACTAGAAAAACTGACACAAATACACATATTTACACATTTGAGTCAGTTATCCAGAAGTTCTCAACTTATATTGACCAATACAATTATATTAGTATTTCTACATACACCATCCAGTGCGCATTAACAACTATAATAGTGTAATTTAAAAAAAATAAATCTATAAAAAATGGTGCACAAAATTTGTTTGCAATACTCTGTAATCAAGTGATAGCTTCACTTGATCATTAGTTTCTAACTGCTTTGTGAAATGACTCACATTTCAGTTTTTTTCCTACATTGTAAATTAATACTGAAGTCATCCAGACATTGTCCTGTTGAAAAACAAATGATGGTCCCATTAAGCCCAAACCAGATGGGACGGCATATCGCTGCAGAATGCTGTGGTAACCATGCTGGTTAAGTGTGCCTTGGATTTTGAATAAATCATCAACAGTGTCACCAGCAAAGTACCTCCATACCATCACACATCCTCCTCCATACTTCATACACTTTTCTGCGTCTTACAAAGACATGGCGTTTGGAACCAAAAATCTCAAATTTGGACTCATCAGACCAAAGGACAGATATCCACTGGTCTAATGTTCATTCCTTGTGTACTTTGGCCCAAGCTATTCTCTTCTTGTTGTTGTGGCTTCTTTGGAGCAATTTGACCATAAAATCCAGATTCATGCAGTCTTCTCGGTTGATGTTGAGATGTGTGTGCTACTTGAACTCTGTGAGACATTTATCTGGGGTGCTGTTAACTTGCATTTTCTGAGGCTGGTAACTCTGGTAGAGGCTGGTAAATCCTCTGCAACAGAGGAAACTCTTGGTCTTCCTTTCCTGGGGCGTTTTTTTTTTTCCCCTGCAAGCTGTCTTTTGAACAGGCAGCAACCTCACTGTCTGCAGTCCCTCTAATGGCCACTTGAGGCAGGCTCCAAAGGCGAGTCAAATTGACCAAATTCCCGCAGTTTCAGGACCTTTTTGTGGTATTTTTAATGGAATTATCCGTCAAGAAGTTTGTGAAATATTAATAAATGAAATTCTTGCTTTTAATTAGTCCGTTAATGAGCATTAATTAACAGATATCTGTGTCTGTTTATGATTGCAGCTTGCTTATCCAGCTTTTTAGCACTGATAAATTAGTCCTTCACCCTTCCACCTCCAAAAAACCCAACAAAAGAAACAAATAACTAGTCACTGCCTGCTTCTCACTAACTAATTTTTCCAAAACGGACTTCTTCCCTTAAGAGAGTCACGCAACGACATGAGATCACTTTTGGTGCAAAGAGTGTATTTGTCACTGCAGACTGAATGCGCCTTTCTAGTGATAATTTACCAGAAAAGTTATATTTCCACTGTAATGATGCTTTTAGAGCCAAGTCATGCAACAGTGTAACTGTGATCTCAGTGACACCCCCGGTAATGCTGACGCTTTCCCGTATGTTTCTGTGTGTACTCGCTGATCTCCAGCCCATCACACAGCCGGACACAGAGCTGATGGCTCCCGTCTCTTTTCCTCGGTCAAAGCAGCTGAAGCGTGCCTCTATGTTTATGGCGTCACTAAAGAGCTCGGGTCACCGCACATCACACCTCAACACTCTATCTCCTCCTCTTCCTCATCCATCCATCTGGACCCTCCTCCCTTCCTCTCTTTCCTTTGCCTGTGGGGCACATTGTGTGAATGCAGCGTTTACAAGGAAATATTCTCCCTGCCTCTGTTTCTTTCCTTCCATCTGCTTTCTTCCCTTCTTCCTGTTTCCTCTGGCGGGGTTGGGGGGTTGGGGGGGTGGGGGGGGGGGGGGGTGCAATGTCAATGTGAATGCCCCCCATCATTTTCTCAAGGAAAATATTGTGTAAAGGCCTTTGGGCTTATGACCACATTAAAAAAAAGCCATGCTGCATGTACTGACCGCAACCTGGATGAGCTGACTGCTCTGCCCCCGCTGACACGATAGCTTTGTTTGATGAGTGTGATGCTTCCTGGCTGCTCCCTTTGACCGGTAGAGTAAATTGTTATGGTTCATTTGCGCAGCCTGCACATCTGGGTTTGAAGAGCTTCTTTCCAAAACGAGGTATTGCCTGTGTTACTAAAGTGCAGAGTCTGGAACATTGGGTTATAGTATTTTCTGAACATAAATGCAGTGTTTCTGACTGGTTTCATTTTTATTTTTGTAGCATTTTTCCCCATTTACTGTGCACATTTGTCTGGAAAGGTAATATTACTCTAGGATGGGTGGATGGGTGGATGGGAGTAAAGTTGGGAGTTTGAGCTCTCCCCCTGGTTTCTGTCAATCCTCCACTGGTGCTCACTTGTTTTTGATGTCCTTGTGGTCCTCGTGGGAGATTACAGAGTGTGTGTGTGTGCGTTCAAGTGTAGATACTGTGTCCTTGTGAATGTATACCTCACTGTGTATGTGTGTGTAAGCGTGTGCATGCATGCTTCACCCTGTGTGTGCAGAGCTGTCCAGAGTGGTGTGCTCAGCAGTCGTGCTCGGCTGCACACTAACGCGATGTGACAGGGTAGAAATACCAGTACCGACCGCACTCTCGCCCACCCACCGTCTCACACACACGCACACACACACAAACACACACACACGCACCCCATCTCCATCCCGTCACCATCCCTTCCCCCCTTCCTCTCCATCTCCCACTTTCTCCACCACACCGTGCCCACACCCCATTGGCTGTCTACTTCCGTCACTCCATGTCTTCTGCTCGGAGACAGAACCATGAGCCCTCTATGTTTTTCCTCCCCCTTCATTTCACCTCACCCCCCCCTAAAAAATTGTTCTCTTTGCGTGCTCACTAGCAGTATTATGCAGGGTCCTACTCTAATATCAGTGTGTGACATAGTATGAAATGGGACACGTTACGCAATGCCCCATTATGCAACGCCAAATTTTCATGTGTTCATCCACCCACCCTCTTGAGATGAGTTCTTGTTCTCCACTTTGCTCTCTCCCTCTCTCTCTCTTGCTATCTTTCAATACCTTCTTACCGGTTGGTTGGCTTCCCTAACGGTGAACCAAGGTGACAGTCCCAGTAGGGGGCAAAACTCATTTGACATTTGCAGTTGTCACAATTTGAACCCTGACCTCTGTTCCTTTGCAGCTGCCGGGTTCAAGCTGATAGGACAAGGAGAAATTTAAATACCATCCTACCATCTTCTCATCTGAACATCCTGCTGTCAGAGAACAAGGAGACACCTTTCTCTTAACCTTCAGGCTACAGTATCTGGGGAGAGCTGATTTATCATGCGGCACCTTGCTTCATATTTATACCATTACAGATTTTCATGCATGGATGCAGCTGGGTAAAAGGCTACTTTCTGGACACTAAGCAGCTCCACTGGAGCATTTCAGTGCCTTGCTCAAGGGCATTTCTACTTTACTTGTTCAGTTCAGAGTGACAGATGTCATTAGAATACACAAAAAGGTAGATTAAAGTAATTTTCTCCACTATGATATGGTATGTAGTATACTTAGTATATACGGTAGTATCTGTATCAGCCAATCAGAAGAAAGTTGGCTTAAAAAAAAAGATTGTTTCAGACATAAGATGAACTGAGGCGGCTGCACCAAGGCCCAGATTCAGATACATAAGGATTAATTTGAACTGTGAATCATGCAGTGCAGCCCCAGAGTCCAAGAATAATAACATGGCAGGTCCAACTTTAAATTTTACTGGACTGCTTATTTGGCCTGTGATGCTTTTTGAAAAGAGTTTTGCAGCTCAAGATGTCTGGATGTGGACCAGATGGTGGAGGCCCACAAAAGAAGAAATTATTTCACACCTCCACCCAATCCCTCCACAAAAAAAAGATAAATAAAGTGTGTACATGCAAGTCAAACAACATAGAATATTGTGGCACTTTAATATTTTTGTCCTAGATGCCCCATATGACTACCCTTTCCCTTTTGGCACCTAAAAAATAGTTATATTACAGTTTTATTGCTACTGTGGTTACTTAAATAATGAGGATCATTTGTGCCAGATTGAGGATTTTGGGAGAATTTAGGAAACATATGTACAATGATGGATCAGTGCAGTTTTACAGCCACCTGCAGCAAACAACATAAATGTTTTTCTTGGTGCCAGTACTTGCACATCACTTCTTAAATCCTAAAGTAAAGGCTGGTACCATTCACAGCACTGCTGATAGTAAAGATACAATGAGAGAGAAGGAAGAGGGGAATTAAGACCACAGAGGGGACAGCATTACGCATCCCTCTTGCTACTTTGACCTTTTATACAAAAGAACCTATATAAAGGCTGAACAGCCTCTGTATTTTCTTTCTGCATCACTCTCCAGTTCACCTCTCCTCCTCTTTGTGGGCTTATGTGAACTCTCTCCTCCCTCTCGTCTACCTCCCTCTCCACCATCTCTCCTCCCCTCTTCCCATCCCGTGTTTTTCTCTATCCTCGGGGAGACAGCTGCATGCACAAGCATTTTGGATCACTGAGCTTCAAGACACCGTTTCTAAAAATTGCTCCATTTTTCCACCGAGCATTTTTCTAAAGCGCTGAGCTGATATGATGCTGTAGTTCCTGCCTTGGAATTTGTTCTGTGAGCTAATGGATGAAGTTTTGATGCATTATTAACGTAAAATGATTTCTTTGTCCTTGTCACAGTCCTAAATCATAGTTGAGTTTCAAAGTTTTGGGGTCTTACGATCATGTTTTTAATATGCAAAAAAATCAAGCGCTAATGGACAGCTTCTCTCTTCCACATTTATCTACAGTAGTGTAAGTTTCACAGCAGTGCAGCCCTGAAGCCATCCATCTTGGATCCTCTCCAGTCCAGTGGAGGGGTAAAGGCGATGCCTGGTGGAGACTACATTTTGGCTCCCTTCCAGTCCAGTGGGCACGGAGCAGGCCTCAGAGGCTCCGGGGACTTCCCTTTACACCAAACCCCTCTCTCTCTGCTCTCCGCTAACCAATTAGAAGGGAGAAATGCTTAAGTGGACATGTAAAAGACTGCATGTAGGCTGTGGGAAACAGGAATAAATCAGGAGTAACAGGAGTCGCAAAGAAGTGTCATGGGAAAGGAGATTATGGAGAGAACGGAGAGATAGGAAGCGTGTGTGTAAAAACAATGGAGCACTGATATAAAACGCAGAAAATATGACAACCTAGCCGCTTCTGCCCCTCTGCATCTGATTCATCCGTCACACATTCCACACTCAGATGTGTGGTGCCGAATACACAGGCCCGTGATAGATGTTTATGAGCTAATGTCAATTTTCTTCTGTGAATTTACTGTCAGTGGATGATGAATGCATTCAATATCACTGGTTATTCATCTCATATATTCTCTCAACTGCTCCCATTGCAGAACAAAGTCACGCAGTCACCAATAGGTGTCGTCATTGCCCAGCCCGTTCTCAGGTCACTGAGGAGATCAAGCTGGCAGAGGGAGAGAGATCTTCCCTTTCAAACCTACTGTAGCAAGATGTGGCGTAACCATGCGCTGTAGCTCTGTCAGAATAAAGACAACAAAGGCAAGTGAGTGTGTTTGTATAAATTAAAGTGCCCTGATTTATGAATAAATATTTAGTATGCAGATACAGAGGCTGCAGTTCTGTCACTAACACACTGCAGACGAAAGCAGGTGACAGGTTAAGGGCAGTAATGTGTACACAGAGCCACATCACCCACCTTTGTGTGTGTGTGTGTGTGTGTGTTTTGTGTGTGTGTCCCTGTCCTTGTGTTGGCCATGCTTCTGTAAGCGACCCACATCAATTCGTGAGGCCTCTGCCCTTTTCCTGGGGCTGCCTGAGAAATGTGATGTGACATGTGGGATGAGTAAGATGGAGTGTGGGGGGGAGGGAGAGGAGGAGGAAGAGGAAGAGGAAAGGGGGACAGGTGAGGTTCTTGAAGGTAGATTTTAGGGGACATTTCAAAGCACAAGACTGAGAGATGCACAAAGTCAGGCTGTCAGAGATGCAGACACACTGCATTCTGACAAACTCCTGCATACTTTAAACAGACAGAGCGAAACAGATTTTTATTAAAGTAAATAACCATGAAGCGAGGTAAACATTAACACTGGCAGGACTCCACCGGAGCGCTTGAATCCCTGGATTGACTGCAGAAAAACATTAAAGCATGAATACACTCAATAACATATTTATATTGCTAATAAAATATGGAAGTATAAAATATTATGTAGTGGGAATTTATCCTAACATAACAGGTTGCAATTTACTGTAGTGGATTGAGGACAAATCAAGACCAATATTCGCATGTCTTTATGGACTGCACAGTCTGTCAGTTTGTCCACTACTTTGTTCCAAACTCAAATATCCATTTGATGTACTGCCATAAAATTTAGGTCTCCAGCAGGATGAATGGCAGTAACTTTGACATCTCAATTTTTTTTTAAATTTTATATCCAGTAGCCTACGTTTGTTCGTGGGTGCAAAACTACCCGCAGTCTTATGAGTTTCACTTGTACTTTTTCCGTGCCTCAAAATGCATAGTTCCATACTTACACCAGCTATTTTTGAGAGCGTAAGTGCATTTGCATCAACAGGTATGGCTGCATGAAGTGTAGCGTATTCATACCAGTCAAAAAGCTGAGTGCAGAATGCTGTACATAGACTGTAAATAAAAGATGGCCACAGCCACCATAACATCACTCGTGGCTTAGTGAGGACCAGTGGGTAGTGTAAAAGAGCAACATAACTGCCCAGTCGAAAAAATGAAGGCAATGTGGAATTGCCTTAAACCTGCATACTATCTGAAGGCCACCAGATGGCGATAGCTGAGGCTGCAAAAAGAATTCTGGTTCCATAGAAGTTTATAGGAAAATGTCTTTCTGACTTGACTTCTGTAAACACTTTCCTGATACACTTATGGGTTCAGTTACACATTTAAGGTAATATTGAATTAGAAATTAAGTCTGTTTTATAAATCTTTGTCATACTACGCTTCTGAATGGAGGATTAGCCATAGTTAGCTCACTGGCTAACCACTTCTGATTGACAAGTCATTAGCATATGATCAAGCGGTTTCACAGTCAGACCCGCCCCTCCTTGTCACACAGTTTTTTAAAGATTGTGAAAATGCTAATCTCAAGGATTAGGACCGTCACATTTCTGCACAACTGCACCTCATTTTGCAGCCACATGTGTCACCCCCTGCTGGCTATTAGAAAGAATGCAGATTTATGTCATTTCGGCACTGGCTTCGCTTTTCCGATCAGGAAGCTGCATCTATATTTTACATTCAGTCTCTGTGCAAACCTTCAGTGGCTGCCTCTTGACTACACAGAAGAAGAGGATTGCTCACCAACCAATTTTCAGCCAGCAGGAGGAAGAGGAATTATGGGCACCGATTACAACAGCAGTATTAACTAGATGATAGCTAGCTAACATTGCAGGCATGTTTGGAGTTTAGTTTAGTGTGCTGACTTCTTGCATTCAATATAGAGGTATTGCCATGGTGGGCACTGGTTTTCTTATGTTTTTCTTCCCCCATTTCCTTTCCATAGGTCTAGGTTGGGTTGGGCAGGCAGCCCTTTGGGTGGAATCATTGTTCCCTCCTCAGCCTACACACCTGTTGCTCATCTTCCAAATCTCTCGCCTGGTATTTAAGAACCAGCTTTTGTATCTGATGTTCACCAAACTGTCTGCTTGCTAGTATAGTTATCAGGTCCTACATGTACCCTTTCCAGTGAAGTGTTTCTGTGTTCTAGACGTGCTTTCCTTGTTCCTCATTTCAGTGCACTCTCCAGTGGATCCGTGGATTACAGATTTTGGACTTCCCTAACCATTTCTGCTGAGTTGGTTCACCTTCTGGAAATCCCCCTATTTAACTGCCTCAGCTTCAGCCTGCCCTCCGTCATATGACCTGTTCATGAGCAAACCAGTGCACCTCTCCCCAGACTGGACTATCATCAGTGGCTCCGAACCAGTTTCCTCAGTTCCCCAGTATCACATCTCCCTTCCCCAGGGACAGCCTTCCTCTGTTTTTTTATTTATTCTCAACTGAGGTCTCCACTGGGCATGCATCAGCATCCGCTTTAGCTTCGGCGTGTGCTCCTTGACAGGTATTCAGTATTATGTTGTAAAGTAAGTGGTAAATGTTCACAAAATGCTGCAGGTAGCACCACAGTTACAGTTAAATTATCATTTCATGCATGACCTTCTTGCTTACTACTAGCACAAAGTGCACTGGTCTACATAGAAGTCCAACACATGCATCCAGACACAGTTTAGTGCTAATTAGCAAAGATTAGCATGGCACATTTACTGCACTTGAATATGGGCTTGAATGAATTGTTATCTCACTGAGCTGCTGGTCATGTCATATTAAGCTGCCACAATAGCTTGTGTTGCTGCTGTTTATAACTGCCTTTAACAGCATCTTTGCACAGTATGATACTACCTGTGGAAGGCTACGTCTACTGCACTAGCTCCCTTTTCTGTACTAAAGATCAGCAGTTTGCGAGAAACGTGATGTTAATTAAAAACAAAAATCTGAATTTTACAGCACCGCCAGTGGAAACAATAAAGCCGTGGATATTCATTGGTCTCAGTGGGTTTAAAGTATCTTGTAGTGAGCAGACATTTTTGCCAGTTTTGGGCAGCAGATGAGAAAGGAATGACACTGGGAGAGAAAATGAGAGAAAGTGAAATCTATTAGCTTTGTAGGCCACCTATGGAGATGAAGCCTTCCAAGTGCTTAGCGCAAAAAAAAAAAAAAAAAAAATGCAAGCTCGAAGGAGACGCAAGAAGAGACAGGAGGCTAAAATTAAAGGCAGTGAAAGAAGCCAAAATCTCAGACGGGGGGGGGGGATGCTGCACATGTGCACGTATGGAAAAACCATTGCTACTGAGCCCGGTGATGCAATTCAGAACTTTATTTGCAGGCTGGACTGAAAAGTGAATTTATTGTCTGTGTAGATGGTGTGTGCTTGTGTGCGGAGATTGATGGGTCTGCATGTGCATCCATGTGAAATTACGTGTTGGTGTGTGCATGTTCTCCCCCACCCCCCCTTTTCTTCTGAGCGCTACTAAGATGAGTTTGTTCCATATGTATGTCATCTCCGATCACTCAGTGGCAATGGGGAGGAGCAGCGGTGCATAGTCTCCATCTACATCAGTCAGTGATGTAGATGGAGACGGTGTATCTCAGAAGAGAGGTGATGGAAAAAAAAAAAGGTTCCAGTGTTTTTTGAGAGGGAGGTGATAGATTGAGTTGAGAAAGGTGTTCTTTAGGGAGGGAGGGATGGATGGAAATAATATTCTTTTAGTGGTTTCAGCTCCTGGGGAAAGTTATTGGTTTACTGCACTCATTCCTCCTTCCCTTACTTTCTTTATTTCTCTTTTTCTTCCACTCGGCTCCATATTTCTCCCTCACTGCTTTTTTCTCTCTAATGTTATTCTCCTTCCTTCTCCCTCTGCTCTGCCCCACCCATGTGTACTCTGACACCCAACTTCTACTCAGCACGGCAGAGGGCTGGGTTCCAGCATACAGTGTCCTAGACCTGAGTCATGTGACGCTGACCTGCTATGTTTTACAAGGCTGCAGGGCAGCGAGGGGGGGCCTCTGAGGAAAAGGACTGCCTTCATCAGCGGCAGGAAACAAAGCAAAAGTTGGAGGGGAGAAGGGGAGTGTGTGTGTGTGTGTGTGTGTGTGAGTTGGGCGATTGTGTGGGTGGGGGGGATCAGGAAGCAGTATTTCAGGCGATGGAACTCCACTATAAAAAGTTTGACATTAAGAAGCACAGAGTTTTAAAGCGAGGCCACGTTCAAACGTGCTTCGTTGTTGTTTGCCTGAGATGGAAAATCTTTGATCAGAGAAGCTGGATTTTTTTTTTTTTCCAGCTGGCCCACATATATTTTTCAACTCCAATTGACATGCGAAGATGAGCTGTGGCCTTAATCTCCTCTCTTCTTCACTCCCCATCTCCTTCTCTCTTTCCTTGCATTAAATCTCCTGCATCTGAACCTCTTCTCTCTTCCCCTGCCTCTCCAGCTCTCTCATTTATTCCCCCATGAGTTGACCTTCACTATCACTCAGCTCTGTAAAGCCATAAGTCTGCTCTCACTTGCTCTGCTGCCTTAATCTATGGCTGTGGATGCAGACGTATCCTGCTGTCCTACCAGCCTACTACACACCACTGCGCACACGCACACATCCAGTTATGTATGCACTCAAAAGAGACTTCGCACAGTAAAATAAGTACATGAAGGATGACCGCAGATACTTATGAGCAAGTATGAATGCACACAAATACACACAGGCTCACTCACACACATGCATCTGTGTCATTCCTGGGAGACTTTAGCCCATTAAATGAGCACAGCTCGGTCCAGTCTCTCAGATCGCTGCCTTTCCCCCCTCTTTGTTCCCCAAATCAGGAACAGCTGTGCTCCTCCACAGTTGTAAGTCACTCACTCAGTGGAAATTTAAAAGCCATTAACCGAGCCCCTCATTGCTGCCCCACCCCGTTGTGTATGTGAGTGTGTGCATGTCTCTTTTTCTGCCTCGCTTATCTGCGCGCAGAGACTCAGATACATTTGTATGTACATGCTGAAAGTCAGAATACCCCCTCGGCCCCGTGCAGCGCGTTCGAGAAAGTGTCTCTCAAAGTGGCCTCGCTCATTGAATCCCTGCGTTTTCAAGTAAAACATCTGAGAAAAGCGCAGACTCATCTGTGCCTGGTGTACTGCTTAGCTGTGCCGTGATGTGCCTCCCACACCTTCAACACTTTGCCGTGTTCCAGCCCCGAGTAGTTAGGGGTGGGGGTGGGGTCACATGAGGTCATGTTGTCTTTGAATGTGGAACAACAAAAACAAGGCCCTGCTGAAATAGCTTGCTGCTTGTCCACTTTCTTGGCTTAGCCAAGCGAATTACTGTGCCAGGAAAGAACAACTAGCCCAGAGCCTTTCATGGGGCGAGCGCTTCAAGCTCGCTGTATAGACACAGGCGCGGCTGCACGTCTCAAACGTTAGTGAGCTGATGTCTGAGGAGACGTAGACAGAGAGAGATAGAGAGAGACAAAGGAAGGAGAAGATAAAGGAAAGACCGTGACATGGAAGGAAGACATTTGGATGTCAAAAGTCAAATCTATGGTTCTTTCTGCTGTTTTTCTTTTGTCTCCTCCACCTCCTTGCCTCCCTACACTATCTCCTGTGGAGATCTCTCATTTCCTGCAGGCCCAATGTTGATTTCATACTGGAGGCTCAGGGCTTAGAGTGGGAGTCTGTGAGATGGGGAACATGGAAAGCGTGGGGGTGTTTGGGCTCAGGCCAAAAACAACCTTCACCTCCACTTTGCTCAGCTAGTCTACACTGATTTTTTTTTTCTTCTTTTTCTGGGTGGAGGCCACAATGCAACTTGTTCACACAAGTCAAATGACACAAAGAACACTAAAATCCCTGTTTATTAAACTGGCGAAAAAGGAGAAAAAGATATGATTCTGTTTTAACTCAGAAATGCTCACATGACCAGTATCTGCCAGTCATCATGACCTTTGTGGTTATGGATGACACAGCCTGATAGAGGAAATAGTCTAGGTGAGGGTGAGTGCCAGTTTCTGTGCGGTGTAACTTTGACCTTTTTCTAATTAAGGCAGTTTCACTTGTCAGCAAAGCAGCAAAAAAGCAGAATGAAATCACTTCGGCTTAAGTAATACGAATAAAAAATATCATCTCTCAATAACAGATTATTTTTTTCACTGTGTTTATCTTATCGGCGGTAACCAAGGAAGGTGGGGGGGGAGAAAACACTGAAAAACAGAAGTTTCACTGTTCGGTCTTGCAGGCGCAGACACCAACACGTATGGCTGTACTCACATGCACGGAAGATTGTAACACAGATAACCGTGGCACATGGGTAATTTCTGCTCTTCACTTCCCTTCTCTCAATTGTTAGCATCGATGCGGCCTTCTAGACATGAACAGCTGCAGCCCTCTGCTTTCACTTCCCCATCTATGAAACCACACATGTATCTGTTACCACAACAAGTTCCCTAAACGTGGCCTCTAATGCCCTCTGTGCCTCTCCTGTGCCAACACATGCACACATGTGCCTCCAGGCGTTACACACACACACATATATATATATATATATATATATATATATATATATAAAGAGAGAGAGAGAAAACTGATGCCGCTGTGCTTCTCAAGGAGGTTGTCCAGTAGGTCAGTTTGGCCATGAGGATGTCCCTTGTGTTTATTACTGTAAACTCATGATGCTTTCAGACTTCTGTGCAGCGATGAGGAATTTTGAAAGAGATTTAAGTTGTTTTTGAGCACAGAATGGCGGCGTCAGTAACCTTGACTTCCTGGGTACATGTCTCTCAGTGGCAGATTGCCACCTTCGTGTGCAGAGACGCTGCCTCTATCTGACAAAAGCACACAAACTCAGTTTGACATACTATCAGTGCCATGGCATCCAAAACACGCGCGTGCACGCACACACACACACATTTATATAGCAAGCCAAAAGGAGCAACATTGCGTGACTGAGGCTTCACACCTCTCTTTCTCTTTCACTCAATGAAAGCATGAAAAAAATCCCTCCCCCACAGTAATGTGAGAATTGTGTGTGTGTGTGTGTGTGTGTGTGTGTGTGTGTGTGTGAGTAACAGCGTATGCACATGCTTTCAGTGTCTGTCTGGGGCACTGACTAACTATGCCCTTGTTTGGCCTCCATCTTTGTCATTCACATACCTAATACACTGTATACGCACACACCAGACTGAGCACATGTGCCCTTTCACACACATTGGCTCCAGGTCTGCCAGCATGCAGCTAGTCCATCAACATCAGCTCATCAAAGCACACCTGGCATTGCTCGTGTTATTCTGGACGTGTGTGCGTTTGTGTGCGCAGTTTCACAGCTCTGTATACATTCTATCCAAATAGATGTGCCTCTTCATATTCACACTGTAGCCTCAAAACCCACTTGTTTTTTTTGTATTGTTTTTTTTTTTTTTTTTGTGAATGAACCCACTGACACAATGGCTCAGCCCTTTCACTGTCTCGCTGCTTTCTCCTGGGATTTTTGTTTAAAGCGACGCAACATGAAGGTGTGGGCTGCTAGTAGTGAACAAAAGCTCTTGGATGATCTCATTCTCTCGACCAGTCACTCCTGTCATGGTTTAGGGCTGATTAGGAGAAAGAACAATATCCAAGAAATTTGTTCCCGTAAGCCACTGCCAAAACAACCTCCCATTCTCTTGATCCACTGAACCTACAGTCCGCCTGGGCTGAAGGGCTCAGGTTTGTGATGGGTAGGCAGGGGCCAGGTGGTTAATTGAGCTGTTCTCGGGGAAGCCTGTGACAGCGTGCCACCCTGTGCCAAGGTGTTGCTGTTTCTCAGAGCTCAAGAATAGATGCTTTTTGTCCATATAAAGTGTGTCCAATTACCCTGCCCCCTGACACAGAGAAGCCTCACAGTACAGGATGGAAAGGACAGGCCGATCGCATTAATCTAGGCTGAAAGATGCAGGGTCGAGTGAGTCCATTGTGCCGGATGTGGATTCAAACATCTTCCGTGACAGCGCTTGAGTCCATTAAAAATTTCCCAGAGGGAACAATAATGTATAGCATATCATAACAGTTGTATTATCAAATACTATGTTTGGTTAAATAAAGTGAAATTTTACTTCTTCCCAGACAGCCACCGTTTGTGGTTGCTAGAGGGTAAGATCCCACCATCCACTGCAGCTGCTTTATTCTGCAGAGGGTCACATGAGGTCAGAGCGCATCACACCTGGCATTCCTGACCGGCTGGGCACCTCAGCAGCTCGCCATTCCACTGTGGTGCAAACACTGAGAAAAAGGCAGCCAATCAAATCAGCAAATTTAGGATCACCAGTTAACCTAACATGTGTGGCTTTGGACTAAACCCAGAACTTTCTTGCTGTGAGGCAACAAAGGTGCCCGGTGTTGATAAAATTATCATCTCCTTTCAAAGAGATGAAGGTCTGATGATTCCTATTCAGCTTGGTCTGCTACAAACAAGGCCATGATATGTTCTTACCAAGTTAAACCTCATCTGGGTGTTGTCAGCTGACTCATTGTTTGCTTATACAGATTTATGAATCAATATTAATGAGAGAGTTTGCATGTTCTTGCTCTATGCATTCCTGTGGGTGCTGCAGACACTCAGTTTGGATGGTTCTTGAACGGCCACTTGAGGCTAGTTTCAAAAATTAGTCTCCATAAGCCTCCATGTTAAAATGTCCAATTTTACAGCAAACTTACAGCCTTGTCCAAAAACACATACATTATAATACACAAAAGTATTCACTCACCCATCCAAATTATTGAATTCAGGTGTTCCAATAACTTCCATGTTTTTCAGGAGTTGGGCTCAGCTCCTTTGTTCCAGTGAAAGGAACCCTTAAAGCTTCAGCATAGCAAGACATTTTGGACAATTTCACGCAGTTTTGGGATGGCCCTTTCCTGTTCCTACATGACTGCGCACCACTGCAGAAAGCAGGTCCATAAAGACACGGATGAGTGAGTTTGGTGTCGAAGAACTTGACTGGCCCGCACAGAGTCCTGACCTCAACCTGACAGAACACCTTTGGGATGAACTAGGGCAGAGACTGCCATCCAGACCTTCCCATCCAACATCAGTGTCTGATCTCATCAACGTACCTCTGGAAGAATAGTCAAAAATTCCAACAGGTCCTCCAATCCAAACGTAAATATTCTGCAAGCCCAAAAATGCAGCCTATATGCACATTTCCATAATGAGCGCTTTGCATGTCATGTGGTCATGGCTCTTATTGCATTCCAAAGTATCCGAGGGCAAAATACTGAAGTGCTTGTATGAATAAGGAATGTTGCATAAAGCTCTTTGATCGCTCAAGTACTCGAGTAAAGCGTTATATAAAGAATAGTTTGTTTATCATTTTAACTTTTCTGGTTGCATCTAATGGCATTTAGTCTGTGTAGACTTTTCAGAAATATGAGGAAATCCATATTTACGAGTTTTTTCAGGATTTGCCGGAGAAAACTGAACAACTTATTCACACGCACTTTCATCTACGGTCGCTAGAGATCACTTTATTTCACTCTAAAACTATATATATATATATATATATATATATATATATATATATATATATATATAAGATAGATAGATAGATAGATAGATGTAAACGTGCCTGCAAATATGACCAATATCTACATTTTTTCAAGGCAGCCTCAAAATTTCCCATAAACACACTCCTAAACCTTGTGAAAAATCTTCCCAGAAGAGTTGAAGCTGTTATAACCCCAAAGGCATAATATTAAACCCTATAGATTAAGAATGGGATGTCACTCAAGTTCCCTTTTGAGTGTGTCCAAACTTTTGACTGGTACTGTATGTGTAAGAAGGCAGACAAGCAAATACTTTTGGCAATGTACTGTAGCTCAACATACCGCTTAACGGAGCAACTGTGTTTGTGCCACTTATTTGTGTTTCTGTCATTGCATTGCTTGTGAGTTTTTTCAGTGAGTTGTCCAACAAATAGCATGGGTCACTGTGCAGTTAACTGCACGAGCAATGCATCTAAGAAGTATGTGCTCCAGTTTTTTGTTGTTGTTGTTGTTTTTTGTTTTAGTATCTCTTGGCTATAATTAGCAGGTATCTGTGTTGATGCATCTCACTAACCAAGTTAGCTAATGTTAGCTGATATCTTCTCCACTATAACCTCTTTCCTAAATATGGACACAATTTTGACTCAAAAAAAAAGGGTTCAGGGTTCTTCTTTTATGTACAGTCTATAAGGGATACCATCGCTTTAGTGGCTCCAGGCCCCTGATGGATTTTTTTTCCTCTATTTTAACAACTGCATAACTGTCTGTGTAGATTCTCAGTTATCCAGGTCATAGTAGTCTCTGGAGCTTGAAAAAGGCGACTGGACTTCTTTTTGTTTCTTGAAGACGTTTCACCTCTCATCCGAAAGGCTTCTTCAGTTCTCAACCAAATGGTGGAGAGACCCAGGTATTTAAACCCCTGTGGGCGTAGTCCCCTGGAGGTGGTTATGACCCTCTATTGATCATGTGCTTGAACACATGTGCCCAGGTGTGAAGGGGGCGTGGGTCATATTTAATCAGTGGTTTCAGTTGAAACCAATTTAGGACTCCGCTCCATTGTTTCCTGTGGCCTATTGAGGTCACTGGAACAAAGGTGTGAATGGGGGTTGAGACGTCTGGGAAGGGAGCTCAGGACAGCACTGTAAGCGGGGGAAAGTTGGTGACGTAATCCACCTCCTCTGTTCAATGATGGTTGTTCACAGTGGACATAGATGGCTTCTTTCACTCCTCTTTCAAACCATCTGTTTTCCCTGTCCAAAATGTGGACATTGGCATCCTCAAAAGAGTGCCCTTTTTCCTTCAGATGCAGATGTACTGCTGAATCTTGTCCTGTCGAAGTGGCTCTTCTATGTTGTGCCATTCGTTTGTGAAGAGGCTGTTTGGTTTCACCAATGTAGAGGTCCGAGCACTCTTCACTGCACTGAACAGCATACACTACATCGCTGATCTTGTGTTTGGCGGGTTTGTCCTTGGGATGAACCAGTTTTTGTCTTAGGGTGTGACTTGGTTTGAAGTATACTGAGATGTCATGCTTGGAGAAAATTCTTCTGAGTTTCTCTGACAAGCCCGACACATATGGGATGACAATGTTGTTCCTCTTGTCCTTCCCATTCTCTGTAGTTTGTGTTTGGCCTTCATTCCTGTGCATCTTAGCTGATTTGATGAAGGCCCAGTTGGGGTAACCGCATGTTTTGAGGGCTTTCTTAATGTGTGTGTGTTCCTTATGCTTCCTTCTGCCTTAGAGGGAACACTTTCCGCACGGTGTTGTAGGGTCCTGATCACCCCAAGTTTGTGTTCCAGAGGGTGGTGGGAGTCAAAGAGGAGATACTGGTCTGTGTGTGTGGGCTTCCGGTAAACTTCAATGTTGAGGCTTCCATCTTCCTCGATAAGCACCGCACAGTCCAGGAATGGTAACTTGTTATCTCTGGTGTCCTCCCTGGTAAAACGTATGTATTTATCCACTGAGTTAATGTGACGAGTGAAGGCTTCTACTTCTTGGGTTTTGATTTTGACCCAGGTGTCATCTACATATCTGTACCAGTGGCTAGGTGCCATCCCTTTGAAAGAACCAAGAGCTTTACTTTCCACTTCCTCCATGTAAAGGTTGGCTACAATGGGAGACACTGGGGAGCCCATGGCACATCCATGCTTCTGTCTGTAGAATCCATCATTGTATTTAAAATATGTTGTGGTAAGGCAGAGATCTAAAAGTGCACAAATCTGATCTGGGGTGAAGCTGGTTCTGTTCAGTAAGGAATCATCTTCCTGTAGTCGTCTTCTGACGGTCTCCACTGCCTCAGTTGTAGGTATGCAAGTGAAAAGTGAAACCACATCAAAGGACACCATGGTTTCATCTGGATCCAGTACAAGATTCTGGACCTTGTTAGTAAAATCTGTAGAGTTTTCAATGTGGTGGGGTGTGATGCCAACAAGCGGTGATAAGATGGTGGCGAGGTGTTTGGAAATGTTGTAGGTGACCGAGTTTATACTGCTGATAATGGGTCGAAGTGGGACTCCTTCTTTGTGGATCTTTGGGAGTCCATAAATGCATGGAGTGGCTTCTCCAGGGTACAGGCGGTAGTAAGTGGGGCGGTCAATTGCTTTTTCCTTTTCAAGTTGTTGCAGGCAGCAAACAACTTTTTTCTTGTAGTTGCTTGTGGGATCACGTCTCAAGACCTCATAAGTATTGTTGTCACTAAGGAGTGTAGTAATTTTGTTGTGGTAATCCGATGAATTCAGCACAACCGTGCACCTCCCCTTGTCGGCTGGCAGTATGGTGATGTTTTGATCCTTGCTTAGGGCTGTGATGGCCTTCCTCTCCACAGCCTCTTCACAAACGAATGGCACAACATAGAAGAGCCACTTCGACAGGACAAGATTCAGCAGTACATCTGCATCTGAAGGAAAAAGGGCACTCTTTTGAGGATGCCAATGTCCACATTTTGGACAGGGAAAACAGATGGTTTGAAAGAGGAGTGAAAGAAGCCATCTATGTCCACTGTGAACAACCATCATTGAACAGAGGAGGTGGATTACGTCACCAACTTTCCCCCCGCTTACAGTGCTGTCCTGAGCTCCCTTCCCAGACGTCTCAACCCCCATTCACACCTTTGTTCCAGTGACCTCAATAGGCCACAGGAAACAATGGAGCGGAGTCCTAAGTTGGTTTCAACTGAAACCACTGATTAAATATGACCCACGCCCCCTTCACACCTGGGCACATGTGTTCAAGCACATGATCAATAGAGGGTCATAACCACCTCCAGGGGACTACGCCCACAGGGGTTTAAATACCTGGGTCTCTCCACCATTTGGTTGAGAACTGAAGAAGCCTTTCGGATGAGAGGTGAAACGTCTTCAAGAAACAAAAAGAAGTCCAGTCGCCTTTTTCAAGCTCCAGAGACAACTGCATAACTGCAAAAGAAAAGATTTCATATTGAGTCATAAGTAAGACTGATGTTTTTTTTCTTGCAAACCTGCATTTAGACCGTCACTCAAATAACCATATTTAATATGCATTAGGATGCCAATATGTGTGATTAGTCATACTGAATGTAATACTGAGTAATCACAGACATAACTGGACTTGACAGAAAGTCGACTTCTGAGTTGCTCTTTTATAAATAGAGACGGCCATGTCACAACATTTTCATACTTCCAGACGCTTAATTTTGGGAAATGGAACGTAAACATAATGAAAACATGTTTATGTACATAGACACTCACGCTTGCACTGGATTGCACAAATGGCAGTACACATTAATATATCAAAACACTCATTTCCTGATAGCTTTTTAAAAATTTATTTATTCATGTATTAATTTTTTTTGCAAGCGTCTGTAAGTAGGTGAAAGGTGAAGCTGGAGGAAGAGATTCGCCGGCTGTGAGGGATCAATTTCAGGATTGTAAACATGCCCCCCCACCCCACCCCCACAAAAAAACCCCTCATGCTTGAGCTTATGGGTGTGCACCCCCCCCACCCCACCCCCGACCCCCACCTTTCCTTTTCGTGTTTCCTGTTGAGCTGGCTAGACTCCTTTGACAGATTTACAACTGTGGGGTCAAAGTTTTCCGACAGCAGCAGATAAATCTTACCCCCCCCCCCCCCCACCCCCCCCCCCCCCCCCGCTTCTCCTTCACCTGATAAAAAGACACTCACTCAAAACAGCCGCCCTGCGCTTCCCCCACTGCCAACACCCCCACCCTCCCCACCACCCACCTCTCTCCACATCCTTTCATGTGCAATTTGCCCTTCTTCTTTTTTTTTTTTAACAGAAAAAATCAGTACACCTTTGTGCACGAACATGTGTGTGAGGACGCCTGGCTACATTTGTTCAAAAAGAGGTGTGTGCAGACCCCTTTGTGCATGTGTGTGTATGTGAGTGTGTGGATGCAGCAGGGTAAGTTCCTTGCAAGTTTTGTGGTTAAGAGAAAGAATGCAGGACATTGTTCTTAAACCATAAAGGCAGACCTTTCATGTTCCAAATGTTTTTCGGGGGGGAGGTCTGGTGACACCCCCCCCCTTCCCGCTTTACTCCCCCTCGTTTTTCCCGCCATCAGATTTTTTTATGTTTTGGTCCTTGTATGATACGCACTTTGTTTTTTGTTTCCTCTCTACACACATAAGAGTATCTCTCCTTCTCACCCACTATAATGTTCATTTCTCTTTATTTGTCACCCTTTATCGCAGCATCTGTGTCAAACATCTTCAGCTCTACCGAGGCAGACTGTGGAGGATGGAGACAAGAAGTGGGGCAAAAACGTACTCAAAACACACACACACACACACACACACACACAGGTTTTGACGTCGTGTCTCTCCCACTCCTTTAGTGCCTTCTATACTCTGATCTCTGCTTTGAGGTGAAAGACCAAGATGATCAGTATTTACAGTCTGCAACCAAAGCTGATAAAACCATGTGTTTTAATAATATCTATTTTCGTATAATGGGATATGTAATCCCTCCTTTCCTTATTCATACTTTCTTCTGACAAGCAGCAGATCTGAATTTCTTTGCGCATTCAGTTTCTTGTATTTCTTAAGACTGACAAAATAAATTAAAAACATTGGCTAATAACCTTAAATTACCTTTAAGCTTTATTTAGCTGTAGGCCCACTTCGGTTTTAATCTCGTGCTTTACGCTGTTTTACTAAGAAAGTGAAGATTTTTTTCTCCCCATCACCATGAAAATGAAAATTGATTTTCCTTGAATTTTACCCTTCCAGTAATATCATATTCTTAGCCTACAACAACAACAAACGTTCCCCAGTCCAGTGTTGTGTCAGATCAATGGGCGTGATTGATTCGGTGGTTTGCTGACAGTCCTGATCAATCTTAACTTGTATGACAGCCACAGACTGTGCATCACTGTCATTCACAGTGCGTGCGAGAGTCTTTTATTACTTCCATTATTTTTGAGTTATTCTGTTTTTATGGTGTCATATTATATTTGGCATCAGATTTGTTCAGCATATGCTGTTTAGGACAAGACGCAACCTCACTGGCGAGCGCATGAAGCCAATGCCGAAGTGCCAAAAACTGCAGTTTCTTAAGTGGCCGCTTGGGATCATTACATTAAAGCACACACTCACACTCCTGTGTGTGCATCACGGGGAACTCAGGAAACATGGATCAAACCACCGATCTTCCAGTTGCTGGACAACCCGCTCTACCTCCTGAGCCACAGCTGCCCCAACTCTCAGTTTTGGTCATTTACAGCTGCTGAGTGGCAGATTTTTTTTCTTTTAACTCACTAGCTTAAAAAGCTTTATTAAGGCTCAACATTATGCATTATTATGGGTTAGTTGTGTTTGTGCTGTTGATTCCTTTTAGAGCATTTTTAATGCACTTACCTGACAAATAATAAGGCCTGCTGTGCAGCTTATTGCACTAACACCCCGCTGAGAAGTCCGTGCTTCAGTTTTTATTATTAAAATTCTCATACATTATTTGTACCTACCTTGGAAATCCTCAGCAGGTATCTGTGTTTGTTCGATGCACCCTCTTATGAATGGACCCTGCTGATCAAGCCATGCTAGCTTTAGGTTAAGAAACACATACAGAGGTGGATATAATGCTAAAATCATTGTGGATTGGTCTTTCTTTATTATAAGGTTTATGGTGATTCAGACACAATCTGAAGCAGAGCATTGCTGAAGGAGAAGGGATTGGAGATGTTTTCATATTTTTGGCCTTTATTTGATAGCACATGTTTGGGAGAATAAAGAGAAAGAAATAAAGGCTCTATGATATGTAACAAAATACCGTTAAACGCCAGTTAACGTGTCAGCGGCTCATCTGTGGTTGAGAAACACCGTCTAATCTCTTGGTTTAACAGACATACAGTCATAATTATGCAGCTATTAGGCAAAAATTTTTAAAAAAAAACCTTTCCTTCCTCAAAAATAATCACATTTCTGATGCAGTTTCCGAAAGGCAAGTGTGTGATAACGCAGAGCATGTGATAACCGCAGCTAAACCCATATGAATCAACTCAGTCTTAAGAAAAGCAGACGATGTTGAAACAGAACATCTGAAAGAGTGTAAACACTCTCATTGCTAGGACACACCCGGTCCACAGGTCATCCTGTTTCACAAACTGCAAACACGCAAACAGACACACACACACACACACACACACACTCCTATCACTGCGAGGACCCTCACTGATATACATTCCTCAGCCGAAACTCAATTCCCAACCCTAACGCCAACTTAACCATCAAACCGCCCTCTGAAGATCCATCCCAGAGTGAAGTCCAGGAACGACGTCCTCACTTTCCAAAGTCTAAAACCCAAACTGGTCCCCACAAAGATAGACACACGCATAACTATCACACACATCGCACGCACACACACTATCAGATTTGCAGGGAAGAACATCAAATATTACAAAACATCACATGCCTTGTGAAACACTTCATGCGCTGCAGCGTACGCTTTGTCAAGCGGTGACCTTGAATACTTAAGAGGCCCCTCGGTGGAGGTAAACCACCCACCACCACCTACCCCACCCCCAGTACTCTTCACACATCAGTGCCATGGGAATGAGTGATATGATGGCAGGAGGAGAAGAGAAGGGAAGACGAGGAGGGTGAAAACAGAAAAAAAAAAGGGAGGAATGGAGGAATAGAGATGCGGGGGTGGAGTGGTACCATCTGACTCTCTCCAGGGAAATCTCATCACAGCAGAGCGGGGGGAGGTGATTTTCTACTGGAGTGAAAGATCGAGATGAACAGATCACAAGCTGGGGGGTGGGGGGGCTTTGGGGATTAACAAATGAACAAACCTGTTGTCCTCACTTCTACTCTGCTGTCCCATCATCCTCTTCTGGCATCTGGGCATGCTCTATATTTCAAGCAAAGTCCTCATGTAACCTCTGTGGAGTTTTTATGGTCAGCGTGTCTTTTCACAAGACCTTTTATTGGATTATAGTTCGCTCCATGGTTCTGTCCTTCCTCTCTCGATTATGTGCTACACTAGTCATTTCGCCTCCTTTATATCCCACTCTCTTTTTTTTTTTGTCCCTCTTGGCCCGGGCATTCTGTTTGTTCCCATCCTGAGGGATAAAGATGGGCAGAGAAGCAAGTACGACTGAGAGAAAGAGCTAATGTTCTAGTCTGGCTGAATTTTTTTGGGCTTTGCCACCTTGCGTCACTCCACCGGTCTTGTGTTGGCCATGATATCAAGCGACAGGCCAGCTTTCCACATGCTTGTGTCCTTAAAATCACAAAGAAATGTGAGCCAACAGAGAGAGAGAAATATAGAAGATATAGAAAGAGGAAAATATATAATTTTTTCAACAAGACAAATAAAAAGTAATGACATCCAGCCTTCAAAACCATTGTTTCCACCCTCCAGCCGCACAGAGGTCAACCGTTCTATGAGAGATCCAGTGACCTTTGAGAGCAAACTTTGATGTTAACTTTGCATGATTTGTTTGGCTGCTCCACTGTAGCGGCAAACACGGAGATAGTTGGAAAGGAGGAGAGAGCGAAGGAGAGCGATAGAGAGAGAGAATGAACTGTACTCCTGAAAATAGGCCAGTCACTGTCTAGAAATGTGGACGTTCCCATTTCCATCCATTCCCCGGAGGAGCTAGCAGGCCTGCCGTCTGCCTGCCTGCTTGGCCATTTCACCGTCCACTGTGCTGCCTTCACTGAGATCACATTCACATATATATATTTATTTGGTTAGAATTTGAACCATTTGCTGATTGAAAAGAACCAAAAAATAGACTGACCGACTCAACTAAAGCTGTTTTCACACATGAGCTCTGGACAATGTCAAAGAGAATCAGGTCAGGATGTCATCCATCCATCCATATTTCTGACTCCTTATCTAACTCAGGGCTGCGTGGGGGCTGGAGCCCAGCTGAGATAGGGAGGAAGGTAAGGTACACCCTGGAGAGGTCACGGGTCATCGCAGGGTTAGCACAGGGAGACGTCAATCAGATTCACACCTACTGCCAATTTAGAATCAGCAGCTAAACTGTGCCTATGCCAACTCCACACAGAAAGGCCCCATCCAGCCAACAAGTACAAACCCAGAACCTTCTTGTTATGTATACGGAGCTGTTGCATACTCTGTCACTCTGTTCTGGGGCTCGTTCTCTGTAAGCTGCTTAAAAGATCTAAGATCAAGTGGCTGATCCAGGATTTGCTGATCCAGGTTACACTTGTTTAATTCTTTGGGAACACGTGGGAATTTGATAAGAATAGCTGGATTCATTAGCCCAGTCCCAATCTCCACCCTGAGATCTAATCACTAAACCCTCTAAGACTTAACTGATGTCACTTGGTAAATGAGTGGCAGAGCCAGAAGCAGCAATAGATCAAAATGGTATGACTGGGAATGGGAAAGCGCATGTGGGGAAACGCATCATGTTACCTTGATGATACCAAAACATGTTTTGTACTCCCTATTATCAGTGCACTGATCACAGCGTGTTCCTCCCGCTTGTCTCAGCCACGGTTGGGTGGATTTCTTGAAAAAAGGCAGTTTCATCTACTCTGGGTTGTGCTGAATAATGCAGGTTTCACCTTACAGATCTGATCCTGCGAAAACTAATCGAACAGCTGTTTTGACCAACTGTGATATTCCAGGATCAAACCAAATCTACAAGATAAGAGCAACTACAGCCTCGCAGACTGAATTTGTACCTCTGTAATAATATGTTCTGGAGACTAATTCTTTATCCACAATTAGATCAAAAGGTTGGACCCTCTGGCTGGTGTGGACTGTTTCATAACCCTGCTGCTGCTACCAAAACTCCTGTATCACCGCTTATCTTTTTTGGGTAGCGTGACGATGGCTTGCAGAGGGAACAGGGAGCCATGTGAAGGGAGGATCCAGGCACAACTGTAAAATCAGTGTGCTGACATCTGCCGGCCTACCTATGCCTTCATTCTGCCAGGCAGTGCCAGCCCATTAGCATCATGTAGCTGGCGCTAATCCAGCCGGGACAGTGCGACCTTAATCTTTTCACCTGTAACCGAGCTCCTAACACATCTGGCCATCTCCGGATGCAACAGCAGTGCCCGCCTCTGTTGTTCTTGTGTGCCCTGCGGTGGGCACAATAATCCCCTGACTGGTTGCACAGCCCCCTCTCGACATATCCAAGGATTGGTGCTTATTAAACCGCACTCCCCAATCAGCTCAGGCATGTTGTTGAACAAAACGAAACACAGCAATCTTTAAGAGCGATTAAATGCTTACTGTGTTCCTGGCCATAAACCCACCCCACAGTCAGTCTAAACTTTACTTCTTGCAGATTATGTTTAGATTCAACCTCTTAATAAAGATTTCTGGTTGCTCCAAACCTGAAAGAGGGCACATCCATCATTTACCTTGCTACAGTGCCAGTAAAGTCACTGCAAAGACCAATTTCAAGTTCTGTTACAGTCGCAGTCATAATAATAAATTAGCTGCAGAGAGGAAGCTTCTATTTATAAGGTCATTTAGATTATTGTACCACCACTGTCCCCGGTAATGTCCTGCCAGCTTTTGTTCATATACCCTAAATGCATCAAGCTCTGAAGTACCCAGTGGTGTTTAAAGGTTGCGTGCGTGCATGTGGTTACATTTAAAAAGCTGTTTCAGTGTTGGGGTCTGAAATGCTCTCCGTGTAATACCGAAAAGGCACCATAAAATGCAGCCAGTGTGCTGCTATAGAGATACACAAAAAGCTATACTTCCTCTTCCCTCCCTGCTTGTAACAGACACACAGTCAAACCACACTGCCACTGCCAGAGACAACAGGAAAAAGCAAAGCTGCTCTTTTTGTGATTCATTTCAAGGGTATTAGTAGCAGCAGTGTGCTTGACCGTAAAACTCCACAACTGGGTACAGTTGATGGACAGGTAATGTGTGTTTTATATTCATCATTATATTAAACTGAAAAAAAATCTGATGTTTTAGTACATTTGATACCTGTTTCTGGTAAAAACATATACATATATTTATATTTTTCCTGTGGTCTAAACTGAACTGCTGCAGCTCTGTAGCCGCCCTTGTGTTTTTAATTTTTTTTTTTGTTAAGTTTTGCTTCCAGGGAGATCAAGAGAAGGAGTTTTCCTTCTCTGCCTCATTTAGATCAGATCAGCAGTAGGTTCCTTGTGGATCACAGGGGGACATTTGAGGATTATGATCACTACTCGCTGGCTGCTTCTGTCAGTCTCAGTACACCCACTCTTGTATTCGTAGGGCTGGGAAAGGCTGCAGGAGTCACAGATGAGCAACATCTGATCCCGAGTGATCATTATATGCGGGTATCATTTCCCATTTGCGTGCCTGTGTGCGATGAGTCATAGTGACAGTGAGTCAGAGTGCCAATATAGACACTGAAACTAGTGACTGAAATGTCTGTAGCACTGACATAATTATCTCAATATAAAAATATAACGCTAAAAAGAAAACGGCGGCATTACAACCACGCCTCATCAGCCTTGAACCAGCGAGTTTTTTGGTGACTTTTTCATTGAGGGCAATGAAAGTACGTGACGCGTGATAAAAATCTACTCAAACTTTAAACCTTTCATCTCATCAACGCAAACCTTTCTTTTTGTGTTTGGAAATTTCCCCGTTGAACATATTATAATTTATCTAATCATACCAGCTGTGGGGTTTTTTTTTTTAATGTGTGTGTGTGTGTGTGTGTGTGTACTCAAACGTTTAACATAGAAATGAAGCAGAACTATGTTCTTTTTTGAACTGCATGTGACTGCTTATTTACACAATCCTCAGGGGCACATTAGTATGATGGTGACTTTACACAGGAAACCCAAAAGAGAGAGAGCGGAGGATTTGGGTGGTGATAAATGTCTTAACCTCAAACTTCCGTCGCCAAGCTCGTGTTGTTTTTCTCTTTCACAGTGATGTGCTTGATGCCCAGATTAGCAGCTGAGGACACGTTTACTTTTCTGCATAGTTCTCTTCGATTTCTAGGCAAACCCCTCCCATGAGCCGGCGTGGGGACGTGCTTTAAAAGTCCCCTTTATTTACTCTCCAGCGGAGTTCACTTTACCCCCTCTGAGACAGCCTCCTGCTCAGCCATGCATTACAGCCCCCAATCCTCATCACTTCCAGGTTTCCTTTGTTGTTTCCCGGTTTTTGTCACAGCATGACATGCTAATCAATAAGCAATTAAAAAAGGCAACGTGGCATAGGTCTTACACTGCTTATAGTTCCTGTGTACGTTTGGCTCTCTTGGGGGGTATGGTGCACAGGTGAGACCGCTGGTGTGTGTCCGACACACAGCAAGGATGAAAAATAAAAATGCAGCTCAGAGTCTATGATAGTTGTTAAAGCTTTTATATCTGCTGTTACAGGTACGATATTGGAGCATTTTTTTTATTGACTTTCCCGTCACATTTGCCATTTTCCTGACATTTCAATAAGTTGCCTATGCAAGCCCCGTGAATAACATTTAAAGCCCCAGCTTTTGATTAAAGGAGGGGAAGACGAGCCAGCTCAAGGTCAGTCGATACTCGGCGGTAATCTTAACCAGGAAGAGTGGTTGAAACCACCCATCCTGTGCGAGGGAATAGCTCTGCTGCTGGTTTACAAGGAATTTACACATAGCGCCTGCAACCATCACACTGTCTCAGAGCCTCTGATGTTCCACTGTCCCTCTGCACCGCAGCAACCAAAGCTGTTTACAACATCATTTAACAGCATTGCACTCCATCGCATAACATTACCACTCACCCTCGATTACAGCTGCGCTTGCCCTGAGATACACACAAACCTGACGAGCATATCAAGTGTGTCAGTGATGGTTTACGCTGTCATGTCTGCTGAGGTAGTGGGAGTGAGAAGTGTTTATAGGATGAGGTTTTTGTAGCTCCCTGCATCTAGTGTGTGTGTTGGTGTTGTTTTTTGAGCATGTGTGGCCTCTTTTATCGCAATACTGACACCTTGTTCTTTAGTTCTTTGACCCTGTGATAGCAGGCAGATGTGGCAGATGTCACCCATCAGCCATGTCCAGCCCCCACCCAATCACCTCTGATATGATAAACCTGTCCACCAGTTTTCCTGGAGAGCGTGGCTGTGCATGAGTGGACTGCATGTGTACAGCAGAGCGCGTTGTTGTGAATGCAGAAATAAGGCTGAGGGCTTTTCATCTTAATCAGTGCTATGTGAAGCTTATTAAAGTTACCATGTATGAAAATTAAGAGCATGTGTGATTTTGGATTCGACGCTTCCCTACATTAAAACGAGTAGCACACTGAGCCTGTGTTTGCTCTGTGTGTGCGGAAAATACAGGAACACGTGTGTTTTGCATTAATGCAAAGGAATTATGAAAAAAAAATTGGGCGGGAGGGAGGGAGTCACCGTTACTGAAGTCCAAAAAAAACCTCCCACTTTCTCCCTCTCTCCCACCTCTCCCCCTTTCTCTAACACTCTTCCCTTTTTACAGGCTGCCATTTCCACTAAATTAGTGCCCAGGGTTTTAATTGCAGTTTATGAAGCTCATTTATTGGCGCGAGAGTCTGTGTTTGTGTGATGTGGCATCCAGCAAGGCAGGCCAGCCTTATCCAAGCCTCCCTGTGGTTTCTTTGCTTTTCTTCACCCCCCCCGTTTCCCTCTGTTGTTTTCTTTTTTTCCTCGTCTTCCTTTCTTTTTTACGCCAGAATGTTGTCGGGCTTAACCGTACATGCAGCTGTTTTTATAGAGAATTAGCACTTCTCTACCCAGTGCTGGCTGTGTGGCTCCACTCTGGAAGTGCTGCCTTTAAATCAGCCCCCCCACCCCCCCACACACACCGCCCCCCCACCCTTAAAACCGCTCAGGCACGTGCCAAGAACCACACATTTAGCATACAGAAGCTAGCATTTCTTATGAGTGTAATCAAAGCAGTGAGAGCATTAAATTACATTGTGCTGTTAAAGCGTGGTAACAAAATGTCGTATTTTCTTTAAAACTGATATACAAGCAGCAGGTTGAAGAACTGTAAATCGTTACAAGAAAGAGCGCTCGTTCCTTTCACGGCCCATAACGAGCGTTCTGTCTTTAAAGTTCGGTTTCATATCCCCTTTCTCTTGGTTTCTTCCTCCACATCATCCCCTCTATGGCATTGCAGTGACACCCTGGAGGCTAATTAAGCCTTAATTACATTTGTTGGAATTGATTTGTGATTTAGTCTTTCCTCTGTTGTTCCAGCTCATTGGCCCCCATAGAAATGTCATTAATGCACCATTATTTTCACGGGCGGTCTAATTAAAGGGACATACTCTCTGGGTTTCTCCTGATGAGATGCTGGAAAGGGGAACATGTTGGCGACCGGCACCCTGATGATCCAAAATAGAAGACACAGTGGGGGGGGGGGGGCATGTAACTCAACTTTATGTGTGAGTGTTATGATGCTGTGCAGACAGAGGTTGCCAGGTAGTCAGTTTGGGAATTCATGTTGCTTGACAGGCATTATTACAAGGCATGTTGAGTTTAGATGCGTTACAGGTGAAGGCATAAAAACTGTGTTTTTAATTAAAGCTCTGCCAGCCTTAATCTCTTGATGCTCACCTGCCAGTCCGAATACAGGAAAATCTTGCACTGTGGATTCATTCTGAATCAGATTTGTGGAGCTACACAGTGTTTGAAAATACAAAGCTTCATGATTCAAACTGTGTTCTGTGATGGAAGGAGGTACATGGCAAAACTGCAGTCTCTTACCCTTTCTGTTGTCATATACTTGCTGAAGTGTACTCCACCTTTCCATCGCAATGAACATTACACAAAAGACTTTAATCATTTCTATTAGAAATATTAAGGTGTTTGGTGCAGGAGCTGGAAGCAGAGCGCAGTCATAAACTGATAGCTGCCACGACGTCACCCACTGGTTTCTAAAGCCTGGAGATTAGTTTTCACCATTTCTATCTTGTCTTCACTTGCTCATTGGCTAAGGACTTATGATTGACAAGTCATTAGCCAATGAGCATACCACAGATAACTCTTCATTTTGAAAGATAGTGCGACCGAGATTTCTAAAACAGAATAAAATTTTTTTATCCAACATGACATGAAATGAGGCAGGAACTCAGAAACTCAGCAGGAAAGTGTTTGCGGAGGTCAAGACAGGAAGCCGTTTTCCCGTAGACTTCCATAGGATTTGAAGTCTTTTTGCAACCACGGCTAACGCCATCTGGTGGCCTTCAGATAGACTGCATTAGCTTAATTTTTCAACGCAGAAGCTACATCCATGTTTTTGCTGTCTCTGGGCTCAATTCGTTTTCTTTCTTTCTTTTTCATTTTTGAAAACAGCACTTGGTAACAGAAAAGTATGATTGCCTGGCACAAACTGTACATATAAGGTGAACATAAGTTCAGCATTATGGCTGTCGCCAGCACCTGACCATATTCAGTTAAGACATTTAATCAAGATATTGCGATATCACTGCACTGACTAGCTGGCTTGATTAACAAGGTGCCTTGAATTGTTGACCTCAAAGTCGCAATGACTGACTCTTGTGACATCCAGCAGTTTGTGTTCAGTTCTTTCTGCATTATAATACACCCTCTGTTCATTAGTCATAACAACTTTTGACTTCAAGAGATGGAACTGAGAGCTACACAAGTACAGTTGTATGGCTCCCATCATATCATTAGCCCAGTCCCATCTGGATCTGACCCCAGGCCTGTTTGGTCTTCATAGCTGCACCGAGTAAGAGCTTGCAACACAGCATGGCCAAGAAAGCAAAAGCACGTTTGACTCTGTTTCAAAAATAAAAAGCAGAATATGGAGTTGGCGGTTGTTTGTGATTCTTTTAAAACATTGGTCTTTCCTTGGGGAGGCTTGTGGGAGGGATGCAAAAAATAAAGGGAGAGGGGGGGGGGTTTGCGGTGCATTCACATGTGGAAGCTCAAAGCAGTAACAATCTTTCCCAGCCTGCTCTGGCCTCATATGGCCTATAGTATCCTGCTAAGAGTCTCAAAGCACAAGACTATTCACTCCATCTCTCGCTCTCTGACTGCTCCCCTTTCTTTCTCTGTTTGCTCACCAATGTGCTGCCACAGTGACTGCCTGCCACTCTCCTCTGCCCTCAATTTTAGCGCAATTCTATCAGTTGTCTGCATGTAGCCCCTTCTGTCTGTTATGATTGTGTATAATGGGCCTCAGTCCAACGTGCTGGCTGGCAGGCAGACGGGCGTGTTGGACAACTGCTTCACAGTTGGCTGGGCTGGTGAGAGAGGGGGAAGTACAGAGGGAAGGAGAGAGAGCAAAGGAAAAGAAAGAGAGAAAAGGGTGGAGGGAGGGAACATCAGAGCCGGAGATAGAGCGAGAACTGGGAAAGGGGTCACTTGAGTTTGTTGCTCATAGGATATCAAGCAGCTCACTCTCTCCACCCCGTTTAGCAGTCTGGCTTTTCTGCTACCTCCCTCCCTATCTCACCAAAAAAAACCCCGCCATCTTTGGGAGTGTTACTATAACAACAATGTTCTTCATAAAACAATCCAGCAGCCCTGTTTTGCGTCCCGGCTTAATCGTGCAATATAAAACAAAGAAGATGAAGTTCAGCTGAAGCATTAAGTAAGCTTATGTCTTGCGTTTCTTTTATTTGGCATTATCGGCGCTCAGCAGAATCTATTAAATGACTCAGAGATGTTTAGCTTTAGAGCTGATACAAGAGCAACGCTTTCCTTTTTTTTTTAAGCTACTTTGCGAGGGAAAAGGGCAAAGAAAGCAGCGTGTTGAGCATGCATTCAGAAGTTAACTGTCTCGGGAGTATGAATTTTCCCTCATAAAGGTGTTTTCCTTTGTTTTGTTTTGTTATTGTTCCCGTGTTTGCTGAGTTGTCTGGAAAAAAACAAAAACAAATCTGCCCTCTCACATTCTTTATTCTTGGTTAATGCACCATGAGAGAACTTCCATTTTTAGCCTCACAGCAAATTATATTAAGCCACAGTTCAGTGAACCTTAATGCTTTTTTGAAAGTAACAAAGATTGACAGAAAAGGATAAGAGTTTTGTGATACTGCTCAGACTTTCTCCTGGCAAGGCCTCCTTTCTACTTCATCTGGGCCGAAAACGGGAAAAGAATGGGTTAAACCTGTCTGCGGCCCACATCTGGGAATCATTTGAAACATTCCACAAGGCTTACCACATGTTTTCAGATGGACTAAATCCTGCGAAAGGCTCGCCTGTTAGATGTTTGCAAAAAAAAAAAAAAAAAATCATCTTTTATTTGCTAGGAGGGGAAAATATGAGGCAGAAAAAAATTAAATGGCTTTTCTCTTTCCAGGTGAGATAAGGTAGTGAGCTGGGTGGGCGGTTGGGTCGGGTTTTGTCGTGACAGGGGTGGTGCTGTGTGAGGGGGTTGCCTGTCCCTGAGTCCTGTTGCATGTTGGTGGCAGATTATTTAAACATGTTCTGAGTGAAAGCTGTTTCTTAACAGCCATTTGCAGTTCAAAAGAGGCTCCAAGGCTCAGCTAACTGTTTCCATGCAGCTGATACCATCTCCCCTGCACTCACCCCCCCCCCCCCTCACATTTCTTCTTTATTCTTCACAGTCTAGCACCATAAAGTGAACCAACGTGAAAGCCATGTAGCCTTTCAGCACGCCTGTCCAGACACACTTACAGACACGAGTGGCGCATCAAGCTTCTGGCAGAGTAACTACTTCAGAGCAGTGTGATATCTTCATCTTATTGTGATATATTCAGAAAGGATCTTTTATTAAGGCCTATCAAGTAGCCTTAAGCCTCGCCATGACGTGCTTTTTATGGTGGCTGCTTGATGGCTTTACCATCACTCTGCTATGAATGACAAGCTAATAAACAGGAGTTGCAGAGTGATGAATGGATGGTGGCAGAAACTCCCAACTAATCTGGTTTTAAGAAGGGAAAAGCAGGCTGTACTAATTAAAAGAAAAGGGGCCGTGTGACAGGTGATTGACCACCGAGCTCTGGCACCTTCACAGTTTTCCAGCTATAGCCCATCTCTGAAAGTATACCCAAGAAGAGCTTTCCTTCTTCACGTCAGGCTCAGACTCTCAGGTTGCCCTAGTGCATTACACACTCCACTGTAATTGCCCACTGACATTTGGAGAACTGGAAATGTTTCTCTTGGGTGTAGGTGACACCCCACACAGAGGGGGTGGAGGATCTCTGACACCCTCTTCTTCTTTTTTTTTCTGAGAGCCAGGATGTGACATGTGGTACGTGGCCCCACATTGGGGGGTGAATGCATTGATCAGGCTGGCTAATGTTACCACACTTTGGAAATAGCACTGGACTTTCACACTGGACAGTAGATAGGCACCCAGCCGTTTAGAGGCAGAAATTGAGCACCTGCTAGAGGGCTCACACGGCGCCTTGTAAAAAGCAACATGAAAGGGACGCTCTGTTACAGTCATGTAACAATAACCATCTACACGGGCTGTTTTATATTACCGTGTCTTAGGAGGAAATGACAGGATTAAGAAAAGGACTGTGCGGCTTTCTGGGAGCATCTCAAAGTGTGTCTGGTTTAAGGAATTTGGTGCCTGCTAATATTTGGCACTAGTGGCCACTTAAAAGTATAGTCTGATAATCCCAGAAAGTTTATTCTAGTAATCAACATAATCAACTTTCTGAGATTTCCTTACCTGTCTTATTGAGCAAGCATCAAGATATAGTCTGCTAAGTTGTCTGTGCAATAAATAGGAAACAACAGCAAATTATGCCATTACTTAGAAAGACTAGAAAGTGAGAGTCACATGTAACACACAACAGGAGATACTCTGGTTCAGACACATTCTTACTTGAATACAAGGCCTGGGTAGCGTGTGCAGGAGGCTGTACATGACACCCACTGGCTCGCTGGACTATTACCTGTTCTGTCTTTACTTGGATGCAATCACACACTACTCAGACTCTGTATTACAAAGCTGGTAGGGTAAAGGCTGATAAATGTTCATTCCAGCTGCACCAAACATTTGCATCCGGCTTCACACGCACCTCTGCTGGGTAATGCCTAGAAAAATTCAGGGTTGCAGTGCATGTGTGAATATAAGTGCCTTTCTCTGTGTTATATAATAGAGGACTCTATTCTGTTCCTGTTGCCTTGAGACCCCTGCCCTCTGGCCACTCTTAACCCTCAAGAGCCATTCAAGTTATGGATTGAGCTTTTCCAACCAGTAACACCAGTAGTCGGGGGTAAACGATTTACAAATCAAAAGCATAGACGTACATGTGCTGTATGCATGCTCTACTCAATCCTTCAAGCCATTGTCAGGCTTGTCTGTTACTCTTTGCTGCTCTTTGAATATAGCAAAAGCGGCAGTAGAAATCTGTACTTTTCAGCAATGTCAAAAATTTCTGCCTGTAGCCAAAAAAAAAAGTTAGTGTGTGTGCCTAAAGGCACATGTGTGGAGCCAGACAGGATGAGAGTTTTGTTGCTTGCAGGGAGGGTATGTTAAAGGCTGATTAAATGAAGCATGCAGCACACGGCTTTTCACTACGCTTAACATGTTCTGATGGCTGTACAGTAGATGCTGAAATGCAGTCTAGGTGAGTATTACAGAACAGAGGCTAGCTTTACTAGACAGCGCTAGACTGGAGAACCGTTAAGCTTCGGCTCCAGTAACTTCCATTTTAAACCTGGCTACGGGCAGAGGATGCAGCTGGGCTAAGGAGACCCTAGAGGCCTCACTATCCAAACTAGAGATATGTAGAGGAAACACAATGCTTCACAATACAAATCCCCACACTGCAGTTGAGTAAATGAGTCTGAGTCTAGCCAGTCTGCATGAACACATGCATGCTGGGGCCCAGTTCCACCTGTCAGGAAGCAGTTAAATAAAACAGCTCCATCTCTTCAGCCATTCTCTTATGACAGCAGCTACATCCACCAGAGCATACTTTCAGCTTTTGACGGCTCCCTCATTCCATGCTCGCTCGCATGCCTGTGTGCCCCGTGTCACAACCAGCACCCCCCAGCACTGCATTCCTCACTTGTGTGGTGATGTGTGACAACTGACACAGTTTAGTGCCACTCACAGCTTTTGTATAAGAAAGCCTTAAAGGCAGCAGGGGGAAACAAGGAGGATGCTGACGCTCTCTCTCTCTCTGTAGCAGTGTCAGTGCTCTGAGGGAAAGATGAAAAGCAACTGAGAACATACCACAGAGGGGAAATATGTCACTGGCTGTCTTGTGGCCTTTTGTCCAGTCATATGGGACAAGGGGTTTCACATCTGCCACCTGTCTCAAAACTTTGCCTTCTGGGGTGGAAAGCATTTGAATGAAGCAGCCATATCTGAGAGACAGAAGAGAGCCTGTGCTTTCTCCTGGAATACAACTTCTTATATACCTACTCTGTATACACTTACCCAGCTGATTGCTCAGGCAGTTCTTCTGATCACTTTTAATAGGACACCCTCAAGGACACAGGTAAAAGTATAGCTATATACATATAAACACCAATGCTCAGTGGCTAGTGGATCTAAGAGCAGACCACAACAACCTCCCTGAATATATATACATATATAGAGTTAGTTCTGTTGCACAGGATAAGTTCATCAGTGTTACCAGCCTCAGAAACCGCAAGTTAACAGCACCCCAGATAAGAGCCCACCTACATGCTTCACAGAGTAGCACACACATCTGAACATCAACTGTTCAGATAAGACTGCATGAATCTGGACTTTATGGTCGAATTGCTGTGAAGAAGCCACTTCTAAGGAAGAACAACAAGAGGAAGAGAATGGTTTGGGCCGAGGAACACAAGGAATGGACGTTAGACCAGTGGGAATCTGTCCTTTGGTCTGATGAGTCCAAATTTGAGATTTTTGGTTCCAAACACCATCATGTCTTTGTAGGACGCAGAAAAGGTGAGCGGATGGGACCATCATTTGTTTTTACCAACACACTGGATCTACTGTATGCCAACATCAAGGAGGCATACAGCTCATCACCTCTGCCTCCCCTGGGGGGCTCAGATCACAACCTGGTTCATCTCCAGCCTGTGTACAAACCCTTGGTACACAGAGAACCAGTTGTGACACACACAGTGAAGAAATGGTCTGAGGAGACTGAAGAAGCTCTGAGAGACTGCTTTAGCTCCACTGTGTGGGAAGAGCTTTGTGCCCCTCATGGGGAGGACATCGACAGCATCATGGACTGCATCACTGATTACATCAATTTCTGCGTGGAAAACACTGTGCCCACCAGGAGGGTACGGTGTTTTTCAAACAACAAACCCTGGATCAACTCTGAAATAAAGGCTCTCCTGAAGGAGAAGAAGAGAGCCTTTAGATCAGGAAATAAGGAGGAGCTGAGAGCCGTGCAGAAGGATCTGAGAAGGAAAATCAGGGATGGAAAAAACATCTACAGGAAGAAGATGGAGGACCAGCTACAGCAGAGCAACATCAGTGGGGTTTGGAGGAGTTTGAACTCAATTTCAGGCCACAAACCAAGCCCTAGGGTTGTGGGAGACATAGAGTGGGTTAACAACCTGAACCAGTTCTTTAACAGGTTTGACCAGCAACCCACCCCTCCCCCAGCCCAGTCCCCCCTGCTGTCAGCCCCACCATCTTTAATGACTGCCAACCTTTCTTCTTCTTGGGACCTCACACCTCTCAGCTCTCAGCCATCACCCACCCCCTTCACTTCTGAGGACTCCATCTCACAACCCCCATCCCCCACCTCCATCTTGTCCCTCTCAACTCATCATGTGAGGAAGGAGCTACGTAAGATCAAGGTGCGAAAGGCTGCTGGTCCAGACGGCATCAGCTCCAGGCTCCTGAGGTGCTGCGCAGATCAGCTGTGTGGCATCATGGGATACATGTTCAACCTGAGCTTGAAGCTGGGGAAAGTACCACAACTGTGGAAGACCTCCTGTGTGGTACCGGTACCAAAGACCAAACATCCAAAGGATCTTAGCAGCTACAGGCCGGTAGCCCTGACATCGCATCTAATGAAGACCCTCGAGAGGCTGGTCCTCAACCATCTACGCCTCATGGTGTCGTCTTCGTTGGACCCGCTGCAGTTCGCCTACCGGCCTGGCATCGGGGTGGATGACGCCATCATCTACCTCCTGCACCGAGCTCTGACCCACCTGGAGAAGCCTGGAAGCACTGTGAGGATCATGTTCTTTGATTTCTCCAGTGCTTTTAACACCATCCAGCCAGGACTTCTGAGAGACAAGCTGGAACTGTCAGGAGTGGACCACCACATCTCCGAGTGGATACTGGACTACCTCACTGACCGCCCACAGTACGTGAGGACACAGGGCTGTGTCTCTGACAGGCTGGTCTGCAGTACGGGGGCCCCACAGGGAACTGTGCTGGCACCGTTCCTCTTCACCCTCTACACTGCAGACTTCTCCATCAACTCCCCACGCTGCCATCTGCAGAAGTTCTCTGACGACTCTGCCATAGTTGGCCTCATCACAGGTGAGGATGACTCAGAGTACAGACAGTGGACTCAGGACTTTGTGGACTGGTGCCAGCGGAACCACCTCCTGATCAACGCCGCTAAAACCAAGGAGCTGGTGGTGGATTTCCGCAGGCGCAGACCCACCACACGGACACCGGTGAACATCCAGGGAGTGGACATTGAGATAGTGGACTCTTATAAGTACCTGGGTGTTCACCTAAACAATAAACTGGACTGGACTCATAACACTGATGCGCTCTACAGGAAGGGTCAGAGCAGACTCTACCTGCTGAGAAGGCTGAGGTCTTTTGGAGTGCAGGGGACACTCCTGAAGACCTTCTATGACTCTGTGGTGGCATCAGCCATCTTCTATGCAGCAGTATGTTGGAGCAGCAGCTTGTCTACAGCTGAGAGGAAGAGGATAGACAAGCTCATCAGGAAAGCCAGCTCTGTCCTAGGATGTCCTCTCGACTCAGTGCAGGTGGTGGGAGACAGAAGGACTCTGACCAAAATAACATCACTGATGGACAAGGTCTCCCATCCCATGCATGAAACTGTTGCTGAGCTGGAGAGCTCCTTCAGTGACAGACTGCTGCATCCTAAATGCACAAAGGAGCGTTACCGCAGATCCTTCCTCCCAGCAGCTGTAAGACTTTATAACCATCACTGCTCCCAACAAAAACCACAATAGCCTACACAATGTAGGATAATATATAATATACTGTAAATAGTCCGGCACATCATGCACATTGTATATAGTGTTATTATTATTAGTAGTATTAAGGTTAATATTGTTTGTTGATTTTATATATATTCTTTTCTTAATAGTGTGAATTATTATATCTTTATTTATATTTATAATAACTGCGGCTGCTGTTACACCCAAATTTCCCCTCTGTGGGACAATAAAGGCTGTTTCTTCTTCTTCTTCTTTTCAACCGGATAATGACCGCAAACACACCTCCAGGCTATGTAAGGGCTGTTTGACCAAGAAAGAGGGTGATGGAATGCTGCAACAGATGACCTGGCCTCCACAATCACCTGAGGTGAAAAAGAGGTGAATAAAAAGAAACAGTGCATCACCCCCAAGCAGCCTAGGCCTATAGCAGCATCACTAAGGGGTGGTTCAGGGTCACCTGATCCAGCTCTAACTATAAGCTTTATCAAAAAGGAAAGGCTTAATATATTTAAGCCTAACCTTAAAAATAGAGAGGGTGTTTGTCTCCCAAATCCAAACTGGGAGCTGGTTCCACAGAAGAGGGGCCTGAAAGCTGAAGGCTCTGCCTCCCATTCTACTCTTAAGTATCCTAGGAACCACAAGTAAGCCAGCAGTCTGAGACCGAAGTGCTCTATTGGGGTGATACGGTACTATAAGGTCTTTAAGATAAGATGGGGCCTGGTTGTGGGGAGTTGAACCACAGAGTGAAGGCAAAGCAGCCAACGAGTGCTCAGCACCTCTGGGAGCTCCTTCAAGGCTGTTGGAAAACCATTTTGGGTGACTGAGAGCTGATTAAGAGAATGTCAAGAGTGTGCAAAGCTGTAATCAAAGCAAAAGGTGTCCACTTTGAAGAACGTAAACTCTAAAACATATTTTTAAAATGACAATAAAGAGTCTTGAGTCCCAAATTACACAAGAACTAAAAATCTGTGGCAACAGGTCTTATTGAGTCATTAATCCAAATTTGCAACTACTGGTTCAAATTGTCAATATGTACAGAGGTGGTCAGGAGAGAGGTACAACAGTGAGTGTGTGCAGCCATCTGTAAAACACGGTGGAGGCTCTGTTGTGGTTTGAGGCTGCATTTAGACAGTGGTGTTGGAGATCTTGTCAAAATTGATGGACTTTTGAACACAGAAAAGTACCATCAGATTTTCATCCACCATGCAATATAATCTGGAAAGCATCTGATTGGCTGCTACTTCATTTTTCAGAATTACAATGATCCCAAACACACTGCCAGTGCAGTAAAAGCATACCTGGATAAAAAAAATAAAAAAAACACACAGTGGAACACTATGAGTTATGGATTGGTCTCCCCAGATCCTGGACCTGAACATTACTGAAGCAGTGTGGGATCATCTTGACAGAGAATGGAACAAAAGGCAGCCAACATCCAAAGAAGAGATTTGAATGTCCTTCAAGAAGCCTGAAGAACTTTTCCTGAAGACTGCTTAAAGAAATGACAAGAAAGGTGCCTCAGAGAGTTCAGGCTGTGTGGAAGAATAAAGGTGGTCATACTGAATATTTCAAGCTGAGTGGAAAAAAAATGTTTTTGCCTTATATACTGTATTTCCATGTATGTTTATGCATGGATCAATAAATCACTGCATCCATTTCCCATTTTCCTAGCAAAATACAAAGAAATGATAGGTGGCTCAAGACATCTGTAGAGTACTGTATAATACACATAACACATCTTTTAAGATAGACAAGTGTAAGGCATATGATATAAAATTAAAATGCAGACTAACTGAGCACACAGCTGTTTGGTTGCTGTTAAACAAATTTATAATTATGCTTGAAAGCCACTGACAGCACTGCCCCTCTTTAGGCGATCAGGTAGAGCGCTCCTCAGAGTGGTGGGTTAAACAGAAGAAGCTGAGTGCCCAAATGCAATGTGACAAAAGGGAACAGCACAACCTGTGATGGAAGATATTTTAGAGGCTTTAATGGTGTTCTCAGCAGGACACAGAGGCACAGTCACGCAATGGAGGCGGGGCGATATCCTTTAAAATTTTATGTAGATGATGCATATTTGAGGAAAATCAGAAGACTGTACAGTTTTTCTGTCCTACCGTGATGATATGGAGCTCATATCACTGAAGTGATCCTGAAACACGTGGTTTTAATTATAAGCTGTTATAATTAAATGTAAATATTATATCTGGAAATGTTTGAATTGCCTGTGAAGTAAATACATCTTGCTATTTTTGCAAAAATAAATAAATACCATTCCTTTGTCTGCATTGTGTGCCCAATTCCACAGCTTTAAAATATAATAACTACATAATAGCAATGACTGGATCCAGAAATTACTATAATCTCATATCAAAGGTCATATTTGTGCGTTGTTGAAAAAAGAAAATTGTACGTATTTTAGTTAGAAACACGTTTAAAATGCAGCCAAACAAAGTGAGTACTATTTCTTGCTGCCTCGCTTGATTTCAACAGGGCACGGAGCACATCTGGAGAAGAGCAGGACATCCACCTCCGATGACAGGCCCCCGTGAAAGAGACAGGGGGCGGGGTCAGGGCTGGTGTTGGATTTCACAGCCGGAGAGCGTGACTGCTATGGTTGCCTTTGCGAAAGCCGTTTCCAACTTGCCTGCTCTCTGAACGCCACTCGCCGACTCCTTACCTACTGTTTGCCCGGTGGGGCAACTCTTCAGCGCTCTTTTTGGAGATTTAAGAAGTCGGCAGAAAACTTTCAGAAGAGACTACAACCGCGTAGAAATACAGCGGCGCGACTGAACTTCCAGCAGCAGTCCGAGGCGAGCAGCGGCAGCAGCAACAGCAGCAGCAGGAGGAGGAGGAGTCAACAGGTCCCAGGTATTACCATACACTTGTCATTGACAGCTTGTCAACATTTGACAGCGTGTGTCCAGGTCTCGGGTCTACCCCAGAAGGTTAGCCAGGCACCGTAATAACCTGTCTCCTTTCCACCTGGAGGATTTTGAATGCGTCACGAGTCGGCACGGTTATTAAATTGCACGGGTGTGACAGGTTTTGAACGCCGTTCGTTGTTAGAAGCGTACCGGACAACCGGAGCACGAAACTCCTTCTCAAGTTGGCACTTCGTGGACCACTCAAGCATCCGTTTTCAGTGTCAATAAAAGAAAGTATAAGTGTTTTTAATCGAGCGACATCATACTGTGCGAATTCGACGTCTCCTAGGGCAGCTAGCATGCGAAGCTAATGCTTCTTTGCCTCTCGGTGGAGGTTGTAAAGACGTTGGGTCACATTCAAGCTCTGACAGTTTCCTTTAGTTAATTAGCAGAGCCCCCTCAGGATCCACCGAGCGTGGCTGTTGAGAAAGTGGCGATTTTCGGTTTAAAAAAAACTAATGTGTGTCTGGATGGCTCTGTACTCTCTCAGAGAAAAGCTAGTGTTTTGGCAACGTCGGGACAGCGGAATGTGGGGAGATAGTATTTCTTTTTCACATTTCTTTGCACATTTCGCTCAGCATTGTGTGGTTGGGGGGGGGGCGACTTCAGGCTTGAGGTAAACTTTGCACTAGTGCATAATTAATACCGGTCATTTTAGGGAGCCCACTTCCTCAGCCGCTTTCTTGCATTCTTTTAAAGGTGCTCTGAACTGAGCTGCAAACTTGGTGAACCGAGACGGGGGAAAAAAAAAAAAGGTGCTTGTTTCTGTAACAAAAACAACCACATTTTTTAGCCCTAGGGTACATTCGCAAACTGACAGATATCTCCCCCAATTTGTTAACACTCTTGATTATCCGCTGTCAAGATAATGTGGCGATTTAAGGCGTCTGCATCTCCTCAAATTAAATGTCAGGAGTCTTTAAGTATACCCTGAAGCATCAGAAATCTGCAGTGCTATCTTGTAAAACGTTGTCTTATGAGCCACAGATTACAGTGCTGGGTACCTTCTGTTGATAGCTGTAGTTTGTAGAGATGTTTCCTTGTGTTTGAATTAACCCTTACGCCTGTGCAGGATTTGATGAGTGATTTTTTTTTTTTTTTTTTTTTTAAATGGCTCTGCAGATGTTCACCGCTGGCTGCATGGCAGTGCAGATAGGTTGTTTTCAGGGGAGGTGAGCACCGGGTGGCACTGGAGGAGAAAGATACCCGACCTTTCCTGTGACAGCCTGTGACATTCAGAGCAAGATGCATTAGGGGAAGAGTCACTCAGTGGGAAATCTGGGGTGTCTGAGGGTTTTCCCACCCTGTCACCTCCCGTCTTGGTGTGATTCACAGTTAAATGTTGTGCCCTCGCCATAATTTGGCAAGGCTTGGCTCGAATACAAGCTTGTTCTTTCCTGCCCAGTAAGCTGTCACACATGATGAAATTTTTTGATAATAACCTTTAGACATTTGGCATAAAATGGTTGTCTTTGCTGTCTAGCCATCTTGTGATACCTAATCCCATGTCACACATGCTTATCATTGTTTTCTAAAAATAGTTCCTGATAAGCTGCGGGGTTATATGAAAGGCATGATTTTGGCACTCATAAGTAAATCTTATTCTAACGCTTAAGCGAGGGAGGTTCGAAGAAAGGATTTCCTGCAGTCTCTCGTTTTCATGCAAACTACTTCTTGAGTACAAATAAAATGGAGTTTTTTCTTTCTCAGAACATTATATTAAAGATCTAAAGACCATGTAGATGCTATTTTTTTTCTAAATGTCATACTTCCCACTGTCGCACTCGTTTGTAAAAATGCAACAGGAGTGGTTTCTGTGATGCAGTCAGACCTTCTATGACTAGTGTCAGCGGAAAGCGGCTTCTCTTCTCGTGTGAACCATGCCAGTTAAAGGCCTCATGTGCCCTAAATGTATCATCCTGACAGCGGAGGCAGTGGCACACTCAGTTTGCCACCTCACCTCCCCCACACCCTCAGCGTGTCCCCTGTTTCCTCTGTAGTTTCTAGAGTCAAGTGTCAAAAACACTAGAAAGGGATTTTTTTTTTTTTCTTTTTTGGTTTTGCATGCTAGTGGTGAGTCAGTAGCTCCTAGCTGTGTGAGTTTTGTTACATTTGATGACAGTTTTTCTCATCGTGCATGGAACTAGTGAATTCATCAGGTGAAAAGCGGTGAGTTATTAAAGGTTGTTTAGATTGTTCTTGTTGAGAGGACTTTAATTGAAGTGTTTTTATGCATTTTACATTCTTTCGCTTCTCTGTGGTGTAATATTACACAGCTATAATAAGACATATATATATTGAATTAATGCTTTTTGAGTGACCTTCTTTGTTTGTTCCTTTCTTGTTTTACCATCAAGTATAAGGATAGTGTAATCGCTACAGCACCATCAGTTTAGCAGGTTTTAGTAGGGCTGGCCTATCAGGAGTGAGCAGGAAAAAGAAAATTATGGTAAAATCTTAGAGAGATTCTCTTGACTAAATCCAGCTCAGGCCTCAGTGGGTCAGGTGGTAGCCTGCTACCCTGTTGCTGACAAGCCAGGCTGACTCATGAGGCTGTGACTGTATAGTACGGACTCAGCATGTGCTGACAGTTCCCCTTGATGGCACAACGCCCTGATGGTGTCACCCATGCTTTTTCAATGATAAACACCTCTCCCCACCCAAACCCTATCACATTTGGATTGCTAGATATTTATCTGAAAACCACACTGAAAAATTACAGTTTGACTTGCTGTAAATAGGAAAAACCGATCTACAGATTAGTTGTTTTTTTTTTTCTTAGAATTTGTTTTGGAGTGCACAGGTGTTATTTGACTACTGATGCTGCCATAAAGAATAGTAAGCAACAAACATACCAACAGAGAAATGGTTACTTCAACAAATGGAGTCCAGTGGAACCGCGCAGTGTAGCTTTACACTAATAAAATCAGCCTTGACCCAAATGAAACAGGCCCACGGTCTGTCAGAATAAGTAGAAATAAATTAGGATATTACAGTGGTTTTTCTGTGGTGCCCAATGACGTAGTCATTGCCTTTGGGACTGGGGCGAGTGTGGGAAAAGCAGGAGAGAAGGAGGGTGGGAGGAGAGTGTAGCCGAAGCCGAGTGGGATTTTTCTCTTTTTTTTTTTTTTTTTTTTTTTTTTAGAGGGGGAGTGGAGCCGCTGTGATGTTGTGATGTGGGAGCTCCACTCATGTTGGCCGGCGGCAGTTAGACAGGCCTGCTTTTGCATACTGATTCCAATTTTGTTGCTGTCCACATAGCAAACTGGCCTGCCTGGTGCTGCCAGTCACATGAGGGTTAACTCCTCCTCCCCTTTTATGCTGCCTCGTTTTATTCCCTTTTTTTTTTTATGGCTTTGATGGTATTAAATAATCTTTACGTGTCAGAGTGCACAGCTCCCAGTGTTCATGTTGGGAGAGTGAGAGAGCAATTAGGTCAGAGTGGTAGAATAACTTGGTTTCATCTCAGTCTTAAAGCGGCAGGCTACCTCGCTTCCATTTGTTCTTTATATTCACCTCAAACCTTCAGAGTGACATTTTCAAAGAGGTCCGAGGCCGGCTGGGTCATCAAAGCACTCAGAGAAAGAACTTTGTGTCTCTCTGTTGTATAGTCTCTTAATAAAATGTCCCAGAATGGATCATCGGTTGTTATTTTAGGTACCTCGCTATGCCAATTTGCCTGAAGAATGAGGCCACGATTGTCTCCTTTTTTTCCTAATGAGGCTGAGCTAAAGACCCATATAACCTATTATCCAGGTTATTGATTTAGAATCTGTTTCAAGCTGCACATTGTTTTGATAGACTTTGAAACCACTGACTTTTAACTGCAGAGTGCTAGTGCTGATTTACCCCCCTCCCTACACACACACACACACACACACACACACACACACACACACACATACATAAAATAATCATACACCAAAGGTCTTGTATTTCTGGTTGACACTGCCTGACTGCTCTTTGTTGTAAAGTTTCCCACAGCTTATTTTGCATGTTTGAGATTGCATTTCTACCAGCTGGCATGTGGATGTTTTTGGCCCATGTCACAGTGTTTCATTGCACTTGTCACAGAATTTCATACTATTTTCCACACTCATTTTGGACCTTGGCTTTTTTGCTAAAGTGTCTCTGCCTAGTCGGACAGTCCCCCGGCGTGACGGCTGACATTTCCAGTGAAAGAGACCTATTGTTGCTTCTTAATCCCCCTCCACCCTCCTCTCAATAAAACAATGGTATCAATTGCTTCCACTGAGTACATCCACAGTTCTGAGTGAGAGACAGCCTGGCTGGGCCTGTTAGCTAGCCTGCCAGCCGTTCTACTAGGCAGCCAGGACGACCTCTTCATTCCCAGCCATAGCTCTGCATCTGAGCCCGCAGACTCGAATATTGCCTCTGTTGCATGTGAACCAGCTCTTGATTGCGACTGCACTGCCACCTTCTAAATGCACAAATAATAGCTCGGGTATATATTTATTTTCCTGCGGAGACGGTGGAGCAGACCGATGGCTTCGACACACCCCCTTCCCCCACCTTCTTAATGAACGGACTTCATTCCATTTTCCTTCATTTTCCCGAGGACACTGCCATTAACTGTGACAGATGATATGTTCTTTTTGTGAAACAGTGATCCTGAGCGCACCGTCGCTGGAAATTGGATTTGCACACCCACCCCTTTTGCTCCTTGCTTTTTCTCCATCTCTCCTTTTTTTTTTTTTTTTCTTTGCTTTTTCCTGTTGCTCTTAGTCTGCACTGAGGGACATGCTGTTAATATTCCTTTTAGAGCTGCGCTGTACAGCTGAGCTGCCAAGTTAACCTTCTGCTGCCATGAGTCAGACAGCTAGCTACATAGCCAGTGTCACTTAGACAGATGTCTGACCAGCCAATCTGTCCTTAAGTGCTTCTTGATAATACCAGTATTTCTCTGTGCCAAGTGTGTGTCTGCAGTCAGTCATAACACCACACAGTGATGTTTGATTGGTTGCTCAGCATAACAAAACCTTCAGTTTTCATGTCCACTCTGCTGACACTGGTGTAATTTGAATATATTTTGACAGTTTAATATTACCAAAAAGGTGCAAGAGAAAATATAGACTCTTGATTTGTTACATTTGTTTTGTTTTTGTATTTTTTTAGTTCCTACTTGGAGGATATTTTTTGGCTGGTCTGCTCCCCATTAAAAAAATATCTTCCTCAGTGAGACAGTTGACACCTCCCATGTCCTTCCCGCTCAGTAGCAGTGGCTACTTCTAAACCACTGCACAAACCAAAGTGTCTTTACACTGATTTTAGTGGAACAAATCCTTTCTTTTGTGACTCCTGTGTGGGCGTATGTGTCCGTTGACAGTGTATAACCCAGATGCTGCGGTTGCAGCTGCTTGCACATTAGCTCGAGTTGCTATAGGCCACATTTATCAGTGTGAAGAGAACAGCACGGTGGAGAGATAATGGTCCTGAACAAGATGATACAGCTCTCACTGCTGCTAGCACGAATAGGCAGCTCCTTGTAAGTGGCTCAGCACATAGCATTGTTATCGTACTGCTCTGCTGTCTTGGCTTGTGCCCACCGAGTCTGTGAAGCTAGTGAGCCGCTGCTACTTATTCTTTCTCCGTGGTCTGTCATCTCAATGCAGCCAGCCCCGGTGAAGAGCCATCACACCAAATCATCGTCGTGCTGGAACGCTGCAGTATAGAGCCTGTTAGATGACAGGTTTCCTGCTTTTGCAGCTGGAGAAGTTGACAGAAAGCCAGAAATATCCGAAAAGAGTGCAAAAAAGAAATTTTTAAACCAATTACATGTGCTTTTGTGTAGCTTTGTAGTGCACCAATCAATCTTTCCAGTAAAAACTGCATAAATGTTTATATTGGTCGTTAAGACGTAAAAAACCTTGATGTAAGTTACACCTAAGGAAGGTATCTCAGAAATGCACCCAGTCTGTCAAACTAGACTGACAGCCTGCAGATAAATATATTTTTTTCACGGCGAGAGCATAACCTGTGGCTGCAAATGATACACTTTCAGCCAATGAGACTGCGAGACACTATTGTTAATGGTGGATCCTTTGATTGGTTTTGTTTCATGTCAACATAATTTACTTTTTTTTTGGCTTTTTGTGTCGCAGTAATAATTCTGTAATATGGCGCACCACACAGCATATGGCTGCCATTTATGATCAACTGCCTCAGTAAGGAGGTGACTGGAATATGCAAATGGAAGCATGCTAATGGAATAGTAATGTAATGAAGTATGTTGTATATTGCCAGTAATGATCTGTGGTTATTGAGTGTTGATGGCTTCTTCTCAGCCAGCCTTTGTTGTTACACAAGATGCAGCTTTTTTTTTGTTTTTTTGTTTTTTGTTTGTTTGTTCATGGCACAAAGGCACATCATCACCCCTAAAAAAACAAAACAAAATAAATAAACAAACAAACAAACAAAACTGTGGACAAACACAGATGCATGCAATCACACACTTAGATACATGAACATTGCATTTTTTTTTTTTTTATTGATTCATGGCATTGGGTGAAAAGCATATTGATAAATACTTGGTGTACTTGCCCATTGAAACTCTGAAACTAAATTGGGCAGAACTGAGACAGATGCGGTGCAGTAAATTAAACAAGCTATCTTCGCTGTTGGGTGACAGCACAATGGTGATTAGGGTTTCATGTGAGCTGCCCTACATTATTTATGGCTGTGCTGTGGGCTGCCTGCAGTTGAATAGACCCACAGTCCATTGACTGGGCATATTATGGGAGGCCGACTCAAAGCGGGAGGGGGAGTTAAAAATGGCTTTATTTCCTCTCGAGGAGGTCCATTTTCATCTAAATGAAGGTGGAAGCCCCAAGCGTGTTGTTTCCAGGCCCTGTGTGTGTAAAGTGCGTTGACTGTGTTCCGGCAGGCTTCTCTGCACCACTCTGCTTCATGTTCCAGAGTCATATCTGCAGAACTTCACATTTGTACGCGTGCGTAGTCAGTCACTGCCTGCTCAATTTTGTTGCCAGTTGCCAATACACACGCTGCCTTTTTTTTTTTTTTTTTTGCATTCAGCCATGTCTGTTTGGCTCCAGACTTTATAGTTTGTTGCCTGTATTTTATATTGTAACAGCAAAGCAAAACATGCATGTTTCTTGTGGCAGGAAGGTCTGGACAGGATGTAGACATACTAAGGTTTAAGTGCAGTTTTTAGCCAACTGCCAAACTTTAGAGGTGTTTTCCACTTGCAAACAGTCTTATGCTATCACGAGAGTCTGTTTACTTGTTGTCTACTGGTCCTGGTCCTGTTCTTGTGCATGTAAGATCTCCTTAACACCTTGAAATTTGGCACAAAAGCTCTTCTAGGACTAAAGCATGAATTGATCAGATTTTGTGAAGGTGGCTGTGACCTCACATCCCTCCGATTCTTGTCACTGCAATCTTTGCAATTACATCTGGCATAAACATCTACTTGTCTCAAGAATAAACTGATTAGTATTTGGTGGTCAGAGGTCAAAGTCACCGTGACCTCAAATATTTTTCATAACTAACTATTTCATGAGCTAATAGTAACTGGTAAATCACACAAATGCCTAGAGTAAAGGAGGGACTGATGACATTTTATAACCAAATATTCATTGAATGTTATTCAGCGCCATAATAACAGAAGAAGAGATGAATGTAAACTGCAGCTTGACTTGGTTGCCAGAGGCATGTGAGCGTGAGGCTGTAATTCTAGTTAATATCCAAAAGGGACTTTTGTTAATACTATGAATTGGAAGATGTTAATCAAAACTCCTGCTCGTGGTTTATTTGGTAGCTCTGCTTTTATTCACTCGCTGCAGCGCGCTCATAAAGAAAGCTACTTTTGGCTACTCCCTTATTCTCAAGGTGTCGCCACAGCAGGTAGCGCCCCATATTTGATTTGGCACATTTTTACACCAGATGTCCTTTCTAACGCGACCCCGGAGGGATTTGTGTCTCCTCGCGGGATCAAACCAGGGGGGCTTGTTAGGTGAATGTGTACTGTGTATGTGCTATGGAGCCACTTTACTGCAGTGTCCTGATGAGTTAAAGAATACTCTTTAGAGCAGAGGAGGCAATTAACTTCCCCAAAGGACCACATGAGAAACTTGGATTGTTATGGAGGGTCACACCTGTAAGCTGAATTCAGGTTTCATGTGGCCCCGTGGGAAAGCTAATTGCTCATGTCTGCTTTAGAGCATAAACGAGGACAATGGATTGGTGAGACTTAGCTTAATATTAAAAAAAGGCCTTTATGGCCTCAATTGTCAACCCACAAATCAACCTGGGACAAACTTAGAGTGGTTCAAGCTTGGTACAGCTAAATCTGTGTTTTTTTGTGTTAGCGTGTTTTATGCATGGATCAGGCTACACCTGCCTGTTCTGCTCGAAAACATCTACATTAATACAGCACCGATAACTGTAAGCCTTTTTTTGTGCAATACAGATTCCCCCCCTAATCCAGCAGTCACCCCCTTTTAATAATAACAAATCTGTTTATTGAGATTTGTTTCTTCGTGGAACGTTATGTAAAATCCAGAAGAGCGGGAGGCAAATCCAGGCACAAGAGGATCTTGTTGTTAAGACACAAAAAGGATCCACAGAGTCTAGAAAGAATATTAAAAATTGCAACAGAACCCAGGGATGCTCGTGCTGAATGCTTCGTGCTGGTACCTTGTGATGTATTTCTAGCTGCTAACCTAACGCCCTGCAGCAAACACTAACTTCAGATGTCAGCAAAATGATTGTTGCCACACTCATGGACTCGAATCATGAGCTAGACTTGACTCAAAGATTGCTTTGTTCAAGCTCATAAAAAGAGATATTGAAGTTGTCTTTTCATGTGGAAGTCATACACAAATAAATTTCCAAATTGTGGCATTTACACAGACAAACTTAATATCTGCATCCCGTTTACATTTGCCAGTTACAGAGTAATGACTTGTGTATGATGACTCAGTTGTATGCGCTGCTGGGGCTCTTGAAGGTAACATTATTAATAACACTGTGGCTTTTCCTCTCTTGAAAACATAAAGGGGCTGGCTGGCTCAGACACTGAGTTTGTGCTCCCCTTCTGTCTCTTTTCCTTAAACTGTTCACTGTCAAACCATCACTGACAGCACAGAAGTGACTGTGAGAGTTCAGCAGCGAATATGGACAGTGGTGGAAGCAGGAATGTGAGAAATGAAGAGAAAACTACTTGCAGAACACTTGGAAGTCTGCCTGTTGTCACACCTTTGCACATGTTAGAAGACTGCCCACTTGCTTTTTTTTTTACTTCTTCTTATTTTTACTGCTTAATATTTGACTGTTTAATCGGTTATATCGATTAAACAAGTAAAAAATTATAAGGAGCTAAATTACAGCGGAGATGTCGAATGTCTTTTTAATTTTGTTGGCAGGTCACCTGATCATTTAGTGACAAAGTGAAAACAGGTGTGCATTGTTGCACATTTTTTTAAGAAAATGAAAAAGTAGTTTTACATTATGTAACTTTCTTATTTAGGGTTTTTCCCCTAACCCAGACTTTCAAAGTCAAACTGGTTGAAAATTTATATAACAATGGGGGTGTGTTTTTTTTTCTCCTTTGGCTCTAGCTAAAATTTTTTGGGAGGAACCAAAATTTCCTCTTTTCAGGAAAAACCCTGTATAATGATAACAATACTTTTGACTTTGTTTTATCCCTTGTAGACATGCACTCCAGTGCATTAATGCCAGGGCTCCTGAACATGTCAACTTTGTCTAAATGTCGTAACAGCAGCCTCACTTGGTCGACCCTTGTAATATTTAGATATCCCTTCAACTGAGCATGTCTGTTGTGCGTCTTCGTGAGTTGTTTCTAATTTGAGATAAGACCAGAACATTTGTTAGGACACGTTTTTGCTTTTCCCACTCCAGTCTAAGGATGTCCCTCCCTGAGTCTGATGGGATATCAGTCGCTCGCTGCAGCGCACACACAGATCCTGCTCTTCGATGGAGGCAAAGAGAACTACTGTTCAAAAGTATGGTTCCATATATTCATGTATGTGAGATGCTGGCAGAACAGCAGCAGTGAAAAGATGCTTGTTTGCCAGATTATGTATTTTATAAAGTTAAAATAATCGAATGATGTAGAAATGCCTGAAAATAGCTTTTTGCTTCATTTGGTCAATTCTAACTCTTGTGTGCTTGGATAGAGAATGTGTTGCAATGATTATGTAGTTTGTGTCAGCAGCTGAATTTGTTTGCTGTGTGTTGGAGTTGTGGGCTTTGGAAATGAGACACCATTGCTAACTTGTATTTTCTTTGTGCATTTCTCTTCAAGTGGACTCATTGTAGATGTCCTGCCCATGCACAAGTTATAAAATGGCCAACAAGAAGGCTATGTTTGTTTTATCTCTGAAATTAGCTGTCATCTTCACTTGATGGATGTTTGTTGCGTGAGCGTGTCCTAATTGTCCATCTGCACAAGGGGGCCTTGATTCTTGGTTGGCCTCTGGCCCGGGGTATCCACTACAACTGTTGTCCACTTGTCCAGAGCACCAAAACAAAACCGAGCTGCCGTGATCCTCCACAGAGCCGCTGTCGCAGAGTCCCCTGGGGGGGTGGGGTGTTTTCTGATAGGTCTGTGCCAAATCTGATCCCACACTCAATTACTTCTTTGTCATTTTCCCCATGTGAATGTCAGTGTGGTTGAGTTGTGGCTCCATGGATTCTCTGCGTTCAGGACTTAGACAGCGCTCCTTGCTTCCCCCTCAACCACAACCCGTTCATCCTCCAACCATTGTTGCCCTATCAGATGAAGCTTGTTTTTCAGTCTCTCTCATGAAGCGTGAAATTTATATTAGCATTGGCAGGTATTTAAACTTCTGATCTGATCCAGGCTGTACTCATTAAATCGTCAGAGTGATGTAATGTTTCACTGGTGCTACTGTGTGCCAGCATGGCATGTTTTTCCACTTAGGGTTTCCAGGATTTGTCTCTGTCATAAACACAGGGCATCTGGTTGCCAGTAGTGAGCTTCATTGGACTTGGACATTGAAATGTGAAGAAGAGAAGCTGCCTGGTTTCTCATTTAGCAGCTTGTGTAAGTATGATAAATGTTACTTATCACCTATTGACCCCATGAGGTCAAGCCTTTGCCCCGTCACCCATCATCCTCCTCCTTCCCGCTGTCTTCTGGCTGCCCCTGAACCCTGTGGATAGCCTTTATCTGCTCAGGCAACATTTTTCTCTCCAGCACCGTTTGACCGCCATACAGATACCAAGCAACACAACTTTTCACTTTCCTTGTTTTCAGTCAAGTGTGAGACATTTTCCTCCTCCACATTTATCTTTCTAAAGTTATCTATTATTCTTCCCGTGGCCTCTGAAATACATTTCTGATTAGATATGGGAATCCTGAACACTCCCTGTGTTCTCAGCTTTAGTTTTAACCTGCACACATCGAAATCCCAGCCATTTTTTTTTTGTTTTTGGGACATAGCTTTAGAGATAAGCAAATAGAAGAAAGTGTGAGATTATCTTTGAAATAATCTTCTGAAATCAATTCGGCTAAAATATCAAGGACAGTGGGCTTATGTGTATGCACACACACACACACACACACACACGGGGTTTCTGTTTGTTTCATGTCCCCCCCCCCCCACTTGCAGTGTAAAGAATTGCAGAGGAGCTTTTGTTCTTTTGAAAATCCACCTGATAATGTTGGTAGCTGGCACCTTGCCTGAGCTGGTTGGATTTAAAAAAGAAAAAAAAAAAAAAAACCCAAACCAAACTCTTGTCTCCAGTGACTGGCCCAGTGTTTAATACTTTACACATCCTACATTGTGGCCCAGATTCCCTGCAATCCCTCCAATGAAACAGCACTTGTATTTTGGGGGGGGGCATTGGAAGTGGATGGCGAATGTCATTTTCAAAGGGTAATCCTGAGAAGGTGAGGAGTGCAACACAGGTAGGAATAACAATGAATGCAACGTAATAATAGCACCATTGTGAAAGTGGGGTTTCTGGGTTCACAGATAGGCCATTACACCATCCTCTTCCCCCTTCGCTCTTAAAAGTTCCACATGAGACTGATTGAGCCATTTCGTCCTGCTAAGCTGCGTGAAGAGTGCTACTTTTATAATGGAAGAATACTGCTAAATCAAGGCTTGACAAATCTGCTTTCTCCATGTCCTCACATTGAGGGCTGGCGGATTAGGTGCTAATTTTAGTGCCACTTATTTCTTCAGCTGCTTTTAAGAATTAGTTCCAAATAACAAAAAAAAGTGTGGAGAAAAAAATGTGGAGGGTTTTTTTTGGGGGGGCGGTGTTGGGGATTGTCTGTTGTTAGGGGAAGCAAGACTGTGGAAAACGGATTGTCTAGTGGAAGTGAGGGCTTTTGCATTAGAGTTTAAATTTACATAAAAATCTCCCATTTGAAAAAACAAAACAAAACTAATTGTGGCAGTTGTTTAGAGGGCAGCTGTTAATGGGTACCAGCAAGCCCAGGTTAATGCTGCTGGAAAACAATGTCCACGCAGTGAATGGGTAAAATCGGGCAAAGTTCAGTTAGTTATCATAAAAAAATCCCCATAAAATAAATTTTAAAATGCATTAAGAGCTTGTTCAATTGGCTTTCCAGTGGTAACAAAACCGACCCACTTCAAAAATCCCACTGGGCTCTGTTGGCGTTGCCCTTCGGCAATGTTTACAAATTTCCTATTCATCCCCATATCCCCAACTCTCGATATGTACCTGATTTGCATGAGATAAAATTTTAGGAAGAAGTCATAAATTTTAATCAAAGTTACGACAAATTTTTGTCATCAAAATACAGTAATAAAGATTTAAAAAAGAAAAAAATATTAATCTGATACCAAAATAAAGCGCAAAAAACAGGCTTTTAAAAAAGTTTCATATCAATAATGTTGATTCAACGGTGACAGAGCACCATCATTTTTATATTATATATATGCAGTATCTCACACACTGAAATATTGGGCTGAAATTTTCTGTGTGCTTATTTGGTCCCCTCTTGACTTCAGTAAAGCTGTTTTCTGCATTTTATTTTGATTTTGAATTTCGGGCTGCTGGTACCTGCTGTTAACAGACGTCTTTGAGGAGCATGCTCGAGTGACTCCATGAGATCACAAACTGAGTTGAAACCCAGACCATTAAAGATTCAGCACAGCTTTTTTCACCTCCTCTTTCCACAACAGACCCTCTGATCCAGGCTGTGTATGATTAAAGCTCCCTGTACACTGTTAGTTAGAAGTCTGCTGTACATTTGTTTAACACTTGGTTGCCACGGTGCAAATCAGCAGTTTGTTCATCTATAAACAAAATTCCTTTCCAGGACCAATTTCACAAATACCCTGTTGGTTTGAACCTTTCCATCCCACACTTGTTTGACTATTGTGTCACATCATCAATACTAAACAACTATCAATACCCCACTGGAGGCAGTTGCATTTAAAACAATGGAGGACACAGCATTGGTGTGCATTCAGCACTTCTGAATAGACGTCAGCTTATTGATTCTCCTTCAAGGTCGGCATCAATTCCTCTCTGCCCGGTCTTTTCTTGTTTGTGACAGCGGAGAGCAAATGCATGTTTAAAAAAAAAAAATAGGTGTTTAGTTGAATTGGGAGGTGGGGGTGGGTGGGTGGGTGAGGAAGGTCATAAAAGGTTTGTGGCAGCTTCCACTCAGATCTGCTTCTCTTGGAGAGTAGCCCTTGACGTTGGTGACAGTGTTTGGGTGTGATTATGTAATTCATCAGGGTATTACCATAAAGCAGATGGGGGAGGGATATCGAGGGGCTGGAAGGTAGTAGTGGTGCTGCTGATGATCATCGTCTAGCAACTGCCCAAGGGCAGGAATGTTTTGTGTGCCGATGTGTCCGACAGGTGGCTAGGAGACGCTAATTGATTAATGATCAGGGTGATGTATGAGCCCCCGCGGCCAACCTTAACATAAAGGCACAGAGCACCGGTGTCGCCCTAAATCATTTCCAACCAGGCCAGTAAACCCCAAACAGTCGCCTCATTAGCATATGAAAGACCAATCAGGAGGGAGACTGTGCCTTCTAAGCCCTTTGTAGACCGCCTATTGTCAACATCCTGAGTCTGAATTAACAGGCTAGCATTTTATGCCAGATGAATAATGACAACAAAGATGGTTTTATAATAAGGGTCACTCAGCGCTAATGAATGGTTAACATCACCATAATCTCAGCCTTTGATACTGTTTGGACTTTATCCCCCTGTTTTTCCTGTCTGTGCATGACTTTGACCTGAGCAACACTCACCTAAATGATTGTGCTCATTATAAGAGACTTCTCCTGCACAGTATGCAATTTAGATTCCTGTTATTTTACTACAGTGTGTAAAATATTGATTAAAACTCAGTTGAAGGAATATACTGCATTTTTAAAGTGTATTACAGAAAATCTAGCTGTGAGCTAATTTGCATTCTTTCTTTATGTGTGTTTTTCCTCTGTACATCATGAAGCTGACATATTTTCCATTCAAGCAGTGTCAGATTCTTCCTGAATGATTGAACATTAGTGGAATTCACCTGTCCCCAGATGGTCATATTTTGCACTTGGTTTTCCATATAGCACTGTCAGACTGGGTTTGGCTCAATCTCTCTCCCTCACTTCCCTAGTCTCTTCCTCTCTCACTCTTGGTCTCACTCTCTCTGGTTATTTACCATTCCACAGGGGGCCTTGCGTGACCCTCTTCATTGTTTTCTTTGGATGGCTCTGAAGGACAATAGCAGTCTGGAGCCTTGGCCTGCAATCAGTGTGTGTGTGTGTGTGTGTGTGTGTGTGTGTGTGTGTGTGTGTGTGTGTGTGTGTGTGTGTGTGTGCATGTGTGTGAATCTGCATCTTTCCATTGGGAGTTGTGTCCTCTTGTGTCAAGAGAGGTTATGCGATCTATGTGTCACTGAAGGGGCTTTCCACCGCTTGGAGTCAGAGCCTCAAGAATAGGGGGGTTTATGTTCTGTGGATGTGTGCGTGCGTGCGCTGGCAGCCGGTGGAATTTTATAGAACCCAGCAAGTTAAAACAACACATTGTGTCTGTTTTAGTGTGAGCTCATGACCCTCGCCGCGGGGCTGTCATTCCCAAGTAAGCACACGCTTGGAGACTGCTGGTCGTACTCGAAATCAGAGTTTCTATTTGTAGTGATAGTCTATGCAGGGGCAATGCTGTCACAGTGAGTAAGTGAACATCCAAGGGCCGATGATAATTTTACTTGAGAGCTGGACTGCTTCCCATCAAACCTTTTAAACCTTCAGCAGTTGAGCAACCCTAAGTGTAGTTACAGTTGCTGAGATGCTGGGCTGTACACTGAGGATGGGTGACCCCACTGCATTATTGTTTCACACTCTTCCATGTGAGTTCCTGAGCCTCCTTTCAAGGCCTCCTGTGTGTGCTAATATTGGGTTCAATTTGAAAAGCAGATTGGCTTGTCTCACCACGCCTCCCCTGTGATGACGCCGCATTCTTCTGTGGTGTTAAAGGTGAGCGTCTGCAGCGACTTGCTTTCGCCCATCAGCAAGGATAAAGACGTGATTACCTTGGGCTACTCCTGTCCACTCTCATCAGTGTAGGCTGCAGGCTCATATACAAATTCACAGACACACGTGCACACATGAACTCTGTCCTCATTTCATCTTGTCTCGTCTTTCTAGAAATTATGCTCCTCTTCCTCTGCAGGACCAGTAGGAACACATGATTTAGATACCATTCATATTCATAAACAGGAAGTGAGGGTGTGTAATGAAACAAGCAGTAGCACAAGGAGCTGCTGCACAAACCAGCTTTTGGGCGGAGGTTGAATGGGTAATGAAACGGTATTTTTATTTTTTTTTTTTTGGTCTACCCTGATCGTAAATGGGGGAGGTTTAAGCTCATAATACCAGTTAACTTTGTTTCAGTGCATTGCATTATACAGAACATATTTTGATGTATGGGTCCACACCCTCTAGTTGTCTCGGAGAGTATAGCATGCAGGGATGCACAGATATATCACACTTGGCTGATATCTGCCTAATCGACTGGTATTGGCCCATCTGCAAACAAGATAGCGTTTAATGGTGTCAGAAGTAGCCAGTGTTTACCTGTTGTTATGTCACTTTTGTGCTTACTAAATGTTTGAAGATTTTAAAGCAGTTTTTTTTCATATACTGACAAATCATTATTAGCTTTGGGTTATGGATCATATCTACTAGCAAACATTTAATGTTAATTTGCAAATTTGCTTCCTGATTAACCCCAAATTGAGGTGTCTCTGAGAGCCATTTGTAATTGAGTGGTGTGCAAATGAAGCCATTCTTTAAAGTAATGGTAATTTTTGTTAAAAAAAATAAAATAAAAGAAGCTATATTTATACCTCTGTTGTTTCATTGTCCCCGGGAGCTTGTGATAACAAATTACTGCAAAATTCATTTGCTGCTTGTAAAAGGCCACTTCTGCCTCAAGGGATGATTTTGTGTGTGTGTGTGTGTGTGTGTCTGTGTGTGTGGTGGTATCTTGACCCTTCTAAAGAGCAACTATTAGCCTGGCCGTCAGAAAAGCTCTGTTCTGCCACAGCTTGCATCATTCTTTGTTAACTAAACGAAAGAAACTTGCTTTCTCGCTGTGACAAGTGAAGTGAAATAAACCCAAACAGACCACAGTTTTAAATGTCATTGGTTTCTCTTGCTTTTGGAAAACCCTATCCTGGTCCATAGTTCTATATTTTATTGGAGCCGGACTGATCCCCTTGCCAGGCTAAAAAAGAGATGGTCTCTACTTTTTTTTTTTTCCTTTTTCCCCTTAAAAAGCGAGACAGGATAAGCTCACTGCTTTTGACACGAGCCAATTTTCTATTCAAATATGATTGACCGTGATTGTGCAGCTTGGCGTTCACGTTGAATCCATGAAAGTGACTTTTAACATTTACAAACCACCATTCTGTAATTTCCAACTAGTTGTTTTCGGTTCAAAAACAATACCACAAAGCATTTTTCCATGCTTTCTACAGCACAAAGGTGCCATTTATCAGATATTCTAAATGCCATGTGACTCTTTCAATTTAGATCTGTAACTAGACCTGTTAGTAAACACTTGTAATATTGTAGCAGCTTGCATAAACAAAATGGCAGCATTCATATATTTGCTGCAAAGCAGAGTCATTAGATCGTTGTCTGTAGCAGCTATTCATCTGTACAGCATCGGCTTAGCTGCTCTACTGTGAAAAGATGACACGCCACTTCAGATTCGTTTCTATCTTGGCGATGAAGGCGCCTCTGTGTCCCTATTTGTGCATCAGGCTGAGGGGATTTCTAGGCCGCCACCTGATTCACATTGCTGTAATTGAGTTGTGGCCATAAGCACTACTGTGCCTGCCTAGACCCTAGGTAATTCATGTGCCACAAAAGCACTGTTTTACTCCACTTTTCACATGATGTTTGGGGCACAAATGTAGCAAATAAGAAAGTCCAATCTATTGGAAAAGGGTGGGGAGATCACGGGGAGTATGAGAGGGGAAAAAGTGTGTAAGAGTTTTCATGTAGTAAAGCAGTTCTGCGCCAGAAAGCTAGGGAGTCACTGAGTCTGCAGCACGTGGATAAGGACCACAAAGCTCTCGATTTCAAAAAAATCTTTCTCTCTCTTTCTTTCTCTCTCTCCTCAGAGCCGAGGAGCTGCAATCGATTCGAGGACAGCGAGATTGACGTTTTTGGGGTAAGCCCGAATTTGTCGCTGCTTTTGACTCTGGGTAATTGGGCTTTCCACACTCGACACTTGTGTTTGTGTGTACCGAATTTAAGTTTGCTCTCTCTAGATTAGCATTGTTCTGTGTCACATTAATGTCGTGGCGAGATTGCCATTTGTTTTACCCATGTCATATCTTTTGCATTTCACTGGCCGTGTAAAGTTCATACTTGAGGACAGCTGACTTTTTAAGCCTGTGCAATCATTTTCACACAGATATACACTGTGTGTCTGTTTGGAGGGGGTGCTGTGTCTTGTGCTCTGCATGCTGCTAGCATTAGGATGAGGACTGTTGCATCAGAGCTGGAGTTGGCAGTGAGGAGATTTGCCCTGTCATATTAAAGTGACAAAGACCAAACAAAAACAGCCGTTCATCATTAGCTATTGGCTTGAAGCACATGGGCCATTACTGTGAGAATATAGATTCATTTTGGGTCTGATTCTTCTTCATTGTATTAGATTGGCAAGTAAAAGAATGGCGCTATTCATTTTATTTTTATCCCTTTTTTATTTCATTTCATGCTGTTTTGACAAATTCTTTCCACCCTAATGATTGACAGGACAGAGCTGAAGGTTGACTAGTTTCTCTCAGCCAATGAAAAATCACAGTTTGTCCTTCTCAGTCTGGTTTTCTCATGTTTGTGCAGACTTGTTTTACTCCCCTGTCCTGTCCTATCTTGTCCCATCCTGTCCTGTTTTTTGACAACCCTTCCTGGCCTTAAGGAAAGGTAATCTCTTCCCTCAGACTTACACCTGCCCTCATACCAGCCTCTGAGCAAAAAGCAGACTGAATGCTATGCGTAGCAATATGGCAGCCAGTACCAAGAAGAATGCAGACTCCTTCACTGGAAGGGATCTGCAGAGACAGAGATGTGCTTTGTGGACAGAAGCACACTCACAGAAGATGTCCATGTGCTGTAAGTGGGGATGACAAGTGGCCTGGCAGACACTCCCCTGTTGGCTACCAGTTTGATGTAGGGATGGTCTGATGGGCAAGCTTAAACCCAGCACTTTGGCCTTAAAAACAGCAGGAAGGGCAGGAAAACATGTACAAATTAAAGCAGGTCAGTTTTTAATTAAGTTTGGCTTTCTTATTTTGTTGTTTATTCTCTTCATCGTATTAACTTTGTAACATTTTGTGGAAATCACACAATTAAGCCATTATTCTGTGAATGGGCGGAGGATAGCTGCAGCCATTTTGCACTTTATCTCTGAGTTAGCAGGTTTGGGGTTTTTATCTCAGTGTAAAACTATACTGAAGCTCCCCCCTTCCCCCCTCCGCTGCCCTCCCTCCCTTCATAATTTAGATCCAGTCTCATAAGTGGGTTGGGAAGAGGCCCCGGCAGTTGATGTGGAACACATGCCTTTAATGATTCACACTCTGTGCGGTAGGTCGGCGGTGGCTGCCGAGCCCGCTGCCTCTCCCTCTGTCTAGAAAGGGAGTCCTGTATTTTTCATAGTGTGGTGCTTTTTTTTGTTTTTCTTTCTAACTCCACACGTGGAAACTTAGGGGAAGTTGAAATGTATTGTTTATACGCAGTTATTCCTGTGTAATGGTACTTCTTAGTCTCACTTAAGGCTGGACACAGTTGGATGATTAGTTTGTTTAGCTGCCCGGCTATAGCACCTTCTGAATCTTTTTTCTGTTTGACACTTCATGGATGAGTGGACTGCTTTCTCTTTGTGGTTGAAACATTGTCTCTAATTGTAAACTTTCATTGTGGTATATCTGGCTATGGGTTTTGGTACGATTATGTTGCACGCTGGGGCTGTTCAAATTTTTCACTTTCCGATTAACCAATATTTTTGCCAAATTCACACAAACCCACAAACTGAAAGGCTTACGGCTGAGTAAACAGCTTCAAGTTCAGTTGATATTTTGTGCTGCTAAGCTCATTTACTGTAAGGCATTTGCCTAGCAAGGCATTGTGTGGCATCTTACTTCCTCACCAGGAGGAGAATAGCAGAAGTGATGCTTAATACTCCAACCACAGTGACAAATTTGAGCAATTTGACAGTGCAAATCCCATTCAAACAAATGCAGACAGTACTTCCCCTCTGTGCTTCCACTTTGCCATTGATTTACCTTATTTTGGTGCAAATGGGGAGTTTCTGGCTGCACAGTCAAAGGTTAGTGAAACGTGCCAGCATGCGGCCATCCAAGCGAACATAAATTGCTTCCTGTTTTTTTTTTTTTTTTTTTTTTTTAAACTTTCACCGAGTCCTCTCGATCCCAGGCTACATCTTTCCATCCATACTTCCATCTTTTGTATTTACCCACCCCCCCCCCCCCCCCCCCCCCCCCCATCTCTTCCTGTGTCGCACCATCCTGGGCCACACACCCCTTTGTGGGTCCACGTCTCACCACTCCTTCCATCGCTGGCTCACACAAACACACGCTGTCACCTACCACACAATGACTGGACATTACACATGCATGATATGAAGACAAACAGCTCATGCCCTAGATATAACTGTGGTTTTTCTTTGTGTTTGTCAGTGTGTGGCTCTTAACTTTTTATTCAGAAACAAGCTCGCTGGTATCTGCAGGGCTTAAGATAAAAGTTTCCAACACTTGCTGACCGTGCTGGACAAACAGGCTGCTCGTGCGTTGGATACGACATTCTGATTGGTTCATTGGTGCGTCATATTTTTGTAATGATTCGAGAAAATATGTTTGCTTTATTGGAAGTTGCAGTGCTCTTTTGCATTAGTGGGAGAGTAATTTAGATTTAGCTCTTTTCCCACAAGTGCCTGGATTAGTGCCCATGAGTTTACCAATCCTGTTTACTAAGTTTTTATGTGGTGGTGCTAAGTTTTTACAATACCCATTATCCACAAACCTAACAAAGTGCCACTCATAAAGTGTTGCTTTAATGAAACTATGCTTTGTGCTTTTTTATGCACTGTGTTTTGAGAAAATTGGTGTTAATCTGTTAAGGGCTCATAAATTAAGCCTTTTGTTAGAACATGTTTTATGAAGTTTGTTGCTCTCAGAGCTGCTTTTGGAACAACAGATTGAGTGTTTGAAGTGTGTTTTGTGTGTGTGTGTGAGAGCTAAAATTGATGAAGAGACCTCCCTGGATTTGAGTATTGCTACAAATCACCACTCGGTACTGTATGCAGAAAAAGTCATTCTATGCGAGAGGGCGTAGCTAACAGTACTGAGTAGTCTGCAGTTCCTCTTTGGGGCGCCTCCTGACAGGAACTTGGCAGCAAGGAAACATAAACAAATTCCCTGTGGTGGGCTGGCAGGCTGGGCGGCGCGCCCCCCCTTACCATACATGCACAACGAAGTGCAGCGTAGCTCAGGCTAGGCTGCTCAGCTCAGAACCCACAAGCTGTGAGAAATAGATCTTAAAGGGACAGGTGCTGCTGGCCCTCTTTAATGGGGCACAGGGCCACTCTGTATTTGCAGTCTGTTTTCATTGTGTTGTTTTAGACTGACAGTGGTGTGTATTACTACTCCTGCACAAACCTGTGAGAGATCCAAAAAACACCTTTCATACACTGATTAGGGGAGGGAAACCACAGCTAGGGGTCCCAAAATTTGTGCTGAGTGAGCAAAAGCCGAAGCAAGGATGATGTAATGATGGCAATGATGGCTGCTGGGGGAGACTGGAGCAAAAGTAGTTGTTGCAATCTGTAATGAAAGTGAGACGTGATGGCTAAAGCAGTCGTAACATGTGCACACACATGCAGTATTTGCACACCAAAATATACATTGTCGTGCACACAACTTATTTGTGCGTTTGTGTGCAGACAAAAATTTGCATGCCTGCAGTTTTCTCTCTTTTTCTCTCAGCCTCTCCAAACACAGTAGTGTATTGTGCAGCCTGACCTGGTCCCTGTCCAAAGGCAAAGAAAACCCAGATTGCTGAAACAGAGGGGCCACTACTAACAGGCTGGCCAGGCTGTAGTTGTTATAGCCCGCTGTGGCCTTCCAAACCAATAGGGACTTCTGGCTAAGGCCAGAAACTCTGTGTGTGTGTGTGTGTGTGTGTGTGTGTGTGTGTGTACACACTTGAGCCTTCTTTTTGATCAACCACAGAGGAGTTTTTTTGGACAGGACTTGCAGGAGCCGACATGGCACCTCAGTGCAATTTCATAATCACTGGTAAAGTCTTTTGCCTGACTTTTAATAGTCCTTCTCCATAACATCATCTAAATGCACTATTTTCAACCAGCCTTTAAGGGCGGTGCTCCTGGAGTAGGCGAGTAGGAGGAGGAGGAGGAAGAGGAGGAGACCCTTCACCTCCTCCAGTTTTCACTTGGAGCATTAAATGCCTTGGTGGCTTCAGTTATCTGCTTCAGCAGCTCATCTGTGTACACTTGCATGTGATTAGCACCTGCAATAATGTGGAATAGTGTCAAACTATAGTGCTTCAACAGGTGGGACTTTCTGTCTGTGGTGGGGTGGGTGTTATATTGAATATATTCAATGTATTGTAGGTAGTTCTGCTTGGGATATACTAGCTGACTGTATCCCTAACACTGAGTACAAAGGGTTATTTGTATTTTTTTTTTTTTAAAGCCAGCTTCTCTAGTTCTTTCCTATCTATCTCTCTTGCACACATATAGACATAAAAAGAAAATTCACACCAGTGGGAGAGTACATAGCTGGACAGCCCTCATGTTAAAACATGTGTCAGTGTTTACAATTTTAATGAGAGGATTAAGGGGGACTATCATTCAGGTCACGAAAGGAGGGAAAAGAAGAAGAAAGACACAAAGAGTGAATTCTAAGAGGTAATCTTATATTCTCACATGAACTTTGGGCAGTGTCTGGAGAATCAAGTCAGTCCAAGTTGTCCTTTCTCAGATGTAGCTTGAGCCACACTCTCACTACTGGAAAAACTCCACTAGGTCAAGAGGTGAGATGGACAATAACCCCTCGTTTACTGCGAATACACCCAACTATTACCAACACTGCTGTCACATTGGCACAGATCTGCACAGTCAGGCTTGCTGTGGAGCTGTAAGGTCAAAGACGGCTTAATGTCTACCTCTGACACGTGCGTCCTCACCTCTTACCTCTGTCAGGTGATGTCTCGAAAAGTTCAGAGTTGCAGTGCTCAGGTTTGATGTCAGCAAAAAAACCATTATGATTAAGTTGATGTGCTGGCTTGTGTCTCGCTGACATAGGGAAGTACACCTCTCAGTCTGCGGTCTGTCTGCATTGTGCTCGCGTGCCAACCACTTCCAGGGCTGAGTTTTTTTGGGGGGTGGGGGGTGGCTTTCTGTCTGACAAAAGTAAGAGTGGAACACAATTTTTTATTCTATTCATAAATGCCAATTGGCAACAATGTTTATAAACAGCTGTTTATAAACTGTATTGCGTACATAACATGAAAGCAGTACTTTCCAGCAGGAACAAGATCAGAGAACATGTTGCACAAATTTTTAGTATTGTTTTATTTACGCCTTTGAACTAATGCAAGATGGAAGCCAGTGAATTACGTTCACTATTGCTTATGTATTGAGTTTTATATGTTGATTAGCAGGACTGGTTGGCTAATATGGGTGCACATTTTTCAAAATATTCAGCCAAGTGCTAGAATAAATGCTACTGCTTTATAGGAGGGACTCTTTCAGGGTGAAGTCAGCTGTTACTGTATGGCATGCACTGTATTGACATGTTTGCTGCTCTGCTAGTTGCACTATTGAAATGCAGCTGAATTCAAAATAAAGGTGTTTTTATTCACATACCTTCCTGTTTTTGTTGCCAGATGACTGACATGAAAGGTCATTCGCTGAAACTAATGTAAACCACCCTTTACTTTAAAACCCTTTTCCAGCCTATTTCTCTTCACTGCTAAAGCCACAATTTTATATCAAAGATATATAAAATCACCACTGACATGCAGTGTCGGCTGCTCTGCTGCTCTGTTTTGCCTATATTCACATGTAAAATTACCAAGTTTCTTGTTGTCAAATATGCTAACAGTTCATAGTTGACAGCTCTTGAGAGTTTCACTCTGGTGACAGTTATGTCTAGGGCATTTCAGCTGTGCAACTGCACAGCTGAAATGACTGGGAAAGTAAACCTTTATGCAAAATCATGGGCGACTTCTCAAAAACATGCAAAACAGGAAGTATCGGGGGATTATGTCACTGCCACATATTTTGTGGAAGTAACAATGCTGTCGTATTCCCATATTGCATGCATGCCCCTGTGGGTGTGTGTGTGTGCGTGCGTGTGCGTGAGAAGAGAACAGTCAGTGCTCTCCGCAAACAGCAGAGCGGTGGAGAGGGGGAGTGGAGGATGAGAAGGGGCTGACAGAAAGTCTTAGGATCAAGCTGTTCCACTGACAGAGCACAGTGCAGGCTGCTCTGGTGACATTGCACTGCACAGGGAGACTGTTTAAAGGAATGAGGAGGAAATGGAGAAGATGGCACCAAAAGTGAGCTAAAATCCTCCCCCACTGGAAGGCTGTATATGAGGAGAGTGAAAATGGGAGATTAAGAAAAGGTCCCTTTGGATAGTTTGGGTGTGCATGCACATGTTTTGTGTAGTATGTGATGCTTCCTTTTTAGTATGTAAAGCTCTTCTGCTATGTGCATGTGTGTCCCAGTACTCATGTGGAGTAAATTCTCCCACCGATAAGCTAAGGAAGACAGCATCAAGAGCCCCAGATGTATCTTCTCCTTGTTCCACTCTCTTATGTCCCAGTAGGCACATCTCTGTAACGGCCGTCTATCGATCCTGAGGCCTCCTTGTCTGCACTCAATCCCTATCGATCGGCACCACGCAGGGTCTCAGAGGGCAGCTACACAGCCTGTTGCCGTGACACACTGTGTGTATACTGTGCGTGCATGCGTTTAAAACAGCGCTTGTTTATTTATTAGAAAAGAAGCCCGTGCCTTTATATGCCTGTGTTGGTAGGATTGTGTCTATACCTTTCTGTCAAGCCCTTTTCTACTCATTGAATGTAGCTGCAGACCTTCAGTGAAATTGCACCGCTGCAGCATGAAGCGAAGGCCTTACTGTCATTAAACCGTGAACGATTCAGATCTCCATGCCGAAAACCTGGCAGCATGAAAACACAAACACCCAGCTTAAAAATGATTCACTTAGTAACTCTGCAGTCTTGAGACAAGACAGAAAAAGATAAAAAATACTTCCATGTTTTTTGTTTGTTTGTTTGTTTTAAATAAAAAAGAAAGAAAGAAGGAAACCCTGATTAATCAGTCAAAGCTACATGAAAACTTTGCTTGTTATTGTTGCTACTTGATTGATTGAAGTCCTGGATCTGGGTCAAGCACCCCCCCCCCTCTTCTTTTTCCTCTCTCTCCTCTCTTCCTTCTTTTTTACCCTCTCTGCCTTTTTTCTACCTAAATAAGAGCCAACCCCCCACATCTCTTCCCTTTGTCTCTCATCGGGTCTTCTGTTTTTGTTAAAGGACAGTTGATTAATGGTGCCACAGACAAAGCCCACAGTCTGCTCTCAGCGTGGCCTCAGATAGGGCTTCGCTCTAGGTAAACCAAAACACGTGTGCTCTGGATAGCCACTGGAAACCCCAGAGGAGTGAGAGAGAGAGCGAGAGAATAGGAGGGACAGAAGACTTTTAACAACAGCAGTCACTGATGTATTATATACAGTGATGCAGGACTTAAAGGCACTCCAGATTTATCGAGATGAAGGAGTTCCATTTAATATACACAGTCCCGGGTGGACATGTTCTGGGTGTTGCCTTTTACACTGCCTGTCGGTAACTAAGATTTAGTTGCACTATGCTACCCTCTGTGTGTGTTCATTAAAGTATAAACTTATCCTGCTAAGGTCCACATCTCCTGGTGGGAAAGTGCATGGATTTACTGATCTCAATGTAGCGAAGAGTCATTTCAACACCTGAGTATTGTTGCTTGCCTGCAGGCTCCTCAGGAATGAGTGCTGTGCCCGTGACAGTCTTATAGATGAGAATTGCCTTATTGAATTGCCTTATTGAATGATAACTGAGCATATTATTCCTGTGACTGCACTGAGGTTTTTATTGTTAGTTGTCTTCATAATGGCAGGGCTTGACACTCAGTGTTTATGCTGCATCGGTATGGTCTAATTGGGTGCGTTTGCTGCCAAAGTTAAACATGTTTTCACTGGAATTATTACCTAGTAGGTATATTGGCTAATAACTCTTATGTGTTCAGTTATACTATATGGTACTAACACATTGAGCAATTCTACTACATTTGATTCAGACCTTTTTTTTTATACAGTAAAATCTAATAAAGACAACATAGCATCCAGTGTATTGTATGAGGAGAGATCGGCTTTATATCACTTCAAATATATTTTTAGTTGTATTTCTGATGACCGTGGCTGTAGTGACCCTATAGGTCGTGCTAATGGTGAATTCTGCTTTCATTCAGAGAGTCGGGGAGGTTTTCCTCCGAAAGCAATCGAAGAACTGCGGTGGTAAATTATCATCACGTCCAGGCGAGATTCTGCCTTCATAATGACTGGAAACCAAAACATAATTGAAAATAAAATTCTATTAATCAACAAGCCTTATTATAAATTGGCCACAGGCTGATACTAGACACAGTGATTCAGCTGACTTACAATTTAAGTATTAATAGAATAATCAGATTTTAACTCGTGTGGAAATTCCCCCTTTGCTGCTCACCCTTCTTTTTTTTTTTTTTGCTAAATGTCACCAGCCGCAGCTGGTGGTATGCTGGAATAAAACAAGCATATAAGAAGTGTTGGTTGGGCGTCAAACACATGCAAGAAGAATCCAGCTGGTCAGCAAGGTCACTATCCAACAGCAACACCAGCAGCTCTGTGAAACCGTGTGTACCTAATGTAGTGGAAGGATGAAGCTTTCCTCTACAGTCCTCCGATGCCTTTTTCACCCAGGCAATATATGCATGCCAGCTTCCTGTCTTTTCCAGCTCTCTCACAGAATGATCCCGAAGCCTTCCTCTGGTTCTCTGAGGGATTAGCAGTGGCATGTGGACCGCCGGAAGTGGTGACGGGCTGATCAAGCAGAATTGTTCTATAGTACCAAAAGAGTTTTGTCACAGATGAGATGCTCACAGCTCGACCGACACTGAGGAATATTTTGAATATTAGAGCAGTTGGCAAATGCAATATTTACATCCCATTTGCGGGTTGTTCAGGAAGGCGAGAACATGATAAATAAACTGGTGTGTTTTCAGAAGTCTGATGAGAAAATCCATTTTGGACTGTTCGCAATAAACACAGTGACTGCAAAACTGGGACTGAGGCAGCGTGTTTCTTTTCCACAACAAAGGGACTGCACTTCCGTGGGGATCTCTGGCAGTCCTGCAGTGGAAATGCATTTTTAAACTTTCCCGTTTGAACTTGCAGGGAAATATGAACTGAAGCTCAGCGCGTCCATACTTAGAAGCTTACATTTCTTCCTGGTAAAAAGAAACAGCTGTGTCTGAGTGGGAATCTAAAAGCCACCACACACCCATTTAAAAACAAAACAAAGCAGACTTCATCGAAGCGCTCCAGATTAAAGGCCACTCATTGCAACCGAAACCTGCTGCGGGGTCTGGACAGCGTAGTCTGAACGAGCACGGTTGTTCCAGTGAACGTGAGGCCAAGTGGCTCATCTTCACTTCATCAGACCGAGCGCCTGTTAATAATTCATCCTCCGCTTTCTCTGGAAGCAAAACCAAAAGGCTCAGCTGTGCCTGTCTGTCCAGATTTCTTGTCACTGGAAATTCAAGCCTTTTCCCATTTTGGACTGCGAGTTATTTACTCACTTACACCCCAACCCCCCACACCCTGCAGTGTGCACCTGCCTGGATGAGCAGATGATGCTGTAGTGCCAGAGGCAAAGTTAGGGAAGTATGGGAATGTGTATTTCTTTTCTCCTCCTATCTCTCTTTTTTTTTTTTTTTTTTTATTGCCAGTTTTTTCCTCTGTCATTAGCGTTTCTGTTACTGTAATAAGACAATGTGTACCCTGTACCAAATGTACTCTTTCTCCCTACCTCTGTCCCCAGGGAGTGCCTGTTCTCTTTATATTTTTAGTGAGATTTTTGCTCTTTTTTTCCCCACCCTGCTTATCATCTCTTGCTGCACTATAGTGTCAGATTTAGTTATGTATGCACCCCATGTCTTTGATCTCCCCCTGCACTCCTGTGTTGTGTACATTGCATAACCACCCGCTGCTAAGCCTAGAGGTGCACCTCAACTCCCCCATCTCTCTCTCACACCCTTGTTCCCCCCACCATCCTCTTCTCACTTCTTTGGCAGCAATCCAGGTCATCCCTTCTTCACTCCTTCTCCTTTCTGTGATCCCGAACCTTGAAAGTCAGCTGGTTTCTCTTACTTTCTTTGCGCCTTTTCCTTACTCCCTTCTTGCCATTGTTGTTCCGCTCCTCTTCCCTTGCTCACCCTTTATTTCCCATCCTCACTCTCTTCTCTCTACTCATTTCACTCTCCCTGCCTCCTGCTCTCCACTCTCCCAGTGGTCTCATTAGGCATGAAGGAGGCTGCCTGGTGTGTGTATGTGTGTTCTCCTAGGCAAAGTCTCACTTGACTGAGCATGCCACTTGTACTAGCAGGGGCCTGGGCTCCATTATTACCACAAAGCTGTCACAAACAGTATATAAAGTAGCCTCCTGTTGCCGAGCTGTGGGTGAACACAGGGCATTCTCCTAACAACAGCAGCTACCAAAGCTATGCCTTACTATACCAGTATTATAGAAAAGCTACTCTTTGCTTTAGTTGGAGAAGGAGACGTGCATTATATAGATATAGAAAATTAAAATTCTATACAAAAGAAATATGCACTCACACCTGCATATCACCTTTCTATATAGCTTTGCTGGCACATGCTGCCCCTGAAACGTAAAACCGCATACCAAACACATCTGTCTCTTCTGTCTAATGACACCCCACCTATGTGGTCCAATCTCTGAGATGTCCTCCTCTCTCTGAGTGAGTGATTATATATCTGTGTGTGTGTGTGTGTGTGTGTGTGTCCACCACTGTTTTGCTAGTATCTAGTTACAGGGATGCAGGAATGGGCCTCTCTGCTGCCTTGCTGGCAGGCCTGACCCCAGCAGGTCAATGTCCATTACCGCATGAAGCCTAAATGTCAAGCACGGCCCCCTGCTGTAGCCATTTGTCTTTCTCTGTGGACCAGTCGGCTTAGATACACATACACACGCAAACACACTCACCTGCTTTTATGTGACAAATTCTCAAAATATATGAATATATTTGAATACACACTGAGCATATTTCTTTGCATTAAAGGATTAGTGTATAGCAACAGGGGATCTTTCTGTTACATCGTGCTTGATTTAAAAAAAAAAAAAAATCGTGTTTGAAGTGTTATTGGTATTGACTGCTTAGATCCTGCTGCTATCCAGAGGATATGTGAGTGGACTGACTCACACAGACTTGTGTGCATGTAATTTTTTCTGCTTTTAATAGTTAAACATGATGCCACAGTGACCAGTGATGTTCCTGGTGACTACTAAGAAAACATTGTATCTAAGAGACTTTCTTGAGAAAATTTGCTGCCTGTTTTGATTTCTTCTGTTCCTGTTTCAGCGCCTATGCAGAGGTTCTTTAAGGAGAAGACGTGTCTGGCATGCCTCAGTAGTTACAGCTGGTGCACACAACAAACCATAACATTTGCACAATATCACATTTATTTGCAGAGCGTGGCTAGTGTTAGCGCTAGGATAGCACCTACAGCACTTCTTTCCAGCTTTTCAAGCTTTATTTTGTGTGAGTCACAGTTCCCCATTTGCCTAATACTGGGTCACGGTGCAGCCAGTCTGTTCATCCTGTGAAATGAGCTGTTTAAGCTCCTCTACCTTTAAGGTCATCCTCACCTTATGACAGCTTTCTTCTGATCCTGATCCATCCAATATCAGAAGGGTTGAATAGCAGCAGCAAGAGCTGACATGGCCATATTAGTGATGTGTGTGCCCTCTTGGACATTATATCAATTTAAGATTAGAAAATATGTTAGAGTTTAGAGCTGTCAAGAGAGTTTGGTTATATTTGGAATATATATATGTTTTTTAAAAAAAATATATAATCTGAGAATACTGTCAAACTGCACTGATGTTTCAAGATGGCATTTATCCTGCTTTACACTTTCCTTCGTGCTCTGTGCACAAAGACGTTCTTTTGCTACAGCTGGAGCCGAGGAAAGTGTTAAAAGTAACTAAAATACAAATTATTAGTTAAAGTGACTGGTATTACTGGTGCTCACTAGCAAAGGTAGCAACATTCAATCATCCAGTCAACCCATCCGCACGTCATTTGTCAAACCCGTGCAAAAGTGACAGAAGTACTTAAAGCATTAAAAAAAGAAAAGATACTTTTATTTCTCAATACCTGAGCAATCCATCGACAGTTCTGTTCCAAGGTCACATCAGCAGAATGATTCATTCCCCATTCCTACGTTTATCTCTGAGGTTGTTGAGCATCAAACACCACCTCATTTGTTTCCACTGAAGAGATCTGAGTTCTTTAACCACCGGTCAGTGTGGAAATAGGATTTTTCCCCCCCTCGCGGTACACAGAGATGAGCTGCCATTATCAGAAAGCACTCTGGCCAGCTCCATCACTTTCTCCCCCACATTAGTGAGCAGCAACCATCCATTATTGTAGATAAAAGACAGAGAGAGAGGCATAGTGAATATACATACACACACATATGAACATATGACTTGTTTACAGGAAGCTGTCAGCCATGCGTCCCTATGATAAATAAACAGTGAAGCATCTCCTTTTTAATGATGGCACCTACAGGCCTACACACCGACTATTGATGGAAAGATTGGAAGTGTTCTCAAGGGCCTTTCCAACATGACAAATGGGTCTGCTCAGTATTTTTTTTTCTCCTTGTTGCCTGCTCTTCTATTTATCTTGTGCAGGAGTATTGAAGACGTAAGAAATGCTAGGCACATTTATGATGAACGTTCAGAGTACGAATGAAAAGAATTTGATAAACGCGGAGAAACTCACAAAAAGTGAAAATGTGCATTCCTTCTGGAGAGCAGAGGACATCCACAAAGTGTAGTGCAACTAAAAAAAAAAAAACTTCAGAGAGGTTGTTTTGAGTTTTTTGTCAAACCGGAGGCGTTGCTGCTGCTCGCCTCCTCCCGCCAGTGTCATCTCAGGATGCCAAACCAGCAATGCCACCTGCATCAGCAGGCTGCCCCTGCCGCGCAGAAGATGCTCTGCTGCTCGCTTTGATAAATGTTTCATTGTTTATGCGCTCTCTTGCTTCTCTGTCTCGGTTTCTCTCTCCTCCTCTCCATCCTACATCCATTCTGGTGAATGTTTTCAGAGACCGGCGGGCTTTTTTATTTTTTATTTATTTTTTTTGTCAAGTGTTGTTTCAGTGTTAGTCAAGCGTTTGATGTCTTTCTCGATTGTTGTTCATCTGCCTCCCTGGGCCGAGATCACAGGCAGCATTTATTAATCTGCAGTTTCGGACTTACAGCTAAGGGACTGATAGCAGCAAGTCCACCGCATGCCTTCTTTTTTTATGGTTTTACTAAAACTATACATTGCTACCCCCCCCTCCTTGTTCGTTTTTTTTTTTTTTTTTTTTGACTATTAGCAAATGACCTACTTTATGAATCTAAACTTAGCTGTACTCAACCCTGAGGCAAAGGAGTGATTTGATTGTGAGTATAGCTTGTGAATGGAGAGCGTCAGTGTTATCTGCGCTTCACAAAGACACAGGGTTAATTGATGCACGCTAGTGTCATTGTGGTGATTACTCACTTCTTTGCCTTGTTGGCTTTTTAAGTTGATTTTTAACCCCATTATCTGATAAGCTGTATGTGGCAGGTTAGTGAGTATGTATGCGTGTGTACGTGTGAGTCCTAGTTGCCTCACAAAGATGAAGAGCTCTCTCTTTACCTAAGGGGAATGGGGTTTGACAGTACTGTAGCGCCCCCACCCTTCCTCCATCCTTCTATTGAGCCCCCTCCCCAGCACACCATCCCCCACTGCTGATAAATGTGTTTTTCTTAAAGGAAGAAGGTGGTTGGTTTAGAGGAGTCTCTTTTAATGTAGCTTTTTTCCTCTCTTTGTGTGTGTGAGTGTGTGTGTGTGTGTGTGTGTGTGTTGGAGCTAGGGGTAGGGGTGCCTGCTAATGCAGTGCAGGGCCATGCAGCAGGGCTGCAGCAGCAGGCAGGCAGACTCTGAGGCAGGCCTGCAACCTCGACCTCAGCATCATTTGTTTGGACGAGGGCCGTCAGCGGCTGTCACGCGGCCCATGATGAAGTGTCAGTCGGTAATTGTCCCCGCGAAGCATCCAGATCTCAGGGGGTGATGGTGGAGGGGAGGATGGGGGAGGCAGGGAGCTGACAGAGAGAGAAATGACACCCGGGGCTCCTCCCATTTTCTCTCTTTCTCTCGCTGTCCTTCCTACCTTTTCACTCCCCTTTTCTTTCTTGGCTTTCTCTGCACTCTACCTACAGCTGCACCTCCTAAGGTCTGCTGTGTGCCTGGCTCAGACCACTGGCACCCACAGAGCTTTAGCTGGGCTCCAGTAGCAACATAATAAGTGCATCTATTATAGATTTTTGGGAGTATAAACTAAAATCAACAAGAAGTTGATGGTCTTTCTCTGTGGATGCACATTATCGAGAGAGTATATTTTTAAAACCACTCTGCAACTGCGGCTTCTTATTTAGTCTTCCAGTTTTTTTAATCCTTCCCACATTCATCTCTAATTTGCCCAAACCTTTAATACATCTGTTACTTCGGTAAGAGTCCTCTTGAAACTTCTTTGGTTGAAACATTGTCCGACTGTGATTCACTGATCATCTTAAAAATAAGTATACATCTTGTAGCCATTGTCGTTTTGGTAATTAGATTCACTGGAGGGCTTATATTGATTGAACAACGTCTCTGTGTAATGAAAAGCTTTTACAGGACACAGCAGCTATTTATAGTGCAATCCATAATGTGTTGCCTTATGTCATGGACCCTAATGCACAGCAGCCAGGCTCCTGCGCATAAATTGCCAGCAGAAGTTTGAAGACAGAGCCTTGTATGAGTGCTTCATGATAGACAAAAGGGAGATGGAGAGGAAGGAGATATTAAAGAACAGACAAAGACTCTTATGAAAGAAAGAAGGGGGCCACAGGAGGCGAGAGGATCCCACGTGGAGAAGATGAATAGAGGCTGAATACTGAAAGATGGGCAAGGGATGTAATGGAAATGCGGAAGGAGGTGAAGGGAGGCGAGAATGTGGAGGCAACCACCTTGAGACATGAGTCCTGCATTTCCACTTTCTTCATTCTCTCACTGGACTTCCCACCACCACCGCTATCATCTCCACCTCTGTGATGGTAGGATGAAAGCTGTATGGTAGATCAGTCATGGGGTTCCTTATAGGGGAACAAGGGGAGTGAAGAAGGAAGATGAATATGAAGGACAAGGACAACAAAAGCATATGAAGAAAGGACAGAAGGCAGTAAGAATGAAGGAAGTGTGTGAAGGAATAGGGACAAGTGTAAAATGTATAATAACGGGGCAGAGGAGGGAGAATCCATTTTTGGCATGTGGCTTCTTATGACACCCTGAGGACAGCAGGTGAAATTATAAGGAGGCAGATGGGAGGCATCCTAGTCTTATTCCCTCTGTCTGTCTGTTGGCTGCAGGTGGAACACAGCCTGCCACCCCTGCTGTCTAAATGAGGAGCTGCTCTCCTCCTTCTCCTCCTCTGTCGCTTTCCCTCATACACACTACCTCCGTCTTTCTTTCCCTTTAATGGGGCACTGGCCTGGGGCGCCGAACCTGCTCCCTCTGGAGCAACACACATACAGCATGCACACACACTGATCATGCATTACAGACACTCCTGCATGCCCTTGCACATGGTGCGATACACACACACACACACACACACACACACACACACACACACACACACACAGAAAGGGAGAAGAAGGGGGGAAACCACAGTCCCCCAAATTATTGCCCCAGTCTGTGAGATGATGAATCTGGTTGGTGATTAGTTAGTAGAGGAGGGAGGCACACTGCATAGGCCCTTTAATGGGCTATAATTTGGGAAGATAACTGTATTGTCCTATCTCTCTTGACATTTAAATCTAATCAGACCCTGCTGGTTAGCACTTTGGTCTAAGACAAGAGGGAGCCTGGGAGGGATAAAAGGCAGCAGAGAGGCATTGGCCCATAGTGGGGCATTGATCCCTGTAGGGCAAGGCTAAGCAATTAGAAAACAAGACAGAGGCACACATGTTATTTCATGAATTCCCTTATTTATGTTTTTTCTTTTTTTTGGTTTAACTGACAATTACCATACAAAGCCTTGAATTTAGTATATTCCAAGGGATGTATATAAAGTCCCTTTTCCCTCCATATACACATGATTATATATACACAAGCATCACTAGTGAGCCACTCCAAGGCCTCTTTTATGCCCTTAATTGCCAAAGATGAGATGCTCAGTTTGATTAACACTTCTCTTTCATCCTCTTCATTAGCAGAGGAAAGCCACTGCAGCAGCCGCGGCCCTTGTAAAGAGGGGCATGAATTAGAATCCACTTATTCCATAGACTGCAACTAATTCCACTCAATGGCGGTTAATGGTGGGGAGTAATAGGAAAAGGGTGTTTCTAATTGTTTCTTTGGATAGGGCAGCGTGCTCTGCAGCAGCTGTTTCGGTGAAGTAGGCCACTCAAAGAGGCCGAAGTCCAGCGGCAGCATCGGATGGCCCGCACGACTCAGTTCGATCGAGCTCACCAGCAATAAATGCGTGTAGACGAGCCAATTTCCTCTGGCGAAGCATCCTGCCGAGTGGAGGAGCTGGGCCTCAGTCAATGAGAACCACCTGGTGCTGAGGGAAGTGATTAGGCTTGGCACTGCTGTGAGTGAAGAGCTGTTTTGTTAAGGAGGATTGAGATGCAGGAAGAGGGGGGGGGGGGAGCTCGCCCGAGTTTAGTTTGCTGGAGAAATATTGACATTAGGTTTTTGTCAGAGCGAGATCTGAGGCACAGTGTTGTTTTGTTGGTGCACAATTAGAGGGAATTATTTTGGTGGCAGCATGTGTTTTGCGTTTTGATGTTGGTACTGGCTGTCGACTCGGTTGGAGCGTGGGGCGTGCCACAACAATGGGGTTGTGGGTTCAGCTCCCACACAGACTACATGCATACCAACTTAGAAGTCAGAATAGTTGCGCAAGTGGCTAACCATACAGAAGACAAACGCTTTTTCTGCACTGATGGGTATTTTATTGCGACCTCAAAAATGCGTCTGGAAATCCACAGAGAATGGTGATAATATCTGCATGGCAAGATTTGTTGTCGCATGGCCCACCCATACTACAGCTTCAACTAAGGGCATTCACTGGGCTTTGTCACAGCATGTTTCTGCAACATTGACTCAAAGCAGCCTTCTTGTATTTAAGCCTTTCTTGGCTGGGTGATCACAGATTTTCTTTCTCTCGTCTCCATTCTAATTAAATCAGTGATGACTTTGGGTCTTACAGGGTTAAAAAAAATTATTCTCGATATGGCCAAATATCATCATATCTATTAAAGATAAATTCTTAAAGGGATGGCGTACCTTTTCCTTATGATTGCCTTCCCTTCTGTCCGGTTGGGCGATTGCAATAAAACAAACATAATCAGCATTTGGAACATGGTTTTGGTATTAATTGTATTCAACTGTTTGCTCATGTTTTCTCTCCTGAATATGTCTGGCGTACCTGGAGGTTTGTTTGGAAACAGTCTGCTTGTGTTTCTTGCTTTTGCTGACTTTTTTTTTTTTTTTTTAATGATGTCACCATATTCTCAAGTCTCAGCAATAAATTTGGTGAGTACTATGCTATTGTTACCCACAGAAATGACAGCCAAAACTATGAAGAGGGCTGTACCTCTGGGCTGCTGCTCCATTCATCTGAAGCTGTGCCCCCTTTGATGCGCGTTTAGTTTACTTGACCTTTTAATTTAAGCAGACATGTCAGACCCTTCCCAAGATTCAGTATTCACTTGTAGAAAACTGTCGTGTGTGTGTGTGTGTGTGTGTGTGTGTGTGTGTGTGTGTGTGTGTGTGTGTGTGTGTGTGTGTGTGTGTGTGATACTCCTTCCCACAGGGTTTATCACAGTTGAGTGAATGTTGGCTTGCGGACAGTAACTCTGATCATATTTGATGATGGAAATGCATACCACTGAGGATTGTGTGCGCGCGTGTGTGTGTGCGCGCGTGTGTGTGTGTGTATGTTTGTGTTTGTGTGTGTATATATACCAAGCAGATTGTGGAGGTGATGATAGTCCTGCCGGTGTCTGTAGAGGGCATTAATCTCACTGTTTATGCTTGTTTGTCTTTTTTATTTTATTTTTTCTGCTGAGTCTTCAACTCTTGTAACACTGCATTCAAAGCCTTTATGCTGTTTCCTTCTTTGTTTTTGCACCTCACAGCCCCCCCCCCCCCCCCCAATACATGTGTTTGTTTTCTTTAAGGAGATCTCAGAATTGGCCCTTCTTCCTCTATTTTCTTTTCTTTATGGCCTGCTCTCCTCTCCTCGTCTCTGCCCCCATTGCCTCTCTCTCTCTCTCTCTCTCTCTGTCTGTCTGTCTGTCTGTCTGTCTGTCTGTCTGTCTGTCTGTCTGTCTGTCTGTCTGTCTGTCTGTCTGTCTGTCTGTCTGTCTGTCTGTCTGTCTGTCTGTCTGTCTGTCTGTCTGTCTGTCTGTCTGTCTGTCCGTCCGTCCGTCCGTTCGTTCGTTCGTTCGTTCGTTCATCTTTTAATCTCCACTCATCTCTCCCCAGTCTGGATATTGGTATTTGGGCCTCTAATTGAGCTGGCATCCCGTGAATACTTCATGAAAAAAAACAACAGAGAATCCCGCCATTGTTTTCTGTACCCTGTGTTCAGACACAGAAGGCAGGGCTGCTCTGCCTGTGTGAAAGAGAGAAAGCATTTATGAGAAGATAAAAAACATCAAAGATTTTTAAGGTTCATGAATGTGCATTGCATGTTTTTTTTTTTTTTTCTATTTCACTTTCTTTACATTTAGGAGCTGAATGCATGAATACAACTTATGTTTTTTACCAACAGAAGATTCAGTGTGACAAAATTGCTCATAGCATGCAAACATACACGCACCAGCCCTTAGTATAAAGTCATTTATGATTATGAAATTAAACCTGGAACTCATCCTCTTACTCTTTCTGTCTTGCCTACCCTGAAGAAATCTCCTCCTCCTCCTCCTCCTCTCAGCTGAGCACACCCCTCGTTCCAGAAAAGAGAAATGAAGCAGTGTCTACTCCTTTTCCAAAATGTGTTTGACAGCTACTTCGAGCTCTCCGCTAACAATTCCCAGCACATACTTGCGCGGGGACACACATGCACAAATGCTTCGGAGTAAACCCCTGGCTCGGTTTAATGTGCTGCAGTGTTACTGATCAACCAGGCTGAGGATATTTGGTGTCCGTCTTGGATGCAGCACAGAGTTGTAATCTTCACCTTTTTCTTTGTGCCTGCAAGGTTCTGGAGGTGTGTGTGTGTGTGTGTGTGTGTGTGTGTGTGTGTGAGAGAGAGAGAGAAAGGAGAAAGTGAGAAACTAAGAGATAGAAATAGATTAAGGCTGCTGCACTTGAAACTCTAACTTCTAGTGAGTTTGCTTTTCAGGTGAGAGGTAGATTGGGAAAGGTGTGTGTGTGTGTGTGTGTGTGTGTGTGTGTGTGTGTGTGTGTGTGAGAGACAGAGAGAGAGAGGGATGGAGAGAAAGAAGTGTTCTCCAGTTGCAGACTGAAAGAGGACCCACTGCAGGATGCCCTTCAGGCAACTAACACACAGAAGAAACTGAAATATGAAACAGTGGCAGCACACATCAGCACATACAGTACAAGATATAGAGCCCACATTCATACACACACACACTGACAACTACACCAAACTCCCTCTGTGTGTGTGTGTGTGTGTGTGTGCATCTGTGTGCGTGTGTGTACATGTCTTTGTTCTGTCTGGCTGTCCTCTTGGCACGTAAATCATAATGGATCTCATTATCCAACTGGGTCGGCTTGGTGGGGCCTGTCTGGCAGGAGATGATAGCTGGATGGCTGAAGGGCTTCCATAAGACACACACAACACACACAGCCACACACACACACACACATACTCAGCTTTATCCATATATGCATGCCATTTAGCTTGGATAGCTTCTGTGGGAGCATATATGTTTCATTTTCACTCAAATAACATCAACAGAAGGACACACACACACACACACACACAGACACACACGTTTATAGCCCATCCAGACACAATGGACATTAGCGGCTCAGCTTGCCGTCAGACAGAAGGCGAAGTGATGCAGAGCAGAGGGAGGGACGGATGAAAAATGGAACTTATCCTCTTACTCCCTCTCTCTTGTCATCCCCTCCCCACCTTCTCTGCCCTCTTCTTTCCTTCTTCCTTCCTGCTTATATCCTATCCGTCACTTGTTTGGAGGACACAGCAGATGTCGGTTTGTCCCTCGAGGTGAGCGGGCGCTTGTGTTGCCATCTTTTTCCTCCTTATCACGGCACAGTCTCCCACACAGGCTGCAAGAGAGTCATGAATCACACGTGCACGCTACAACACACTAGTTATGAGGGGTTTTTTTTTTTGCGGGGGGGTGTGTAATGTTTTGTTCCAGTAAATAGTAAATCGCATGTTTTGTGAGTCTTGTACGCAAATGCATATACACGCTGGTGCCATTCGGTATCCGAGCAGCGCTCAGTGTTATGCTGTGAATACAGGCGGAGCAGTTGGTTGCTCGTAACACGGTTAGGGCCCTACACCATTTGTCTGGACATGACCATTACCCAAGGCAATTACTGGCTGGTGTACCGGCGAGTCGCCAACAACCTAATGTTTTCCCGTCATGCCTGCCCCCACCAACTCAAAACCCCTTCCTTTGCAAACACACATACACACACTCGAGCAGAAGGAGGGGGGGGAAAGACAGAGAGGAAGGATGGAGGGCCTGAGGCAAAACCCCCACCCCATCGACTTGACTGACTGATACACCTAATAAACTTTCATTTAAGCTAATGTTCCTCTTTTTTTTTCTCTTTTCTCCATCCCTCTCCCTCTCCCTCTCTCCTTTCTATCTTTTTTTCCCCCATTGCTACTCACTTCCACTCTCCTCCACTCTTCATCTGTTTCTCCATTTTTCTGTTTGTGCGCCAGAAGAAGGGCCTGTCCGAGCAATCGATGCAGGCAGTCCACCAACCGGAAGCCCAGTTGGCCCAACAGCACACCACTCAATCAGTCTGAACAGCAACACCCACGGCTGCTGGCAACCAACAGAGGTAGACACACTCTCTCTGTATACAGCAGTAGATCCTGAACTGAGCTCATTTGATAAATCATGTGGATATCCTGCAACAGCAGTAAATGTCATGCACTGAATTTTATGTATCAAAACAAAGCCGAATGAATCAACAGCAGTACATCAGAGGTTCACACTCATCTCTTAAATAGCGCAGACGTGCCAGAGGGTTTTGGAACGTGACTCCTTGCCACTGCCGGTCCATACATCTTTGAATACTCTAGGTGATATGCTAATTTAACTTTCAGACAAAACAGCTGTTTGTTTTCCTTCTATTTATAGGCTTTGTCTGAGACCACAGCTGGCTCAGTATGTACATGTGTGGTTTTCCCTGTACTGGTTACTGTGTCGGTATGTGTTGACAGTGGACACGCTCTGTACAACCACACTGTTTGTAGCTGCTGTACTTTCACTGGTTTGGTTTGCCAGCAGATCATGTGTGTGTGTGTGTGTGTGTGTGTGTGTGTGTGTGTGTGTGTGTGGTGTTTCACTGCTTTGTGTATTTTTGCTAGCTTTAATATATATGAGGCCTGTGTGCTCACCATAGTGTATATGTTCTCAGTTAATCTGTTTGAAGTGTGTGGTAGGAAAGGGGTATTCTGCTTTTTGTCTCAATTTGAGCCGAGTTGGGAAAGGCAGGGAATTTCCTATATTTTTGCTTTAAAAAGAAAAATACCAGTACCTTGCTGTTTTCTCCAGTTGTTGATTAATGAGAGCTGTTTTTCTCATCGCCTATAATTTTTGCTCACAGAGGTGAGTAGTTATTTTTAGATTTCATAAGCCCCTTTCAAACAAAGGCGCTCCCTTTTCATTCATCTGACAGCATCTCGGTGCATCGGCTTCACGCCTGTCACAGCTTTTCCTTTCTGTAAAAGCAGTGACAAGCGTACCAGTTTTGAACTAGTAGCATATGCTTCCCTAGAGACTTTTGACCTAAACAGCCAAACTGCTGTTTTAGATTTCTGTCAGGAAGTCTAAATCTGAAAAAAATGTTCAGCCCTTCAACGTGTATCGATCCCATTAACAGGGGATTATACAAACCCCTCTGAACCCTGTCACATAACCTACGCTGTAACCTGACGCGCACCTCCTAAAAATGTAACCACACTTGTGTGATGCACCCCGCAACCTTTGTGATTGGCCTGTTCAGTACCGTGAATTCCTCCTATGCATTTCCGGCTACTTTTTTCACTGCAGTTTTGAATAGATCAGTGATAGAATAATAATTACTGCCTCAATGTAAGGAATAATAATCATAGCCTTACTATAAGGACTCACATATGTCAGCAAATTCCTGGAGGGAGATTGCAGAAATTATCAGAATGGATGTGAGGGAATGTACAAAGAAGTGGAAAAACTTAAGGCTCCAAAAAAAAAAAAAAAACGCAGAACAAAAACAAAACAAAACAAACAAACCCAAAGTGACCACAACAAAGAGCGGAGACCCAGGAATTGTATTTGTTTTTTATCATGGCTGTTACCGCATAAAACACTGGGACATGACCGCGAGGGTAATTAACACCACGCACATGCTGACAACGGCATCGCTCACTTACGTAGGTTTTGTCGAAGGCTCTGAAAAAGATCCACCGCAGGATTCTAAATCAGCCGTACGAGCGGAGCCTGTTTGATTCAGCTCTTTGCTTTGAAACCAACATAAAAAGTTTTTAGTCCTCTCTGCTTCAAGATCTAGAATTAAAGAAGTGTTGACAAAGGTAATTCATGCTTGTGTTTCTCAGTGCTTCACCTCTTTAGATCTCTTTGTTCTGGCATAAGTGAAAAGGTGTGAGAGTTTTTACAAAGAAGTGCAGCAGCTTCACATCACCCCAACTTTGGCTTCTCTTTACTGGCTCCCTGTTTGTTTTAGAATAGAGTTTAAAATATTACCGATCGCTCCTAAAGCAGGCCTGGATCTGGCCCCAAGCTACAAAGCAGAACCCCCCTTTAAACCAGTTGACAGTCTTCGATCTTCAAGTGGGGACCTTCTGTGGCTGATGGTGGTTGGTGTTTGCCCCTCAGCTTTGGAACCTCTTGGCTGAGGAGATCAGACTAGAAGAATCAGACACTTCCTTTAAATCACTTCTTATAAGCCATCATTTATGGATTTGGTCTTTTGTTTTGATGGCCTTTTTTGCCATTTCTGTTATGATTTTATTTTTATACTTTTATTAGCTTTTAGTTTTTACATTGTCAGTTTCTGTTTTGCATTTTGCATCCTATTTTTTTTGTTTAAACTTAATTTTATCATGTTTTTTTTTTTTTAGCTTCAATTTTTTGATTTACTGTTCAGCTTCTTTATCTTCTAAGTAATATTCTCTTGTAAAGTCAGTTCTGATAGGTTGTAAGTCAAGTTTATTAATACTGTTAAATACGCTTTGCTGTTAGCACAGCACAAGTCTGAATGGAAGTCGTCCTATTAATAGAGAGGCACGCACAAGATTAGGGCTGATTCTATCTATCCTGAATCTTTGGGGAAGTGCACACACAGAAGTCTCCAAAGTAACTTTTCACGTATGTTGAGTTTTCCCTCATTACAGATTAAATTGTCTATAAAACACTACTTTACAGTAAATTATTTACCTCAGTGAGAAAAGTCTGTGCCAGCACCGATTAACATGACTCACCAGTAATGAGTACAGTCAGAGTTAGTTTGGATAGCTGTTTGTAGCCTCTCTGCCAAGTTTATTTCATACCTGCAGCTACAGGAATTCATTAGAGCTTCCAAAGCAGGAGAGTTGCATGCAGTACTTACCCTGCTGTTATACTTAAATATTGGAAATTTTAAAGCTCAGTGTCAAAAGGGAAGCCAAAACAAAATGAATACTGACTGCCCATCTGAATCTGATAATAACTATTTAACTAAAATTGTGTGTTTTAATATGGGCTGGAGGATCTGAAAAGCCGCATCCCAAGCCTCACTAATTGAAATAACTAAATCAGTCACATTAGGCCACAACCCAAATTAAACCATTAACAAATCAGTGTCATCAGATGGCATAGATATTAACATGAAGAAGAAATCCCCTTTTTCTTTTGGGTGTTTTTGTGTGTGTGTTGGGTTTGTGCTTTCTTTGTATGTGCATAGATAGGCATAGATTAACATGAAGAAGAAATCCCCTTGTCAGTGGCAGACAGCAAAGGTGCACTGGTGTCAAGGACGATCTCTGATCCACTCCTTTCAAGGACCTTTTCTAACTCTTGATACATTAGTGTTTCATTTGCTGAGTGCTTAGCCGAATGAAGTAGAATAGCTTTATTTCCCTCTTTTAGCCACTGACCTACAGGTTGTACCTTATATACTCTTATTTCCTTTAAGTGTTTAAAGGGAGCAGAGACTTTACCACCGCTTCTTCAGTGTGTGGGTTGTTTTCATCAGTATTTTGACATCCAGATTTCCACCCTGCAATCTATATGACTAGCTGATCCGCATTTCTGCAACATGCACAGACTTCAAAGAACTCACCCCACCCAGCTCTAATATACAGGTGCAGCACTGCTGTCTCCTTATCCATCCAAAGGTGTACGACTCGCTATGCTTTGTAGCTGGAGGTGTGCTAGGTAGACAGTCTAGTATTTTTTTAATAAGACGGGCAATAACAATAAATCCCATAGGCTAATCACACACTCACCAATAACCCCCCCCCCCCAAAAGCAGTGAGATGCGGCATTACTCTGCCGCCGCCTTCAATTACGCCATTCATCATGCATCTTATCTGGCCGACGGTTGATTGAGTGTGCAATGGGAGGCACTGCAAACCCTCCATTCGCTGTACCCCTGTGTGTGTGTGTCTGTGTGTGTGTGTGTGTGTGTTGTGTGTGTGTGTGTGTGTCGGGGGTGTTGACAGAATGGAAAACTGCATTTCGGGGGATGTGGGCATGTGCGAGTGTATATAGGATTTATTGGGATGTATGAGTGTGCGTGGAAATGTGTGAGTGAGAGCACAGCAGATCTACAGGAGTGTATAAATCAAACCGGGTGATCCCCCCCCCCCCACTCCGATCCACTCTGTCTAAGCAAGAGCATTCCTCTTTTTTACTGTTCCTGTACTTCCTTCTGTCTCTCTCTGTCCTTTCTTTCTCCTCCTCCTCCTCTTCTCCGTCTTCTTCCCTGTAACAGATTTGTCTGGGGGCCCCTGTCTAATCTCCAGCAGTGGTGGGGTGTTGGGAGACGGGCGACAAATTTTAATAAGCAACTGGGCGCTGTAATTTAGCGGCCTGGGAGGGAGATTAAGCTGATTGATGCTGGGCTCGCCTAATGGTCCAGCCTACGGCTCCCAGCCCAAATTGGTGGTAATGAAAGTTTTGTGCAAATTGAGATGGAAGAAAATAAGGCATCCTCTCATCTTCCCTCACTCTCTCTATCTTCATTCATTCTTTGTGTTCCTCCCTCTGTTTCTGGCTCCCTGTTCATTTTTCCTCTCCTCTCAATCTTTTTGACAAGGTGCGTCTTTTCTCTGCCTCTCTCCATCAAGTCCTTTCTTTCCTCCCCTTTTTTATTCTTTATCTATTTCACGTTCTCTCTTTCAAGCTGTCCTTCATATCCTCCATCATCATTCATGCCTTTTTGCCTCTTTGTCTTTCTTATCCTCTTTCATGCTCATTGCTTGCTCTGCCTCTTTACCAAAATCGATTTGTCCTCATCTGCTGTCTCTCTTTCCCTTTTTTCCTCTCTGCGCTGTCAGTAGTTTTTCTCAGGCACTCTTAACTCTGTTCAGTATGTTTTTATTTATCTGACTCACAGGCTCATTTGCTCCCTCCCTCTTCTGTCTTGGCTGTAGAAAGGGGTTTTGTGTGTGCCCTTGTGTTTTGCAGCTGGTACAAGAGGTGTTGTCTGCATCGCTCCAGTGTTGTCAGGTCAAAACCATCTAGAGAAATGAGAAGAAGGGGCTGATGGCTGTCTGAATCTACCTCCATATTTTCCTTTTGTCTCCTCAACTTTTTCTTCTTCAGCCCACTTGAATTACTTACAGCTGGACTGCCACTCTGACGGGCTTCATCTGCCATGCATTAATAGGCCGTGGGGATTTTCAGAAACTTTACAGGGTATGGTGAATGTGTATCTGTGTCCAGCACCTTGTCCTACGAGCAAATTCTGTATCATTCCATGTCTTTGTCAGATTGTTTTATGACACTGCTGTTTCAAATCATATCACGCAAATCTCCGTTTAGTTCCAACAGAATTGGTTGTCTGAGGTTTGAATTTGTTAAAAATAAATGCATTTTCTGCTCTCTATTTATATAACAGTGGTAAACACATAACAGCAGTTTGTTTTAAATGGGACTCAGAACAGTGCAGATTTCTATGGCATCAAAGATGAAAGAGCCCCCTACAGAAAAAAAAAAAAACCCAAAAACTTTATAAAGTTAATGTACAAAGCTGTAATACCACAAAGCACTTTTACTGATCTCTGAGCTGTGCAGGGAAGAAGCAGAGCAGCGAGCGCACTGCACCAAAGATGTTACCTTAAAATGACTTCTGTATGGGTGTTTGCATGAGGCACAGGAAACTACGGTTTCATAAGTCTTGCATGAGTAAATCAGTGTCCTTACTAAATTTCCAACTTCCTCTGGCCACCACTCCTTTAAGAGAGAGTGAGAGAGAGAAAACTGTATGCATACTGAATGAAGAGAAGTGGAGAGTGGCCTCGGGGAAAATAAAAACAGCAGCTATTAACATGAAGTGATGATGGTGGGGGGGGGGAAGGCAGCGCTAATTCACTGGTACTGGAACACTGCAGGACTGTATGTAGCATTAGATATTTCATCTGTTGTGAAATCCCCCTGAGAATGGATACGATGCTGTAAACTCACACGGGATTTCTAGCCCTCTAGGACTTAAGCTTATGATGTGTTTACGCGTTCTCTATAAGTTTATGTGTGTGGATGTTTATGTCATCCATTCAGGTTTTGCAGGCACGTGGCCTGGAGGCCAGGCATAGAGACCGCGACCATCTGGCAACCACCGGTTGTGAAGGGAAAAATTAATATTCCCCAACTGGTTGTGAGTTGCTGCTGCAGGTTGTTGGCAGTCGCTGGGAAAGTGATTGCTAAAGCCCCAGTCACACAGGCCTACAGACCTGTTAGTTAGCTCTTGGCAAACACCAGTTTTTAGGGAAAAGTGTGTATTCCCCATCCAGTTAGCAAAAACGTCCTTCTGATTGCTTTGGTCGCTAGCATATAGCTGCAGTCGTGGTTTGAATGGAAGTGACGGACTTGTCTGCAAACAATGTCCAGCTGTAGAGAAACTGAGACCCTTTGCCTTCAAAGTAAAAGTTGTACCTTTTGAAACATGTCTGCGGCACTGAGGTGCAACATTTACTTTGAAGGAAAGCGTCTTCATTTCTGCATCATGCTTTTTTCTAGTTTTCCTACCACTTGGCTAGTAGTTAGCAAGTATTTGCAGACAAACATAAAATGGTGCAGGCAACTGTGGCAATCTCCTAGCAATCAAAGCAATTACTGAGAGGTTTTCGGTGCAACCGATTTAATTTAGCAAGACCTGCAAGTCACTTTCCCCCAGCACCCAGTGGTTGTATCATCTTCAATATAGCGGGCAACTCTTGAGCAATGTGCACATGACAGCACATGAGAAACCTCAATACGGTCACCCATTTCCCTGTGTGCACGTGTGGGTGTGTGTGGGTGTGTATCTGTGTTAGCTTCAGTTGCCCAACAATGCAACGATAAACGTAACGATTGTCTCTTGTGCACTTTTCAGTCCCATTTTCTCTTAACGTCAACTCGTCCCTCTCTTTGCTGTATCTTTGTTAAAGGGCGGTGCTGTTGATGTTCCCCTGCTCCTTTCTTGCCTCCTCCTTAAGTTATGCACCAGTCTATCATTAAAAGCTTCACTTCTCTCTAAAGTGGCGGCATGTATTATTCAAACTGCAGCATGAACACTCAGATCATTAAACAAGGGACCAAGCTGAGCTCTTTCTGTTACACAATGGGTGATAGGTAGGAGGTAGTAACAGAACACAGAGTTCAGAGTTTCCCTGCATACAGCATGTATGGCCTCCAAGTAAGTATTCCCTTCTTTGTTTTCCTTGAAGGCCCCCCTATTAAGTTTGTTTCCTAACTCACATTGCACAACGAGCACGCTTTAGCAATATCCTGGACAAATATGAACAAAGAGAGCATTTTTTTCCAAACCCATTCTGTGCTCGGAGAGAAAATTTGCAAAACAACCAGAGCAACACTCAACAGCAACAAAGCAGGAGAGCGGGACAGCTAAGGCTCTGAATGTGTGGCAACTTTCTCTGAAGTTTATCTTGGCAAAGGGCAGCCCTTGTTGATAGCTCGCAAAAGTATGTGGTTGGAATCCCAGATAACACATTATAATCCCGCTTCACAAGTCTGCCTAAATGCAGTGCGGTCAGAGAGCCGGTGTGGGTAATTTCAGATTAGATGTAGCCTTCCTCTACAGGAGCTATTAAGCTTTCTAAAGTTCACACTTGGCTTGCCAGAGTGGTTTGTTAGAGTTTATTGTTCATTTTTCTTCGGGGGATAGCGATAGAAGAAGTTTTGACGGACACTACAAAATATGGCTTAGATCGTAAACTGACAGCAATATTTTAGTTCCTGGTTTCCTTTTTACACTGGTTGCTTGTTTTAAAGAGTCTCGTGGTTATGCGTCCAGTGATTTGGCACCAGAAAGCACATTACATAAGGTTTTATGCACGCCTGTGTTGTTTGGAGAGACACGAAAACATTTTAATAAGTAAACCCCTAAGATAGCAGAAACAACGCAAGGCTGCTCCGACTATTTTCTCTTTTCTTTGCCTCACTGTGTTTCGATTTAAAAGCAGTTTGTTTGAAGGTTATGACTGCAAATGATCTACCTCCCATGATGCAGGCTAGTGGAAGGGCAGTAATGCAAGAAACGGTGCGCATATGAACAGTCTCTGTTTGCTGAATGCTCGCCTCCCACCTCATAGTTTCATGGTGGATGATGCTGGGAGGTATTAAATGAGCTGACTGAACGGTTTGAAATTCCCTTTTATAAGATAGTGGGATATGCCTGATGGTATGGGCTGCAGGGAAGGCGTGTGTGGGGGGGGTCGTTTGTTTTCCTGACTGGTTGCAGAAGATGTGCAGTAAGGTAAGGGAAAATGAGAGGCCTATGGTGGGGGAGGAAAGGAGAAGGGCGAGGTGCTGATGGGAAATCGACGAATGGCGTGCCAGTGGCAGAAGTGGTCATGTGCTGAGGAAAGACTAGGGGAGAATGAGAGGGAGGATGGAAGGAGGGCTTGACTGATTAACCTGTTTACCTCCATGAAAATGCTCCGGGCGCCACTCTGATTAAACTTCAGTCTTTCATCTATCATCGCCATGGCCGGCTTGAACCTTCAGAGCTGCCGATACCAAACGCTGTCAAACCGATCGAGCCTCCAACCCGCGCCACCTCCACACCCTCCAACAGCAAACCTATTGCTCTCAGTCAACAGCATAATTTGCATCTCATACTCACTCACTTGTCACTTCTTCACTTGTCAGTAACTCACCTTTTTCTTTCCATCACTCTTTCTCCCTCACCTGCTGAGTTTGTATGTGTGTCTGCCTTTTATCTGCTCCTTCCAGTCTGCTTCTAAGCTTCTTGCTCCCAAGACTCCCTGGGAATGGCGCTTGTGTGTCTCAGCCTGTTTCCTCCAATGATGTGCTTTCCCCAACTCCAGGCTTTTAGCACCTCCAGCATAATACGATTACACCCATTTGGGGACAGGATATTGTCAACGGCTTTCTATAAATATCCTTCCAGTCCAGTCACAGTAGCACAGCAGCACTACAAGTGGACCAGATGCAGCGATGGGCAGAGGCAGGGCTGCACACAGTGTTCTGGCCACTCAAGCACAAATGTTAGCCCTTTAAAAGCTTTTTGCACTGTTCTAAGACCAGACGGAAAAGCAGAAGACAGGGGTTGACAATTAGATTCAAGTATGGACCATAATGGCTCGCAAATGCGTACGGGTGCATTGATGCAGTAATGACTGTCTGAAAGAGACTTTTTCTTGGAAAAGCAACATCAACGGGCCAAAAACATCAATTTGTTATAATTTTGAGCATCAGAGGCAGAAGGAAGAAAATCGGGTAAAGTTTTGAAAGAGCCTCAAAGTAATTTAGAGAGGATAATAGTGATAATAGTGAACGTCTCCTAATTTTACTGAATCTGGCAGCAATTTAGTGTTTGACAGTTCATATCTAAATATGCTTCAGCAGCATCATCCCACCCAGAAAACTCGCTGAAGAGATGACAGTGATGACTTTGCCACACATGTAAACAAAGTTATGCTGGCCTTTAGAGCTCCACTGTCAAATGTTTTACTTGGACAATATGTGATATATTGTCACCCTCTTAAACATATTACTTTTCATCCAGAATTGTGTCTTTTTAAAGGCTTTAGGTGACCAACCACACTTATCTCAGAAAAAATGGAAATGGAAGTCTGATGCTTGAGATGGATAGTCTCTAAAAACCGTGCAAAGGTATAAATAAACCATGTCTTTGTCTGTTTATACCTTTTAAATCTGTTTCTTTAAGATGCAGAACTGTCTCTGTTATTCTCTTATATTTACCTGTGCCAGACTGCTGCTTTCCATCACAGGAGTTTTTACAAATAATAAAAACTCTCAATGTTTGAGTTTACAAGAGTAAAATCCCTTGTGGGCACCAGTGATACAGTAAACCCAGTATTGGTTATGAATAATATAAAAAGAAAAACAAACAACACGCTCTTCTCCAAATTCCCTGTCCTGTGGGGTGGAATCAATCACAGTGGTAATTGATTGTTAGATGGTAATTTCTTGTTCTTTTCATTCTTTTTTGTTAGTTATAGTTTACCAGTAGCTGCAGCTTTGTTAGAAATAATTAGCTATCTTGTTTTTAAGGGGGGGTCATTAAAAAGAATAATGCAACATAAGCACAATGCAACAAAATTAGACATCATCACTGGAAAACAAGACAAAGACACACAAACCACCAAACAATAAATATCAAATAATTATCCATACAAATTTAGAAGATCATATTCCAAGCAGAGCGGGAAAATGGATTCTTGCACAGATTATAGAAAAGTATTAAAGTCTTAAAGACCTCGATTTGATTCTCTCCCGTGTTGATGGGCTGCTTTTTCTCTCACTTCTCTGCAGGAGGTGGCGGAAAATTAGGTCAGTGTGTTTGATCGTGCTTTCACCCGTTCCCAGGCACTCATCCCAACAATTTTATTGCATAAAACGCTTCTTTGTTTCTTTGCTCTTTCTCCGTTTCTTCCCTCTGGCCTCTCTCACGTTCTGTCTCTCCTGCTGTCGGTGAAAATTGACTGAAAACACATGGACATCAGCCTGCCCAGCTATGCCTCAGCACACAACAGTACTCGGCGTTGTTCAAACCAAACAGCACAAGATCAGCAGCTTTCACCAAAAAACTATGCTCCTTGTTTTTGCATTTCCACGATGCAAATGGTTGCATTTGTTTGGGATTTTAGCAGTTCTTATTATTTGGACAGAATTTATTGTATATATTTCACAAAGATTTGAGTATTAGGACATTGTTCTTAATTTGAGCTGATGAGCAAATATGAGAATGTACAGAGAGTGTTCACAAAATCAGCTTAGAGAGTGTTATTGCTAGTCTACGTGGATGCTAACCCCGGGGGCAGCAGGAAGGGTTTTAGGTGATTTCTCTTCTGCGCAGAAAGCCTATATGGTGTTATAGCAGCCTGTGATGGACTGATTTAATCCCACTGATGCTGCTCATAAGACACCGGAAGAGGCAAAGACACGAGTGCACGCACATACACATCAAGTCACCCTTTAGTCATAAATGTGGTCATAAATGTGGTCAGATTGTGCTTGTGTGTTTGTATGTGTGTGAGAGAGAGAGAGAGAGAGAGAGGTCAGCAGGGCTAACCAGTCCCCTGGCTGTTCTCAAGGTTAATGTAAGACTGACAGCAGCCACTATTAGTGGCCTTCAGATGGTTTCCACCTCCTGTGTGCAGAGCTGATTCATCCTGGTGGCAGCAGTGCATTAAGATGTAACAGCTTACTCCCAGGTGTCACTCACCCCTTTAGACAGCGCCGACATCATAATTTTACATTTCCTATTAACTCGTATTATCTACGCTCAACCACAATGGTCCATTAAAGGGATAGATGCTGCCGTTACCGCCTCATTCGCACATGTCACTCAGCTCTTCCTATATGGCGTTATTTCATGTCGTGCCATTGTCTGTTAATTGAAATACCACAGGCATTGTCTGTAAGGTCCATTACAGGGGCGCAAGCCTTGTTCATAAGTGTCGCCTCAGCTTTAGGTGCAAGCTCGTTAATTTATGTTTGACTTATACGTGCACGGTGAGGTGGGGGTGGGGTGGGGGTGGGGGGGCTGAGGGGAGGTGGGAAAATGTAACCAAGAAGAAATGCACGCTGGCATGTCAAAGTCTCATCCAGACCATTGAAAGCTCATTTACATGTTAATGCAAAGCCATTAAGCAGATGCTCATATCTACTGCTGGTTGATGTTTAGCGTCTTACTCAAGGACACTTTGGGGAGTTGTGTTGCAGAGTTAAATGAGAGCAGCATAGAAGTTTTCAAGTTTCGTTGTTGTGAGTCACATTTTATTTTTAGTTTTTATGATACTGTGTGTGTGTTTTTTATGCAGATTCATTATATCTGATTACTGTGGTGGAAGCATGCACAAATTAGCACGCAGCTTCTGCGGAAGACTAAAAACTGCAAACTAAAATGAATGTTTGAGCTTCACTTAAAGGGAGTTTTTGCTTAGAGGTACCGACGAGGACTAAATCAGTGCAGCATGCAGCATTTTACCAACGCCAGTGCCACGTAGGGAAGGATGGTGGTGATGGTCGTATGAAGACTGATGATGTTGCTGCCTTGATGTCGAGGGAATGTCAATCAATCAATTAACCAATCAATAGTCATCTTGTGAGCGCCTAAGGACACTGGGGAAAATCTTCCCGTAACACTCGAATCAATCAGTTTCCACGTCAGCCGCAGGCTCACGCGCACCCAGGTGTGAGATCAAATATATATACATATGTGTTTATACTCTTTCTTTGATAGTTCTGTATTCACACTTATGTGGGCTTTTTGTGAAGAACTCAGTGCCTCCCTCTTTTTTCCACATGCTCAGATGCCAAGGCATCAGTTTGCAGTGCCATGGGAAGAAGAAAAATGATTAAGTTCTGTTTTCCCCCTCATCCCTCATCCCTTTCAGTCCCGCTCCTTCTCGTCTCTCCATTTCTCCCTTAATGGAAAGCAGCATTCCTTGGCTGCCATCAGCAGCTATAGCCATCTACACTATAACACAGTTAATAGATAGGCCTGGCAGCTTATGGAGTCCATGCATTTTTAAATGTGAGTTTATGACTCCTGAAGAGGAGGTAAGGAAAGAGAGCCAGGCATATGCTTGATGTGTTTTTTTTTTTTTTTTTTTAATGTGTGAGAAGAAAAATGGAGCACAGAAGCATTAGAAAAGATTAGTATCATAATCTTGCTCGGGCTCGCTTTCACTCTTTCTCTCTGGCAAGGTTGTTTGTAACTGTCGGCTTTATTTCGTGCATTGTTTTGCATGCTCCCAGATATCGCGTGGATTTATTGTATACATATACATTAGTGTGTGCATTTGGGTTGTATATGTTTTTAATCTTGCAGCTTTGAGTGGGTCAAAGGTCATCCTAGGAATACCGTACTCATTTAGACAGTGTTGGTTAATAATGCATGTGTCCTAGAGAGGTCATATCATGATGGCCTGACCCACAAACCCCTGCTTCTACTCCTCTTCATATAAGCATGAATACGTGTAGTGCAAGTGCTTTAAGTGATTGCACAGTGCCCCACATTGTGCTCCTATTGGCCTGCTTGTTTTGCAGAGGGCACCGGTGCTAAGCTGTGGAGAAGTTCCCCTTCAGAGGTGAAAACTACATGCAGTGTGGAGTTTGTTTGTTTTTTAAATTTCGTGGTGTGAAAAATGCACAAAAACAAAACCACGACTTGCAGCGCTGTGGTCGAAGGCTGATGAGCCTACCACTGCAGCATGCAGCTGACATAGAAATTTCAAACTGTCTACAGCCTAAACACAAAATGACATAATTAAGTGAATCAGTGTAAGGTGAAAAACTGCAGCGCCCTCATTCATTTGAATGGAGCCAGTCTGTCGATGCAGAGGGGCTGCCAACAAAGGGGTCTCAGACAAAATGACCTCAGGGGGTTGTCTGGCACCCGCCCTAACTTTGCTCCAATATAACATGACGTCATCTGGCAAAGGGCTTGTAGACCAACAAAGCACACACGGATGGTAGATGACTATGTTGCTGTATATCTACTGTTTACCTAGCAATCACGGAATGAAGATAAAACAGCTGAGGATGAGATAACTTTATTGTGCAAGCGTGCCTGTAAGTATTTTCAAACTGTTGTGCAATGTTTTAGTGTCTGATAAACCTTCAGCTAGGCTTGCTGGGGTTACATAGACTTTTTAAGGTATTTATTTTAAAGGTATAAGATGAGACCGTATGGTTCATCGGTATTGTTTGATGTTGAGTTACATAACCTGCCAGTGTCTGTTCCTAATCTCCCTTTTTGGAAGCAATCAGGCCACGCTGCAATTCTCCTGTAACAGCGCTTGTGCACATTTTGGTTTTCCTGAAAATGGATTTTTCCAAATTAACTATCATTGTCGGTCATGCTTGGTCTTCTCCTCTGCTCTCTGTTCCACCAGGTTTACGTGTGTCTTTCTCACACTGTGTTTGTGTGTAAAGTTGTGGGTAGAGCAGCTGACAGGAGAGACAGGTGGAGTGAGGGTAACGTTGCTTAAACTGACGACAACTTGTAACGTTGTTGTCAGCGCAATAAAAACTTCTCAGTAAGTTTTCATCCACCCAATGCAGTAAACTTTAGGGAAACACTCTGAATTCATAAGTAACTGGAGGATCAGTCAAGTTCTGAAGCATTCCAGTCCTGCTTGGCTCTACTTGACACTCGTGAATCTGTTCAAAATCAACACATTTTGGATCACATGTATTTCATAATAACACAGCACACCAGCACAGGTCCTGGTGTTATTTGGGATTTTTTTCAGTTAGCATAGTTACTGCTCTGCAACAGGAACAAAAGGGGGAAAAAAAGGAGCAGCTGCATGTTTTTATGTGAATTTTTTTGTAATTATTAAAAACATCTTTCTTTATGTAAGCTAATGATAGCAATTGTGTGAACAAGTATGCTACACAAATGTAAATATCTGTCCTTGACCTAAAACCCCTGGTTTGGTAATGCAGAATAAAGTCTGATCTGTTATCAGTGGCCTGCAGTCGAGCCTTTTTAAAGTATTATTGTAAATATGAAAAGCAAAAGAAGCCCTATAAGTATGCAGACACACACACACACACACACACACACACACACACCCCACACACACACACACACACAGACCGTTATAAACACACACACTATGGGAGGTCATTCAACTAATTGAATTTAGCTGTCTGTAAACAAGACTCTAACAAGCCTGGTGGAAGTACAGCAACATTTAGTTTGGCAAATCAAACTGGCTTTTTTCCATGCATGCATGTGTGTGTGCACACACACACACACTACTTGATACCAACTAATCACACTCAGATACACACTCCTGTGCAGAATAGTGGTCATGCATGAGTGCTTTCACAGTCACACATTTATACGTAGAGGAAGCTGTTCATTTCACTTTAAATTTACAATGTGGATTAATGCTTACACCGCAGGAGACCATTACCTATTAATGCCAGTATAAAGGGTTTATACAATAAAAAAAAAATCCTGGTATTGTCTCTGAAGTTGCCTACAGGAACCACAAACTATTAAGAGGGCACACCCGTTCAGACGAGCAGATCTTGTTTGATCCTCCAGTGGGCAAGCGGTGGTATAAACAGGAAGGGGCCCTGTGCTTTAGTGCGTCATTTGCTCTCGTGTCATTGGATCTTCTGTATTGAAATGTGCTGAAGTGTTTCACATAACATTGTTAGCCTGATATCCTGGATAGGTACACAAAGGTGACAAAGACTAAAGTACATGTACAGTGGATTGGTATGTGTTGGCTGGAGGAAAAAAATGAAACATCCTCTTGAGGCAGCTCTGCTCTGTTCCCTTATGAGAATAGATTGATTCAGATGTGTTGATAATGGTGTGTGCACGTTTGTTTGATGTTTTTTTGACTATAGATATTCTGTGTGTGTGCGTCAGGGGGTGACGGGTGTTGACTGATTGTTAGAAGTATGGATTTGATTTGTGTGGAGCCTCTTCCAGTACCTGGAACAGGTTTGAAACTAGGCTGAGGAAGCTACTTCACTTTTTCTCTCTCTCTCTCACACACATACACTATGTGTATGCGTAAGCATTAGCATTTGCATACAAATAGTGATCTGGACTGTGCGTTTTTCCTTTTTACGAAACCGTGTGTTTGTTGTTATCATTCAGCAGAGAAATGAACTCTGTTCTTGAAATTATTGTTGACTGTACAAATGGCATGACTCACTCCTATTCTGAACAGGATCCAGCCAATTTAATCCAAATTCACAGAAATTTACGAAAGCACTGCACTTATCTTTTCTTTTTTTTTTTTATAAATACACAAAATCTGTGTGTGGCAGAGATTTAAAATTGTGTGTAGATCTTTATTTGGTTGATATTGTGTGTTTCACGTTTGTTGGAGAGAGAAGCTTCCTTCAGAGAGGACACGTTTGGTCAGAAAAATCAAGATAGAAGTGGCAGAGCTTAGAAGAAGGGATTGGCAGGACAGTTGCCAGATGGTTTGTGAGGCATAACTGAATGGATGGAAGCAGTGTGTGACTATTGGGAAAGAATAACATGCACTACAGACCCCAGACCGCAGGAGGCATGACTCCCTCACCACGAGGAAACCTCAGGGCTTTCTCCTCCATGTTCTGTTTGCTCTGTCTCCTCTCCTCATTTAGCAGTCCGCATGGTGTCCTCTCCCCTCACATGTACAATTGCCATATTGTGTTCTTCTTCCATTTTTCACTTCCTTTCAACTCTTCTCTCTCACTCTCTATCTCTAAATTTACTCACTTCCTGTATCTCCCACTTCAGAGCAGCTTTAGCCTTCCCTCTCCCTCTCTCCGATGGTGTGTTACCCCCACCACCCCACAGCCCTCTCACTTGGCTCCCTTCCCTCTTTTCTTCCCAACTCTCTCCCGCTCACCTCTCCACTCTTCATATTTCATATTAGGCAATCCTTTCCATGGAGCCAGCTGTGTAAACAATAGGGACCAGCCCTCCATGTTTTCTCAGAACGAGAGAAAAATGGCAGAAAAAGCTGGATACAAGGAGCTCGCCACACGCCATCCACACGGATGATCTATGGGCCTTTGTCTCTCCGACCTCCTTTGAGCTCAAGTGGGATTTTCTGGGCAGAAATGTTGGTTTTTGTGTGTGTCTGTGTGTGTGTGTGTGTAAGGCCGAGTGTGAAGCATACAGGAGTGTGTTTATGCAGGTAAGGCAGCTTTCTGTTACCATAACCCCCCCCCCCCCCCCCCCCCCCCCCCCCCCTGCAAATATTGCCCAACTGAAGCTGCAGTGAGTCACACAGACACAAACACTCAAGTCATCCTCTGATGAATATACCTGCAGTTTTAGTTTTGACACAATTGAAGTCTGGTTGCATATAGTTTAGCTTTCATATCTTTAGGAGATCACTACTGCTCTGACCCATGCTTAAGTTTTCGTATTGATTAACAGAAAGCAACATCAGGCTGACATCGCATAGCCTACCCATATTTAGCAGAAGCACTGACCAGTGTTACTCATCTATCTATAGCTCCATAATCTGTCTACACATACTGTCAGCAGCCTATTTTTACACCAGCATTCCTGGAAGTTGCCAGTGTTCCAGGGATTCAACTCTCTTCATCTTATTCAAGGGGTGGCTTGGCAAGCAACTCTCCTTGTAGGTTTTAATGACTTTGGTTGACACAGTTAGAGAATGTGTGTGCGTGCGTGTGTGTGCATCTGTCAAGGTTTGTCTGTGCGTGTGTGAGGTTTGGCATGTGGGTCTGTATGAATGCATGCAGGTGGGCAGATGGTCCAGTTCTGCACGGACAGCCACAGCCGCGTTCATTTTGCGTGAAGAAAACAGGCTACCGTCTTGCGCTGACAAACGCTCGGCTCATCCCTCGGTTTATTTTTTTTTTGCAGGTGCAGTGTTTGCTGGCATTTGAGATAATTAAAGGCTGACCTTTCTGAGGTGAGGCAGAAATGTCACGCAGCCTGCTCCTCTGACAAGTGGATTCACCCCCACGGGGAGTCTTGGTCAAAACAGCTGAGGATTCTCACCACCTTAGAAGTGCACTTAGCACCCTTTAGCTTTCTCGCACCACACCTTCTGACCATCATCGAGAAGTAGCTCCCACCTCCTGCTCTGTCTCCCACAATGCATCAGCTAACTGTGATTCTGACCGTTTCAAGACTATGCAGGTGGAAGGAGCAGTGAAGTCCATGTAATCTCTTACCTTTTCAGCTACTGTATATAAAAGTATCAACATCAATAAAGTATCACCTCCTGTTTAATGTCTGCCATAGACACTCAGCAGGCACAGGTTGGTGGTGTGGCCAGATCCATGAATTGCCGGCTCTCCAAACTTCTTCTCCAGATAACAATTTTTATATGAAAGGGCCACTCAATTTGCATTTGCTGTTTATGTTTACATATTTGTCCTGTTAAGGTTAATTTGACTTAAATTCTTATTACTACAAAATCAAAACATATGTCACCTCAGGTCACTTTACATGAGAAGGTCAGGGTCTTGCAGTATTATAGAGAGAAGCCCAAATTCAGGGTGGGCCGCCCACCTTCCTCGACCTGGTGGGAGGAGATGAGATCAGAGAGGGGGGGAAACAACAAATAACTGCAGGTCAGAAACGTTGAGCTCCAGAGCCAGAGATGCTAACATATAGGTACAGGATGGGAGAAGAGAAAAGACACAAAATTAATGACATGCAGAATCAGCATATTAACACAAGATCAGAGCTCCTCAGTGGGAACTCCACCCAATAGCCTAGTGCTATAGCAGCTTAAGTAAGGATCAGTATGGCTCAGGGTCACCTGATTCTGCCATAACTATGTTTTAAGCCTAATATTAAAAGTAGAGAGATGAAAGAGTGCCTGTGTCCTGATCCAAAACTGGGTGCTGGTTCTGCATGAGAGTAGCCTGATAGTTAAAAGCTCTGCATCCTATTCTACTCCAGGAAGCACAAGTAAGCCTGCGCTTTTTGAACAGGCTGTCCTATTGTTATAATAGGTTATTGGAGTAATAGGTAAATGGAAAAAGAGCATGTCTCAGTACACTTTTGTCCCATTGAAGTCTTTTTATTAGACATTTTAAAGTGCAGTAGAATTAGAAGAAGAGGGTGATTAGAGGCAGCGGTCTTCCAGGATTATGTTTACACTGGGACCAATCACATACTTCTTACTGTGGTGAGAGGAAATGAGTATATTCTTAAAGTAAATTAACAGCCTTTATTAATAATGCAAGTATATTAATGAAGGATCTTTTAGATTCTCTATCTGGGGTTACTTTGCCTAAATAGTCTTGAGAATTATTCAACACATAATCAGTTTCAGTGCATCTCTATCATGATCACCCACCACTTCACCTGACCTCACTGCTCTTTATGCAAAACCTGTGCCATCTGAGCTTGTCATATACAGTAAATGCAGTGTACTGTAAAAACTCCCTCAGGGTACAAAGACATGCACATGTGATTCAGGACTCAGGCAAACACCAATAATCACACCCACACAGGCTGTACGCGTGAGCACACACACACCCCACACCACCCCTTCATTCCCACACACTTGTTGATATATAAGTATGTGTTCACCTTGTACATGTAGAGTAAGTACACCACTGCACACAGTGTTAAAGTCTTCATAATGATGCTTTATATTATATCAGGCCTGGTTGAAGCACATCGGTTATTCCACTGTCTGAAACAAGCTGTTCTAGCTCCTCTCCCCTTGAACCAATTTTTTTCTGATTGGCTATTCCTGACAAACAGAAGGTTTAAACAGGGAATGGGAGGGGCTGTTATGGTCCCAGCTAGAGCTGTGTGCCTGAGACAACCATATTAAGGATATCTGCTTTTATTTACTTCATATAGAGCCAGGAATATAAAAAAAAAAAAACTTTGGCCAATGTTTAATATGAGCATTGAAGGTGAAGTCATCAATCTTGATTGGAGGTGAGTTTGGGCAGCCTATGTGCATAACCTCTGCTTTGGGCTTGCTGATGGTTAAGCCCCAATCCTTGCAAGACTGATTGAGTGTTGTTGCTGCATTTTGCAGAAAACTAGCATTGGTTGTGGCTTGGGCTGCATCATCTGCATACAAGAAATGTGGATGTTGACTTTACTTGAGGCGTCGAAGGTTTGCACAGCTTTCCATCCATTTTGTTCCGGATGTTGATGCCAAAATCTGGGAGAGCTTCAACTTGCTTGGGATGCTGATTTTCAGTAGGAGTTGCCACATGATGTCCCGGTTTACAGTACCAAAAGCCTTGACCTGATCAACAAAAATGTTTGCAGCTCTTGGTTATGATCCTGGCACCTTTCCATTAGCTGGCAGAAGGCGAACATCATATCGTTTGTTGATCTACTACCCCGAAAGGCACACTGAGCTTCAGGCAGGGACCTTTCAATGGCTGACCAAATTCTGTTGGAAGATGACACAGACAAACAGTTTACAGATGACAGCCATGACAGTTATTCCTCTATAGCTGCCACATGTAAACCTGCAATGCTTCTCGAAGAGGGTGATGATGTTATCATCCTTAAAGTCCTGTTGTACCTCTTCTTGCTCCCAATATAGATGTTAAAAGCGTGAGCAACTGCTTTCAGAACTTCTGCCGGTATGTAGTCCTTCTCTGGAGATGGTACAACAGGATCATTAAGGGCCTCTTCTTGTTGTATGTCATCAAGAAAAGCTGGATTGATGTAACTTGGCTGGTTGAGGAGGGTGTTGAAGTGCTTTTTCCAGAGATTCATGGTGTCTTCTTTCTCAGTGAGGCAGTTGCCTACTTGGTGGTTAATGGGTGACAGGCCAGTTGAGCATCGTTGGGATACAAATGACATTCTAATACTACTCGTGTTACGTGTCACCAACCCTGTTGGTAAAACCATCTTGACACCAGAAAGCACAATAAGTTTGTTAAATATAGTAGATACACACTCATATGTTCAAGCATGCATATTTGCACTCACCTCTGACGTATATATCCACCCACACTGCTGTCCTCATAAAAATTTCACTGCATTGTGCTTGAGTGACTTCTATTATGTGTACACTACGAAGCCAAACATGTTTCCTGGTTTGGCCTTTGCAGTGAATTCATCTGTATGAATCTTAAATGGTGAAGTGCTGTGTCGTAGTGGAAACACCAGAAGGCGATTACAAATGTAAAAGCATATATGTAGCAGTATTTCTATCAGCACGTGCAGCATATCAGCCATATTTCAATTTCATGCATGTGGGATAGTATTCATAAGGTAGCGAGCGTTGAATGATAACATGTGAGTAACTGAGCTGATACAGTGTTTATAGTTGTTCAGTATTTGCTTTTGGAAATTGTGCTTTAACAGACTTGTAAATTTCCACAGTGTGCAACATACGTTTAGAATTTAGTTACAAAGCAGTATCCCTTCATAAGAATATTTACTGTAATGACAGGTTTGATGTAGATCCATTATAATTATGCTTTGTGTGGCATTATCTGACATATGGCTAACATCATTAAACTCTTTAAGCTGTGTTGATGTGTGTGCGTTCAAGTTGCCAGGGTTGCACTTTTCCGAAGATCTTCCCAACAACCAGTGTCTGTTTTACGTCCTGGCTCTGAATTCGTTGAACTTTGTTTGTGTACAATATGCATGCATAGTTCACGTCTGTGTTTATGCACTCAACAGACTCTCTGTATATGTCATGTATTGCACTGGCCATCTCCTGAGGTTGTGTTTGCCGTCCACCCTGGACCTCGTGCTGCTATTTTCTGCCTTTTCTGATTATTAATTCAGTGTTTTCCGTCACAGCCAATTACATTCTCTCATGACCTCTGGCCCTTTCTTCTCTCTGCCTGCTACATGCCAAACAGTTAAAGCCAAGTGACCCAGATTGTTTATTTTTCCTTCTACTGTAAGTGATCACATACTGTACATTCCTCTAGGAGCTGGCCTCCATACTGGATCTTGCCTGTGTGCTTTTGAGCATTTTAAAATGTGTTTGGCAGATATGGGTGAGGAATTCTTAGAAAATCTTTAAGAAGATGTACATTAATGGCCTGAGTCTAGGCCCATGGCCCCTGTGGATTTCTACTGGCAGCACTATTGCATTACTACTACTTGATTTTAGACTTTTGCACTCTGTCCATATCTGTTTTTACTACACAGTCCACATTTCAGTTATATCAGTGTAGCAGATGTGTGAGTTAATTTTTTATGTGCCATACAGAAAGTTCACAAACCTGTTTCTTACGCTCGTTTTCAGTTCAGTCCTTGAACAAATATACCATGCGATGAAGGCCAGAAACTGTACAGCATTCCCCTTCTGTCTTTATCATATCGATGACCTCTCTGTCAGGCATATCATACACAGAACTCACAGCCCAAAGCACCTGCCTGTACGCTCCTATACAGAGATGTGTAGGAGCGTACTCAAAGTGTGCGTTGTTTAACATGTTGTTTGCATCAGCCTATCCTAGCCACTGTAGATACAGAGCTCACAGCTGTTTGTGAGAGTTGTGATACGTGCGTGTCGGCAGCTTTACCTCACTGCGGTGATAGGTGTGCAGTTTTCACAGCAGATTAGACAAACTCCCAGGTGTGCCTTGGTTCTTTGTGTAGTGGTGTGTGTGTGTGTGAGAGATCATTTTTGCCTCTGATTGTTCTGTCCTGGCAAAGGGGATTACCCAGCTACTGCCTTCACTATTGAGGCTTGCAAGTATGCATGGATGAGTGCAAAGACGACTACCGATTGTATAATGTGTTTGAAACGCTTCAGCTGCAACAATCAGACATTGTTTACATGCATCAGAAAATGCTTTTCTTCAGCTTTCAGCTTCAGACATGTGGGCTACATTTATGTAACGCTCCAATGCTTAGAGCTCACGAACAACGCACCATGTTAAATGTTTTTGGGATCAGCAATACTTTGTTATTATTAGGGGCTATTAAGTAGCAAAGACAACAAAATGACTGCTGAAGACCAGTTGTTTCACTGGTTTCATGTATGATGTGATGATTCATATACTGCTCAAAAAATTTTAAAGGAACACTTTGGAAACACATCAGATCTCAATGGAGGAAAAAGTCATGCTAGATATCTACAGTAGCATGCGGTCCCACTTATCATTCAGTGTGACTTTTTATGGTGCCCATACTAGACAGTGAAATGATAATGGTGAATGAAGTGGCTCATTTCCATTCTGTGGGTGTACCATTGTCCTGGTGAGTTGTAGTTCCTCATTTAAAGAATCAGTTTAACGTCTGTGTCCTCTGAGTATTAAATTAAAATATATATGGCATTGCATCACTTCAGTGTGCGCTTTCAACAATACTGTTGCATTTTACATGATTGCAGCAATGTGCAATGTAGAGTGTATCAAGGCGGTGTTTCATAATGCGTCTTGTTGTAGTCTGTATTACAGATCCAGAAGCAATATCCTGATGGAGATTGTTAGTATCTGACTCTTAACTATCTTTTAGGTCAATAGGGGCTTTAAAAGCAAAAAAAAAACTATACCCATCTCCCATGGGCTTAAAAAAACACTGTAAAGGCTTTCAAGCTAATATGCGTACACATCTCCTGACCACCATACCCACCGGCTCACAGTGACAGGATGACTGCATAGCACTTTGGCAATAAGCATATAAAAATAAGGCAGCTTAGAGAAAGGCCGAGGCCATAAAATCTACTCCATCTGCACTACGCATACACTACCTGAATTACACACACACAGATGCACGTTAATCCTGCAGTCTGTAGTGAATAAACTCACATACATTTAAACAAAATGAATTGTATTCCCAAATATTTTTGAGGATGTCAGAGATTTCTATTCTGCAAGAATAAACAGTGACAGGAAATACAGACAGGAGAGGAATCAAAGCACTGCTCCATCACCAATCCGCTTATATTTGTCAAATTTAACAGGTAAAAAAAAGGTCGACTATCAATTTTACAATTTGAAACAAAATGAAACAATTTTACAGCATCACAGTGATTTTGAACTTGTGAAGATGATTATTACATATACAGACACTAGAGAAATATAATAATTGACATCATCGCCACATCACCTGACTGACTTTGTTGTATCCATACCAAAGTTTTCTGTCTCATGATGACTTTTTTTTTTTGTGTGGTAAAATTTGTCACTCACCTGCACATGTATACATCCCAAAGCTTCATGTATATTATACAAGTGGAAACAGGCGTGCAAACATCTCTGACTTAACCCTTCTCTCTTTCCAGGAATTCATCCATGATGTCGTGGAGTAATTCATGCTTGAGTGCTACATTCCTGCTTCATGCAAAGACACATTCCTCCTGCTTTTTTTTTTTTTTTTTTTTCTTTTCCTGTGAGGAATCTGCTTGGTTCGAGTTTTACTGCTGTGCATTACATCCACTGACTCATAAAAAGGTCATTATGGCTTTAAAAAAAAAAACAGCTTTTCTCATATTCTTGTGTATATTGTGACGCTAATGTACCATTCTATGATAATTGTGTTCTCCGGGTGTGCAGATGTCAGTGTGCTCTCGCCTGCTCATGCTTTCTGTGGTGATTACAGGTCTGTTTGTTCATGCCTTGCTCATAATTTGGAAGTAAACTCTGCAGCAGAAGTCTCGAGCGACTCTCAGAATGCCGCCTTGGGGCTCACCTCTGGCTTCTGCAACTGGTGTAATTAGCAAAGTTTTCTTTTGTGCTGCTCTCTTCAATTTATGTTTTGGCTCGCCTTCCGCGGTATTTGTAGTCTGTCACTGTTAATGAGCGAGTGTGTGCGCGCGCGCAAAGCTGAGAGGAGAGGAGACGTCTCTCACACACACACACACACACACACACCACTGCTCTCCTCGCAATTTTAACACTCCATTAGATAATTAAGGCGGATGGGGTGTTTTTGTAGCGTTTCAGATGAGACATTACCATTAATTAGTGTCAAAAGAAAAACACTGTTTTGCTCAAACACTTAAGTACAAAGGGAAGTGATCTCTTTACCTTGCCACTGAAGCACTAAATGATCTTTTCTCTCTCTCTCTCTCTCTTTTTTCTTAGACAGAAGCTGTGCAACTGCAAACAGGGGGCCCATTCAAGGAGAAGAGCTTTCTCTTGGCATCATGTGATCTGCACATTTCCTAGGAGTGCTCTGCAGTGGAAGAGTGGAATGACGTCCCCGCGAAAGCATCACAACCACTAGCACCCCTATCACCACTATCACGGCTCCTGACTGTTGCCATCAAAGTGCACCTCTTCTTGACTCAACTTGCCTCCTGTCTCTTTCTCTGCCTTCATCTTCAAGATAAGGAATGGCCGCGTTACTTCCCAACGCCTCTTGCAAATAAGGTCGTTTCACAATCCCAGAGAAAGAAAGGATAAAACACTCTGCATTCCTCCTTTATACTTCAGCCCCATTTTTCTTTTTTTATCTTTTGTGTCTTTAGTAACTCAACCCTCAACACACAGACACACACATTCACTAAACCAATAGGATTTTGTGGCCATTTTTAAGGCAACCTTTTCAACTTTAAGGAGATTCATTTTTCTTTTTTTTCCCCTTTTTTTTTTTTCTTTTTTGCAAACTTTGCCTGTTGGAATATCTTCTTATCCAGAATCCTTATGGGGGATTAAATCCTTACAGGAATCCATCCTGACTCCTGACTGTGGCTCTCACTTTAAAAAAAAGAGAAATCTTCCTCAGTGAAGTCTTTTTGTGACTTGTAGGTGGACTGAGCCATAATGGCTGGGAAGGGCAACCCGGTGCCGGGCCACCTCAACGGCTTCCCCATGCCCACCTACTCCTACTTCTTCCCCCACATGCTGGGGAGCCTGTCGCCTCCAACCCTGCCAGGACTGCCTATCAGTGGATACAGCACCCCCTCGCCAGCCAGTAAGTAGACTTTGAGCCACTTTTTGGTTCGCTCTGCGCTGGTTTGTGTTTTGCATGTGGAAATGTTTGATGCTCTGGCTGTTGTGCAGGTTTTGAGTGACAGGAGGTAGGGAGAAGATTTACTTTCCTTTGTGTGTGTCCTGGTTTCTCTGTGCAGCTGTGGCTTACGGTTTCCGGTGCAGCTCCTCTACCGTGTACGCACGCATGTGTATTTGTGTACATACGCGTATGCTGGTAAAACACTTTCATCTCGTCCTGTTTAGATCATTCTTGTATGAAAGATGTGCGAGTGTGTGTTGGTAAACAGAGCGCAGCAGCCACACACACACCCCCACATACCCGTGTCGCCTCCAGCGCTGTCCTTAATTTACAAACCCACACACACGCATAGAAACGTCAACATAGATCACAAGGAAATGAGGCAGGACAGCCAGAAAGGAGCATTGTTCATTTGGGGAACACACATTTGGCAAGTGTTCCGAAAGTAAATCTCATAAATGCTGTCACAGACAACGTTCCTGCTACAACTTCTTTATTCAATCCATCAAAAGCTTCAGAGCTAACTGTCAGAGTTGCTTATTAAAGTTGGACTTGGTGGAAAAAGTACTTTTTCAGAAGTAAATAAAAGCCTTAGTGGTGGTGGTGGGGTCTGGCTGAATACGAGCACTGGTGGAAATGGTAACTTATAATGCCAATCAGTATAAGTTCATCTTTTTTACATTATGCTGAAGTGCTATGTTATGGCAACGTTTTCCACAGATTTGGATTCAGTCTGTGGTCTGGGGGAAGAAGGGTGGGTGGGTAAGGTGGGGTTTGTGGGAGTCGGGTAGGATAAGGTATTTGAATGTGTGTGCATTCAATTCAGTTTTATTTACATGTCGCCAAATTACAACAGTCGCTTCAAGGTGTGTGCAAGTTTCCCCATGTTACGGTGGTGCCACGGTTGGTGCTGTCGCCTCACAGGAATGAGGTCCTGGATTCAAACACTTGCCACTTGGGTGGCTTTTTTCTTTTTTCTAAATTAGCCTTGTGATAGACTAGTGATCTGTCCAGGGTTTATCCCTGCCTCTCACCCTATGACAGATGGGATAGGCTGTAGCCCCCCATGACCTTGAATTGGATAAGTAGAAGAAAATGGGCGGGTTGATGGATGGATGGAAGTTTCTTCCTTGCAAATACTTTATTTGCCAAGTACTTGAGTAATATAATCAGTTGCCTCTGCAGTAAGTCTCATCATGCAGACAAACATCATTCTACTCTACAGCCTCTGTGGACTTTACAGTAGCAGCACACGAACCAAGTAGTTCTCCACTTGCTGTAGGCTGTCCACTCTACCTCGTGGCCATTTTCAGTAGGACTGCTGTCACTTCAGTCCAAGACAGACTGAAGGTGCTGGAGTGTAACTGCAGCTTGTGATTGTTTTGGGTAAAAATTAGGATAGAAAGGTTGGGGCCAAATGTTTAGCAGCGAATGAACTTTCAATTTAAGAGTGAGGGTATTTTTTTCAAATGGGAAAGAATGAAAATGAAAAGGCTAGGGTAAATCACCATATATCATTGACCAGCCATTGCATCATTTAATCTTTAAGACTCAACGTTTTTCAAATGTCTTTCAAATGATTTTCTCAAAGCATACTGAAGTATTTTGACCTTCAATCTAAGACAAATATGCAGCATTAAAATGTGATAGCAGACACTGGCAGCTTTCACCAAGTCTCACAGAGATATTGTTCTTCAGTTACGTTAATCTCCATTGAAGGTTGAAATGACTGCAGCAGTTTGACAGATTTATCGTTTGCATTAAGAAAGTCGCATTTATGCACTCTGTGCACTTGGTCTGCAAAGTAACTTGTACCTATAGATGACAAACGTGAAGATCATAGATTAAAATGTAGCCCCTGAAAGCAAAATTGGATAGTAAATGCACAGCCACCACCGCTGAATGTGCTTCTGTGTTCAGTACAGTAAAATAGTTGGACGTAGAGGCAGCAACAGAAATAATAACTGAAATAATGAAGTCAGAGGTGCAGATATACAGTCAGGTTGTGTGCATTAGTGTGAACAAGCCTGTCAAACCTTGGCCTTACTCTCACAGGTTCAGAGGGGGTCAACGTATTGACTTTCTATCTGCCAGAGTTTGCGTTGGCAGTCAGCGTGGAGGGAAGTAAAGAACAGTCGGTGCCCAGCCCAGTCACTCCCACTTCCCCAATAGCAGATACCACACCTCACCCATAAAAACTGGAGCGCTTGTCAGATTCCTCTTTTTTTTAATTTTATTTTTTTAACACTCTTGCAAGCGTGCGTGCGTGTGTCTGTGTGTGCGCATTCCTGCGTGTCTGTGTATGCGTGTGTATCCCTTTTCCCAGTGTTTGCCATGTGGGGCGGCGAGATTTCTTCCGTTTTGCCTGGACAAACATTTCCTGTCAGTAAACACTGGAGAGCCAGGGACACCACAGTTTCCTGACGTGCATGAGTACACATTCACACATGCACACATGGACAACATAAACACAATCTTTGCCCTTCATGCTGGCTCACTTTCTCTCAGCCGTTCTCTGCCTGGCATGTAGATAACTGCAGGCATAATTCACACATGCTCACACACAGAGCAGCAGAAACACGCGTCTCCTTCCATATACTCGCACACCATCTTCACCCCGTTCTCTTCCCTCCTCCTGTCTACATCATTGCTCTCTCCCTTCCTCTTTCCTTCTTTCCTCACCCACGCACACACTAACACACACACACACCAGCTAAGCTCCCATTCAGTACTGAGCAGTGAGGAAAGACAGAAAGAAGAGGGGGTGCTAAAGGAAGGGGGGAGAGAGTGTTTGGAGCTTGAACACAGGAGGGGAGGGATTTAGAGAGCATTAGATTGGAGGCAAGAGACCCACGCTCTGTCCTTGATAGATTTCAAGCATAGGAAAGCTTCCAGTACCATGTAAATGCTAATGATTGTATGCATACATGTTTGGACTCAAATTAAGTACTTTTGTCTTGTGGCTGCAGGAGTTTCTTGACAGCTGTTTAGATGGATAGCTTTGACCTCTTCTCATTTACAAGGTCAAGCTTGTTGTTGTTAACATACAGCCCAGCAATGTTTCATGGCTTCATAATGTTCAGAAGTGACTGTTGTAAAAAGAATGCAAATCTGCATATCTGATGATTCTTGCTTCTAGGTTGTCCGCAGACATGAACTTGGTTTTGCATTGTTTTCCTTGATGTCATGCAGTTGCCTCTCCGGAGAGGATCTCCTCCAGTGGTCCAGATCAATTGCAACTTCACTTTTTATGAAGAGCAGTTGGAGACAGTCTTTGTCCTACCTTGAAAGATCATTTCTGAACTGTTGTGCAAAAAGTGAGGCTGCAGTAGACTAAGAATTAACTATCATCAGTCTTTCTGAGAAAACTCACTGGAGAGGCAGCTGATTGTATCACTACCCTGTGTTACAGATCAGAAACTGATTGCTGCCACCTGTTTTGCATCCTTAATGTGTTCTTGGTCCAGAAACAGTGGTATTTATTTATTTTTGTTCAATTGCACTCTAATCACAGATGTAAAAGTCTGCCATTAGCAATTCTCAAGTTCTTTTGCATTTGGTTTTAATTCAAAACTCAATTTCCATCAAAATCCTGTTGCATACATTCCTTTTTTAAAAAAAAACATTTTGGTCTGTCATCTGTCCTTTCTGCTCTCTTCCCTCCTCCACACTGCAAAGTTAGCTGTAGTCTGTTGTGGTTTTTAGTAACCACAATAGACCAATTATTTGGACCAAGCGGTGCAGGAGGGTTTAATTCAGCTTACAGCCCAGCTCGCTCTCTCCCCCCTCTGTCTTCAGATCTAGCCTCCTGGGTTACGTCTTCACATCACATTATCTGAAAATCATCAGGTTAGGTTACGCACCGGAGCAGATCAGTTTCAGATATTGATATTACATTTATAGCCTGCAGCTTTATTAGTTAACTGAATATTATGACTATGGATTGATCACACACTTGCACGCTGCTGTATTGAACAACAGACATTGAATAGTATGCGCTCGTTACACGCACGCTCAAACACAGGCACATGCAACGTAAACTCTCATTAGTGTTTTTGATTAAATTCCTCGCACCACCGGCCTGTATGAATATGGAACTATCTGGCATTACAACCCGCAACTATTGATCCCGCTATTATCATTTAGCCTTCTGCTGTCTGTCACCCAGCTCACTAACACTGTACTATTACATTAGCGCAGTGTTATGAGTGATCATAATGAATGGAGCCAGCTTCCTACCTGCTGCCACGGCAGACTAATTGGCTTTCCCCACAGAGCTCTCTTGTTTCAGCAGCCACAGTAATTGCTTGGTACAGGAGCGTTTCCTAGGATGGCTAACGCACATGAGCACCATCTCTTTTGACTTATTAGAGGGCGAAATGGCATTTATGAATGTACTTTTGGGGCTAGTGGAGAATATTAAAGAATATTTTCAGACCTCAAGGAAGGTTATGTGTGTGTGTTTTACTCATATCCCATTAAAGCAGCCCATGGTGGAATGTACAAACCACGAGTAAATATGCATATGGTAATATTGGGCAGAGTGTATGTGTGTGTGCTGGTTTCTGGGACAGACAGGTGGTTCCTCTCTGTCATGGTGGTCTGCAGAATCAGAGGGCCATGTCATTGCACTCCATGGGTGGCCACACACACACACACTTCACATACACATACACATAGCTTGTGTGGAAGGGATAAGGATAATGACAGTGAGGAGCACCTTTTCTATCGGGTTACCAGGTGCCAGGTATTTAGCTCCTTCAGACAGACACACACAGGCTCAAAGCAGTTCCTCTGGAGAGCTGCTCGTCATTATTGGAAAGTCATTTGAGGAGTGCCGATACTCTGATGGTGAGGACGCAGGCTTATTAAACATGGTGTGTAAAACACATCCAGCATGTCAGCAAAGCACTTGTTCACCCCAGCTTTAATGACCTTGTTAATTAACTGCTTAGCACTTGAAAGTTGAAAAATGAGCTCAAGGACTGTCCTGTTCTTAAATTTTCAACAAAGCAATGTCTCTGAAGCTACTTTGAGATCCTCAGCGCTTTATAGGTAGTTCGGGGTTTTGTCGTCAGATTAATTGAGCAGACTTGATTGTTTAAGATTAAAATTTTTAAAAGCCGGCAGTTGTCTATGAAATGATTCGGCTCCTGTTTCTGTTTCAGCCTACTACACAACTCTGCAACCTTTTCCATTTACCATGAATATTTTAAACTATAAACCTGATGTTGCTCAACTCGAGCAATATGTAACGTGTTACTTTTAAAGAACATAGTGGGTTAGTTTACATCCTGTACAAAGTAATTGCTATCTTGTAACATAGTGATGCATTATTGATAAACACCAGATAAGAACAGGTTTGACGACACATCATACGCTCACCCTAATAACAAGGACATGCACAGGATCAAAAATATCTGTGGCTTTGGGACCTCAGGGCTGACTGGCAGCTGCCATAAACTACAATAAGTTGATTTTTCTGTATTTGGATGCGTGTTAGGGATGCACTGAATGAGTGTGGCCTCCTTATTATGTATCCGAATGTGCTCCTGGGTTTTGTTCATTAGGATTACAAGGACACTGCCTAAGGCTGGTGAACAGGAGTACAACAAAAGGGTGGTGAAAGGTTCTGATACCCATTTTACCTAAGGGGGGAAAAAAAGTCAAAACGAACTAAGTGGACAAGACTTTAGAGGTTTTTGTCTGAAAAGGAAAAGCAACAAATATGAAAGAGACAGGAAATCAGAGTGTTGTAAGCTTTCTCTGCACATGTGCTAAAGGTAGACAGCCACAGGCACCGTACACTGGCTTTGGCAACACCACCCGTGTCTTGTGCGATCATCAAAACACCTGCACGTTCAGTGAACAGATGCCCGCTAGGAAACCCATCACCCTCAACATTAGTCCACTTGCCTTTCCATGTGTTTGTTCCTTACTCCTTCCCCTTTTCTGGCTCCTGCTCATCATCTCTCAGACCCCCTATTCCACATTTCTCCAGCTTCATTCTCTTCCCTCCTTCCTCACACTTTCCACACTCCATTTCTTCTTCCTACCTGCACACCCACACCCCCTCCCGTCATTCACCACATTTTACTCCTATCCCTTTCTTTCCCACCCTCCTTTTCGCCACCTTGAGTCTTGACAGAGCTATCATTACCATGCCAACCTATTTACTCACAGCCTGTTATTTTCCATTTGCTTTGAGGGACCTGGGGCCAAATCCCTGCCCACAATACTTGATCCTAACCACAGGATTTATCCCAGAGTGGCTTGGCAAGTGCGGTCCATTCCCTAAGCCCCCCTCCTCTTTTTATTTTCTTGTCCTCTCTTCTTTTTTTTTTTCCCCTTTGCTTGCTCTCTTATTCTGCATTTCTTTCTACAGTTTTTCTCTTCCACGGTTGCTTATGCAAATACAGGCCCTCCTTTTCAAAGAGCTGTCTACCCGTAATCCGATGGATGGCTCCATTTTCTGAGTGCTACACAACACACACACACACACACACACACACACACACACACACACCACACGCGTATTGCATACAATGTTAGGATACAAGGACACATGCTATCTCTCATAAACATTCGCTCCAGTTGCCACATTCATGGACTCACGCATGCAGATACACACTCATACAGTGACACAAGCAGCACGAGCGTTATATTTTGAGTAGCTGTAGTAGCTCCATAACAACCTAAAAACCAGCAGGCTGTCACCAGCCGCCGTGCAGCACTCAGTTGGGTAAACACTGGCATAATCTAAATCTCTCGGTGATGTTCTAGTGCATGTATCTTTATTTCTGCTCTCTTCAAAGGCCCCTCAAGGAAGTCAAGGCAAGGGTAAAGAGATAAGAACTCCTTTTTTTTTCCCCCCATCCTGTTTCTCTCTATTCTTCTATCCTTTCCCTCAAACTACTCTTGCAATGACCTCTTTTCTTTCCTTTTATCTCTTCTCCCCACCCTCCCTACACATGCACACACACATATATCTCTATCTTCTTGTGCCCTTTTTTGCAGTACGCATAGCAATGCAGCCATAATTCACACTGCTGCATACATTCAAATGTCAATGACTCTCTCACAGGCATCCTTCCTCTATTGTCCTTTCATAAGCGGTAGGAATGACGGCATCTGTAAATATAGGACAGTTACCTAATAGAGGAGACAAGGGAGGGAAGAAAAGGAGAGTTCTGAGGAAAGGTGGTGAGAGGTTGTGTAGGTCCGCCCCGCGCAGCTCGGAGAGTGATTGAATTATCAAGCAGAGCTTTGCTTGTTGTCCAAGAGGGTTTCAGAGGGGAAAGCCCTTTTCTCAGCGGCTAATGCGCTTTTTCAGCCTAGCACAATGGCTAACTGTGTTGCAGAAAGGGGCTAAGAGAGCTCTGTTCGGCCAGAGCTCATGGGGCCACCAGCTCTCTCTTGGCACCTCTCTAAGGGGCCTCTGGCCACACTTAACCTCATGCCTGTCTGCTAACATTAACACATAACCTCCTCAGAGTGGAAAGATAATGCGCTTGCGACAACATTAGCACATTACAGTCCTAAGTGTACCACGGGTTAGCTAATGCAGAATGAATTGTGCTGTCTTTAGATACTCATTAGCATTCCAGAGGTTTGTGGAAACGCATGCTTAATGATGCTGTGACCTTCTGTGTTCTCCTGGTGTGCCAATTGCTTATTCTTCCAGCGATGTTCTTCTTTAAAAAAAAAAAAAAAAGAGTTTTACTTATAGATCTGAAGCTCTTTTCTGGATGCAAGACACCCTTTCAGAGTAAAGGTTCTCAATCGACCAACTTCAGGTAGAAGTTGTGACTACAGCTCTATCTAGCAGAGAATAATATGACCCGCTGTCTTTTTCTAATAGTAACAATAAATAAGAAGTTATGTTATTAAAATTGGATTCCACAGTACCTTTTACAGTGTGTACCACATACCACACCCTGCGTCTTTAGACCCTGTGTTAGGAAAGAAGCAGATATTCATGACTGTAATTATTGCTGGTGCAGAGGGGAAAGAAACCAAGCATATGCGCTCCAGACGGGATTAAAATCACCGATCAGCACATGCGATATTAAAATCAACAATTCTCTCTTACAGAAATAAATTCCAGCTGCATGAGACGCAGATGTTGGGTGTGAATTCATAATCATTTGAGGGCTGCAGGTGATCCAGTGAAGTTAAAGCCTCTCTTAGATTTTACGTAATCAGAAATAACGTTTGACCCTTTCCTGTTTCTTCTGCTTGTGCATCTGTTTGCAACACTGCACTAAAGCAAAATGCTTTTCCATGAATTCACGAGTGCTGCTTCTTTCTTTGAGTGTAATATTAAATCAAATGAAATTAGATTCTTTGAGTTAATTTAACATGGATCAGTCGCTCTCTTTTGTTTTCTTTCCTTTTAGTAATCAAGCTGTTTCAAACTCATTCAAACAGAAGATGTTCGTGATGGTGATTTAGCTCAAACCTGTGCCAGGTTGCTGGTTGACCCTGCCTGAGCTTTGATGGCCTGCCATTTGCGTCAGAAATCAAAATAAGACACAGTGTCATCTCACCAAATGCCTAAAAAAGTAATGGGTTTATATTGTAACCTTTTATATAACTCAGTGCAATTTACTTATAAACCAAATTATACCGTGATGGGTCATACACTTATCTGCTGTGCTCTCAAGCTCCATTTTCCTTTTACCTCACACTATTTTGGCTTCATTTTTCATGTCTCTGATCTCTCTTTTCACTCTCCAGCTTCGTTTTCTTTTCATCAGTAGAAAACAGCTGTTCAACAGTTAGCCTGTGATTAGTGCACCTGAAATTTGCCCTGGCTTTGAAAGCTCTGTCAGCCCTCCTCGCTCTCCCTCACTGACAAACGCTCCTTCATATTCTCCTTTTATCATCGCGGCCCAGTCTTTCTTCGTTTCACAGAGACATTATGTAAGCGCTCTCACACTGAGCGGACAGAGAGGATGTGATTAGTGACACAGCTTTGCCCTCGATTCGAAATGGCCTTCTAAACAACTGGTGTGCATTATGCCTTGATTAGTCCTTTAATTTGATCTCATGCAACAAACAGATGTTCACACGGTCTTGCAGTCATACCAGCCACAAAATTGTCTGCCAGCATTGTAACAGCAGCCAGTTTTGCCCTATAACTCTCACTGCCATAACCTAATTATCCTGAGCCATGCAACAAAAACATGAAGTGGCAATAATAAAACATGCAACACGGGGGACAGTCAACCTGAAATGCAGAGCAGTGGATACATTAGTCTGTGCAGGATTTTCAATATAGTCCCATCTGATGGATTTCCATAGCACTGACACTGGCTGATCAGTTACTGCCAAGATAATGTCAGGTCTCAGGCTGTACCTTGCATGGATTGTATCAGAAGTTTTCTTTGTCTACTAATTTCTTGAAACAGGCATGTTTATGTTGGTGGTACACCGAATCTGATCTTCTAAATTTGAATGCTGGCCGACCCCCACAAACAGCAAGCGGTTTTGCGGATCTTGTCTCTTTTTTTGGTTGTCGAAGCTTACGCAATACACATTTGGACAAAGCACCAACACTGCAAAAATTAGACAAAAGCAGCCAAGTCTTTTAATCAGCCGCTTGCTTTGTGTATGCTATTTGCAGAAGAAAAATTTGAAACAGAGAAACTATGTCCCACAGCAATGCAATCAGGAAAGATTATGGTTTGTCATCTGAAATACTCATCTGAGCATCAGGAGACGCCAAACAGGCCGTAGTTCTTCAACAATGAACGGGTTTTCATCACGCCGCGCTGTGATTGGTCAGGTGTTCACAGGTTTTCTTTCAAGCATCACTTTTCATCTTCGCTTTATGGTTGTTGCACATATACATATTAGAACATATTGGCCCTTGTTGGCCATTGTCAGCAGCATTGCAACAAAGAGGTGAATAAATCCAAGAAAGAAACACTTTATGATTTTTCACACATGATTTATCCAATCAGCAAAGAAGTATCAATGTTTTGGGTTTGTTTACAGTATACACACAGTATTTACTGCGTGACTATCTAAAGCAACACTTCTCAAAGGTAGGGGTCATTGGTGACTGATCACAGAGAAAGATACAAAGAGGCACTACGTACTTAGAGCCCAAGACTTCGCTCTCTGACCTGGAGATCTCTCTAAGTGTTCTTTCTTTGAAAGAAAGCTACAGGGCTAAAGAGGAAGTTAGGTAGCGGGAGAGAGTGGATGAATGTAGGGAAGGGTCCCTGCAGACGTCTTAAATCACAGCAGGCCCAGACTTCACCAGGAATCATACCACTAATCAGGAGCAGATTAACGCTTTCGTCAGACGATCACCAACTCTTTTACATACCTCCAGCAATATGCGGGCAGGGCATGATCTGCAATGAGGAAGTATCCTTACGTAAATTAACTTTCAGCTTCCTCATTCTCCGAATCTCTGCAAACTTGAGCCCTGTGTTTCCGTTTGCGTGCTTGTGTATAGTTGTGCAGATGCAGTTTCAGTTACGTCAGCCGTTCACGAACCTGTGATGGGAATGTAGGGATGATTGTATTTACTGTTAACGCAGAGAAAGCAAGAAGCAGAGTGACAGAGAGATCAGGTTGTGCCAGAGGTTTTTGCTGATTCAGTATTTACTCATCAAACACAACTATTTCCTGTAAGCACTTCATGTCAGGCCAGACTCACTCTCTCTCTCTCTCACCACCTCACACTTTATCCCCCCCCCCCACCCGAAGCCATCTTTCGTGTGAATCCCTTTCATCGTTGTAAACTTTTGCAGGATTTGTTTTCCCTCCCCAGCTTGCTTTTGTTTGTCCGTCTTTCCCAGCATCTTCTTTCTCAAGCATCAGATTCCTTTTCTCCTTTTTTGTTTTTTTCTGACCGCTGCAAGCCTTTCACAGCGTCTGTGTTTAAAAAAAAAAAAAAATAGGACATGTTAATCAAGCTGTGTACACAACGTGAGTGAGCTGGTTGACCTGGGGAATTATGTTGCTTTAAATAATATACTAACTGATGTTCCCATGGGCGTATGCAAGACAAGTGAGTGTGTTTTAGCATTTGATTAAGTCCGGGAAATGTCCACACCTTTTCTTAATTTTCAGTGTTTGAGTTTGTCTTTCTTTGTCCCCGTGGGCTTGGCTGTGTATACATGAATAGCACAAAGACAGTGAGTGTTTGACTGTCTTTCTGAAGTGCATTAGCCCTGACAGATATGCTGTCAAAGTCGGAGCCTTTAAAAACCATTTGAAAAATAGCCTTTATGTCAAAAGCAGATTGCTTGGACTCAAGGTACACATGGAAAGTAGCGGCGGGGCTTCAGGGGGAAAGTTTTTCAGGGCAGTATTTTTAAGTCTTTATCATGAAGGTAGTCGTCTGTCTGTCGACACGTTTGGCGTGGCTGCTTGAACTGTATGCCTGGGGGCTGACGTAGTTTTCCCCCGTGCTGCCCGTGCGTGCACATCTGTCCATTTCTTACTTTACTTTCCACTCGAGATTTGCACATTTGGACCATGCTTCTGGAGCCTAATAGTTTTCTCCTAAATGGGCCGCGAACAGGAATATTCATTGAGATATCAGAATTACTCTCAGGCTTCTTCCCGTATTTTTTTTTCTTCCTTTTTTTGGTTATGTAACGTGGTAATTAGTGAAATTTAGAGGTGCTGGTAGGTAGATTTGTTACTTAAGGGAGCCGCTTCCCCTCATCTTCATCTTTTACAGGAGTTTGCTTTTGTAGGAATTCGCTTGTGTTTCTAACATTTTGGCTCCTTCATTGGATGTCTTTTGTCAGGAGTACTTCAAGTGTTGTGTTACAGTACTTTGAGAAGGCAATGGATACACACACACACACACACACACACACACATAGAGAGAGAAACGGAGAGAGGGAATTTCACTCCTCCCCTCACAGACTTCAAAGCTAGCTGTCCCTTGAGAAACTTCAAACGCCTGGGAGGCCATTAAAAGACAAAAATTATTTTCTGTAAGGTCGTGATTTATTTGATTGAAAAATGAAACCACTAACCCAAAAGACATTATTTTTTCCTTTCCAGGGCCTGCTTTACCAGGCCCAACCTAAATTGCTACCAGGTGGGAATCCTCTTAAGAGCAGAAACGCTCAGCCCGAAGAGCCCGAGCTTTCTTCTTTCTCTTGTCTTCCCGCTCTCCTTTTTCTCCATATCTCATTTTGTGCCTGCCTCTTTCCGTCCCCTTCTCCATTTTTCTTCATTAACGCCAAGCTGATTAAATACACACACACACACTCCAACATGTCTGACTTTATGCCATTATATTTCTTGTGGTGTAAGTGAAGGCTTAGCCCTGGAGCACTAGAAAACAGCACTTCGCGACTATCAGTCATTGAAGGAAAGATAAAAGAGGTGGAGAAGGAGCCTAGTGAGTCTGAGAGAAATGGAGCAATGGTGAAATTTAAGCATATGAGAGAGTGATGGGCTTGGAGGAGGGGCGGGTTGTGAGACAGGTGAAAAGTTGGATGGAATGAATTAAAGAAGTGTGTGTGTGTGGGGGGGGGGGGGGGGGTGGGGGGGGGGGGGGGGGGGGGGGGGGGGGGGGGGGTTTGTGTGTCCTTTTTAAGGAAGGAAAATGATGATGTGGAAAAGTAACATAGAAGGATGTGAATGATAGAGATTAAATATAGTCAAAGTATCAAACTGTGATTATGATCTGTATGATGGCAATGAGAAAGGATGTCCTGAATATAGTCATCTGAGGCAAACGGCGAGCCCCGCCCACCCACTCTTCAAATCTGCTTACAAAAGGAAGTCAATCAGAATGAGGTAACGTAAAGGAAGGATAGAGGAACTAAATCAGCTCGTTTTAGACAGTCAGTGATCTCAGGGGCTGTGCCGAAACCCAGCGGAAGATGGATGATGATTATTTTTGAACTGTGAATCATGCAAAGCTGCTCGAATAGAGTCCAATAATAAAACAACATAGAGCTAGACGTTAGAATGATAATGTGACTTCAAGGACATCTTAATTGGGCCTTTAACTCATCTACTGAGGCATTTCCTTCCACAGATACTGAAGGCAACCAATCATCCGTCTAAGCATTCACTCATCCAGCAATTTATGACAGAACAAGGCAATACCATTGGAGAGCAGTTTATTAAATTCCTTTTACTAGCTGGTTTTGGGGCAGTAATGTAGCCAATCAAGATGTAACAAGTTACTCGACATGTGATGCACTCACACACACACACACACAAACAGACTAAATGCATCGGACGCTCGGCACAGCCGGAAAGTGCGAGTGTTGTTTTCTTTGCATGGCGGTTGGGGTTTGTGATTCTGTGAATTTGGTCCTAGCTTTGTTTGTGCGTGTGCGTGTGTTTGTGTGAAAAGCAGAAAAGGGAAAAAATGTGTTTTTCACAGCTTACAGGCTGCCATTTTCACCAGCTGCCTTGCGGCTTGAGCGTTTTGGCCACTCAGCACATGAATCACTCATTTCGAGAATGTCTGCATGTTGCCGAGCGTATTTCATCCTTCCATGTGGATGTTCCCACTGTTTATGAGTGTGTCCGTGTGTTCCTGAGTTTGTGCTTGCGCGCGCGTGTGTGTGTGTGTGTGTGTTTGTGTGTACACGCCACTGATGAAATTGCGTCTCCCCTCCACCTCCTCTTCCTCCTCCTTCTCCTCCTAATGTTATCTCACTTCCTCTGGGCCTCTGACAAACCCACCAAACAGGGAGAAAATAGAGCGCTTTATTGGGACGCCTGTCAGGACTCCCCCTGGATTTATGGCCAACAGACAGCGTTTATCACTCAGCCGAGAGAGGCAGAGTAAAAAGAGCTGGGAGGAAAAAAAGCAGGGCGAGAAAAGAAAAACAGGGTAAAGGAACACGATGATCCTATCCACTATTTGCATACAGAACCACTCCGACTGACTGGAAACGTTTCTGGAAAAGGGATCATTAAATGATTATGCTGTTAACATCTTGAACACATTCACAGGGCAAACCAGAGCCACTGAAGATGTTTGTTGAATTTATTATGTAAACTGTTCAAGACTGTTGAAAACTAATTGCACATTTTTGCATGTTTGCAAAGGGCAGAGCCAGTGGAATAAACATGATTTCTGTTGTGTTGATTGATCAACAACGGATGGTGACAAGGTGCTAAAAGGTAGTGGAGACATGAATGTTTTTGCATGTAATTAGCATCTTGAAGGCTCTTATTATTGCATCAGAACGCCTGGAGAGCCTTTTGCAGTTGCATTTTCCTTGCCGTTTTAAGCACCGACTTCGTGTTTACATCTGCAGATAGGAGTGTCCTTGTGTTGGATCCCTCCAGGACAACATAGCGGCACACATTATGCGCTCTTTTATTTTTCCTTCCCCACAGTCTTATTGTTTTATTATTATGAGAGGTTTTTTCCCTTTAGTGCTGCACTGTTAGAGAGCTAAAGTTAGCAACTTGCCCTCTGTTCTGAATCACCGTTAGGCTCATGATGCAGGATGTGGCCTCAAACTTGGTTGATAATAAGGAAAGTATGGTGCTAATAGAAGTGTAGTCTCTAAATCCATTGGTCAGTTTTTTCAATATGCTCTCAGCTCATGGGTCAGTGAGTTGTTGGTGTTACATATAAGGAGAAAAGCGCCAAATCTGCTTATTAAACCACTCCTATTACTTGTCATCTACTCAGTCATCTCCACACTAGTTGATGCCTGGTCAAAGAAATCATTGGTGTAGCTGCATTTTATTAAAACTTATGGGCAAAACGGCAGGGGTCTCCCTGCAGCCTACTTAAACAATCGAGTGGGGATAATGTGCTATTAATTGATCAGGGTGTGCAACCTGTAACTTGTGGTGGGGTTGGAGAAGAGTTAGTAAGACATGGTTAGCCTACCTGATGGGCTCTGTGATAACATGTCATCTCATAAAGTGGTTAGATGCACGAATGGGGACTTCTGCACTGTAGTTCCTGAATAGTTAACATAAACCAGGTCTCCACATCACTGTACTGGCTCGTCAGACATGATGAGGATCTCCTTCAGTGTCTGTGTACTGTCTAATTTACTACTTTAGTTCAACGCAACAAAAAAAGAACAAAGGAAACCAATTTGTGGTGCTATTTTCAGAGCTGAATTCTCAGAGAGAAAGACCACTGAATTAGCAAAACAAAGCAACCAGTGATGGACTTGGTGCACTGTGGCTGAAGTGATCCAGAGATAATGAGCATATTTTTTTTCCCAGTGCCAGATTGAGTGGCTAAAACATGTTTTGCTTTGTTTTTTTTCCTGGTAGACCCCAGTTGCTAAAATACTTTGTTCATCTGATTCATTCTTTTGTAGAGACAATGCAGGTATGCACAAACATGTCCAAGAGCGCGCTGTAGTAAGAACAAAACCCTTTTGACAAGAAGTACAGTCTGCACACTACATCACAATATTCTTGCTCACTTTTAAGACTCTTTGTTGAAGAGCAGCACAAACATTCAGTAAACAACACTGATCTCTGTTCCCTGCAGTAAACACATAAAGTTTTAAGTATGCATGTAACTTGCTACATGACAGTAAACCTAACAATGCATAGTGGGTTGCACATGAGCACATACAGGTGTACCTGTCACTCTTGTTGGCTCCAGTACATGCTAAGTAGCTTGCAGTGGAGACACACGTCAGTCCAAAGCGACACAGGGGTGCAGCATAATGATATCATTACAGTGATATTGTAGACAAACTAAGGCGTGATTGACAGAATGTATTTATAGAGAAATCTCTGGAGAAAGTTCGCAGCCCTTAATCATCTGCCTCCCTCGAAATTCTCTCACCATCGTCTGTCTCTGTCTGCTGAGAGGATGAATTAGGGTTGACAAAGCCTCTGTACAGGCTTTTAGTGAAGGGAAAAGAAGAGGGAGGGGAGGGGGGAGAAGTGGGTTAACAGAGTCATTAACACATGATGATTTAAGTGGTTTGATTTAGTGCCATGCTACATTTTTTTGGCATCCTAGGCTATCCTCCTGTGGATTGGAGGGGAAAGAATTTTCTTTTCCCTTGCAACATCCTTCCTGCCCCTCAGGAGTTCCCCTCAGTGTGCTGCTACGCATCTTCTCTCTCTTCCTTTCCTAACGCGGCTCCTCCTTTATTATCGCGTTCCTTCCACCTTCAATCCAGCCTCTCACTTTCTTTCTCTCATTTTCTCTCTTTCTCCTGTCTCCTGCCCAGCGTTCGTGCGTATTAAGATTTAATGCCCCAAACAAGCTTTCTGTGTCAGCCCACTGAGAGTGTCAGCAGGGGCGCTCTGTTTCCCCTTCCGTCTCTGCTGTGAGAATGGCTCCCAAAGCTGCTTAGGCACAGGCATTCATTCATGGGGTGCTTGTGTTTTTGGCACAAAAATACACACTCTCAGACATGCACTCATGCGGTCTCACTTTAGACTTTTATCCCACACACTGGCCCTTAGATGGGTGCCACGCGTGGTCCAATCAGTTTGCATCTCATCCCAGTCTAGAAGGCACTGTAGGAGTGCTGTGTGTGTGTGTGTGTGTGTGTGTGTGTGTGTGTGTGTGTGTGTGTGTGTGTGTGTGTGTGTGTATCAAAGGCCAAATCTAATCATGATGCTGCATGATCCAATTCTGGATGGTCAGGCAGGTCAGACCCCTCCCTTCATGAAAGGGGCACCACTGGATTGGTGAAATGTGATTGGTAGGTATGTGGCCTGACACACACACACACAAAAGGACACACATTCACACTTTGTCTGTCTGTAAGCACCCTAATCGCTTAAACTGACAATTCACATCCACATATTTGCACGCACATGGTGCACACTCCACTTATCTGTTTCCCACTGATTTCTAAACCTCATCCACACACACACACACACACACACTAGAAAGCTAACAAGGACTAGGGGAGGAGGTATAGCATAAATCTTCGTCCCCATCTCCACTTTCTTTCTTTTCTCATATTCTCCTTTTTTCATTTTCATTTTTTCCCTCCTTAAAATCTTTAATCAGAAGGACCCTCCCCCATCCCTCCCTCTTTATACCCTGCAGGCTGTCCCACTTCACCAACGTGGTGAATAATTAATGCCGGCAGGCCGAGTTGATTAAAATAACACATCAGGTCCCCTTCATTGAGAAGAGCCATAGCTCCGCCGTGATGTTGCTGGTGGTGTGGCTGAAGCCACATCGTAGGAGAGAGTTATTGCCAGTGCTTGGTTTTTGCCAAATTACTTATAGTTAGAAAAATGATTTAATTGCCAGAAATCAATGATTTCATAATTGACAAATGATCAAATGGCTTTCTGCACTATTGTTTTTAATATATATCTAGGGTTTGATCATACAAAATGGCATAGGATCTCCTCTCTTGGGCATTTACGTGTTGTTCCTCCTTTTATAAAGTTTTAAATTGAAGCAGATGGCATTCACGGGTGGCACATGATGCGTGTTCATGTTTACTAATTGCATCTTTGCTGGGCTGCCGGACCGTCTGCTTTGATTCCTTATTTCGCTGTGACTCTGATGACTTTTTAAGAGGACACAAACAAACCCAGGGTTCGGCAGGGTTAAAACAAAGTTTGTGTGCGTTAGTGTTCTTATAGCTTTAATAAGCAGTGTTCCCATTTGAGGTGCTGTCTCATACAGACAGAGGCTGCTTGTGGTGTGTGTGTGTGTGTGTGTGTGTGTGTGTGTGTGTGTGTGTGTGTGTGAGACATTATTGAGTGGGTGCTCAAGTGGGCTTGTTTACCATCCTTGGCTGCTCTGAACTGTGAGAGGCTGACTGGCCAAACACTCTTAATGAGCTCCTTCTCAGCTCTCTTCCCCACACACACATGCACTCTCTCTCTCTCTGTCTCTCTCACACACACGTCTCTGATCCAGTCTACTCTAAAGCATCGTTGGCCACTGGGGGTCATTGTTCCCCAAAGCTCCTTCTCAAACTTTGCTGTTTCTTATGTTCTGCTGTTGTTTCAGCATGTGCAGGTGTGCATGTGCGCGTGCAGACCGTGCCGATGTTAGCTCATCACAGGTTAACGCGGCGCTCGTTTAATACATCACAACAAGTGAAGCTGAGAAATAGCTAAATAAAGGGGGGGCGGGGTTGCTCTGTTTCACTGATTCATTCATTTGTGACCTTGTTCTCCATAAAATACATTTTTGATTTTTGCAAGCAAGCAACATTTTTATATTCACAGTGATGCCTCGTTTTGCTCCTTTTTCTTCTAGCGTCTTTGCTTCAAATCGTCCTGCCTCCATCTGTGTGTTTTCTCTTCATTGAGATGCAGCAACTCACTGATCTCTTCCCCCCTCATTACCTATTTGTCTCATTCTTTCATACTTCTGTCTTTTATTCTCCTACTGCTCTCTCTTGTTCTAGTTAGCATTTTCTCTCAGAGTTTTATTGGTGCTGACTGTCTTTGACCCCCCCCCCCCCCCCCCCCCCCACCCACCCAAAAAAAATACATGAAAGTTGTCTGAATTTAAGCATTTCCATTTGAGATTAGCTTTAAGACTCTTGTTGGCTATTTTCATCTACAGTGGGGTTATATTGCTAAGTGTTGAGGCATCCACTGTAGTTGATTTGGCAGTCCATACTAACTGTTAACAGGATTTCTGTTTGACCATTGACTTCCTAGAGTGATCCTACTAAGTACACAGCAAGCCCACGATGACTAGTGGGTTAATGTCTGATCCCTGCCTATACTAAAGCTCGCTGGGTCAAGAAACCAATCCTGCAGCGTCCTCGGTCCTATGGAGTGCGCACACAAACATGTAGATTTAGAGACATGAGGTCACGCACACACACCCACAAATAGCCGGCGAGGACGCTAAATGACACCAAGTGACCGCGTGGTGTTTTTACAATCAGCCCTCTCTGGATTGTAGCTCAGACAGTCCCGCTTCCCTCCTTCTCATCACAAAGAGCGGCTGTTTTACAAGGGTCTGGCTGCAGTAAAAGCCAAGGGTTGCAGGGGGGCACAGAAGGCTGTCAGGGTGGATGTAAATTACACAAATAAAACCCCACACTGTCACAGAGCTTCCCTCGAGAGAGAGAGAGAGAGAGAGAGAGAGAGAGAGAGAGAGACAGAAACGGGGGAAGGAGGGGTAGGATGTTTACTATAAGTGGAGTCAGACAGACAGAAGAAAAGAGAAGTCAATGCTCAGGTTATGATGTATATGCAGAGAACAACTGCTGAAGTTGAAAAGAGGAGGGAAAAAAAAGGTTTGGAAAAAGTTTTTTGATAACAGTCATTTAGCACTCGAATGCAACCGTCAGAGCCCAGTGCACGAGCCTCGCCGACACAGTCCCCCACACTTGTGACATCCATCTTCCTCTTCTGCTCTGTATCACCTCCTCCCATCCTTCCCTCAGTAACCCTCCCTTCCTTCTTGCAGGATTTGTCTCATCTCCTGTGCATTTTGGATAAGAGTCCATTTTTTGCTGGGTGAAAAAATGCAACTGTGAATGTAGCGTTTGTAACTCTCCCCGTCGGGTTTCTTCTTTGCAGCAGGAGAAGCATTGCGGCCAGTTGCATTCAGTAGGAAACAGGTTGTGCTTTGTAATAGGCAGGGATTATTTTTTAGCTTGGCAGCATTAACAGTAAAAGGAAACCTGATTATAGTCTGTTTCCTCTCTCTCTGTGCTACATTTACATCACCCTGCCATTCTGCCGTAAAGGTGGTAGTGCAGTGCATGTATCGTAATCCAAAGTCCTGGTGTAGATTTTAGACTTATTTTCCTTGTTATTTAATGTGGGTTTTTTTTGGTTAACTTATTGATTTAGTGTAAAACACCAGAAAGCCTGTCAGGACATCAACTGTCTAATCCCCAAACATATTAAAATCAACATCATATCCAGCAGCAGTGGGAATCGTGGTGTAGCTCACAATCTGAAACTACCTCGATTCATTCCACACAGTCGTATCGCAATTCAGTGGCCCTGTGACGCTTTACACATTACAAGAGATTTATATGCGATGTTTAAATTTGTCCATTCAGTTCATTAGCTCTCTGATTTGCTTTCCCTGCTGTCAGCCATTCCCCCCCCCCCCGTAAGTTTCTTCTTCTCCACTGCAGCCTCTGTTCGCCCTACCCTCATCCATTTCATTAGCTCCACCGCAAGGAGTCATAAAGTAGCGATTTGAAATGAAATTGTTGGCACAATTTGCCCAAAGCGGCCGAATGTTTTAATAAAAATACAGATTTTTGGCTCCAGCGTGTTAGTAATTGTATCAAAAATGGAAACTGTTTGATATATTACTGTATCAATATTTTGTGCCACTTCTAATATCTGAGAAGACCAGAAAGAAGAAGAAAAAGGATGCAATTTCACTTTCATAAATGATCACAATGACTCGCAAAAATTACTGCAGACTTACTCTGTAAATTTTCTAGCAGCAGTACTTCACCTGTTCTGCAATAAGCATTAAAAGTAATGCTCTCGTGGTTACATGCTGCACCAAAAAAGAACCCCCCACCACCACCACCACCACCCCCAGTCTTAGTTTCTTTTGTTAGCAACAGCCTCCGTCGCTGCCAGCCTCGGCCTCTTCACTTACTGCACAACAAGCTGAGGGAGTTCAGTCGTGTGACCGGTAAACTCATGGCAGCGTGGCAATGGCAGACGGCAACGTGGCTAAGTTGATTATATAGAGATGTACATTTCCTCAGGGAGCTAAGGAGATACTTGTATGAGGGAGAAAAGAGTAATTGGAGGGGAAAATAAGTTAACATAGGATATGCAGAGAGAGGCAGAGTGAAGGAGAAGAGAGGAAATATCCTGTTATAGTTAATTCCAAGAATGGAACAAAATGGATAATGAAATAATGGCAGATAATGAAACATAATAACGGAAATGTCCACAAACATACATGTTCAGAAAGGTTTTTCTTTGTATGATGGAACAAATTTACCGGAGAATGTTTTTCAAATTATTCGATGTTCAATGAAAACCCTTCAAACCAAAGGCTCTTAGACTATTTGTGGTGGTGGTGGGGTACTCAAACTCATCTAGAAATTCAGAAGCACTGCTGCAGAACAATATTTACGAAACAAACAACCTTGAGCTCTATATAAAAGAGACATTTTGTGTTTGTCCCTACAATGAGTCTAAATTTGTTCGGGACGGGATGGAACGGGAATGAAGCACAAATAGAGAACTCGTGTATGGTTGGTTATCTGTGTTCCTGCCAAACATTTTTTTTATTTCACAGGCAGGTCTATTATTGCTTTTGTTACTGTACCAACACTTGATTGATTGATTGATTGACTTAAAAAAAAAAAAACATCCAGTGAAATATTTTTCTCTTAAACTTGAATGCAAACAAGAGTTTTAATTCCACTGACCTGAGGCCGTAAGATGTTTTGCTCTGAACCGTAGCTTTAAAGGACAGCAGTAACATATAAATCTCCGGCACATCCATATATCTGTATATCGTAATAATATTTAAATAATGCACCGTTTCCATGTTGCAGTGGTTTTCCATGTTTGGCTCTTAAAGCAAGCGGTCCTAATGTTCATGTCCTCATGTTTCAGCTTCATTCTTATCACCTTTATGTGAACAGTTTTGAGCTTTCAGAGTATTCACTACGTGAAAGTGGAACACAGTTGAGAGCAGCGTCATCGAGGTAATTTGAGTATCACTCGAGTGCCACACTGATGTTTGTCTTCACGGTTCAGGTTGTGTTGGAAGTGGTACTCATCATACCACCTTTACAAAGGACAGTCTAACCACCCAGAGACTGTTTGAAATCAGAACCAACAAGTGTAATTTGATGAGTCGACTATTATTTTAAGTACATTAATAAAAGGCTTTATGTGATTGCCAAAAAAAAAAAAAAGCCACATGCAGACATAAATTTCTGAAAAGGGCTAAAAAAATTAAATGAAATCTCAACAGAGAATAAAATCTGCATCTTTAAAAGCGGCTATTTAACACCAGCATTTTTGACAGGGCTCTAAACCTCCATACCTTTGCTGTTGTGTTGGCATGCGTGTGTGTGTGTGTGTGTGTGTGTGTGTGTGTGTGTGTGTGTTAGCAATATTGTGTAGTTCTGCTTTGGAACAACAAAAAATACCCTTGATGATGTGTCCCACTCAGCTCTTTTGCCAGATGACTGGGTTTTGGGTACAGAGAGAGAGGGAGAGAGAGGAGGGTGTTCATTGTTATCTGTTTGCTGGAATGATCGTGCACCTGCGTGGTGCTGATGGTGGGATTTGCTGCATCTGCGTGTGTGTAAGTGTTGGTGGTGGACTGTAACAAGTTACCTTAGAGAGAGTTTTTTTTTTTTTTTTTAATGAAAATAAAACTGTTTTTCCTTCATTTATCACTCACTCTAGAGTTTGAAGTGATTTGTAAAACGGATTCATTCAATCTGATTTGTCTTTGACTTGTGCACACACCCCCTTTGTGGTTGACGGCCCAGCGCAATTGTTTTCTCATATCACTGATTGTTTGCACACATCTATTGACTCAGTCTCTTTAATTATCTACATGCAACCAACTTTGTGTCCATTTACAACCTGTGTACATCTGCATCTGACACTGTGTGTGTTTAGCAAGCTGTGGCTGTGACATGCACATGGTCATCACTGGTGTCATACTCAGCCAAAGCTTCTGAGGCACAAATTATGATTACTGCACCACGTTTAGCCCTGACTACTTGAGTACTGCCTGACTACTGAGGTGTAGTCTAGCAACTATCTCAGAACCAGGCCTGCAGGGTGTGTGTGTGTGTGTGTGTATAGGAGAGACCTTTTACAAACTGGCTGGCCAACCTGCCTATAATCAATTGTGAATGGGTATTTGTACATGCATATGTTATATGTGAATTCCTGCAGAGTAGATTTGCGCTTGTACATTAGTTTGTGAAGGTATGTACACGGTAGTTATATAGATGCACATGCATCCTATCCTATTCGACCAGTCACATCTGATCAAAAGCTCACATATGCTCGAGAGTGTGTGTGATCTCATTTGCCTGCTGAACGTGTGCGGTACGTGCATGCTGCTCCATACCAACAGGATTATTTTATGTGAATTTTATTTAGGACAGATGAATGTCAGCAGATCCATTATCCTTTATCTGAACTCCCCCAGTGGAGCGGGAGAGAGATGAAGAGGATGCAGATGGTTCGATGGATAGATGATTGAACGTTAGTGTCCTGTGACACACTCCTGTTAACTGTCACTTTTTGTCCTTTATGAATTATTCACACTTTTTTCTCCACTTAATACTTGCTATCTCCTCCACACTCTACAGACCCATGCATGTACGTGTGTGTGTGTGTGTGTGTGTGTGTGTGTGTGTGTGTGTGTATATATATATATATATATATATATATATATATATATATATATATATATATATATATATTAAGGCTGGGCGATATATAGTATAAACAGAATAGGAATAGTATAAACAGAAACTAATAGCTCCATAGGTGTCTGATTTTTCTTTGCCTGTGTTTTTGTGTTGTCTTGGATTTTACGGCCCCATGTGCATATCAATTTGCATAGCTCTATGTGCATAGAGGATTATGGGAATTCAACCAGCACAGAGCGTATAGAAATGCACTTGCGTGGAGTCCTCCAAAAAACAGGCAGCCTGAAGCCAGTGCTGTTATGCGTAATGCTGGTGGTTTAAAAAGGTAGCAATGGCTCGGTTCACCAGAAAGAGAATTGCGCAAATAACAGCTGCAGTGAATAGTTTGGCTTATTTATTTTTCTATCTGTCCTGCACTATTTGACTTCACTTCATAGAAGTTTTCTGTATATTGTATTTTTTCCTTTTCAAACGGCTGGGGCAAAGCTACAGGACCAACAACGGCACAAACGTGAACAAGAGTAGCCCAAATCGCTGGTTGTTCCACACGTTTTTGACACTGCATCCAAGTGACAGCATACACTTGTATCCCTACAGCATGTATCCCTGTGTGTGTTGGACAAAAAAAAAAACATGATATCATACCATGACCTGACCTGAGCCTTGGTGTAGCATGAATGATGTGCAGAGGATCTTGAGCTGTTTATTGTGACAACTGGGGCAGGGCACTGTGGATACCGTGCATAAATACTCGTTCCTACGATACTTTTTCAAGTGTGCTTCAAGACTGCCCGGAGGGCGTGTGTGCAGTTGGTACCTTTCAGTGTGTAGTGTAGACAACAACAAAATGGAAGGCATGCAGAAGTCCATTCATGCGCTGATCATGAAATATACATTACTCAGAGACCCGTCTGCAAACAATAACCCTGATGTCAGAACAGTGTGCAATAACAAAGTACGATAGAAATTAAGCAAGGGGATACACAAATGACACAATGACGACACCACCCATAGAGTCCAGCTGGCAGCTCTTACCACACTAACTTATTCTCACAGAAGTGTGTTTGAGTATCAGAAATATGGATGCCAGCAATCGTGAAACATAAGGAAGTTGCATGAAAAGGGGGGAAGTGTTGCTGTCTGTGCTTGTGTGTTTTTCTCATCACTTACTGTATCTTAGCTCTGGAATGTCACCACTGTTGTGTCAAAGTTGTCACAATTATGAAGATCTCTTGCAAAATCCGTTACAAAATGCTTCGAGTTCGTCAGCACAGGAGATCACACTGACCGACCAAACTGATTGGTCGTTAAAGGCCTTGGTCAATCAGAAGGCCTAGTAGTATTCTGAGATTATTTACTCTCAGAGCCCCTCTGCATCTTCAATGCATCAACCTACCAAATTATTTGTAAGGGCTGTAAATGTAAAAGAGGCCATTTGCATCCGTGCAGCACATCAGGCCCTTTGAGAGCCATATGGCACCAGCACCATGCATAGTTACATTTGGATACAGATGATAACAGGAAAAAAACAAAACAAAAAAAATCTAATTAATAACCTTGCAACAGCACAGGTTAACAAGCATTTTTTTTAAATCTTTTTGTGGTCATATATAGGCTTGCTCCATAAGTTTTTTTTTTCCTTCCTCATTTATTACTCACTCTATTCAATAAGAACAGTTTTCAATCAATCTTGTCTCGATTTGTGACCTTTATCTGCTTTAAAAGCTGTATTGATGAAGCTAATGTTGCAGACCACGACACTGTATGGACAGAAAGGGAGGGGAAGAGCATGATGAATGATCCGTCCACAGAGAGAGGAAGATGGAAAGAATCGGGCTGTTTGCCAAGTAGGTTAGAGGTTTTGCTGTTGATGTCTGTTCAGTCGCATGGAAACGGTTCCAGATAAACACACAAATGTCGAGCGTGCACACCTTTGGTCAAATACAGTCTAGACATCCTGACGCTCAACCGTGTGCTAACGGGAACATACGTCATCCTTTTTTCTTTTAATTCAGCGCCAACCCAAAGGTGTTTGAAGGCACACTGACAAAAACCTTGTAAAGTGACGTTTTTGAATGATTTGTATTTGATTCGATCGATATGAGTTGTGTTTACATACCACGTATCACATCACAGAGCCCTTTACACAGGCTTTTTTTTTCATGTTACTCTAAAAATAGGGAAACAGGGGGATGGCATGCTCCAAATCAAGCAAGATACAGCCGGCGGTCCATCTCAGTCTGGCCCACAGTCTCCTGAAAGGAAAGCAAAGCAACTCCCCAAAATCAATGAGATGCAGCATTATGCTAAGAGATCATGAGGCAAATGCATGCAGTTATTATACTGCTATTTAACTCTGTTTCATTGTAATGTGTTTCTCCAGTGACCTCTGCAGTGTTGCATATCAGACGATTGGCAAGAAGCAGGCTAATTTAAATGTTGATATTTAGCCAGAATTTTTACTTCAGTAATATTTTCCTTGTATTCTGTGTATTTTCTCATTATATTTTAGTCAGTATGGTCTTTTGAGGGGGGAAAAGGTCGCCCCATTTAAAGAGCAATGTGACAGCTACACAGGTCCACACTTGGAGTGTGGTCGCCTCACATGTAAAACTTTAAAACCTTGGTGAGCTATGAGAAAGCAGAAGATGTGCTTAATTTAACAACATATGCAGGCACACCTGTGATGTACAGGGTGTGGGTGTTGATAAAAAATAATGGTACCTCTGCAGGTTATACAAATGTCAGCTGTTGATTGCTAACAATAAAACAGTGCAAGAGTTGATCTGGAGAGAGGATAGCGAGCTGAATATTGACAGGTTCTGGTGGATGATTTTGTTAGCTGCTGATGAGCTCTGACACGACAGGCCTCCCAGCAGCCTCTGGCACGCCTGTTCTCACCTCCACACATGAGCAAGCTCATCTGTGAACTCGCCCTCCACCTTTTTACACATTTAACTGTGACACCTTTTTTTTTCTGATTAAACATGCAAACACTGATACACATGGATCTATGCCAAAACAACCCAAGGCACACACACACACACACACACACACACACACACACACACACACCCACACAGATGCACGCGGATCTACACTTTCTTACGTCGTCACTGAAGCTTAGCCTTTACTTTTTTGGTAAAAGCTGTTGGCAGCTAGGATGGAAAGATGGGAGAAGCTGCAGAGAGAGAGAAAGAAAGGGGGGGGGCAGAATAGGGCTCTCCATCATGCTGTCAGTAAGGTGCAGCTTTAGCCTTAGCAAGGAATATAGAGTGTTTTTAAAAAGGTGCTGCGAGGTGCAGCAAGATGAGTCGGATAAATGACTGCTCTTTTTTTTTTTTTATTCAAAGAGCCCAGTGAAGCCCATGGGGTTGCTCTGTGCGTGTGTGTGTGTGTGTGTGTGTGTCTGTGGGTGGGGTGGGGGGAGTCGGGGTGTACGTGTGTGTGCAAAAGTATACATGGAGAAAGTGTGACAATGTGCATGCTTGAAAATGCGTGCAAAACCCAGACTTGTGTGACGGCCGGCTGATGTTTTTGTTACTTCTGACATTATAACATATTGTGGTTCCCCCCCCCCCCCCCCCCCCCCCCCCCCCCCCCCCCCCCCTGCTTTTAACCGCTGACTGGGAAAACTAATGCAGTTTAGAGGGGGCATGTAAGGTGGAACAATGGCTCAAAAATATTGAATAAGGAGTGAAAGGGAGTCAGGCTTTGAATGACAATAGGTCAGAGCTGACGGTGAGGACAGATGATGTGGGGTGGGGGGGAGACAGTCCAGATTGATGATGGAACTCCACTGGTTAAATATTATCAGGCTGCTTTTTTTTTTTAATCTATAACCCCCCCTTCCTGGTATCACACAGAGAATAGCAAGATGTGGTCAGCTAATGATCTGCCCTTCTGAGCCATTCATGTTTTGTATTAGCCTATTTTTACTTACTTTTGAGACACTCCCCCTCTCTATGGGTTCAGAACACAGATGGTTTGGGTCGCCATAGTGACTACCATTGGATGCCATCAGTCCAAAGCCAATCTGTGCTCTTCTTTTTTTTTTTTTTTTATCACAGGCCCGACTAAAGGCAAAGGCGGCTCATTTCAAGAAATTTTTCTTCAGCGTGAATGGGTAGAAAGAAGTTAGTGGTAGCTCTTCCCTCACTTTCTCTCAGATCTGTGAATTTTTTGAAAGGTTCCTCCTTTCTGTCACAGTCACAATTCACCGCGATTGCAAGGATATGCATAACATCGTTAAGCAGCAGCACAAAAGTTTATCTGTGCTGAGAGATGCAGGTGCATTTATTTAACATGTCAGTCTCGCTTTCACTACTTCACTTCCCCCCCTCCCCCTCCCCCTCCCCAGTGTTTGTGCACTTAAATGCCAAGGGTGCATTGAGCCAAGGTCTGAGGGCAAAAAGTTTTACGCTGATATCTGTTTCCATGCCAGTTCTCTGGTTTTGTTGTCTGAGAATGACGAGGCTCCATTCTGCTCCCTGGGGCTAAGATGAGTAATCCTTTTGACTGCAGTATCAACCTCAGACACAGTGAATATCTCTGATAGGACAATTTTGACTGCGAGGGTTGAAGTACCTCTGGGATTTAGAGCTAAACGGGGCTGCCTCTCATCCAATTAACTCCTCTCTTTCATACACTCCAAAAAAAAAAAAAAAAAAAAAAAAAATATATATATATATATATATATATATATATATATATATAAATATCGATATATATATACACACACACGCGCGCACACACACAGGGGTGAAGTGTGTGGTGAACAGCTACTACTGAGAGTGTGAGCTGTGGCAGAGAAAGGAGAGTAGCTGCTCCATCTACTTTCGCTGCACCCCATTCTTTTGAAACGCTGATGACTCCCTCTCCCCTCATCGCTCTGCTCACTTCTCATTTAATGTGCTGGAGTCATCCATTCCATTAACCCTCCTCCTTCTTGCTCCAAGTTAGAATGAGGCAGATCCCCCAACCCCCCCCATCTCTCTGTAAAAGGAAGGCTAACAGGGGCCACGGTGGTGACGACGGCAGGGGCATTTTTCATGCTGTGAGCCGCTCTCCCAAGGGCCTTTGTTGTCCCCGGCTCCCAACTTGCTGGCTAAGCTGAGGATTTCACACATTTCATCAACATCTGAGCTACATCGGCACTTTCGAACACTTCATATCGTTTTGCAGGGTCGTGCACAGACACGGGCACACATTCGCTTAAAGCATTAAAAACAGGTTGCAGCGAGCAAAGAATCTGGAAGAGAGCAGTCACTTTTATGAAAGAGCAAGTGCAGGATTAGAGTTGGATCACAAATACCCCCAGCCCACTCCACACGCACAGACCATAGTTTCAGTGAGTGTCGACCACACATTTGGCCTGCAGTTATCCAACCTTTTGTGCGGGTCGTGGCACACATTCAGTCTTTGTACAACAAGCACAACAATCGGTGTGCCCTGCCTGGTGCTGGTGTTAGGGGCACTGCTGAAGCGGAGGTCAATCACCAAGGCATCATAATGCTTTGGGCTGGGCACAACAAGAATGAGGGCAATCCACTTAAAGTGAACCACTAACCCCCCCCCCCCCCCCCCCCCCCCCCCCCCCCACCACCACCACCACCACCTCTCATATCCCCTCCAGGCCACCATGAGCATCACACTTCTGAATAGAAAACAGGAAATTGGCCCTCTGTAGCACTTCAAATCCTGAAGTGTGAGAGAGAAAGCACCAAGAGGGAGTGGGGGAAAATGGTTAGATCTGTGAGAGGGAGAGACAAATACAATGCCTTAAACCAGACATGGTCAAAATCAAAAACTTGAAATAGATGCAGAAGATGCTTTTTGATTCACTTCACCCCCATTTTAATCGCTACATCTGTAGTTTTTGAGAGCTCCGAGTTGAGGCCACGAGGTCGAGAACCTGGATGCAGGAAATGCAGACATAAACAGAAAGTAGCTTGAGTTGTAATTGCATCAGTAATGCCAATTTCTGAGTGAGTTTTGGCAGAGTATCGAGCTCATTCTTCCAGATTCCTCCTTTCTTGCTTTTTGACTCTCCCTCTCTGCTGTCTTACAGCAAGATTTCATCCAGTAACGTGCATGCAAAACCAAAAACAATCAGCTAAAGCACCAAGCTGCAAACATCTGAAGTTGGGCATTTTAACTCAGGAGTCTTTTGGGGATTGACTGGCTTTTGGAGCCAGCCTAAACTTTGCTGGCTTCACTTTCCAGCCCCGGAGGCTGATGCTTGGTAGCAACATGTGGGGACCAGTCCAAACAATATACCGTGCGGGCATGATGACACTACTGACAGGCCCACATAATTTCAAATCAGGATAATGATTATCTGGTCTCAGTTAAGGTTTGGTTACAGTTGGGACTAATGCAAGTTGTACAGCAATGGTTTCTGCTTGATTAATCATGATTAATGTGTGCATAAACACTTTTTAAATTAATAATCAACAGATCTGATACATTTGCCAACAAAACTTCATTTCAGCAGATTTGAGGAGGAATTTGGTTGGGGGGTTTTTTCCATAGTTTTTCTCCTTTTCTTGCTCTCTTTGCTGCCCCTTGTTTCCGTGCTTCATTCTCTGCTCCTCTTGTCTTTTTTTTAATCGAATTATCACAGTATCCGTCTGTATGTACTAAAACATCTCCCTGTCTCTGACAGCTAATGGGGGCCATTCCAAGTCTTGGATGACTGATATTGAGATATCCTTCCTCCAGGGTAACATCCATAGCAATTTTCTCTTGATTTGCTGAGTGATGGACTTGGTGCAAAGCAACACAGACCTAATGATCATTGAGGAGATAGCTTTCTAACTCAAGGCTGTAGAGTGTGGAGGATTACAAGCTATACAATAAGCTACGTCCCTCACCTCCTTCTCCCTCTCTCTCTCTCTTTCTCGTTCTCTTCCTCGGCTGAAGTATTTCCAGAATGCCGCCGGCCGCGATGGATTTATGAGCAGGCCATACTTTGGTAAACACCGATGGTGGGCAGCTTTGTCCTCCCCCCCCGTGATATAGTGAAGGTCCCCATAAAAAATGGGAAAACCAGGTTACGGCCACCATAGAGCCGGGCTGAACAATAAAAGGCTTTATGGGCAGATATAGGCCTGTACCATAAATGCTGGAATCTGCTGTCGGAAGGACATTAAAGGGATAATGATTGGGGGGTGCTTTCTCAAAGATCCTTGCAGCCACTAACAGGGTCCTTTTAGAATGACACACACACACAAAGCTGCACACACACACGGAGGATAGCAAAGCACCAAGGTTGAGATCTATAGACCAGTTTAACTTTGGGTCAAGGTTTGTGTGTGTGTGTGTGTGTGTGTGTGTGTGTGTGTGTGTGTGTGTGTGTGTGTGTGTGTGTGTGCATTTTCATTAGATTGACAGAGGGAGGTGAAAGTGGCACAGTTGTTCATTGATAACTCGAGCTTGTTCTCACATCGGAGGGTCGGGCCCTCATTACGTACTGGCTCAATGTCAGGGAGCACAGCTGCTGGGTTTGGCTGGTGCTGCCTGTACAGGCTGCACAAAACCAGCTGTGCAAACAAATACACACACGGAAACTGTAAAGGCAGTAAGGGGAACGAAGTGGTAACAGACAGGCCGTGGAGATTCAGGTAGTCTTAAAAGCAAACATGCATAAACCCACACAGGTATGCACTCGGGAGATGTGATTCTGGTTGGAGAGTGACAGGAAGAAGTGGCTGCCAGGGCCGTGCTATTGGTAAGAGTGGGGAAACCGGGGGGGGGATTATGGTGCTGATCACTCGTGGGATAATGCTGACATACAGACAGCCCGTTTTGTCTAACAGTGTGACAGAGACCTGAACAGACTCAGTCACTATCTTAGATTCTCTCGCGGCCTCTCAAATCAGGACACATTTCAGCTCCTTAAAGTGCTTCCCTCTGAATTCTCCACCTCCACTGTCTTTTCCCACTGTGCTGTTTTATTAGGTCGCTGGGAAGATTTAAGAAAGATGGAAAGCTTTGCCGAGGCTTGCCCAAGCTACTTTATCGTCTGGGCATTAGCCATCTGCTGGCACATGTGCAGGAGTGCTCTGGGAGGTGAGGCATGAGTGCCTGTGTTTGTGTAGTAGCCACTAAGGCAGACAGGAACTCTAAAATTAGGCCCAGGCCATTCTAACTCGAACATGTCTGGCCTTATCGTGTCAAGAGATAGCTATTACCCAAGCCAAGTGTTGTCCGAGTGATACGGCAGGTCTGCTTGGGCTTTTTTTTTTTTTATAAAAGCTTTTTTGCCTGTTTAGTGTCTCTAGGCAGCCAGAGCTTAGCAGACTTTTCCATGACATTGAGACAATTTGATTCTGTTTTGATTTGGCCATCAACTCCAATAAAGAGCACATTGTGCAGGAAGTGTTCTTTAGCCACAGAGGACAGAAATGATCTCAAGAGTGAAGGTAGGAGCGCAAGAGCCAAGGGCTAGCTGATTGCAGATGTCAGTGGAACATCTCCAGAAACAGAAATTCTCACTCATAATATAAAGAAAGACACTGCTGAGTCCACTTTGTACACTTACAGAGGAGCTGTGCTCCCCCCTCCTATTACCGAGCACCATAATCCAAATGACAAAACCACCTATTGTTTGTTCTAACCTGTCTGCCCATCTCCTTGGGGAAGGAATGGCAAGGCGTGCACTTTTTACAGCTTCCTAGTGCCCCTGATTGGACTGCGAAAGAAGGAAAGTGGGGGCAGTAAAAATAGTTTGACACCCTCAAGGTCCAGCCAGCAATCTCCTCTCCTCTCTTAGCCCATAAAACTCTTTGAATTCCCTCCTAAAAACCTTCACCCACCCCTCTCTCCCCATGTCTTTGCTGGACTCTCACTTGCAGCTTTGCTTCAGATCAAGGTTGTTATGTTTGGTGCCCGTGGTGTTCCCCTATTATTTTCAGTTACATAACTATTTCTGCAAGGCCTCTGCATCTGAATGCTGTTTTGATCAGGCCCATGCATTGGTTTGGAGTGGGGACTTCATGCAACCCCACTTTGAAGCCCGAGCTGCGACTCTGAGACTGGGCTCTCAGCGTCAACTTAGGGGATCGAGACACAATCTCACTCTCTGTGGCTTTCTTGCGCCAAAGTACTTTTCCGTGTTCTCGGGAGTGTGGCGCTTGTTGATGCTGGAACAAGAACAGCCACTTGAAGTGGTGTGTTAATGTGGGCTGAAACCCGTGTGTGTGTGTGTGTGTGTGTGTGTGTGTGTGTGTGTGTGTGTGTGTCCTCTCTCTCTCTTTAACTTACCAGTCTTACTTCTGCTTTTGTGGTACCAGCCATCAAGCGTATGTCCTAGCTCTTATATTTTGTGCTTGTAACGTGTCACTTTCACGTGCACACTGGGCATAAAACCAGTCCTCATTTTTCCATTAATGTAATGCAATACACTCAATTCTCCAACTGTCTACTCAGAAGGAGTCATTTGTTCCAATTTCACCTTTATTTATTATTAGCCACTTGGATATATATTCAGTTCTTTTTTTCCCTTTTTTTTTGACCTGTCAAAGTTATTCTTTTCTCTACAAATAAATGGGAGAAAAGCTGTGGGAAAAGGACTTCATGTCAGCCTAATCTTGTATTCTTCCCTCTCCTAATAAGTAATGATCAGCAGCCTGTTATCTCTCAGCTTGTTTTATGCAATCATGGGGTATTACCCAGGGACAAATGCTCCCTCCTCAGAGAGGAAAACAGAGCCTGGAAAATTAGCATTTTCTGACAGCCATTACTCATTGGGCTAATCCTGTCAAGGAATGTGTGGCTGCGCTATCAATGCAGGCAAGGGGTCGCCGTGGCCCAGGCCTGCATGTCAGCTCTTATCAGGCAGGGTAAACACACTAGGGGCCTGCATTAAATAAGTGTCACAGTCAGTGGAGGCGGAGCAAGCCGAGCCCCCCTGCCAGCAGGCAGATAATCCCTTTCAAAAACCTTGCTGGTCAGACCCAGCTGTGGCCTGTGGCTCAGGTGTAGAGAAAGTGGGGGAGGAGAGGTATTGTCTCGGCAGTGGTGTAGGTTACAATGCAAGTCACTCAGGTTTTTGGCCATGCTTGTATTTGTGCAGATACATTTCACAAGGCCATTCAGGTATCAAATGTTTCTGTCCACACAGGCAGTTTGGAAAAGCTTCGCATCTGCATCGAGACACCGAAGCAGCTCGAAAACTGTCCTTGCTGTGTTCTTGACGTTGTCACTATGCAGAATTTTCCTCTGTGTGCGTTCATGTTTGTTTCTAAAATTACATTTCTGCTTGTGTAGTGTTAAGGTAAAAATAAATAAATAAATAAAATTTTGTAGCTTGGGCGCTTGGCCTTAATCTCTACCATTACGTATGCACAGACAATTTGGGCCAGCAGCTGTCCTCCGGATCACATGACAATCACAAAACCACAAGCTGGGATTTCTGAAGCACATGAGGAAAAAAGAAAAAAAAAAAAAGTTTGGATGCACCTGTGGGGCTATGAACTTTACTGCCACTATATTTTTTTCAGCACTGATATTAGCATTAAATACTTGTTTAGAAAAAAAAAAAAAACTTTTATAGTTTAAGTTGTGCCATGCCCATGGATGGCACAGCCGCAGGTTTGCATAATAAGTTGGACCAATGTCACCTGGAATGCTGGGTATACAGGCAGGGGGGCATTTTTATTAGGGATGTGATGCAACTCTGAAGTAAGAAAAACAACTTCCTGGACTTTTTCCAGCTGTAACTAAACTGTGAGAAAAGTTAAGTGCCCTGTTACTATGACTGGGTGACTTTAGCACTATTATCCTCGTGTGTGTTATGTGAACTGAGGCGCCTCTCTGGGCAGTACCAGAGGAAAAGTGTCATGGTGTTACACTGGGTGTACAAGGTGGGAAACCTTGAATAATGTGGGATGAGAGCAAGCCAGAGATCCGAGTCAGCCAGTGGGTCACCAGAAGGTGAGGCTGCCTACTTGCCTGAGTTCAGGAAAAGTTCAGCCGCATAGCATTAGGCAAATTAGGGAGACAGCGGCTGGGGGAGAAGAGAAAATCGGAGGGTAGGGACTGATGAGGGGAAAAGGGTCAAATTAGTTGGAAGGAGGAGCCCAGTAAAGAGTGAGAACATAAATGGGAACTTCCAGGAAAAGAAGCAAGAGAGATACATTCTGATATATCAGCCGTTCTGTCCATGATCGCCCTGTAAAGATACCAAAGACTAATTACTGAGCTTATATAACTTAATCATGTCCTCAAATACATTCCTATTTAAAGCCCTCGCTGCTCAGTTTGACGGAGGGCGGCGGGCTCCCCCTCAAAGACTCCTGCAGTGTCCGTGCTTCGGGAGAGGGAGTTCCACGGTGACGTCCCTGAAGGGGTTAAACAGGGGAGGAGCGACGCATGAAAGGCACCGAGGGGAAGCAGAATTAAAAAAAAGAGAGAGAAAGAGCCGAGCGGAGGTGGAGCCAAAGCCCTCAGCTGCTGTGCCTTGTCACATTTCTGCAGAACATGATAGCCGCACGGTTTGGTGTGGGAATGATTTGAGGCTTCTCTCTCTCCCCAAATACAAAACAAGGCGGCGCTGCGCGTTTTCACGGGAACCTGGATGTTGGAGAGCAGGGGTCTGACCGAGGAAAGCTCGCTGCTTGTTGTAGCGCAACAGAGTGAAGAGGGGGGGGGACTGGCTCATTTTACGGAGCTGACAGGAGTCCACCCACAACAGGCGCAAACGGGACAAGCGACCGTAACCCGAAGGACAAACTGCAACTCTGCGGAATTCCCTCTCTATAATATTTGCGCCTGCAACCCATCCCCAAATTTTCCTGCGCTGTCCACCAAGACTTTGGAGATTTGTGCTGTATGTTGCTTTTTTTTTCTTTTTGCTTTTTTGGAGGGGGGGGGATTTATTCTTTGTCGTGTGGATACAGCCTCATATGTTGCTCTGTGTTTGAGCAACGCCGCAAAAACCGATACCTTCGGCTGAAGTTATTCGATGTATTTGATTGGTGTCGAGTTTCTACCTCGGACACAAAGCAGGCTGTTCTTTTAGATTATGTTTTCATATCCGATTAGACGGATTCGGACACCGATTCACCCCTCAGTTTGGTTTTCGCTCTTTATATTGCCGTGAGAAGATGCCAAATGTTCCGATGTCCCCGCTGTGTTTGGATTTACCACTTTCCCCCCGATTTTGATGCAGTTTCCCCCCGTTTGGCACCGCTGCTCGTGGCGAGCTGAAAACCGCACGGCTCGAGTGTTCCTGACAACAGTCCGGTTTTTTGAGAATATTTCCCTCTGCTGTCGCCCTGCTTCATATGATGTATGAGAGTGTGGACGTTGTGGGACTGAATCCCAGCCCGAACCCGTTTTTAATGATGGATTACTACAACCAGAGCAGAGGATGCTTGATCCCGGAGAAAGGACTGGTGCCCGGGGCGCCCCATCCGTACAGCACGTCCATCAGAAACCAGCACTGGAACGGCTCCAATCACTGTAGGTGCTTTTTTTTTTTTTTTGCCCCCCTCTTGCCACCTCAACTTCATCTCACTAATTGGTGAAGTTAAACCCTCTGTGCATTATAATAATACATTTCCTATTTTGCTTTCATCTTTCTATCACACGGCAGTTGCATCTGAAATTGTCATTGTAAGGCCTTTTATTCCCATGTCACCATTTCAGTTATTTAAACCCCATAATATGTGCTCAACAGTGCTTGTTCTCGCAATCACTGAGCATCCTAGCTGCAACAGGCCTATATATATATATATATATATATATATATATATATATATATATATATATATATATATATATATATATATATATATATATATATATATTTGACCCACTTTCGTCTCTCTCACTTGGATGTCGGTATTCCCGCAGGTTTGGGTTTTTTCCCTTTTTTTTTTTTTTTTTTTTGTGCCCCCCACTTCATGAGCAGACTCTGCGAGTCTACTGCGCTCTGATCCAGGCCACGTTTACCCGAAGCTTTTGCGTTCCTGAAATATGCACTTAATGCAAACCAGGTTTTTGAAAGCCGTGCCAGCCTTAATCAGATCAAACTTTCATGCCAGTGTTATCCCCGGTTCCTCTGGTAATCTGGAAGTTCCTTAGCAGCAGCAGCAGCATGGCCTTAACTGGACAAGAGTATCTGTTAAATTTTGGAGGCCCTGCACTAATTTATTTATATTTAATACATATAAAGAAGCAATGTGCTCACATAACGTATCTTTATTAAAAAATAGTGATTATGTGTAGGCTCCTGTGCTAATTAGTGAGGACAACAGTCTTTATAAATGGCAGTTTATAGTACTTTTGTATCGGGGAGATTTAGTTTAGATCTATGATAGTGCATGTGTTTGCTGCATGGTTTCCTTGGGTTAAGTATCCGCCAGCAGACGTGGGAGATTTAATTTTACTGATAGCATATCTACTGCAATAAGAGAGAGTTTTATTGCAACAGCAAAGTATAGCAGAGCTGCTTCCCATTCTTTACCTCAATGGAGCCAGGCTGCATAAAGCTCAAGCAGGCCTTTTATAATGGGGATAGCTCTGTTGTCTTTCACTGCTGAAGGAGCTTTAAAAAAAAAGAAAAAAAGTCAGGAATCTCCATGGGCTCTTAAGGGCCAATTTCCTCCTCGTCTCAAGACTATAGAAAGACGCGACAAAGGGAAATTTAGACCGGAATTTCTGATGTTTGGCAGCAACAACAAAAGCACCCATAACTGTTTTTTGTATGCATCTTCTTTCTCTCTTCACTGCTTGCTTGTTTTCAAAAAAAAGGATTTCTCCTGAGTAGAGGGATGAGTCACATACATTTTTCTAAGTAGATATTCAGAGAGCCCGATACTATTTATTGAACCAGTCCACTAAACAGCTCTAGTGGCAGCATTGATTCAAACCATGTGAGCTCGTCTGAGGGGAGACTGTGGGGGTTTGGCCCAGGAAAAGACCTCTGATCCCTTACTCGACTCCACATTGTTTTGCTCAATGGAGGAATTGCAGGGGGAGTGTGTGTGTGTGTGCGTGTGGGTGAGGGGTAGCATATTTGCTCTTTGCCTTACTGCTTGAAAGTAATAAAAAATTTAGTGCACAACCAGAGAACATTGACGGGAGGGTGTAGAGTAGAGAGGCACAACATCCGTAAGTGTCATCACGTGGCGCAGAGGCTTATTGGATCATAGGGGTAGAAAACAACCCAGACAACAGCGCGAGGTTTCCTCGTCACTCCCCGTTCTCATGCAGGAATCCAAACAAGCCAGATTCAAAATCACGAGACGATCCCATAAACATCTGTTAGATTTATCGTTTTCTTTTTTAAGTTCATGGAGAATAGTGTCATGGTGCGTTTCTCTGCACGTTTCCTGGTAGGCCTTTTTTTTTTTTTTTTTTTTTCTTTTTAACTCCCTCTGTGCTTTTCTTTTTTGGTTCTCTGTTTTTTCAACCCTTCACACTGGATCTAACTATTCATTACAGGCTTCACAGAAGAGCTTTCTGGCTCTAAGAGTGCACTCAGTGACATCTTTGCTGAAGTGAATCTGGCCTAAAACAGCCTTCTGGACCCACTAAGTGAATGGGGATAAATCCACATCTTATGGATGTTTCATTCCAGTATTATTGGTTCTTTTAAGAGGCCATATTATGCTTTTGTATGTGTGTGTGTGTGTGCGCGTGTGTGTGTGTTTTCCCCTTCTCTTTAGAGATCACTTTCTATTGCTTTTTTTTTTCATGCATTTAAAATTGTCCAAAGTTTTAAAAAAAAAATCCAAAGTACACACCAGAGGGAGTAATTAAGTCCTACAAAACACAGTTTCTCAGCTGCCTAAAGTGCCTTATTGGCAGTCAGGTTTTGTCCTCATTTACTTATTTGTCTTCCCGTGTAAGACATTTGCATTATACCTGCCTAGCTTAAGACATAGAATCAACAGCTGCTTCCCATTCTGCCCATGTTATTCACCTGTTGGAGCCTCTTCTGCTAACTCTGCAGTTCCTCAGCTATGAGAAACACCACCAGATGATCTGTTGTTGGCTGCAAGAGCAAATATGAGTCTTAATGCACTCTTGACATATGAGGACCCAGCTGGCTGCTTTTGGTCTTGAAGGCAATGACCAAAATAATAGAAATATTTCTTAGTGTTTGCGTGTTGAATAGCAGAGATGACTTGCATTATCAGCAGTGTTTATTCTCTGTGCTCAGACCAGGTTTATGTTGACTCTGTAATGCTAAATTACATACCAGTTGAAATGTGTATATTGAACTCCGGGGTTTTGTTAACAGCTCACAGCTCTTTCAGGCCTAAAGCAACACAGAATCAGGGTTATGATGCATAACCAACGTTCAGTGCCCTTTTGCCAGGCCGGCTGACTAATCATAGCAGGATGGTCTTTTCTCCAGGGGAGCCTTAAAGAGGCTGACACAGAAATGTGTAATATGAGAGAAATTATATTTCTCTTTAACATTACTTGATCTACTTCAGCACAGAGTGAAGATATGAACCTGTAAAATGAGGTCTTAAAGATGCCGTGCGTTAAGAAGTTTGACTGTTTACAACTCTCCTCTGTTGGCACCGCTTTGCCCCGTCATTGTGAGTGAGCTGCTTGTAATTTGGCTGGATTCAGAACAACAGCTCTGAATGGCTAGGGTGAAAAGTCCATGGCCTTGCAGATCAAATCCACCTGATTTTTTTTTTTTTTTTCTTCACTGAGTAACCATCAGAATCCTTGCAGCGGTTATAGGCTCATGCATGAAAGAATGCGCACGGCTTCGTTCACATGACTGTCACACACTAAAAACTGGGGCTATGGGAGAAAGGGGGATTGCCCGGTGGGCTCAAATGCTCAGCAGCCTGTGGGCTTTTCGCTTTTTTGGGTTATATTTTTCACAGGCTGTCTACAGTATAAAAGAAGGTGGTCATTTCATAGAGGGTATGAGGCTGAAGAGAGAGGCATTCTTTGGCTAGTTTGTCTTCTAAAGATGGAAGATACCAAGTAGGCTACATGAACAGCATGTGTCTTAATCTGACTCGTGTGGTATTTAGTGCTGAAGTCCTCCTGCCTGGCACGAGGTGAGGCCCAAATTAAAAAAAAAAAAAAGTCTTTTTGTTGTTGTTACTTGGTAAGAGCAGAAGTGATTTTCAGTTAAGTTGATGGGTGGTGTTTTGTTTTACTAATGATCTTTTTTTTTTTTTTTTGAGTTTGAGATTTGCAGGCAAAATGCAAACCCTTGTATTTTTTGTTTTTTCGCTCTCTTTTGGCTTTCTGAGTCTGCAGTATCAGACAGCACAACAAAAGCATCCATGATTGTTTGTGTTGTCAGGCAACACTGAAACATGGAAAACAGTGGGTGATGTGTTTGGACTTTGTGCAGGAGAGCAGATTGTGTCGGCCTTGCGAAAGAACTGCAGATATCACTCCCTGTACCTTCTATTTCTATATGCATTTTTTTTTTTTTTAAAGTGTGTGCTGAAAACTGGAAAAACACGAAGAACAAAACATAAGGGAATCCGGTCACCAAGCGGAACTGGCTGGAGTACTGTCAGTTTCTGGAATAGAAGCAAGGGTTGCTGTCCTACGAGGGGAAGACCATAAAGTATGAAATTTATTTTCTTGGAACAATCAAGGATTTCTTGGCAAAGCTACTCTAATAACATTACAGCTTGTGACTTTGATATATGAGGCAGGAATGCGAATCGCCACTGAATGACAGTGCCCTTTATGTCACTGTGAAGTCCCTGAGAACTTATGTCTTCTGCTTGTTCTTATGCACACATGTATCTTGGTGCCATCATGGACAATAGCAGTTTATTGTGGGGATTTGTTGATCCAGACTTGATGGGTTTGGAAGAATGGATGAACAGCTCTGATGCAAGGTCATCTGTTTTTTCCACAGGAGGAAAGCATTAGTTAGTCTCCTTATTTTGCCACATCTATCTAAACCCCATCAGCCAAAGGTGATTACAATTTAGTAGCTTGAACACCTGGATCATCACAGAGGGTGTGTGTGTGTGTGTGTGTGTGTGTGAGAGTGAGATCTGATTGTCCATTGTAATATGTGCGCTTTCACCTTCAGGTTAACATCAATAACAAATTGTCATCAAGGTATGTTTGCAATGGCAAATGGGTGACAGGAGTTCAACATTACTGCTGCCGATCTCCTGGGAAAAGGCTGCAGGGCAGCATTTCACAACCTGCCATCACTCGCTCTCAAAACGGCACATTGCCACCCAACTTCAAAGCAGTTGTTGCCCTTTTTTAATGCAAGGCAACAGTTACTGAATAGAGGTGCCCTCAGAACGGGTTGTTCTCCCTGCTGTGAGTTCACCAAGAGCAACAAAGATGCGTGTTTTTGTTTGCTTAAATGCCCGTTGGTTCAGTCACTTCATGAAGTGTAATGACTGGGTGTGGTCCCCTCACCTTGAACACTGGTAGAGCAACTGGCTTTTTTACTTGCAAACACTGCCGTAGCTGACTCGCAGCTTTGATGTTTTCTTGCAGGTGGCACGTAATGCTGTGTTGTTGCATATCGAGTATATCACAGGTTCAGCATATTTTGTCTGGGCATTTTTTTTTTTTTCTTTGTGCGCACATGAACGCACGCTCAAACCCGCTGATGGGCCCCAGCTTGTTTGCAGAGAGAATTAGCCAGAGGCAAAAGTCAGAGTGTACTGTACACCAGTTTGGTTTGCCGCTAAATCCCCAAACAAGGGTTGGTGTACACTGCAAAGCTTACTTTGATGAACAAAGCAGTGCAGACAGAAAAGATCCAGGCACTGTCATTGATTCATCAGGGCTTAAAGGAGGCAGCTGATTGCAGCCGTTGCGACAACAGGGCTGTAATCTCACTATCAATAATTACATTCTCCCCGATGTCTGCACTGTTTTACACACACACAAACACACACACACACACACACACACACACACACACACACACACACACACACAGGGCAGGAAGGGAGATCAAAACTGTTCAGGTTAAAGGGGAATTCTGCCCTCTAAAATATTCATAGCTTCTTCATTTAAATCAATTCGGCTCTTCAGGGGCAGTCAAGCGTCAACTGTCAGAAATTGAGCTGGGCCTGTTGTAATCACTTCTTTACTTATCTCTACAGATGGCTTGTTTGCAATGGGCTCTGCATGGCTAGCTCACCGGCACATTGAGAGAGGGTTCTCTCTCTTCCTCTCCACCCCCCCACCCCCTTCCCATCTCCATGCTTTATCCCCACCCTCCCATAATAGAACACACATAAATTCATCAGGGTATTGAACCACGGACATTTATCACCCCAGAATTCATCTGCGAGGCATTTTCATTCCCAAAGTGTGTCCTTTCTCACACTTTATCCCCCCCCCCCCCCCCCCCCCCCCCCCCCCCCCCCCTCCTCTCTGTTTCCTATCTCCATGGTGGCATTCTCCGCATGGCAAGCCTGAGCCGGGCAGTCAGTGTCGCGATTAATCTTTAATGCTTGCCTGCCCTAATTTTTCCTCATATTTTACAAGATTTCCTGCCCTCCAACCCTCCTTTTTTCAGCATCCTCTATATATAGAGTGATTACATGGAATGTTGCGTTGTTTCATCAGTTGCAGAGGACCGCCGCCTGCCTTTGCCTCTCTAGTGCAGTCAGCCACGCTCTCTCAGGCCACTAGCTCCAGGCCAGAGCACAGGACTGTTGCTTCCACCAGCACACTCATCCCCAGTTTCCCTCTGGGGATCTTGTGTTAGCATCACACGGATGACAACTGTGCACACCTCAAGTAGTTCACGCACAAACGCAAACATGCACATACACTGCAGTGGAATGCCCTCCTGTTTTGAGAGTGGCACAGCGAAAAAATAGGGTAGAGGTTAGTATGCTAAAAATACAAAAGCCTGGCACTTCCGCACAGGCGAAAAATAGCACCGTGTTGCTGCCGTCTCAGCCGATGGTGTAAACTGAAAGCAAATGCTCGGCCACACAGCTCATGTTTGTGTTCAGTGCAAGGGGAAAAAAAAAAAGTTCAGGAAAGACTTGCCCTTATTTATCAGCTGCACCAGCGTGGCTGGTGTGGTTTTTGCCTCGTCAGTTTGTGTGCTCCTGGTGACTGTAGCTGGAACTATAATTTAAAGGCTCTTTTTTTGGGTATATGGCAGGTGTTTACATGTCTTTTCTATCCATTTGCTGAGTTTAACAGGATATGATTTAATCTGTGCAATCATGAAATCAACCATTTACACGTGTAGTTGAGACTAAAGTGACGGACAGGTTTAAAAACCTTGAACCCACAAGCACTGGGTAAATGGTGCAGGAATGATTATTTTACATAGTCCCACATTGTTTTTAATTTGTATTTATAAGCTCTCATGTGAAGTATCTTCTGGTGTATCAGTGTATATAATATTTGGTTTGAGAACTAATCTGAGCTGGTGTGATCTGATCACGAGATGTACTGCAGTTATTTTGTGCACATCAAAACAAAATTCCCTTGGCTTCAACTATGCTTTTATTAAGCCAGCAGGCCAGCTCCTAAGATAGCAAACGGTCTGTGTTTCAGATGGTCTTATTGTAGTTAATAACTAGAGTCTGTTTTCTGGTTTATATATAACCTGGTATCTCTGTTTCTACCAGGCCCCAAAGGAACATATACGGCAAGTACGGAGGAAGACGAGACCCTTTTGGATGTCTCGATTTATGAAAGCATCTTTCTAAACAACGTCCGATAGCCATATTGTGTTTCATCTCCTTTGTGGTTCTCTCTCATGTCATCCCCAGCCCAGGTCTGCTCAGCATGACTCAGTCTCGTCCCTCTTGGACGGTCTGGACACCACTCTCCTCTCTTTCCCACAGCCCCTCTGAATCGTTTCATATTCATTATGTGTCTGGCTGCAGCCTGGCCTCTGACATTTGACTCTTAAAGACCCACCTGGGACCAGGGCGAAATAGACTGCCAACAGTGTGGTCGAGGGGGGAAGGAAGAGGATAGTGATGGATAGGACAGCATGTCCGACTGAAGGGGGGCAGACAGGCTTGGGTTACATGCTGCTTGTTTTTCATTGTAACCATGTTTGTGATGTGTTTGTGCCTTGCGTGAACTGCGAGATGCACCCAAGCTGAGCAGCTCCAAATGAGTGGGTTAAGAAAGGTGATGAGAACAGACTGAAACAACTCGATCCTATTTATTATGAATGGAACCTGTTTGTATGTGTGTGTGTGTGTGTGGAGGGTGGTGGGGTGTTAAAAGGGAGGTTTTCTGATTATGAAGCAACCTCGTCTTTGTTTAAAGAAACGTCTAACCTTTGCTCTTACCTGTGGTCTCTTATCTGGACTATTGTTATTAAAGTACCCTAGCTGATCATAATAAGAAAGAGAGTTTCTTGGCACATATCACATTAATTAAATGGTTATGTCAGATCCGAGGACCTTTCTTTGTTCTGGGAAAAATAATGTCAGAATTCTCTGCTGCTTGTTCGTCTTGCCTTGAGTGGAGTTAAGTCAATGACCTTCTGGTTTCTGAATTTCATACCCAGAAATGATGCAGTGAGAAAGAAACTGAGATAAAGCCCTCAGGATGACACGCACTCTCTTCTCTGGTTAAAACCAGACACACACAAACGTTTCTCTTTTCCTTATTTCAGGTCTTTTTTTCTTTTTTTTTCAGCCCTGTTTTCCTGGATATTTCAGTTTAGGGAAAAGGGCTGGGCTGATGGGGAACCATGCAGCACTTAGAGCTGAGAGGGCACATTCTGTTATTCCATGAGATTTTTAACAGTAACTTGGAGAAGGTTTTTTTTTTATAGTTGGCAGAAAATACGAAGAAAACGCAGGAAAGTGTATGAAGAAAGGCATTTGCTCACTCGGTTTGCCAAAGATATGATGGATCACACTAAATAATTCAGTTACTCTTTCAGTGTTGGGCCTTTGCTTTGTTTTGACCATAGTGCAACAGTCTTCAAATGATCTTTTCTGTGCTCCCAACGATAGCAGCGTGATCAAAGAGAAGCCCTCTGCGCTTTGTCAAAAAGTTCCTACACTTCGGATTTAATCTCCACAGATAGTCTTTCCCCTCCTCTCCATCTCTGCTCCAGCCCTGGAGCTGACTAATGGAAAAGGTGACAACATCTTGAACGGGAGTTGTCAAGCAGCACTGCGTGGTGCTCTGTTGCAAGTAGTTACCAGCCCTCCTTTTTATTTATTTTTTTGTTTGTAGCGGCACTGTTCAGTGGCACCGCCGTGACGTGACACCCTGCTTTGCCCTCGTGTCATACGTGGGAAACCTTTGCACAGCGCTGCTGCCACTGTGGCAGTTCCACAATAGAACCGGATTATTGTGTCTGGGCTGTCAGCACCTCTCAGCTGTAAGAAATTGAGATGGAGGTAAGGGGAGAGAGGGAAAAGAGATCTCAGGCACTGGGAAGGGAGGGGGAGGCGGGCAGGGGCTGGCATTTTCAAACAGTAATCTCTGTGGAGCCTTTCAGGGGGTTTAATGTCATTTTTGGTCTCTGGATTTTTGCTTTTTTCTGCTTTTTGAACAAAAAGCAGTGGAGAACAAATAGAGCAAGTAGAAAGAAGAGGAAACAAGTAAAGGAATAAAAGTGAGAAAAGGGGAGAGTCTTGGCTCAGTGACTGATATTATTAGTGTTCTAGTGCAACTGATGGAGACTTGGCCTGCATCCGTTAGCTGCCAACAGGCCAGTGTTGGCAAAATGAATCGGGTACAGAATGACCTATATCCTCGTCCTATTTACCACATTACAGCACATTACTCTCTATCTTTCCCATCTCTTTATTCATTTTTTAACTTTTATTTTTAATTATTTTATTTAGTTTCAAGTGTCGTCATGAGACAAAAAACCCCCTTCTATGGTCTTCTCAATGTGTGTGGCCCAGTTGTCATGGAAAATCTTATTTTCTTTAATTGTAACAATTTCAGGTTTGTCAAAAATGAGCCAGTTCATTTATATTGATGTTTAAAAATAGTTATAATAATAAATGGAAAAGCAAGAAAAAAAAAAAAAAAAAAACACTTTTGCACACTGTCTAGATGTTTGTCCAAATTTGTTCCTTTTGGCTACAGGCAGGAGTGGCAGCACTAATCTTCCCTGTCTGGTCTGAATTATAGATTGGATGTAATGCAGCGATTAGACACACACACACCTACACTTCGCTACAGGGGCAGCCAGTTAGGTTCCCTTGTGTGAGAGGGCTTTCCTGGCTGTACGCTGTGCACGTCTTATCAACCTGCAAACCTCCTTGCTAGCTACAATATATCCTCGAAGCTACCAAGAGGAAAAAGTCTGCTCTCATATACATGCTCACTAAAACCTTTCATGGCAATAATCCCCAGCATCGAGAAGAGGTGCATGGGAATCTTGGTCAGCTGACTTTAAAGGGAGAAGAAGTGAAGGAGGAGCTATCGCAAGGTTAAAGTCTAACCCCCCACCCCCTTCACTAAAGCCTGCTGGGATTCTCCTTGGGCTTGACATACCCAGCCCCACCTGCCCTTGCTGCTCAGTGGGATGCTTCATCACAGGCTTCCCCTGAGCTGGCCTACTTGGGTCTGTTTGATCTCATTGTGGAAGAAGCGAACTTGCCCGCTGCCTGGCAGGCAGAGAGAACTCCTTGATGCTCAGGGTAGTGGAGGTGGAGCAGGCTTCAGTGGAGAGGCTTAATAACTGTATTAACATCACAGCCTCCCCCAGGACACACACCTACACAGCGGGTGGGGTGGGGCAGGCGGCACTGTAAATCTGCTTTCTCTCGCTTTTAATGCTTTGCCCTAATTTTCTCTCTTCACTCACACTCTTTTCAGTTCATTATGGTTTCTAAATGAGAAAATTGTAAAGCATCAAAAACGCTGAATATGTATGCTCTGCCCATGCTTTGTGTCATGCATCTTTTCTTTCTGTGCAGCTCTAATCTTCCTATCATCCCTGTGCTAACCCACTTCCCCTAACTCTCCATTTCCTCATTTTGTCCTCTTGTCTGTCTTTTATCTAATGATTATGAAACACCCTGCTGCTGCTGCTGCTTTTTATTACTGATTAACATTATTGTTTCTCTGAACATCCATCTTATCACATGGGAAAATTTGCCATTCAGATGTATGATAACAAAGTCAACTTTGAATTAAAAGTACTGCTGTCGTTCCTCACCTGTGTGCGCCACTATTCATGACAGTACACCTTATCTCTTTAATTATACATTGGAAACTGTTGAATAATTGACAGGCCCCACTTAGCTTAATGGACAGAGTTAACTGGGAGTGGCATACGTTTCTATTGCAGTAGAACTGGGTCGCAACAAAAGAGACCCAGTCGCCCCGAGGGTCATAATGAAGCCCAGGTCACCAGGCTGGCAGAGGCAGCAGTCAGCAAAGGCCAGCTGGGGTTAACTGGACCCTGGGGGGAAAGAGGACAGGAGGGAGAGGTGGAAGCTTTAACACCAGGCTAATCCAAGCGCTTGGCTCAGGACTCAACTGTACTAATGTTTTTACTTCTAAACCAGTCAGAAATAATGGCAACTTCTCAAAACTTATCAGCAAGTTATAGTTTTGTTACTGTTCTCTTTAAAAAAAAAAAAAAAAAAAAAAAAAAGAAGAAAAAAGTAGTTGGTCAATGTTACAGTTTGCTTAGAAAAAAGGAAGTTGAATCCTTAATTTTAAAAGATGAAGTTACTTGATCTTGTATGATAAAGGCCTCATTTTCTACGAGAGACTGTTGTCTGACAAAAACCAGTCCCACTGACTGGTGGGCCGCCACATCACAGGAAATGGTGTGCATTTTATGTGTGTGTGTGTGTGTGTGTGTGTGTGTGTGTGTGTGTGTGTGTGTGTTGTGATCAAATGGCTTCCCCCAGGTTATATTGAAAGGTCAGGGATCCATGCAGGAAATTAGTGTCTGCAGAGGCACAGACAGCACCCACAGAGAGAGAAGGGAAGGGAAGAGCATGACCCATACCCGAGGAAGCTAAACGTGTCCTCCATTAAATTCTAGTAACATCCCACTGCACTCCCTTAATGACTCTGCCTGCTATCATCAGCCATTTGTCCTTAACACAGAGCAAACCTAATGTCCCAACACTATTGACAAGCACCTCTGTTTTTTGTTTTTTTTCCTTTTTCCTTCTTTTGCATTGGCACTGAATAAAAGCAATTGAATGTGCCTCCTGCTGCTTCCCAGTCTTGCCCTTCACTCTTCCTAGATCTTCACCACGGAGTCCCCCGGCACTGTGCATCAGACATCTGAATAAAATGTCTGTCATCACCCATCATTAGGGGGCATGGGCAGGAGAAGATGTGGCTGGCTGTGCAGCCTTAAGGGGAAGTTTTGTTATAAGCTGCTGCTCTTATCTTTGGGTTTACTCAGCTGCTTTATGCAGAGAACTTAGTGTGCACCCTAGTCAGGCAATGTTATAGATTCTAAATCTAGTAGAATAAGGACAATGTGTGTATGAATGATGGCCAGCCTCACTAAATTGCATTTAGCTTGTGTTCCCTCTGTGTCTGGTAATTCTGCATATGTCAGTTGTCTCTTAGGGGTCTTTAGGCCACTCTAACCCCCTTCGCCGATCTAGTAAAACCCCCCTCGGGTCATAGCATTGTTGACTTCATGAACAGACTAGTGACAGGATAATGGCACGCTTGCTGCATCTTCTTGTCTGGACTCTTGCAGATACCTCCATTTACATGCACAGCGCCCTTTTAACTCTAAAGCTGACATTGGTACTTTGAGGTAATTTATGAAGGGTACTGTTGTCATTATGCTTCCAGTGTACATTAGAGGAATGCACATTAACCTGCTGAGGCTTGAAGGCAGATGTAAGGTTTAACAATAAGCTTTAACTCATGTTGACAAGTAAATGAAGTGACAAACCTAAAAGCATTCTTAATTTTGGAGAGAAATGGCCTGGTGAAGACCCCCCCCACCCCCACCACACACCCACCCAAATGACTGATCAACGCTTGCATTTTGGCTTCTGCCATGTGGGGTTTGGAGACAGAAGTGACCATAATTGGAAAGGGGAGGAGTAAATTTTATTTTATTTAAACCAAAGCTGCATGCATGCACTGCAAGGATGCATCACACACAGATCCCTGCTAACTAACATACTAGTAAAATAATGGATTACACGCACCAAGTTCTGAACACTTTTATTTATTTATTTTTTAAATGTCATAAAGTTCACGTTTGAGCTTGTTGAAATTAGTGCTTTTGAAACCTGTGGCTATGTGGCCACATGAGGGATTGTGTAGTTTTTTGGGACTCCTGCATTGGTTTCAGTTTCTGCCCTGTAGGTTGCTGCTTGCACTGAACACACACCGTCACCCACCCTTAGTGCTGCACACACGCTTATTTGCAACCTCAAGCCCGCTTCCACTGTCACGATCCTGCTCTGAAGTTGAGAAGATCAGACCCTTGTAATCTATTCCCACTGTGATTGACTATTGTGTTATCCACAGAGAGGGAGAGAGGAGGAGGAGAAAGGGAGAACATGGGCTGAGAGGCAATTTAACATGACAAAGCCTGTCCCTGGTGATCTTCTCTTCTCTCCAGATCCTCATGATCCTCTTCTCTTTTTCCCACTCTCTTGATCCTTGTTCCCCCTTTTTTATGTCCTCCTCCTGGCCTCTCCAAGTCCTCTTCAGCCCTCTAATGCAAATAGCTCTTTTCCCCCTTCATATTTACGACCCGTTTCCTCCACTGTTGAATATGCGCTTAAGAATGGAGGGCTTTGAATGCTGCCACAGTCACATTGGATTAGTGAGTGTCAATGGGCAGATAACCTCTCTGTTAGTGAGCGAAGTGCAAACACTAGAGCATAAGGATTCATGAAGGCCTTTTGGCCTTCAAACACCAAGAGAGACACAATGTGTGTGGCACTCGGCCCAATAAAGATGAATAGGGTCTGGTTGATGTGTGTGGATGTATTTCAGTTCGTGTATGAAATTCATTTTCCAGTATTTCCCAGCCTGTGATTGTTTTTAAATGCTGAAGGCAGAAATGTGGTCATGATCTCCACTCTAACTGAAATCATCTGTCTCACATCACTCAACTGTAATTTTCAAAATGATGTGCAGTGTTCACAAACTCTCTTTCTCTAAACCGGTGTTCCTTCCTTCCCAATACCTTTCTCTTTTCATGATTACTTTAAGGTCACAGGAATATTTTCAGGCCCTTGACCCATCAACTCTGTATTACTGAGTGCTTGTAATCCGCTGACTTTGGATTTTTATGGGAATGGAGGGAATTGAAGCTTATGTTGCACTCATTCTAAGTGGCTCTGGAAAAGAGCATCAGCCAGATGAGTAAATGTTAACCTTCAAGGCTTTTTGTTAGACCACACAGTGAGTCTGTATTGGGTGGCCCAGGATTAGTATTGCTTTGGCACCCTCCTGGCTCCCAGTGTGCATGAGTACAGTTTGTTATCTTAGGAGGGAAAAAAAAAAAAAAAGCATGCACACAGTCATCCGCTCATGCACAATTCTATAATTAACCAATGCAGGCACTCTGTAACAGAGAGGCTTAATGTTTCATGAAGCCATTTCACAGTCAGAGCGGTAACATTAAAGAGCAGTTTGCAAAGGGCTGGGGTTTTACTTGTATGTGTTCCTGTCATGATCCGATGATGACCTTGATCTTGAATTACACTGAAGTAACCCAGCTGTATGTTACTCCAGGAACCGTGTATTAATTCCTTTTTATAATGGCTGACAAAAGAAGGTTACACTGTGGTTACACCTTCTGCTTTTCTTACTTTGAACCATTTGTCTAAAAGTAAACATGCCAGCATACAGAGCTTTTATCTGGGTCCTGCTTTTGAAATGTTTGTCTTAGGTGTCACCATCCTCCCTTGGTCCTGTCGCTCATCTCGTCTCTTTCTTCAGATGTTCCCTCTTCCTGCTCCCCTCCCTTCCCCTCTCTTTCTCTCTTAATGTAGGTCAGTCATTATACTCAGCTGTATACAGCTGCAAAATGTGTGTGATCAGCTTTTTAAAATAACGCCAATGTTCAGTGGTAGGTCCATTGTGGGCATCATGTGGATTGACTCATTATTTAAAAGCTCATATTCTTGCACTCACTGTCATGGAGTCTTCATGCCCACACCATAGTACGGCATGTGCTACACACTGCTGAAACATGCTGCTTTTCCTGCGCACATCCTGGAATCTTCTGGCTTACAGGGGCTGCCTTTTGCCCCCTTGTGCCCACCACCATGTCCCACACCATCAGCTCATGCCAGATATCTCCAGTCACCCTGGGGCAAGTGCCAATTCACATAGTCCCAGTGTCAGTCAGCAGGCATGGACAGCTGCTGGGTATGGTTACACTGCGTCACTCGTGGTTGCAGGGGAGTTTTGTTGCCAGGGATCTTGCGGTTCTCTGCCGCTAGATAGTTGTCTTTTGGATGCCTTCTGATGTGTTTGTCCTTTTTTTTTTTGTTTGTTTTCTTTCATTTGTATCCCTAAATATTGAAGTGTTTATATGAATTATGACGTGTTTTAGAATTAACAGTACCAAGAGCTACCACGTGGCAGCAGCAGCAGCACGGAGCTGCTGTGGTTAACTTGAAGTCACTGCTCAAAGTCTAGCCCCCGTAGACCTCACCTTTGCCATATGCTCAATCACTCACTGCTCCACTCGTTGCCTCCCCCACACTCCAGTTTGTCCACACATGTTCTCGGTTCGGTCTCCATTTGTGATAGGAAAACCTGGTGTGTTGTTATTTCGGATCCCTGGCAGCATAGAGTGGGAAGTTTTCTTGGGCCTCTTGGAGAAGGACTTGGGAACATAATGGGGGCCACTGCGCTGATAAAAACCAGGCCTGGCCTTGACAAGAAGATGCTGGTGTTCACACGCATAGGCTCTCAGACACAGAGAATATGACACGGGATGTATGTTTGAAGAGGCATATTTACACAAGTACCAGGTGCAAATTAAAAAGCTCTGACTGCATCTATAAATAGCAGAAATATACCTGACTTAAATTTATTCCCTATCCATATCAGTAGTCTTATAATGCAGAGATACTTTCCCAGTTATTATGTTAATTTGGATGACTTCCTGGAAGTATTGCTTTGAGCATTTGCTGGTGCACATTTATGATTTCAACATCGACCCCAACCTTATAAAGGAGCCAACATGAAAGTTTTTGTTACACTGATACAGCAATGAAAAGGATCATCATTCATGATGAGTGTTTTGGTCTCTGGCTGATACCTGACTTCTGCATTGAGTCTTTGCGGTGCCTGCGTACTGAACTGGAACTCTCTTCTAAACCTTACGTGGTAATCACAATCCTTGCGGGCTGCGTCGACCCGACATGTAGTTGCATTTCTCGACAGGTGCACGTCAGGTTCCTCTAAAAACTAAAATTCAGGGTAATGGTCGGCATTTGGGCTCATTGGGGGAGATCAGCGAGAGCTGCAAATGCACACCAGCAAGTGGTCAGCATAGAATTTCCTGTGAGAGATCCAAATATAACATCTACATCGAGAGCTGTGTTTTATGCATGAGGATACCTTAAAGGGGACAACAGCCTATTTGAAATCCTGTATCTTTTGCCTCTTTTATACTTGCAGGTTCAAGAGTTCTTGATTGCTCCTCTTATCCACATTTTTGTAGGTTGTGTTCACTTGAACAATAAAACTGGAAAAAAAATGTGTATGTCATAGTTACATACATGCATGCAGACCAGTCCCGGCACATCCAGATGTGAAGATGCCATAAATTACCCATGCTAAACACAACCTGCTGTTTTCCCCACTTCTGGTCCAAGACAAACACCACCATTTCCTGGTGTTGAGGAGGGATCGTCATAACAGGCAAGAAAGACTCCCTACTCTGGAACTGCCTTGCCCTTCGGCCTCTGCTCGGGCCCCCATTTATCACTGATGTATGTGTGTTTTTCTTGCCGTAACACTCTAGATTGGGGAGTTATTTGGCCCCAATTTGGCACACTATCCATCAAAAAAATTTTTGTCTCAAGTCAGTATAGCCTTCAAACATGGTGCACAATAAAAACTTAGGCTGTCACATCAATTTTTGCTTTCTCTGCAAAATTTGGATATTTGCAATGGTTGCAAAATACCAGGCTGTCATTTCCCTGAAATGTAGACTGCAGTTTGCTCACTTCAGTGGAAGTGATGTTTCAACTGCTGCAGAAAATGATATTATTATCAGACTAAACTCTCAAGTTTGAGCTTTCCTTCCTTTTTACATAAAGAGCACTGTGACATTCAAATTAAAATGTGAATAATTACCCTGTTAAATCTTTATATAATACCAGGCCTTGAGTACTCAGAGGATGTTATTGCACAACTCTGCAAATATGCGCTCATTATTATGCTCAGAAAGCCTGAAGACCCAGTAGTGACAGAACCCTGTAACTTCATACTGTACATTCTGTCACTTCGTTCCTCTCTCTCCACCTCACTCTCCCCCTCTCTGTACATTGAGATGTTAGACTGCAAGTTTTACATGCGCCAACTTAGGTGAAGCTCAACCAGGTCAGGTAATCCTCCTAAGCCACCTTCATATGAGCACTGATTGCGTCTTGCCGCTTCTGCGCCACCTTTAATATCTTACCCATGATTCCTTGTCTTTGTATTTTTAGGTGGAAGATTAATTGGATATTCACTTCCCCTTGTTGGATACACTGTCTCAATTTAAGGTCTTCTGCTGGCTGTGGCTGATATAAGACCTTGATGTCTTAAAAACTCAATTTTTGACACGCATTCAAATTGTTCAAACTAAGCTGTTATCATGAGCCATCTTCATTCAGCAGGACTTTCCAGACATTGCTCGAAGGAACTGCATGTAAGAGCGCAAATGTCTACCAACCCCCCCCCCCCCCCCCCCCCCCCCCCCCCCCCCCCCCCCCCCCCCAGCACAGAGCCCGTGCGATGTCTGATTATGCTGATTTTCCACATCAGGACGGCTCAGGTAATTGTCAGGCGAGTTCACAGTGAGCGACCTGGTGTTACCTGTCCTAGTAGCGAGAACGCAGCCAAAGCGCACTATCTCCCACTGTGGGCTAAAGCGACTGGACAACTTGTGTCCCATGATTACTGTTGCCAGCCTTTCACCAGGAAAACCTCAGTTTAGCTATATATTGTTGATTATTTGATGCACAGTGGTAGCTCTTTGTCTAATATGTATGTGGAAATTTTAATATGACTCTTGCCCCAAGCTGTAGGACTCACATTTGGCAAAGATGAACTGGAAAAATTCAATTAATGAAGGAGGCTTTGCTCCTGCCCTATGTTAACCTCCACTGGCTCTCCTGTTTGCGAGCGTGTGTTTTCACTTACGTCTGTCGACCTCGCCACCAGATTCCTCCCCCTTCTTCCGTCTAATAACTGTTCACACTCCGTGTTTGAACACAAACACACCCCACTGGTCGTCTCCTTACAGCTGTCAGTCTGTGCATGCCTGCTGGTGAGTGTGATCGTGCATGCCCCCCCCCCGCCCGCACTCCAGCTCGTATTCAGACGCCGTGCGAGGCTTTGCCGTCAGTAATCGGTGTGAAAGCAGCGAATGGAACCCTAGTCCATTTTCAGCAGAGAGTTGTTATGATGCTTTGTTAGAGAATGGCAGGATTTCCCCGTAAGCAGGGAAGCAGTCCCATTTCCCCCTTCAGTAAATGAGTGCTGACAAAGCATTCCTGTGTATATTTTTTTTTTTTTTTGGTCCATTATGCTTGCACACATTCCTTACATTGAAAAACAGAAATAAAGTCTGATTATTTGGTGAAAGTCAAGCACCGTGCATGATTGATGCCCGTCTCTGCTCACTTGCTGGTCTGTAAAAGCTCTCAGGTCGCTGCTTTTTTGTTTTTCTGGACATGCATGATGCATTGGCTTACAACTCCCGGGCCTTTCTCTATCCACAGGGCTGTTCCATTGGCCATCCCACCTCATTATTTTAGGCAGACTTCAAAGCAAGTTTCAGTGCAGCAGCCTGTGGCATGGTGGTCTGTCTGATGTCTCTCTTCTCCAGCACACTCACTGTACAGAAACACAAATGGAACTCTATATGTTCTATGTAGCATGCACATGGCCAGCATGTGTTTGTATGTGTGTATGTCCGTGTCCAGGTAACCTAATGGAACCCAGAGAGCGCAATAGTCTGTGACTGAGTAGGGTTCAGTTAAATGGAGGACTCTTTTGAAGCCCTCCCGTCTCTTTGTCCATCCCTTTTTTCCTTCATTTTCTGCAGTTGTCCTTAGTACAGTCGGTCCAGCCAACCAGCCAGCCTGCTAATGTACTTAGTCTCCCCCTAATGATGGTGAAATCTCATTAATATGCCTCACAGCTGGCCCCAGTAACCAGTAGGGATGAGGGTAATCAAATCTCAGAGGACTAACCTAGAGCTGAACCTCAAGAACTGCTCAGCAGCACCGAGACAGCCGAGTGTCTGGCGGCTTGATAATAGCCAGTGGGCTTGTGTATGTGTGAGAGTGTGTATGCCTCTTGGACTCGGTGCCTTTGAAGTGCTGATGTTAGCCAGGCTATCTTATGTCAGTATTACATGTAAGGTTAGTTTATCATCGGAATAGATTTCATTTCATTCTTGTGCATATTTGTCCATTTAAGTCTAGTGTTGCGGTAATTGCTTATGGAGGATGTGGCTGGGAGGCCTTGCCCTTGCCCTAAGTGCACTTGTGGTTCATGATGTATGCAAAGTGAATTTGAAGAGCAGCATTACTGACCACTCACACTTGAACTTAATTAAATCAACAATGCTTTGGCTCTGAGCTCGAGAACACCGCACTACATTAAGCTATTAAGACATCTGGGGGCTGCTTGCACATGCATGCGTGCACACACAAAAATGCACACACGGTGTCTGGGAATCAAAGGAGACATGTAAGTAAATTAAATCTAGGTGCTTAGGCATGTTCATTCAGAATTGGTTTTATAAGATATCTATGTTCTTTTTTTTGTCTAGCTCCTTTCTACAATTTATAACCAAAAAATACTTCAGACATTACAATATTAGCCACCTTTCATAATTCTCAGACAGTCACAAGTCAGCGGTCAGACAAACCTCCTTTAAGGGAAGTTGTGCAGTTTCAAGTCAGTGTCATGTCAGGTTTGGTTTTTGCTGGTTACACCTGGCGTTCTGTGCTGCTTATTCCCACTGCTGGGACTAGTCTGACAGAATTCCAGACTGCAGACTTTCATTCACCCTTGTGTCTGGTTAACAACAACTGTTGCAACCATATGGTTCGTGTTTTCACTTCCCCGCTGAAGTACAATAGATTTCTTATCAGCAACTCCTACCTACACCCCCGAGCTTTTGGCCTGCTCTTTGTTGCTCTGTCTTGGCTAAAGGAGTGATACTCTAGCTGTAGTTACAGTGGTGACTTTGCATGATCTGGAAACCTTAACAGACACACACATCCCCAATGTTAACATGTTTCAAGGATATTGAGGGAAGCTCTCCAGGCGAGTGTGAGTCAGTTTTTCCACTGCTTGTGCGTATGATATTTGCAGAGCATACAGAAGGCAGGCTTGTAAGATGGGTGGTGGTGATCAGAGCTTGGATGCAGGCTGGTGTTGAATAATGCCTGGGCGATGGCTGCTTAAGGACTAAGTAGCTCTGTCCTCTCTGCTGAGCTCCTCTGCCTGTCTGTCCACAGGCCTGCCATTGTTTTGCTCCATGCCTCAGCTTGACAAGGCTCCAGAAGCCAGCCATTGTATTTAATTACAGTCGCCAGCCCTCTCACAGACTCTTATCCTTGTGTCCCAGATTTTCATGGGTGCTCTCATTAAGCAAGTGTGCATTCTGTGTGTGTTTGTTTTCAACTGTTGGGGCTCTTTTTAAATGGCTGTTAGAGAGGCTTTAGCCTGTTTAAATGTAGGCATGGACACTATTTTTATGTGTGTGTATGTGTATGCACGTGTGTTTGTGTGTGGGTGGCACATCTGTTTGTCTGTGTGTTTCTAATGAAGGCAGCTTTAATGTGGATGAATAGTTCTGTGGCCACCCTAATAATGCAGGGCCGTAATCAGTTCACATCAAGAGACGCAAAATAGCTCGGAAAACTGTGAATGTTTTTTTTTTTTTTTTTTTGCTTCCCTAATGAGAAAAGATGCCACGTTATGTAAGGGATACTCTATTTAGGTTTAATTTGTTTGACATGAGTGTGGTGACTGCATGGCCCAGTGGCATGGGCAAAGATGGCTCTTAATGACACCAATAAAACGGCAATATGCAAGCAAAGGGCAGGCAGTCACCCTGCCCACAATCTGTCGTCCTTGTTGTGTTCATTCCGACTGAATCCTTCACATCCTTTCGACAAAAATCACCTCCATTTTTTTTTTTTTTTTTAGTAAAAACCTGGATATATCCACATGTTCTCTACATGGATGTATTATTCCTTTCTTCCAGCTGCTTACATTTATAATTGTATTGAATGCATGAATTAAAATGCAAACAGAGGTGTGTTGGTATAATAAAGTTGAGCCTCTTTCACAGCACCTGCCAAATAAACACACACACACACACACACACACACACACACACACACACACACACACACACACACACACACACACACACAAAGAAAACGTGTTTCTTCCGCGTTTTTCCCGGTTGAGCTGCAGCCTCCATTTTCTCATCTGACACACGCAGCGGGCCGCAAAGATGCAGCGATGATGACACTGATTCAAGTTTGAAGATTGTTTTCAGTTCTCATTATACAACACTAACTTTGTTTTACAAAAATATGAATGAGTGAAGAAATACTTGGTCATAAAAATGAAGCTTTATTCATGGTGAAGGGGTGGGGGTGGGGGTAGTCTCTCAGCCTGAGGAAAGATTCTACCCTGAAGGCTGGTGGTTTTCTTTTCTTTCCCTTTTCTCTTTTTTTGTAATTGCTTGCCAGATGGCAGCAGGATGAACAGGCTATGGCTGAGAACAGTATCACCTCTTGGGTATCCTTTAGGCTCTGCACATACACCTAACCTCACTGATATCAGGGATGCTGGTGTGGTTCTGGTCAGGTTACATCACCTGCTGCTCTGGGTAAGATTGCAGTTTGGATGGTTTCTATAATGAACCCAAGTGAAGTAAAAGATTGCATCAATCTAAAGCTGACAGCTATGCTCTTTACACGTGCGCGCAATCAGCAGGAAGCCAGTCGCTGTCCTTTAGCGCACCACCTGTTCAGCAACCTTAAACATATAGACATGTTATACTTTTGAGTCTACTGAGAGAATGTTTTAAACCACCATGGTGCACTTGTCAGGCTAATATTGTTGTTATGATCAAGATAAAATGAAAGCTTAATTTCCTATGCATCTTAAAATCTGGTGAATCTTGTAAACTTTGCTGCACAGTGAGACACCAGCCGCCTCCACTCTGTCTCTCTCTCCCACTTTCTCTCCATCTATGATGCCTGCAGGCAGTGAATCCATCAGCAGCAGGGAGACGGATACAGCTGATGTTGGTGCTCTTCATCCTTTCCAAGCGTCTGTTTTTTCATATCAGGAATATTTTTTATCACTTAAATTATCACTTCAGGTTATCCAAAAAGATTTTTTTTTTCCATTTGCCCTCTGCTCACTCTATATAGTTTTTTTTGTTTTGTTTTTTTTGCTTTCAAAAATAATAAACCACTTCTGTTTCCTCCTCTGATTCCCCCCCTCACCCCCCCCCTTAAATCACACTAACCAATTTACACCAAGAGCTTTAAAGGTCACTGTCGGTGTGAAAGTGGCATATGACATCTGGGCCTCGTGAATGACGCATCTCGGTATGCTAGACCTTAAGTGTCACTCTTAGTTTATGTAATTGAAGTAATAAAGCAAGCTTTATTACTTTGAAGCTTAACTGTCCCAGACACCTGAAACCCGACTTGGACAGGCAGAATGTTTTTCTGACAGCAGAGATAACAAGCAGGCTCTGGAGAGGCTAGATTTTGGTGTAGTGTGCTTGTCTGTTACTCTTTTTCCAGGAATCCTTGAACATATAAGGGTATCAGATTTATTTTGATTGTTCTGAATATAATCTTCTCTTGCACCATCTGCTCTGTGTGCATGGAGACTGGCAAGTAGACACCTGCACACAGACGGTATGAAAGGATAGTGAAGCGCGTGTGTGTGTCTGTGTAAGGGGAAAAAAATAAAAAATCCTTTTGTTATTTTTGCCCACTGTGCAGCGCAAGCACCATGCGAGCGCAGGGTTTGTCTGAAGTGCAGTCACGTGGAGTGTGTTGCTGAACCAGTCCCCTCTGATAATATACTGTACACGGCTTGTTTACACACAAGCACTGAGGTGCAGTTAACTCCTAAGCTGCTTGCCAACACTCACTCTCTTAAGCTGATGATGCTGGGTGGAGCAATGTGGGCTAAAAGGGTGCACACCTGCATATAATGAACCCGATGTTTTGAGTGTTATAGCACTGAGTATGTGATGCTAAACTAGTCCACGCTAGGCTACACGATCACTGGTGTATTTGATGAGTTTAGCCTATTTTCTGACATTGGTATCAAAAGCAGAACATGCTTGCTCACAGGCTTTGTCTGTAGGTCACAGGATGAAGGTCTTTGCTGTGAGTGTGTGTGGTGTTTATATCAGGTTGAAGAGCCTTGCTTTGTAATACGCAGAACATTGAGGCTAACCAGTACAGTGTTACATGAAGGCAGGTTACTTCTGTATAATCCCATGTTTGCCATGTGCATGCACAAATGATACAGCTGGCTTCAAGCTGGTTTTGTGTGTGCGTGTGTGTGTGTGTGTGCCACACACAGTTATACAGTTTATAAAGTGCTTAGTTTTTGTGATCTAAAAAAAATAAATAAGGCAATGCAATTGTCTGCCTCTTCTGTGCATCTCTCTTTGATAGGAAAACTGGCCCCTGATCCTTGCTCTGCTTTCCAGCCTTAGTCAGCTCAGTGTAGTGGTTCATGAATCTATTCTCCACCTGCTGCCAGTTCTGTTTAGAGGGGCACCCCAAGCTCGCAGCTGATAAACAATGTGGAAGGAGGATTACCTTTTGCCACCTGCAGTCCAAGTCTGTGGAGTTGGGAGTACTTCCGACTGCTGGCTAAGGCACCAGTGAAGCAGCTAAATGATGTGGAGAACAGTCACTAAAGCAACCTGGTCAGCAAACTGGACAGTTAGCTGGTTAGAAGTGATGGGACATTGTTCAAATGCTAAAATAAGTCACCAAATATATTTGGGCACAACTTGATATGCCCGGGTGGCCCACCATGTGTGGGGAAACATTGAAGTCCTTAGTGTTGTTTGGTTTGTTGTTTCAGTCTTTATTGTATGAAGATGGAGTGTAATTAACCTCATGTTTACTTGTGTGATACTAAAAAAAATAAGATGTGTGGGGTAATGGAGTTTCAAAGACCTGTCTTGCTTAGTGAGAATCAGCTTGTTTCTCTTGACTTGTGCAGCATGTACCATTTATCCTTTTCTATTTTGAAGCACTTAAAAAGAGCACACAATATAAAAGGCACGACTCGAGGCCTCCCGGAGAAAACCTGCCTTTGAACCCTGCTTGCAATGTAACCTCCTGCTGCAATGTCCAAACAGACACAGAGAAACCACATATTCAGCTGTAAATAAGAACGCTGCAGAGGGGTGGATTCATTCGTGCTCCCTCTGTGTGTGTGTAAGAGCGTGTTTGTTGTTTGAAGACCTTGTTCCTTCCTGCGGCTGACCTGAAAACACCTGATTAAAAAGAAGTCGTCCTTTTCAGCCTCTCTAACGCATTGCATGAAATTGAGAAAGTTCCGCTTCTGGTTGTTTGTATTGGATTGTTTAAGATCTGTGTGAGTGTATACACGAGATTATGCGTTTATCCCACTCATTGATTAATGCTGTATGTCAGCGTTCCAACTGGCAGCATTCACTAACCTCTCCTCTTGTTGCTCTTTCCTCTCCACAGCAATAGAGACCCAGAGTACCAGCTCAGAGGAGATAGTGCCAAGCCCGCCCTCTCCTCCCCCGCCACCCCGCGTCTACAAGCCCTGCTTTGTGTGCCAGGACAAGTCCTCAGGGTACCACTATGGTGTCAGCGCCTGTGAGGGCTGCAAGGTGAGACTCCTGGCCTTCCTCTGAATCTGCCAAGCAAGCAAGATATTTGTCAATCTTATAGCCTTTGTGTCATTTCCACTGGGTGGATGGGGGGGGAAGCTCTTCGTAGCTCATATGATGAAAACAATAAACCACGTCATTTTGAGTATTTCACATCTGCATGTTTGTTTTTGTTTTTTCTGTGGTTAATACTGGAATTTATCAAATTCAGCGTCTTTGGGTGTGCGTACGTTATCACTGACATTATCACTCGCTGTGCTTCTACACGTATGTGATGGGACGTGAAATTTTGTCATCCAGGCAGCTGTTTTGCCTTTTTGAGTCTTGCTGCTCCTCGTATCACCTTTTTTGCTGACATGTCTGCGTGGTTTGTCCTTTATCAATACAGCCATGTTGCACAGGTGCAGAAGAGGCCTCATAACGCCCATCTGTTCTGTTATCAGTTGATAGCTGTTGTGTGCACGTGTAAACCCTCTCCTGTTAGTGCGAGCACACAGACTTCTTTATCTCACTGTTTCCAAGGCAAGGAGCCAGAGTTGTGCAAGCTCGGAGGACGATAGAGATGAGGAGCAGGGATCTGTGGAATCTAATGTAATGTTGCTGCAAGGTGCATACCTTATACCTGCACAGTGCATGCATTTCTCAGACCAATGTACTGTTAATATTTCATTTTTTAGATTTTTGTGTTTTCTTCCATTTATTTACAAACAAAACTGAAGCTGTGGAGATGAAAACACCAGGTTTTCCCCTTACAAATGCCGTATGTTTGGAAATAAAAGGTACAGAGTGATTGGATGAAGACAGGCAGGGTGGTGCACCACTGGTGACCGATGGGTACTCTGACTTTTTGACTGTGCAGTCAGTATGTATGTGTTTAGATCCGTGCATGGATAGTGGGGTTGTGAAAGGAAATGGGTATTAAAAAAAAAGAAAAGTGCATCGTGAAGCCGGCAGGAGGCAGATGCAGTAAAACAAAAAATGCAGACACTACAATTCAAAGGCTGCAAGGAGTGAGAGAGCACACTGTAGTATGGAAGGCATGAAGAAGCAAAAATGAGAAGGAAGCAGTGATGGCCGGAGGGGCAGCCGATTAGGGCACGGGGGTCACAGCTGAACTCATTGACACCAAGAGGAGAAGATGGTCAGTGCCCCAAAGCGCTGGGGGAAGGGGAAAAATAAGGAAAAGAATGCACAAAGAGAGGAGAGTGCAGGAAAGTTGGGAGTATGGAGTGTTCACATTACTTTTGGGAAGCTGGTTATTAACAAAGTTGATAAATTGGGCCAACAAGAAAGATGCTTGTTGTGCTGCGCCATCCAGTTTCCAAGCAAAAGTCCTTGTAGGTTAAGTATTAATTAATAAGTAGCATTTTTAACTGATGGTTTAACAAAAACAGCAGTTTGAATACATCACTTTGGGCACGAGAAAATGATTCATCCTTGCGTATTTGTAATTAATAATAGAAATAAGTATGTAGGTGCATTGATGGTTGGAGCCCTGATACTGGGAAAGCTGTCAGTATGTATGTTTCATGTTTAACAAGGAAATGTTAAGCATCAGAATACATATCAGTAAATTAATACTATATTATATTATAGCAAATTTAATAATAAATCTAATAATAGCAAATAATTTGAACAATAGGATTTGAACAATAGGATTATACTATATTTCTAAACATATTTCTAAACAAGCATGTAGGCAGCTTGTCAGGTTTTCCTACTTTTACTGTATCTGTCACTACTGCAGTATATCTATACCCAAAGGATGAACAGGCTAAAGAGTCATTCTATATATATTTATATATATTTTTTTTTTTACATTCATTGGATGTATTCATACATCTGTAGCAGTGACGTATCAGTGGAACATTCACATCCGCTGATATTGACCTATCTAAAATGACCTTTACCAATTAATTCTCAATAAAGAGACTTTTAAACACTTAATTTATTATGAAGGTTTCTTTGTTTTCTTGGTACAAAGGATAGCATCAGCCCAGTTTTTTTAATTAAACATCAGTGTCTGCAGAATTTCACATTTGGTGAATACCTAGTTTTCACCCACTCAGCTATACAACAGATAATAGTGATACACAGCTAATTAAGTTGTTTTTTTTCTTCAGTATGCTGTATTTAGTAAGCTTGTGGCCTGCTACAGTTAGGACTATACATTCATCTATTTTCAGCTAAGGGTCACAGGAGCTGGAGGCTATCCCAGCTGTCATAAGGCAGGAGTACACCCTGGAAGGGTCACCAGGGAATCGAGTCCCTGGAGAAAATCTGGGTATGAGGAGAACATGCAAGCTCCATACAGAGTACTCCAGCCAGTGGGTTTGAACCCTGAACCTTCCGTGCCACTCTGCACCTGCTGCTGGTACCTGTGAGCCCAGCGGCTCAGGGGTCTCCCATAAAGCTATTATCACGAAGGAAGTCAAGAACACAGTTTGTTTAAATGATCAAGTTGGGATTTCTAGAAATTTAATGCAGTTTTCTATTTGAGTTGCGAGGCCAGCAGTCTGTGGCACAGTGAGTGGCCATCAGGCGCGGTGCATAACTGAGTGGGTGTATCCACCCCCCACCCCCACCCCGATTGTTTGCATGTAATGAGCTTATACTTTGATCTCAAAAGATGCACTGCAACAATGTGGCTATTTCAAGTCTTAATCTGCTTTTAATGTTTTCACTTATTATGTCTCCCCATTGTCTGACAGGCAATAATTAAGCAGGGTTATAAGACACATAATGAGGCTACATTCTGCACAGCTCATTTGTTTGTGTGTGTGTGTGTGTGTGTGTGGGTGGGGGGGGACTGCTCTAACTACTGATACTGAACACACCTTGAGTCACCTCAGGCAGTTAAGTGATCACCTGAATTAATCTGAGGCACCCTAGATTTAGATACTGGTTGATTTTAAGTTTTTGTTTTTGTTTGTTTGTTTTTTTATATTTATAGAAAATTGGAATATATGAAGCAGGTTTGTTCAGATATTTAGACGTGAAAATTCAAACTTCCAACTTCTGAGATGTGGATAGTCTTTTTTTTTTTTTTTTAAATAATATTATTAGTATTATTCTCAAGACTCTTCCAGACAAACCAAACTAAAATGTTTTGAGCTTCCTGCCACTTTGCTTTTGGTTGGTAAAAACCCTCCTTTGTGGTTAGTTTCTAACTCTTTGGAAGTTGATGTTGCGATAGGCTTTCACGCACTGGAGATATAACTGATATTTTTAATTAGTCAGCCATCAGATATTGTGCACAAAGTTATTTTAGATGAAAAGCAATAAATTAAATACGACAGGTTTCACCAACAGTCGATGGCCTCTCCCTCTGAAACACCTCAATTATGGTACAAATTCTGCTCTTTCAGCTTTTAGTGGATAAAATGTTTATCTAGAAAACCACCAGCAAATTCAGCATGCGTGCCTTCTCAGCAGAATAGGTGTATTATGGTGGAAGGTAGACTATTAACCAGATTGAGAATGCATGGATAATGAGTGGCTGTAGTGAGTCAATCGGATATATTGATTAGATATAGAGGGAGGAAAACAGTGCTAGACTTTTCATTACCAGACAGGTATTTTATTTCAACCCCATTCAAACAATTTCACTGTGTCACAAGCACACAACAATTCATCAGGTTAGTAACATGTTGTCATAATCGCACTAAAAATCCAAAATCTCATTAGCTCAACAGCTGCTGTCACCTGCTGTTCACCCCCCACCCCCCCACCCCCCACTCCAGTTCACGAACAACTGCCTTCCCACTCGGTAGCTGCAGTAATAATTTGAAAAGTTCACCATCCCTTCACCGCATCTCTCACTTCAGAGGAGATGACTTGGCATAGCATACTCAATAATTCAACACTACAGGCATGAGAATATATATGGTGTCTCATCTGAGACTGGGGTAAGTTGAGGGTTAGCAGCGTCGGCTTTGCTGCAGCGTGCCAAACTACAAAGGCGTTTCCTGGGGGCTGCAGCGAACGGAGGAAACAGGAGGGGGATGTTGAGCTCTGCTGCTTGGAGACAGCTCATTCGCTAGTTGTTTAAGTTCTACCTCCCGCACATACTTACTAGAATTGCACTTATTTTCCCTTGCAGATATTAACACTTAAACATTAAATATGCATGCCCACCTCCTCATGTTTATGTTTTTGTCTTCAGGGCATGGCAGTGCAAAGCAGGCATTCTTTCTTCCTGGTATGCACTGCAGTGCGAGGGAAGTGGCTATTTCCAAAACCCCCGACCACTCCAAGATGAATGTCCCCTATTTGCTGTTTTTCTTTTTCTTAAACAAAGCCTTTATTAATGTGTGGGCTGTCGCAATAGTTGTTTCATAATAGAAGCAAGAGCACAGGCCTGCGTATACACACGTCCGTGACCGCAGTAGGAGGTTGGGAACGCTTTCCTAATCCAGGTGCACTGTGTTATTCACGTCAGAGAAGATTCCTGTGCTTCCCTATGAACTCACCAACTCTGTACGCCCCTTACTTTGTAAAGAATTACCTCACACACACATGCAAAGTAGAATATGTTCAAATGTATGAAGCTCATAATCAGGTAGACAGCTGGGAATTTAAGAGCACATGACACTCGAACCATTCACTCCTCCTTTCCATGCCTCCCTCCTTCTCCCTCTTCTTGCCGCTCTCATCTCCAATGAACACTGCAGGGTGGCTGACAGGCCTGCTGAGGGCTCTTGTCGCCGGGCGGATTAAGCGGTGATACAAAAAGAGGCTTAAGGGCCACAGGAAGCAATGACTCCTAAAAGGAGGACTTGGGGTGGGGGGGGGCAGACGGGGTGGTGGCAGGAACAATCGACAGGCCCACGAGCCAGCAGCAACAGCCAATCGGGAGGTGCTGCATGTGGGCACCTGAGCCTCACAGGGTCTGGAGGCGGTGGTCAATCCTCTGGTGACCCTGAGGTCAGGTTCGGGGCACTACTGGATCAAAGAGGACATGATATGCACCAAAACAAAGACCGTAGACTTATCCCTCGGCTTCAGCACCTATAAATAAACTACAATCCTTGTTCTTTTCGTTTGATTGTTTGTTCTGTTCTGCTGTAAGAGAACAGCTATTTTCCATGGAGGGTTTGAGATATCTGCAAGAAGCAGAAAACACTTTGTTTCTGTGGTTAAATTGGTGTCAGGAAATGCATATTTTATTGAAAATTGTGTTTTTTTTTTCACTTTTTTTTTTTTTTTAAATAAATAAAGCGTTTCATCTGACAGCCTGAAGCACAGATGTAAGGCATTTACAAAGTCAGGTGAAAGGTTAGATGAGGTGGCCTTCTGAGCACTGGATGGCTTTCTCTTCCAGCTGGAAATGGAGTCTATCACACGTAATCACAAGTATCGCCCACACCTGCAAAGTGCCTTGTTGAAACAGATGACAAACATGACGAACTGCGCACAGCTCCCATATCAGGGACCTGAACGACTCTGTGGCGGTGGATGGGAGATGTAGAAAGAGGCCAGTGATCCGGGAAGGGCAAATTGCGGGCTTAGATCCATCAGCCATCTGTCGGCCAGCAAAGCTAATCCCTCTGCGTGGGATGGGGCTCCCTGGCAGCACCACTACTACACTCCACCCCAGCTTCCCTCTCGCCCGGCCGAACTGGTCCCACCTACAAAACATGACCCATCTCGTTGCATCAATGCTGACACTGACCTGTAATGCATTTGTCCAGAGACCTGCTTGCTGAGTACTCACTCAGTTGCGCTTGATTTGCATTAACCTCCCTTTATCTTTCTGACACGATAGGGATGTTTAAGCAGTAAGGCCACAGGGGTTAACATCGATTTTTATTGTGTGGACGTATTGAGGAATACAGAGGAATGAATTGCTTTTCCTCTGATTTGAGATGTTTGGGGGTATTGAGTTTTAACTCTCATCTTGAAGTTGTTTTTCCCTTTGACTTCTCCTTCCAGCTTATTTTTAGCCATTGCAGATACTTTTAAAATTCATAGGGGTTAAAACTACATTTTTACTGCATTCATGGGTTGCATGCTGTATAAATCTCTGATATTTTCCTCCTTGTTTGTGCAATTCATAACTAGTTTGTGGTCCCCACAGATCTCCCATTTCAGCCTACTGACCAAAAATGAGTTCATTATGATTTTTCTCTCTCTCTCTCTCATGGGCTTAGATTAAATTATATTTTCTTATTTGTTTTGACACTGTTGGTTTCATGCAGGAAAATAAGGACACAGTTTTTTGTCCTTACACAACACTTTGAGCCTATAGTCTCTCTCTCTCTCTCTCTCTCTCTCTCTCTCTCTCTCTCTCTCTCTCTCTCTCTCTCTCTCTCTCTCTCTCTCTCTCTCTCTCTCTCTCTCTCTCTCTCTCTCTCTCTCTCTCTCTCTCTCTCTCTCTCATTTCTCTCTCTCTCTCTTTCTCTCTCTCTAATTGCACTTGGCCTGGATCTAGAATTGCTTATTTCTGGCTCTCTAAACTAGGCCACGATTATGTGACACCCAGTAACCCTGTGCCTTTTTCCCCAAAAACCTTTGGACTTGGAAAAATCTCCCAAATCATTTTTATTTGTGTTTCTCTGTTGAGCTTTACCCGAGCAGGTGGGCGGCCTCATAAGATCGTGACAGTTCACTGACCATTATCTCTGTCATGATTGCACATAGATTACAGATTACACCATTGCTAGACTTGGCTCTTCTTTGCCTTTTATTTCCAAATGTTTATAAGTATTCAGCGTGGCCTCTTTGCTTATTTCTAAATTGTTTGCTTAATGTGAACTGGACAAAAAGGGATACTATAACAAATGCAAGAGTTGCACAAGAAAGCCTGAGGACATATTAAAAGTTAGTAATATCGTTAGAAATACAGAACTGAAGTTGATATTGGCTGCAAACGAGCTGATGATTTAGCTGATTTAACAATAACTTATTGTTGGATTTGCTATCACGTTCATATTTCTACCCATCCACCTGCCCTCCACCTCCTCAGCGCCTCATATCTCTGTCTCTCTGTCACGCAGGGCTTCTTTCGGAGAAGCATTCAGAAAAACATGGTGTACACTTGTCACCGGGAGAAGAACTGCATCATCAACAAAGTCACCCGCAACCGCTGCCAGTACTGTCGGTTGCAGAAGTGCCTGGAAGTCGGAATGTCTAAGGAGTGTGAGTACATGCTTGGTTTTACCCAGAATGCCCTGCTCTCGCAGGGATTTCAGGGCCAAACACAGATCTCATCACAGCTCTTTAATCCCAGAGGTTTTGCCATGATTGTTGCCACCGCAGGAAGTCTTAAGTCGCAGCATTCGCTGACATTTGCTCCTCCGCTAATATTGCATAAGAATTCACCCCTGTCCTCCAGCACAATCTGACAACATATGTCATAATCTACTCAGTAGGTGGAATTTTATCAAGATTATCAAAACGAATTAAAGAGCCACAGCTGTTCCAAAGCTGTGTGTGTAATTTTTTATTATCCGCTGTACGTACAATGGGAAAGATGCAGCGGTGATGCAGACTGGCATTAGCAGTCAGGGTGTCGCCAGGCTTGGCAGGCCTCTGTGATGAATATGTTCTCACCTGCCGAGAGTGAAAGAGCAGGCGTCTGCTCCAATCATTGCACCCCCGGGGGCTGTGTGAACACACACATACACACAGGCAGTCAGACTTGATAAAGTAATTGGGAGAGGTGTGACCACAGAGGCCAGCAGGGTTTTTACCTCAACCTGATCACATGATACACACAGTGTTATACACACAGCGTTATACCCACAGACACACGCACCTACATCCTAGCAGGAAAGAGAGAGAGAGTGAGTGAGTGTGGGTGGGTGGGTGCAATACTTTTATTCTGATAAATACTTTTCAGTGGTTTGAGATTGGGCATGTCTCAATTAAAAAAAAAACATTTTACATCATAAAGTGGAGCACCTCTCCTCCCTGTTCAAACAGCCTCCCTTGCTCAATCTCTCTGCGCCTCCTGTCTTCCCAGAGCTATTTACCTCATCTTTCTGGTACAGAAAGTGCAGAGAGCGCTCCCCACGCCACAGCACTGTGGCTTACAGTAAAAGAAGTTATCCTCTGAGCTCCTTACCTTTGAATGGGGCCATTAATCATGGTTAGAAAGATCACAGCAGCCAGTTCTTTTACACACACAGGCACCGAGGCACACGGAACACAATGTTGGGGGAATAGACTGTAACTGGAGAGCCATCTAGTGGTGACTATGTAGTACTGCATGAGAGAGAACACGCCAGGAGGCCTTTTTGAATAGGCTCAAGGGAAGAGTGTATGTTTGTTACAGATTTATGGGTTTATAGGCGCCTTTGTTGAGCTGTTTTTGGTTTTTGCTTTAATACTTTGTTCAGAGTGGGTTCATTTTCTGCAGGTTGCATATCACGCAGTGGCAACTTTAGCCAGTGAAACGGGTCAGGGGTGGTGAGGCGGGAGAGACTGGCCATCTGGGGCCAGCAGGGACTCTCTCTGTGCCTCTGACACAGACACGAGAACGGACACACTCATCAAAATGCACGCTTCCCCCATAATTCTAAGCGCACACACAAAATTATGCACATACAAGGTGACAAACACAAGCTGGTATGAATAAAAAGGCTGTAACAGAAATGCACTCAGACAGCTCCACTTAGAACACCATGCACTCCCCCGTCACACACGCAGAAGGTGGACCCCCCGCTAGTGCCGGGGGACGTCTGGGTGACCTTGTGTTTGCTGGCAGACAGCTCCAGATGACAGTGCCATGCTTGCTGCCAGGTGGCAGTGGGCACACAAGACAGAGGCGGGAGAAGTGGGGAGGGTGTTGGAAGCAAGGAGAGGGATACAAGGGAAACGCCTGTAAAGGCTAGTGCCAGTTTCAACCTGACAGTTTGTAGTTGAAGCAGAACCGCTTTAACTCCTGAGCCCACAACTGTTCCAAGGGATTATAAAAGCTGTGACATTGCTGAGAAATTGTGTTTAAAATGCCAACAGCTCAAAAAAAATTTGTACAAGCAGATGGGGGAGAGATCTGTAAGCAGAACTTACAGCATGCAAATATATGGCTGTACTTATAGCAAATCAGTTCCACTTTTTACTCTATGCTGTCCTTATGTTTTTTTTGGGGGGGGGGTTCACAAAACTATCACCCACATTTTCCTTGGGGAAGGTGTTATTCAGCGGTAGAGAAAGTAATACATGTAAAGTGAGATGAAGCACAGGATGATGGAGAAGAGCGCAAAGAGGGGATAACATCAGCCAGAGAGGCAGGATAGCGACAAAAGATGAAGGCTGAGAGAGAGAGAGGAGAGTATTGAACCCAGTGTGAGCGAGAATGAAAATCTGGAGTTGAGAGAGCAGAAGTGGGGGAGTTGGAGGGAGGGATGAGAGAGGCTGGAGGACAGAGAGAGAGGGGGAGAAAGTTTCATCACTGTCGATGGTGGCTCTGCGCTGCGAGCAGCGGGAGCAGGGGTAACATTGACATTTTTATCTTTCCATTGAATTTAATCTGTGTGATGGACGAGCTGCCAGAGCTTTAATTTTCCTCACACGAATTATCCCTGTCTGCCCACCTCCCTCTGTCTTGTACACAGACACAAACACACGGGCACAAATGCATACACACCGTGGCACTGAAATTGTCTATTAAGTGCACGCTGCAGCCGAAATCCACTATGAGAAGTGGTGATTGAATGATGGCTGCGTGTGCGTGTGCCAGCACGGTATTGCGTGCACACTACACACACACCGCCTTGTGTGAATCCTTTTTTATGCAATGAGCGCGTAACTGTGAACAATCCATGATGCAAGTTCCCCCATTAACATTCATATTCTCATAATACATTTTTTAGATGCATGGCTTGAAGTTGACACACAAACATCAAATGCACATTTGTATCCACACACATAATAAAAAAAAAAAAAAAAAGAGTAAGGCAGTATTTCTTTCATTTGCACTCCCCTGCCAGAGGCCTCCTTCCCCCCAAGTTATTGCATGTGGCAATTCGCCATGAAAGATCGCCAGTCGTGCCTAATAGTTCTTTAATGACTTCATTAAATTGTGTTGTGCGGCTTATGATTGTGCTGCCGATTTGTCAGCGAGGGTAATGTCTGGGCACTAGGGATGCCCCACTTTTATTTGTGAATTAATTGGACATTGAGTGCGTTGCAGCCCTCCACCCCTCCCCTCATGGCACACAGGACGCAGAATCCCAATCAGCTCCACAAACATGGCTGGCCCAGATATCTTCAGCGGCTTGCTACAGTGTTATGCAACCGGCCTCCAAAGCAGAGGGCTGTTAAACAGGGTGTTCCTTCCCTAACTAAGTCATAATTAGCTCATTAAAGTAAATTGAAGGGAAGAAACATTTTGTTTTTCTTGTTTATACCAACATAGTTTATGAAACTGTCTCATCATAACACACTCCTCGTCTGCCGCTCTTTACTGCAGCGTTTTCTGCGCAAGTACCAATGCGCGCTAGAAAATAATGCATTGCCACGATCGCAACGGGGTCTTCTTCGTTTCTTGTTGTGATGAGCAGTGCTTAGCAATAACATAATGCCAGATCAGACTTCCAGCCCCCGCCCTCCTCCTTGCCTTCTTGTTCTCCCAGGCGGGGAGGCCTGTCTGTGGGCTGATGAATGAGCAGCAGCACAGAGCAGTGCTTCCCCTCCTTGGCCCTGGTCCAGGCCCCTCTGTCAAAAGACACTGATCTCCCATCAGCCCAAGCGCTCTTGCCCTTAATGGTCAAGGTTGGTATTAAGACAAGGAAACTCTGATCTCAGGTTAGCGGCTGGGGAAAATGCAGGTACCTCGAGGGGAGGTGGAGATTGGAGAACTGATAGAGTTGGAAAGGTGGATGATTTAAAGCATTTTGAAAAAGAGAGGGCGTGCATTGGCTGAGAATGAGACAAACTGAGAGGATGACTAGGAAAGCGAGAATGTGTTGTATAACCGAGAGAGGGAGAGAGATGTGAGAGTAAGAGAGAGAAAAAGCTGGAAGCTTTTTTTTTCTTTTCTTTTTTTTCCTTCCCCGGTATGGTCTCCGCAGCCGAGCCCTTTTAAAACCATTAGAGGCAGGATATTTGTCATATTATGTTATTAGATTAGCTGGGACCTCTAATGAAAGCTGTGGCAATTTGTCAGCCTTATGGATAGCTCCATCCCCCACCACTATTTATCAACTAGCACCCCATCTCACCCAACACCCCCACCCCAGCCTCAGCGCGCACACGTACACACAACATAGTCGAAGCAAAACCACATCCAAACGTGGATAGGAGAAATGGATCGAGCTCGTAATGGGATTCCAATGCTAAACACCCTGCCTGGTGTTTTTTGTCATTTGGGGTGAGCACACCATTCTCAGCCCAAGCGCCCGGAGGGAAGCGACAGGATAATTTCAAGTTGTTTTTTTTTTTTTTTTTTTCTCTCCTTCTCCATTACCATAGACCTTCCTGGATGGAGCTGTCTCGTGACATTTATCTTAGAGTGTCGGATAAGAAAAGGTGTTTGCTGCAGACTGAGCATCAGTTCCTGCTTATGACTTTCCTCAGTTTACCTTGATCTGGAGTCAGGAGGGTGCTGATAAGGAATATGTGCAGACTGTAATGGGTTTCATGAACTACACTTGAAATAGATCCAAAATATATTTTGTTTTTTCTTTTCATGCAAGCCACTACTATATGAACCGCTGTATTTAAAGTGAATAAATACCAATTTAAATGTGAAGTTTATCATGCATACTGATCTTCCCGTTTTCCTCCCTCCCTTTAGCGGTGAGGAACGACCGGAATAAGAAGAAAAAGGATGAGAAGAAGCAGGAGTGCACAGAGAGCTACGTGCTGAGTCCTGACACGGAGCAGATGATCGACAGGGTTCGCAAGGCACACCAGGATACTTTCCCCTCCCTCTGCCAGCTGGGCAAATACACTACGGTCAGTGGCACGAGACTGACAGCCTGTGTGTCCTTATGTTCATTCGCCTTTTCTTTAAGTGTGCTTTTGTTTTTTTTCACCTGCATTTATAATTAAATTGATCTTCAAGTGTTTTTTTTTTTTTTTTGTTGTTGTTTTTACAGACTAACAGCTCAGAACGACGTGTGTCCTTGGACGTAGACCTGTGGGACAAGTTCAGTGAGCTGTCCACCAAGTGCATCATTAAGACCGTGGAGTTTGCGAAACAGCTGCCCGGCTTCACGACGCTCACCATCGCCGATCAGATCACTCTGCTCAAAGCTGCCTGTCTGGACATCCTGGTACGAACAGCACGCCTACGTTTCTTCACATTTCTCAGAACATACCCTAGATGTTTTAAATTAATAGTGAAAGTGAGGTTTGAATTTTTCACAAATTGAACCTGTCTGCTGTCTGCAGATACTGCGGATCTGTACACGTTACACACCAGAGCAAGACACCATGACTTTCTCAGATGGACTTACGCTAAACCGAAACCAGATGCACAACGCTGGCTTCGGTCCCCTCACTGATCTGGTTTTTGCCTTCGCCAACCAGCTCCTTCCTCTGGAGATGGATGATGCAGAGACAGGGCTGCTTAGTGCCATCTGTTTGCTGTGTGGAGGTACGACAAGTCCTTAGAAAAAGGCTCTTAAAGCTTTCTTCCTTTTTTTTCCGCTTTTCAGAAACAAAGACAGTGTCATCATTGTGGAAGAAACGGCAGTGGGCTGAGCTCTGTTGCTGAGCACCATCTAGTGGCTACTGTGGTTCTAACAGCCAGAGAGTGTTTGTTGACCCTTTTCTTTGTGCTTTGTGGGTTTTCACAGATCGACAGGACTTGGAAGAGGCGGATAAGGTGGACATCCTGCAGGAGCCCCTTCTGGAGGCGCTGAAGATTTATGTAAGGAAGAGGAGGCCCCACAAACCGCACATGTTCCCAAAGATGCTGATGAAGATCACCGATCTTAGAAGCATCAGTGCTAAAGGTCAGTGGTTCACTTGTGTTTTGTAAACTTAGTTAATCTGGTGTACAACTGATAAATTTCTACTTTTCATTTTGTATATTCCATTTAAAATAGAATGCAAGAGAGTGAATGAATACATAAATACTCACACTGATGGCTTACATTTTTCTGTCTCGCCCCCTCTGCTTTGCAGGAGCTGAGCGTGTTATCACGCTGAAGATGGAAATCCCCGGCTCCATGCCACCTCTCATCCAGGAGATGCTAGAGAACTCAGAAGGTCTGGAAAGCGGGGCCACAGGCGGACGGCCCAGTGGCGCCGCTCCAGGCAGCTGCAGCCCCAGTTTGTCCCCCAGCTCTGCCCAAAGCAGTCCAGCTACACAATCGCCGTAATCGCGGCCAGCATTTATGTTTTTTTTTTTTTTTTCTTTGTGTTGCGCTCTGTCTCCTCCCCTTAATCTTCTGAAGAGGAGGGGTGAAGGAGGTGGGTCTTGACCCCTAACTGCTGAACACAGGAGACTGGCAGAGCCAACCTCCTCCTCTCCTATAACATAAATCCCCATCTCCTGATCCGCTTTCCCTCTTTCTGGACATCTGTCCAGAACGTGAGGGGAGGTGAGGCCGGAGCCGGCCGGGGTGACAGGATGCCTCCAACATACCACACCGTAAACACTGCTGATGACTCTTCCTCCTTCTCCCTCCCCTCTCCACCTTTCTTTCGAAAAGACTAATGGAGACAAGGTCTGGATGAAACTGAGTGTGGGTGGAGCACAATGGAACAAATGTAAGGACAAGAACAATGAACACAGACTGACTTGACAAACACCAGACACTTTTTCTTTTTCTTTTTTTTTTTTTTTTGTTGTTGCTGTTGTTGTGCTCTGAGGCAGACTGCAACTGAACTTTTGGGACTTGTCAAAAGAACCCACTCCTCAAAGACTCGGGGTCTTTTCCTCTTTTCCAGTTTCAAGAAAACAGATTTCGTACAAAAGATATATAAATATATATAGAAAAATTAAGGAACTATTGTGATCGACATGTCCAGAACAGGATGGCAGGTTGAAATGAGGACATGTTTTCTGAGCTGAGATTAGAAATTGTTGTACTCCTTCACTGTTCGAATCTTTTCATACCCATCGAGTATTGAGAAAGATGTTTCGGTTTCACATTTGTACATTCTAATTGACAAAAAGTTTTTTTTTTTTTCTCTCCAGTCTACACAAGCAAACACACACAAATGTGCACAGAAAACAAGTCGCGATGAATATCACCTACTATTCCAGGTTGGATCTGTTTTCCTTTTTGTTTTTGTTTTCTTCCAAGAGATTTGGGGAAAAAAAATGATTGTATGAACTCAGTTGTATGATATGGTCACAGCTCCTTTCAAGAAATCAAATTAATGAAGATTCATTATTAAGGTGTATTTTAAGTAGCCTTTGAGTTTGTGTATATAAGCTGTATTCATTTCTTTAAAACTATGAAGAGTTTTAGGCTTCACCTTTTTTTTTTTTTTTTTTTAAAGAATACCGTTTATGTGTTGTTTTTTTTTTTTGTTTTTTTTTGTTTATAGGATTGTGATTCAAGAAAAGACGTTTTGAGCACATTTTACTGAAGGAAGTTCTTTCATGTTTTATGCCCTGCTAAAATAGCCGGGCAGACCCTTCACAAATCACTGGCTCTTCAGATTTTGGCTTTCACGAACAGTTTCGGCCTCTGCCCCCTTTCATTTTTAAGACATGTTTTTTAAGTACAGTAGATGAGAAAGTAGCAGTCCTGTCGGGGCATAGCTTTTTTTTTTTTTTTTTTTTTTTTTGGCCATGTAGCAGAAAGAGAAGAAGGTTGTGAGTTGGATACCATTTGCAGCCCGACGGGCTCAAACGAGGGGCGGCAGCAGCTCAGCTTCAAAGAGAGTTGAAATGTGAACAATGGTGTACATACACTCTGTATTAAACACAAGTAATTCTCAGCGCTCTCTCTCAATGCATCAATTTGTAGTAGACGGGAGAAGACGAGATTGTAGTGATCCCTCTACTGTTGTCAGTGGTCAGGCGAGTCGAGGTCCAGAATGTGATGTTTGTCAGCTAAGTCCTCACAAGTCTCCCCTTGGCAACCTGTGGTAGAAACAGATATGTGACTTTTACCGACTCCAGAGCAACCTCGTGCCCTGTGACTCACTTTACACCAAAACGCCTTCACCATTACTACACGCCATCTAGACCATCATTACTGTACACGCACCAATGTCTCAGGAAGGAATCATTTTGTGTGCTCGGCCTGTCATTTGTATATCTTCTGTGCTGCAACCCCTCCGGTAACAGATGCACACACACACACACACCTCTGCTACTGAGCCCCTTGATTTTTAAAAAAAATTAAAATTTTTCTCTTTGCTCTCCTTTGTTTGGTCTGGCAAACCAGGACTTGTGCCGAGAGACACTGACCCTGACCGCTTCATATTACAACATCCATAAAATGCCAGTGTGGACTCTCTCTGAGTCATCCACATGTACTTTTTTTTTTTTTTTTTTTTTTTTTTTTGTACGGTCAAAGCTGCTTTCATCATTTAAGAATTAACCTGTCCAGAACAGCGCACAACTTTTCCCTCCACAGCTAATCTGGAATAGCAACAGATACGTCAGTTTGAGAAGTATGGAATATGTTGCAATTTTGTCAAGATTATCAAGCGACTTTGAAAAAAAAAAAAAACCCAAGACAAAATGACAAAAAAAGATTAAAAAAATAAAAACCAACATTTAATAATTAAATGTTTGCGTTGTTCGTGTGGCCTTCTTTTCAAGTCTTTTCTCTGCAGCATTGTCCTCATTAGGTTTTCATACATTTTACTGGTGAAAATCCATAATTACTCATTTGAATAATGTTTTCTGGAAGATTGGAACCACTTTTGTATGTAAAAATTGAAAAGCATTAAAGATGATTAACAGCTAGGAGCCGTGTTGCACAAATATGACCGAGAATTTTTCCAGCAGGATGACACGTCATATCACAAAGCTCAAATCATCTCACACTGGTTTCAAAAGGCCCCCACTGTCACCAGATCTCAATCCAGTAGAGCACCTTTAATATGCAGCGGAGCGGGAGATTCCCATTATGGATGTGCAGCCGACAAATCTGCAGCAACTGTGTGATGCTGTCATGCCAACAAAATCTCTGAGGAATGATTCCAGCACCTTGTTGAGAATTAAAGAAGTTCTAAAGGGAAAGGGGTCCAACTCAGTACTAGCAAGGTATGCCTAAAAAATTGGCTGGTGTGCAAATATATACACTGCTCAAAAAAATAAAGGGAACACTTAAACAACACAATATAACTCCAAATAAATCAAACTTCTGTGAAATCAAACTGTCCACTTAGGAAGCAACACTGATTGACAATCAATTTCACATGCTGTTGTGCAAATGGAATAGACAACAGGTGGAAATTATTGGCAATTAGCAAGACACACTCAATAAAGGAGTGGTTCTGCAGGTGGGGACCACAGACCACTTCTCAGTACCTATGCTTTCTGGCTGATGTTTTGGTCACTTTGAATGTTGGTGGTGCTTTCACACTCGTGGTAGCATGAGACGGACTCTACGACCCACACAAGTGGCTCAGGTAGTGCAGCTCATCCAGGATGGCACATCAATGCGAGCTGTGGCAAGAAGGTTTGCTGTGTCTGTCAGCGTAGTGTCCAGAGGCTGGAGGCGCTACCAGGAGACGTGGAGGAGGTCGTAGGAGGGCAATAACCCAGCAGCAGAACCGCTACCTCTGCCTTTGTGCAAGGAGGAATGGGAGGAGCACTGCCAGAGCCCTGCAAAATGACCTCTGGCAGGCCACAAATGTGCATGTGTCTGCACAAACGGTTAGAAACCGACTCCATGTGACAGAGTCTGGAGACGCCGTGGAGAGCGATCTGCTGCCTTCAACATCCTTCAGCATGACCGGTTTGACAGTGGGTCAGTAATTGTGTGGGGTGGCATTTCTTTTGAGGGCCCCACAGCCCTCCATGTGCTTGCCAGAGGTAGCATGACTGCCATTAGGTACCGTGATGAGATCCTCAGACCCCTTGTGAGACCATATGCTGGTGCGGTTGGCCCTGGGTTCCTCCTAATGCAGGACAATGCTAGACCTCATGTGGCTGGAGTGTGTCAGCAGTTCCTGCAAGATGAAGGCATTGAAGCTATGGACTGGCCCACCCATTCCCCAGACCTGAATCCGATGAGCACATCTGGGACATCATGTCTCGCTCCATCCACCAACACCACAGACTGTCCAGGAGTTGGTGGATGCTTTAGTCCAGGTCTGGGAGGAGATCCCTCAGGAGACCATCCGCCGCCACATCAGGAGCATGCCCAGGCGTTGTAGGGAGGTCATACAGACACGTGGAGGCCACACACAATACTGAGCCTCACTTTGACTTGTTTAAAGGACATTACATCAAAGTTGGATCAGCCTGTAGTGTGTTTTTCCACTTTAAGTTTGTGTGACTCCAAGTCCAGGCCTCCATTGGTTAATAAATTTGATTTCCCTTGATGATTTTTGTGTGATTTTGTTGTCACCACATTCAACTTTGTACAGAACAAAGTATTCAGTGAGAATATTTCATTCATTCAGCTCTAGGATGTGTTATTTGAGTGTTCCCTTTATTATTTTTTTGAACAGTGTAGTTAGACTATAATGTATTTTACACTATCAGAATATACTAACTGCAAAAGAAGCTAGTGTCAAGATGAAGATACCAGTCAACAAGCAACAGATTGTGTGCACAAGGCTCAGGCACACAAATGTGCACTTGAAGTTAGAAAGGATTGCATTGCACACAATTTATCAATTTGTATTGATAATTGTGAAATTATCAAAATGTGTATGATAAATGTCTGTTGTGATTATGTAAACTACGTTTTCCACCATTGTATAGCTGATGTGTAAAAGGTAACTATTTTTATGCGTGTATATATTCAAGTAGATTGAATATGCTGCATATCATGCAACATAAAAATGACCACACCGTGTAAATAAACCAGCTGTCTATAATTGAACTTATTGAAAGATCAACTCGAACCACTTTCTAAATCTTTGGATAACACCAGTGAAGACATATCGAAAAGCCAGTGCCTGTCTGTACTGAAATCTGCCGGAGCCATCGGTCATTCACAGGGCTCTAATACTAATTAAGCTCCACCTCTTTTAACGAAACGATGACGTTTAACCAATCACGACCCTTCGCGCGGAATTTCAAATATTTTCAAATGCCTATCCCTTCACAGATGTGATATTGTTCCGCCAAATTTGTAAACAAAATAGTCCCTTTTATGTAAATGCGAGTCAAATGTGATCCAAGCAAACACGCAGAGCGTAAAAAACGTAGTATCTCAAAATCCTACACGTACTACATCACAAAACACGAGTCAGTCCGAGTTTTGGTGGGGAAACCTCGTGCGTCTAGCTTGGCGGAGTGATATCACAAGACTTCTCCGGACTTGGCGACAGCCAAACAAGGGACCGCTGGCCAAGGTTGCTTTACGTTAGGTAGTCGTCGGTATGGCAGATTATCGTTTTAAGGTTTAGGCTGATATGACATTGTAATAAAAGTCCTCGTTGTTGCATCCTTGTCTGTTTATGGATTTCCCCAGGATTTGACGCAACTGTAAATTGACTTTCAGGTAAGGCTACGACAGTATAAACTACCGTTATGTTATATTTTATCCCGTCTTGTAATACAACGAATGGCGCAATGTATTTTTTTAACGTTGTCGTTATAATCTTACACGTTTTTACCCAAGAAGAGCGTTTCCTGCGTTGTAATGCAGTTAGTCTTAAATAATATTCAAACATGTGCGCAGATATGGATTTCTCTTAAGATGGAAAACTTAACAGTCGAGGCGACGTTGCACGTGGGATGTCGGAAATTTTTTGGTAGCGCTCTTATTGTGGAACAGCGTCCTGTTGGTTTGGGTTGTAATAATACAAAGGTACGATTACGTTAATCCTGCCTAAAGTTAAAATGAAATGTGACATGAACTAAATTTAACCAACTAAATGTCATTATTATCTATAAATGCGATGCTGACGCCGAGAAAATGTGTTTTGAATGGCTTCTTTCTCGGGTTTGGGATATTTAAATGTTATTTAACATTTAAAGTGAAATTGGCGGCGCTTTTCGCCTCTGTTTAGGCTGACATTTGTGTTACGCAATGTTTCCAGGTAACGTTGAAAAAAATGCCGTTGCACGGGAAGATTGTCGTAATGAAGAGGAGTGGAGGAGATGGGACTGAATTTCCTCTTACGGCATCATGTCTATTTGGAAGGTTGGTGGATATAACCTGTGTTTACCACGTCATGTTCACATGATTTTCTGTTGTGGCTTTAATCCTCCTTACAGAAGTGTTCATAGGCGTAAGCTCTCATCATGTGCAGCAGAAAAACACATGCACTTTATTCAACATTAGTTTAACTCATGTTGCGGTTGCAGTGTGCTATAAAAACTTTAGTGCTAAGCTGATGGAGAAAGCATGTTTGTTCTCATATACAGGTGGCTTTGCATTGTTAGATCAAACCTCTCAGACAAATCCACTTCAGTTTTGGACCATCAAACTCACTTCATGAGTTTTTAAATGATCAACTCCCACTTAGGTGTAAATATGCTGAATGTCTCCTTTCTGTTTGCTTCCTTACAGGAAGCCTGACTGTGATATTCGTATTCAGCTTCCTCAAGTCTCCAAGGAGCATTGCAGGATTGACTTGAATGAGAATAAAGAGGTAACAGCATATACAGAGCCTGATCGCTTTAACTCTGACATCTGGGGTGTTCATAGTTAATGGGCTTAACTTGCATTTATTTAAGAATAATTGCTGTGGGGAATATGTACCTCGGTCTTAAGTAAACGGGTAGCTGCACTTCTGTTTCAAGATGCTTTGATTGTTGATTTGGGGATTTTTCTGTTTCTCTTTTCCAGGTCATTTTGACCAATTTAAGCTCAGCAAATCCAACGCGTGTCAACGGAGAGGTTTTGAAGCAGTCTGAGCGTTTGAAACATGGAGATGTTATAACCATTATTGACCGTTCTTTCAGGTGAGCGTGAAAAGAAACCTTTTCGTATGCCATTAGCAAAACACTAAAGTAAAAGGCAATCAAGTTGTATTTGCTAGAAGGTATCCCTTATGGAACGGAAATTTAATTCTCCGAATTTCACCCTGCACAAAATCAGGGGGTGTCAGGAAACAACTAACACAACAGAATGTAACGCTTAAGCACAAGAATGGCACATGATGTGAAATCCACGTGGCCACTGTAGTCTACTTCATCTGCATCAAGATGATATTGAGTTGTTGGTTATTATTGCTAAATGCAAATTGAGGTGGGAATGATTGTGGTGAATTTAGTGTTTAGCTTTTCATGTAAACATAAAAATGAGAGAACATGTCTTGCTGAAAAATGGGGGGGGGGGGGGGGGGGGGGGGGTGTGATTGGAATCATCTGAACTGTTCAATATATTTTAAGAGCACATACTTTATACTGAGTGCAGTGGACAGTCCTGGCTGGCCTTGGTGTTTCAGTGTTAGCATTGCCGTGGTGACACTTAACGGGGTCTTCTGTGTTGTTGCTGTTAATCGTTTCAGGTTTGAGTACCCTCCGGCACCAACGCCAAAGAAGAGGTCTGCCATCGGAGGCAAAACTGAAACCCTCAAAGTAATTATATTTTTCCTTTTCTTTTTCATCTCCTCTGATATTTAAGCCTTCCACATCTTCTGAAAGTTGCTTATACTTCTGATTAATTAGATTATTTTACTAATGGGGGTATCTTATTCCTAGGTTCTTCAAGACCAGCAAGTGGGTGACACAATCCTTTTTGAAAAAGGATTGTCGACAGGTGAGATTTATATGATGAAATGGAATGAAATGATAATTTTTAGCTATGTCTGAGGGGGCATACACTCACTGAATAAATCTGAAAATAAACAGATCAGTGTCTCCAAAGCTGTAAATGGTGTTGAATAATTAAAACAGCTGTGTATGGTGTGTATGTGTGCCTTCCTTGAACTGATATGAAAAGCTGACTTATTGTCTCTTTTATTTTGTTTTAAGAGCCTTGTCTGAAAGATGGAGCCAACCATGACAACATCCAGCGATCCCTGGAGAAAACTGGAGAGGTGGAGTCCAAGGCAGATGATGGCCTGCTACAAGGCAAGACCAACTCCCCCTTCAGCGACCTGTATCAAATGATCAAAAAGTCCCTGGATGTCAAGACTCCTCGGAAATCCTCTGCCAGTCAGCTTGAAACACCTTCCTCAAGGTTCTGCTCTCCAAAACCCGATTCAGTCAGAAAAAATTGTGCTGTTTTCACAGAGAGAAAAAGCACTCCTAAAAAGAGTGAAGTCCTAACTGGAGCGGAAAGTCTAAGCAGGGGGACCCCAGGATCTGTGAAGAAGCAAATGAAGCCATTGCAGGTTCCGGCTACTGAGATGGTTGAACCTCCCAGAGCCGTGATTGAAACAACGTCACCTCAGAGGAGAAATGGTACAACTCCCCAGAAGTTTACTGCAAGTGAGGTTATTGAGCAAATCACTGCTCAAACACCCAAGTCACCTGTGAGGAGGAGGAGTAAGGAAGCAACACCTGCAGTGACTCAGGACCAAGAAGAGAAAACAAAGACAAGTCCCAAGTCAGGGCATCTTCAGAGGGCATCACCAAAAAACTCAGCTAAAAAAGGTCTTACTGCTATTTTTATTTTTTATTTTTTTTTTCCTTCAGGACAATTCATTAAAATATTTAGGAATTTTCTAGATATGACTGTTTGTGATTTTAATATAGTCTAATTCTGGTAGCTTGATGATAATGTTTGTGCATATTTTATTTTCTTAGGGATAGACATGTCCAAAAAACGCAAGAGTGGAGAACTTGGTGAAGACTTGCCCACACAGCAAACAAAGAGGAAACGTGTTTCCTTCGGAGGTTACCTCAGCCCAGAGTTATTTGACAAACGGTTGCCCCCTGACTCTCCATTACGAAGGGGGGCCACTCCACGGAGGAGCTTGTCTCTCCTTAGACCCAAGCAGTCACTCCTTAGACGAGCATCCGTCATTGGCTTGCTAAAAGTAAGTGGGTAGTTTTAAGTGACAATATACTTGGAAAATGATATATACTCTTATTTAAAACATATCTTGTTTTCCATAGGAGTTGGACCAGGACAACCGAAATGTGAAAAGTCCTGCAAAAACAAGGACACCATCACCTAAGAAGTCAGGAAGTAGCAAAACTGGTTCTCCTAAGACTCCAGCTTCTGTGACGAAGTCTCCCAAATCCAGGTCCCCATCTCCCAAGGCAGCATCTCCTGCAAAGAATTCTCCCAAATCCAGGTCTGTTTCTCCTAAAGCAGCATCTCCTGCAAATAAGTCAGCTTCTGTGAAGAAGTCTCCCAAGGCAGCATCTCCTGCAAAGAAGTCACCAACATCCGAGAGCCCGTCTCCTGCAAGAGGAAGATCTCCCTCTAAAAACGAAGCGGTAGCTCCTAAAACCAACAAAGAGCTGGAAACTCAGCGCAGGGCTTCAACCCCAGGGCAGATTCCCCACAAACAAGTTCCTACCGGCAAAAGAAGGGCGTCCCTGGGAGTGCCTGGTACTTCTCAGGAAAGTGCTCCTGCTTTTGTGGCTATACCTGCTAAAACTCTCACCAGTTCAGGAGTTCAGACCCCCACAGTCAAAGGGCGCTTCTCCGTGTCACGCATCAGCACACCCTCTCCAACAGCAGAAGCCGACGTGGCCACTGACCAGGTGCTTTTACCCACCGTCACCCCTAAAACTCACATGGGGAGGAAAAGCACCTCATGGAAGACTCCAGGTACGGCAAAGAGTGCAGTAAAAATGCACAGAAGAAGTGGCATTTCAAGAGCATCTATCAAAGGTATGTAAAGTCCTGAAATGTCTGCTAGTTGGGTTAAAAATCCTCTTTTTGTTCTCAGCATTAGAAAACCGTCAGAATCAAGGTCATTACTGTGTGTGTGTAAAGCTGAATGATTTCAGTAAAGCATAAAGCTACTTATTTTTCTCATTTTCTTTACTATCACACTAAACAATATAAAATGTATTTCATTTTTCAAAGCCACATAACTATTTTATGTAATCACTGTATTTTAGAAAAAGAAATCCCATGATCTTGGCAATGCAGTGAGATGAGGATTTATTGTGTGATTTCACTTTTTTTTTTTTTTTTTTTTTTTTTTTTTTTGTTTGTTTGTTTGTTTTCTGCTCACATCCATCCAGTCTCCAATCCCTGGGCACACATTGTGAAATTTGGTCAACCTAAGGCTCAAGTTGTTGCTCCACCTAAAAAAACCATTGTCCAAAGGACCAAGAAGAAAGCAGTGCCCAAGCCAAAGGTACCAGCTATTAAAATAGAATTATTCTTTTTGGCCTTTAATAAATTTTACTCACTTTTACTGGATCTCTTTAACAAAGAAAGTCATTCAGTTGTGCATCGGTGTTTGCGCGTACTGAAATTTAAGTATTATTGTGTCTCATGTTGTGAGTCTAACATAATGAGCTTTATAAAATCTACTTGTCTTTCTAAATCTCAGACACCTGCCAGAAATCTGAAGGGCTACGTGAGCACCGGACATGCAGACTCGCCCGCTACCATCGTTGTGGGTAGAGCACACAGGCAAACCGTCATACAGCCAACCGGTGCTGCTCCGAGAGTGATCACCAACGTCGTGCTCTTCAAAAAGAACTTGAAAATGGATGAGGACTTGACTGGTAAGCGCCTCTTTTCCGTGACAGCAGATGGGAACATTTGTTGACGACTTCAGTTTTTTTGCCTTCTTACATTGTCCGTGGTGATTTCAGGTATTTCTGAAATGTTTAAAACTCCTGTAAACGAGAGGAAGCAGAAGTCTTTATTCAATGACAGCAGTGCCACAAAGACACCAGCAGGAGGTCAGAGCACGTCTGTGATAGAGCCATCAGTGCTGAACACGCCAGAGGAACCAGGCAAGTTGTATATTTGAGATGTTGCCATTAGTAATGATTTTGAGTTCTGTATGGGCAAAATAAGCTGGTTAGGACATTAAATTGTTATAAACAAAAATGTGACTTATTTACAGGTGAAATGGTGGTGTCTCCCCTGAGTGTTACATCTGCAGTAAAAGGCCGAAGATACAACAGTGAGGCAGTTCAACGCCTCCTTGATGAAGATCAAGAATCCAGCTTCATCAGTCAGATTCAGTCAGAGTTGAGCGAACAGCAGAATACGGATTTGCAGACATCCTCTGTAACAACTCCCAAACAGAAGCCAGAATTACCAGATTCTCTCACCGGAGTCAAAAGGATCATGAAGACCCCAAAACTGAAGGCTGAACCTGTTGAAGATTTGAGAGGAAAACTGTTGAAAACTCCCAAACAGAAGCTTGAACAGCACGAGTGCCTCACTGGAGTCAAGAGGATCATGAAGACTCCGAGACAGAAGGCCGAACCTTTAGAGGACATCAGAGGGAAACTCCTGAAGACTCCCAAACAGAAGCCTGAACAGCAAGAGTGCCTCACTGGAGTTAAGAGGATTTTCAGAACTCCGAAACAGAAGGCCGAACCCCTTGAAGACCTTCGAGGAAAAGTTCTGAAGACCCCCAAAGCCCCAGAGGGTGGTGATGTGAGTTTGGATGGTGTTAAGGAGCTTCTGCAGACGCCAGCACAGATGCAAGAATCTGACACAAAAGGCATGAAAACTCCAAAAACAAAGAGCTCTCCAGTGGTTCACCTCACCGGGATCAAGAGAATAATGAAGACCCCCAAGGAGAAAACTGCTCCTGTTGAAGATATGGTTGGTGTGAAGAGGCTCATGAGAACTCCCAGACAGAAAGGTGAACCTGTTGAGGTGAATTTCGGGATCAAGAGACTCATGAAGTCACCAAGACTGAGGGGTAATGCTCCAGTGGAGGACTTCGAGGGACTTAAAGAACTTATGGAGGAGCCACTGAAGGAGCCCACAGTGCAACCAGAGACAAAGGAGGTGAAGGCAAACACACTCTTATCAGTATTTATACTAATAGCCTAAAAGAGGTGAAATGTTAAGATTGTTAATCTCTCACATTAAGGAAGCATTTTGAATGTAAAAACACATTTTACTTGAGTTTGAACATGAATGCAAAGTGCTCACACACTGAGGAGGCTGTTTTATCATCATTTCACTCTTACATCTGGAGTCTGAACATCTGTCTGAGCTCTTTTTGATCTGTTTTTAAAGGGTGGAGATCAAGCGTCTCTCGGTTGTGGTGAAGACGTGATAAGAGGTGGGTTAGTGTTAATAAAAACTTAAATAATTAATGTGTTTTTGGGGGGTGTGGACCAGGATGGTCTCCTTGTCCTTGTATATAAAATTTGATTTTACCCATACAGAGTCACATGACAATAAATTATCAGATGCTCATCTATGCACGGTAGAAAGTTTGTCTTGATGCCAGTCTATGCAACATCAGCTTTAAACACAGCTGTAACTTTTTTCTTCCTCCTTTTTTTATTTTTTTTTATGGTAAATCATCAGATTCCCCAGAAACCGTCTCTCAGGCACCTGCCGATTTGAAAGTACTTGTTGAAGAGCCTGAGGTGAAGACTGCTGCCAAAGTAGATACGACTGCAACAGATCTTGACCACAAGAAGAAATCTGTGCGAGGCAGAAGGGCAAAAACAGTAGAATCCAAAGCAGCTCAGGATCAACAGGAAGCGCCTGACTCTACTGAAGACCCTGTAATCCCTGCACCATCCAGAGGAAGACGAGGAAAGAAAACTGAAGCTACAGCACCACCTGCTGTCAGGCAGACAACAAGAGGCAGGAACGCAAAGACCGCTGAAAGCACGGATGCTGAGCTGATACAAGAAAGTCGCCCTCAGTCTCCTAAAGTTGCTCCTAAGCCGAAAAGAGGTAGAAATGCCCAGAAGTCCTCTGATCAAGCTGAAGTTGTCACTGAACCTGAGGGCGATCAGAGCCAGCCAGCTGATGTTGAGGAAAAATCAAATGAAAGTGCAACACCCGTAGAGAAGGCTGCGCCCAAGCGAGGAAGAAAAGCTAAGCAAGCTGAACAGTCTGTGCCACAGCAACAAAATGCCGCTGAAGAAGTTCCCCAAGCTACACAAGGTATACTAATTTTTTATTTTTTTTTATTTTTTGTGGGTCACTGAATTGTTTAGCTCCAGCCTTCTTTTTTTAAAACAAAACTAATAACTGAACTAATTCTGAAGTTACTTCATTTATCCTTAGTCATTTGAGGGTCATTTAAATGTAACATTTCTCCCTTGTTTTCTCTCATTTTTGTTTTTTTTTAAATCAGATGCAAATGTAGCCTGCAGTGACCAGCCTGAGAGGTTGCCAGGCGGTGCTGATGAAAACAAATGCTCTGATGCCACGGAAGCCGTTCTCCTAGCACCTCAGACTGAAAGCTTACCTCATGTGCAGACACCAGCTTCAGTTCAGAAGAAATCTGTGCGAGGCAGAAGAGCAAAACAGGTGGAATCTGAAGAGCCTGAAGCTAAACAAGAGGCAGCAGAGATTCCTGAAGATCCCATTGCACCTGCTCCAGTTAGAGGAAGAAGAGGGAAGAAAACGGAAGCTACTGCGCCACCTGCAGCTACACACACATCAAGAGGCAGAAGTGCAAGGTCTAAAGAGCCTGCCATTGAAACACAAATGGCGACTGATGTTGAGAGTGCCCAAACCTCTCTGGTAAATGCCAGTCAAGAAAAGGATTCAGCACCACAGACAGAAGAAGCCGTCGTGAAGCCACTTAGAGGTAGAAGAACTAAACAAACACTTGCTGAGCCAGAAAAGATAAGTGGTGAACATTTGGAAAATGCTGATCCTCAGGAGCCTGTTCTTCCCACTGCTGGAAAACCACGGAGAGGGAGACAGGCAAAACAGGATAAGGTTGACCTGGCACCAGTAGAGCAGTCTCAGCCTCCAGCCAGGGTTAGGAGGGGAAGAAATGCCAAGCAGGATGAGGAAAAGATGGATGATGAGCCTGCTAGGAAAATAAGGAGAACGAGAAAGTCTGAGCAAGAGCAAGTAGAAGTAACAGAAGAAGCCCAAACTGGTGAAATGGTTGTTTCAGAGAAGGCAGAAGTACCACTTGCTGAACCAGTGCAGATAAGCGAACAGGCTAGTGTGACTACAAAGCCCAGGAGAGGAGGGCGAAAAGCCAAACAAGACACAGAGATTGTGGACTCCATTGAGGTCCAAGAAGTCCCTGTTATCAGCTCCGCAAGCAAACCCAAACGGGGCAGGAGAGGAAAACAAGAAAAGGCTGAATCTGCCGAAGAAGCTGAAGCTACTGCTGAAAATCCTGAACACAAGCTGGATGCCGAGGAGAAAAATGCTGAACCGCCTGCTCCAGTCGTGAAATCTACCAGGGGGAAGGGGGTGAGGGCTTCTGCTAAATGTGACACTTCACAAGCCGTTCCAGCCAAGAGAGCCCGCCGAGGTACAGCTGTTTCTTCTGAGGAGACCAAAGAAGAATCCACAGCTTTGGAGTCAGAGCCTCCTTCAACTTCAGTAGAACCAGCAAAAAAGGGACGACGGACAGCATTAAAGGCCACAACAGATGAGCCAACGGTGACCAGTGACCAGAAACATCCCAAAGCTGTTGAGAACGATGCAAAACTGCCCAAAAGATGTGTCAAGTGGAAATCGGACTTGGAAATCTTCGAGATTCCAAAGGCAACACCTGTAAAGGCAGCGCGAGGTCGGAAGTCTAAAGGGTCGACAGTTGACAGTGAAAGCAGAAATGTGTCAAAGGATGCCAACAAAACTGAAGAGGAGGATCTCTCAGAGAAAGTTTTTGACAGTCAGCCTGTTAAGAGAGCCGGGCGAGGCCCAAAGGCTGCTGGCAAAGTGGAACCTGCAAACAAGTCTAATAAAAACGCTGACATGCAGCCAAAAACGCGTCGAGGAAGATCGGCAAACAAATAGATGCACATCAACTGCTTTTTTTTTCATGATAATATAATTTTGTATTTGTAATTTTCTTTTTTTTTTTTTTAAATTTAGATTGTAATGCTTTGCAGTTCGTAGTTTTATAGAGTGCAAAAGTTTTCTCCCCAGTACAGCAGGAAATTTGTTTTTAATCATTTTGGTGTCAAGCTGTATGTTTTTTACTGATTCTGAAATTATTTGTGGTTTAAAAAATGGTTATTACATTTTCTTCCTACATTGGAAAGATGTGTGGTTTTATTTATTTATTTCATATCCACTTTTGGGTGCATTTACATTTTGGGTGAAGCTGGTTGCTGGATTATCAGTTTAGAAGAAAACAACACTGAGCTTATAACGATGAGGTGGTGGCAGTGAGAACAAAGTCCAGCATGTTTACCAGCTGTGGCTGTTGTCACATTTAAATATGTCCTGAATACCTCTGCTGTAGTTAGAACTACCTTAGAGACTGATTTAGGCTCTATCCTGCAGTAGGGTTATGGTGCAGTAGAAGTGAAAGAATTCAAGGCTCAAACAAAAATAAAAATTGAACTATTTTTATACACAACCTCTGTTTTAAGGAGCTCAACTGAAATCAAAATAAGATATTAAATCGTCTTCTGCGACCTCGGTGTCCACTTATAATTCGAATTCCACAGACTTCCTGTTCCGGTTGGTGCTGCACTAGAATCAGTTTACTGAACTAAAGGGAACTTTGCGATTAAATATATGAGATCAACCCGGACGGAATTTCGTGACGGACCGAAAGCAAACGCGGAGTGGACGCTGGAGGGAGATTTGAGACGAGCGTGTGCAAGATTGTTGGCCTAAACTTGGCTGGCGGTGTTTGTGCTTCCCTCAGTTCATGTGTTATCTTTGTATCTTATTCTTTACATCATGTCAGAGGACAGTGACATACAAACGACGCCGAGAGGGTTTCAATGCACGCTGTGCAACGTCCATTTACCAAACAGTAAGTAACGGAAGCTAACTCAGCCACAAGTCCCAGTGATTGTAGTAAAGTTTTTCTAATTTCCAGATAACTAACGTTGCCGTCATCTCCACCAAGATTATAAAGACGTACTTATTTATTGCACACACACCACTAATTCATTACATAAATCTGCCATATTTTCCTTAGCTTCACAGCTTAACAGTGAACACACATAACGTTACACAGATGTAATTTGTGTTTTTATACAGTGCTGTTAAAGAGTCTTGAGCCACCCTTCATTCTTTATATTTTTGCTTCAAAGCAGCCAGACTTGGTTTCGGGAAATAGTTCTCCAGGCTTTCTGAAGGTCTTTCAAAGTTTTTCTTTGGACATCGGCTGCCTTTTTGACCCACTTTTAGTCCAGTTCTTGTATCTGATCGTTTTCACGGGAATGTGCTTTGTTTGTTAATTCTTTGGTTATATTTCTGTAGCACCAAATCACAACAAACAGCTGCTTCAAGGCGCTTTATATTGTAAGGTAAAGACCCTACAACAATAGAGAGAAAACCTCAACAATCAACCCTCCCTTCCCCCCTCCCTCCCTCCCAAAACGAGCAAGCACTTGGCGAAAGTGGGAAAGATGATCTCCCTTTTAATAGGAACAAACCTCTGGCAGAACCAGGCTCAGGGAGGGGCAGTGGTTGGGTTTGAGGGTAGAGAGACAGGTGTGGATGAGAGGTAGAGATTAATAATAACTAATGATTAAATGCAGAGTGGTTTATAAACAGTGGCAAAAGATGAACGAAGAAAAGACAGTGCATCATGGGAAAGCCCCAGCAGGGATGAACAAGGTTGTGTTTACACATAACAAATTAGCAAAGGAAACATTTTAAATTATATCTTTATGCACTTAAATATGTTATTCACTGCCTAACACATAATTTGTTCCCATTTCTTTAGTTGAATCTTTGAAAAATGCCAAAGATAACACAGTTCGATAAGTGCACAATAGTGTTTTGCACCAACAAGCTGATTCTGAAAGAGCTGTTAACAAACCGAAATCTCAGCATGGTGTGCAGTGAAGTTTGTATTTTGCAGCATATACGGCAAAATGGATGTTTGCAGATTTTTCAATAAATTCCTGCTCTTATTTCCAATTTTGCAAGCAAAATATAAAGAAATGAGGAGTGACTCAAGACTTTTCAACTATGGTATCATAAGAGTTCTTTTCTCCCTGGTTCTGCATTGCTCATATTTCGATGTCCTGCAGCGGCAAGTTTGGATCAGCATGTGAAAGGGAAGAAGCATCGGACACTGAGCACCGTGCGGGCCACCAGGAAGACCCAGGAAGAACACAGTGTGTTCGTCAGTGGCATCAATCCCAAAGTCTCCCAAACTGATGTAGCAGAGTATTTTCAGCAGTTTGGGGCAGTCACAGATGTTATCATTGATAAAGACAAGGTCAGACAGCTGTACACAACACACAGTACTCATGCACCCAAAATCATTAAGTCCTGTTAAAGCTGAATTTGTCATCTGATAGTGATGTCACTGCACTCGCAGGGCGTGTATGCCATCGTGCAGTTCACTGAGACAGACAGCATACAAGCTGCTCTGTCCTGTGTTGAGCATAAACTGAAAGGCCTGAACCTGCGCGTCAAACCTCGGGAAAAGAAGGAGTTCAAGTTGATTCCCAAGAAGAAGAATGATCCCAAGAACCTCCAACAAGTTCTCGACTGTCTCAAACCCAACTTGTGTCAGTTGGTGTCTGTAAGCATCCTCTTTTAAAGTTTGTGAAAGTGTGCGACTGTGTGCTTGTGGAGCCTTGAAATTCTTGAATTTTAGTTTACTTTCACTTTACAGTTTACCTTCTAATATATATATATATAATATAAAATATAGACCTTTGAGAGGAAGACTAGACAAGCTTATAACATGAATTTTTGTTAACAAAGGGACTGCGGTGTTGCCTCGTGTTCCCCTTCAGGTGAATGCACAAATGCAGCACATTGTCGAGCGATTTCAGCTGGGAGAAAACGAGAAGAAGGCCCGAAGCTTACTGGTTCAACTCATGCAGGAGGTTTTTGTGGAGTTTTTCCCAGGTGACCTTTGTAAATACACCAAGACATGTCTTGCATACATAATGAAAAAATGTTTTTCTAACTTCTGACCATATATTGGCGGCTTGCAGACAGCAAGATTCTACCATTTGGTTCATCTGTCAACACTTTTGGCATCCATTCCTGTGACCTGGACCTCTTCTTAGACCTAGAAAACACCAAGGTGTTCCAGGCTCATGCCAAGTCAACCACAGAACAGGTTTGGTGCCAAAATATCATATAATGTGACTTTATAGAGACGACTCTGTGGGTCAAATTCCCTCTTTCTTCAGGCAGGGGAGGGCATGTCAGATGATGGCCGTTCTGAGGACTCCATACTATCCGATATCGACCTGTCCACAGCCACTCCCGCTGACGTTCTCGACCTGGTGGCAATGATCCTGAAACGCTGCGTGCCCAGCGTGAACAAAGTCCAGGTGGTCAGCAGCGCTCGCCTCCCCGTGGTCAAATTCCATCACCGTGAGCTTAACCTGCAGGGGGACATCACCATTAACAACAGGTTAGTAAATGAATGTAATATTGTGCATCATCAGCGGTTTTTATTTTAAATGTCAGAATAACAGCTGTATCCCTCACTAGACTAGCAGTAAGGAACACCCGCTTCCTCCAGCTGTGCTCAGGGGTAGATGAAAGGCTGAGGCCTCTTGTGTACACCGTACGCTACTGGGCCAAGCAGAAGCAGCTTGCTGGTAAGATGCAGTGACCTAAAACAAGATCATTGTGTTTTAGTTACCTGTGGATTTAGGTGGTTATTTCATTTTCTGGCCAACAGATGTCAGTAGAGCGTCACTTGCCTCTTCTGTCCACTGACATCAGAGCAAAGTGATTTTCCAATTTTATTGCCTTGTTATGATAAAATAAGATTACATGAACAGCTTTTTTTCTTGTACTGGCTGTGTCTGCTGATATTAAAATCTTAATGAGAGTATTGCTCACTGTGACTACTAATTACCTTCATGCTAATTACCTTCACTCTTGAGTCATAGTTCCTCTGTTCCAACTGTCACAGCAGCTTTCTTTAGGTTATTTTTGAAACACGACTAGAGGAGCGTGATGACATCAGTTACTCGGGTTTAGTGAGCTGTAATGACATTATGGCTACACGAGTCACTGTCAGTCTGGGGCGTGTAAACAAGCAGGTGACAAACCCGACAAAAACTTGTGATCATGTTCTGATTCGTTTCTTGTCAGTAATCCTGTCACATTGTGGCGTGTAGGTAATCCCAGTGGTGCCGGTCCCCTTCTGAACAACTACGCTCTGACACTGCTGATCATCTTCTTCTTGCAAAACTGTGAGCCTCCCGTCCTCCCCACAGTGGACCAACTCAAAGACTTGGCCTGTAAGTGCTGCATTGCCTCTACACCTCAGGGCCACACACGAACAAGTTTGTATACTTAACCCACTAAGTACGGTAATGTGCAAAAGTCTTGAGCCACTCCCTATCTCTTTGCATATTGCTTCCAAGGAGCCAGACTTTCTTGTCATTTTTTAAAAAGTTTTCTTAAGCAACATTTCTTTGTCCAGTTTCTTTGGACATTGGTTGCTTTCTTTACTCATTTTTGAATCCACATTTGAATTTTTTTGGTTCAAGTAATGAGAGAAGTATAACAGGTGAATGTTCACAGTAGGGGTGGGTAATTAATTTTCCCAACAGCCACGTGAGAAACTAGAACTGCAGCACCAATAAGCTGAAATCAGTTCTGCTCAATATTACTTTTATAAACTGCTACTGGTGAGACTAGATGTAGATTTAGTCACTGTTTAATCAACGTTCCCTTAGAGATTGAGGGTTCGAACATGTCCTAAATTGGTTGATCTGAAGTGTTTGTGAGAGTTTTATCATTGCCATAACCCATATAGGCCACTACAGAAGGCTTCCACCTCGTTGTGATGAACTGTAACCAGGAAAATCCTGAAATAAAAAAAAAAAGGAGTAGATAGTACTTTTATTCAGTAAACTTTTTTAAATCCTCCTGATCCAGAAAGTGTTATGCATGCCTTTGTTACATATAAACTGCAGGAATATAATGCACTGTAGGGTGATCACATTACTCCAGTGTTAGCAGCCTTGCACCGGCTCCCTTTACATTACAGAATCCAGTATAAAGCCTTAGATGGTCTTGCACTTTGCATATGTGGTAGACATGCTGCTTCCATCTACTCCCTCAAGATCATTAAGGTCTGCTTCTTAGTCACTCCTGATCAGCCTGTGGTTGAACCTTATTTCAACTGCGGTTGGACCAAAACCCTGGAACGACCTCCCAAATGACCTCAGGCAATCATCAGCTGTAACTGTTTTTAAATCTAAGTTGAAACACACTTTTTCTGTTAAGCCTTTAGAAACTGCTGACCTCTGGAACTGTGATTGGAGGATTGGTTGCTGTTTGGGGAACTATAACTATGTGTTTTGTATTGTAAGCTGACTAAAATGACAGTTTCTATTAACTTCAGCTTATATACTGTTTAATCTCTGTTAATAATTAATAACATGATTGCAGGTGAGGAGGAAGAGTGTGAGATTGAAGGCTGGAACTGCACATTTCCCAGTCAGCCTATTGCCATCCCCCCCAGCACAAACACTCAGGACCTCTGTAAGTTAAAACATAAAGAAGGAAACGTATTAGTCAGAGATTTTCGTGCTCTAAAAAGAAGTCTGAAACGTGACCTAATCTACCAGGCGAGCAGACCCTCAGTCTTTCTCTTTACATGTCTTTTCTTTATCCAGGCACTCTGCTGGCTGGCTTCTTCTCCTTCTACGCTAAGTTTGACTTTGCAAGTAGTGTTATATCCCTTAGGGAGGGGCGTGCACTTCCAATCACAGATTTCCTCAGTCAAAATAAAGAGGATGATGGTTTGCAAGAGGACCAGCCCACCAAGGCCCATCAGCAGCGTCTCAAACTGGGCCCCGTAAATCTCTTGGACCCCTTTGAGCTTTCCCACAACGTAGCGGGAAACCTGAATGAACGCTGCCGGCACAGCTTTCAGAGGGAGTGCCAGGAGGCTGAGAAGTACTGCCGCAGCCTGCAGTATCAGCAGAAATCCGCAAAGGGAAAATCATGGGGCCTCATGCGCTTATTTACTCCACATGGGGAAGTCCAGCCATCCAAAACGGAGCAGCTGACCATCAGCATCCCGTTCAAGTCAGCCTCTCTCCCAGAACAACTGTGCAATGAGCTGCACACGGCGGGAGACAGTTTCCGGCTGCTGTGGTTCCAGAGAGTTTGCTCTGCTGTGGAGGGAGTGCTGAAGAACATTCTCAAGTGTAACCTTGCACCCTCTAAAGATGCTGCATTTGGCGAGGACTCGGCTGTTGCTGCCGAGGAAATGGAAACTACCGAAGCTTCCGTCAAATCGTCACTCAGCGACAGCCTCGACGGTGCTGAAACCCAAAACGAAACCAGCCCCGTGAGTGCAGTCGCTGTCGGTGCCAAGAGGCCGCTCTCTTCTGGCAGCGATACTTCGGTGTCGCCTCAAAGTAAAAAGCCGAGAATGGCAAGACGAGGCAAGGCTGAGTTCCCTCCGTGGATATGTGTGCAAAAACACATAGTCTGGGCGGGCAGGAGAAAAGTCAAACGGGAACTGATCAAAGATGCTGACTTGAGGCCAGATGGCAGCTGTGTGGCATTGGAGTCGCAGGTCACCGCTCGCATTATTGAAAAAGAGCCGGAGCTCAAGGACCCCCTGGAGTTTAGCGTTCAGCCCCAGATGCTGGGAGGGACGGAAAGCACAAGGGCAGTGCTCAAGTTGGAGCCGACCAGCGACCAGACGGGAGTTTTTCACGACTTCTTTCATTTTCTGGAAGCTTTCTTACCCAAGATGGTAGAGACATTGCTAGAGAAAGAAGAGGCTAGTGCTTAAAATGGGATTTGTCTCCATTAATGGAAGAATTATTAATTTTTTTTTTTTATTTGTTTTGAATAAAAGAGGCAGTAAATGCTGCTAAATTAACCGTTAAAAGAGGGACAAACAACGATTATATATACTGGCTTCATCAGAATATCAAGTTTGTAATTGTTTTCATTCATACTGTGTTTGTATTTCTGAGTTTTTTAGTGTTTCATACTCAGATTCTTATTAGCCTCTGTTTCAGTTTGCTGTGGCTCTGTTTTAGTGTCCTGTTTTAAAGAGATTCTGTTTAGTGTAGACAGCGCCAGATGTTTTCAGCTGAATAAAAGCCTTTGTAACAATTCCTGTAAACACTTTCTTTTAAATAGAGAGTTATTAAGTGTAACGTAGGTGCAAAAATTGAGTTGTTGTTTGTTTCATGGTTTTCTAGAAAGAAGCCATTGGCCTAAGCTTTTTTTTTTTTTTTGCTTTTCCCAGTTGCTCTGTGCTCATATGACTTAGACAGATGAGAGTAATTATTCAGGCAGGCAGTCTGCTTTATTACAGCAGGACAAGGTGGAGCTGAGGGATGCACAGAGCTCCTGTGTGCTGATTAACATCATTCATCTCACTTTTAAAGGGAAATACAGATGGCCTGCTTGTTAGATAGGCCTATGGGGATAGCTGTGATGATAAAGAGGATTGAGATGGTGTAGTACATGTTAATCTGACACCCGTTCATAGTAATGATGGGATGTTTATTGTTGCCATAGTATTTGAGAGGAAACTGTAACATATGACCCAAGCAGTCAGAATATTTGTGGTCCCTCAGGATTCACAGTGCAGTCTTGGGTTTGTCTGCTTTTAAAAAGGGGGAAAAATAAAAGTAGTGATTTTCAACAAGGCTGCTGTGGCAGTGGCAGTGGCAGTGCAGTCTTGGTTTCCTTTTTGGTGCTAACAAACAGTATTGTGCAAAAGATGAGTCACTCCTCCTTTCTTTATATTTTGGTAGCTAAATGGGTGCAGTGATTTAGTAAAACATCTACAAACATCCATGGAAATACAGTAAATATTCTAACAAGCTTTTAGTCTTCAAGAATCGTTCTCCAGGCTTCTTGGAGGATCTTCAAAGCTCTTCTTTGGATATTTTCTGCCTTTTGTTCCGTTCTGTAAGGATGATCCCACCCTGCTTCAATAATGTTGAGGTCCGGGCTCCGGGGAGGCCAATCCATGACTGATGGTGTTCCACTGCGTGTTTTTTCTATCCAGATATTTTTACTGCTTTGGCAGTGTCCTGCTGAAAAATGCTTTCCAGATGGTATTGCATGGTGGATCAGGATTTGATGGTACTTTTCTGGGTCATAATTCCATCTGTTTTGACAAGACCTCCAACACCACTGACTGAGGCTTCACCGTGTTTTACAGATGGCTGCGGAGACTCGCTGTTGTACCTCTCTCCTGATGTCTTCTGTACATGCTGACAAATTTGTGTTACTGATTTTCAGTCCAGTTCTTGTGTAATGTGGCAGACCTCAGCCTTTCCTCCCTGTTTCCTTTCCTTAAGAATGGCTTCTTGACAGCCGCCCTTCCACTGAGATTATTTCTGATGAGGCTTCAGTGAACAGCAGATGGATCATCTGAAGGGCCACATGCATCTCTCAGACCCTGTGTCAGGTCTTTGCTGGATTTTTCCCATTTCTTAAGGACATGACTTTGAGAAGTTTTGCATACACTATAAAGTCACCAATGACTCATTCGGGAGTCCTTTGGTGAGATGCTGAACCAACAGAGTGAAAAACGTTCAACTACTGGAAATACAATTAAATTCAATACACACATGGTTGACCAGAGTTTTAATTGTCATTAAACTTCATCTCGCGCCATCATTGGGGTACAATTTATGTTTGAACAGTTTTTATGACTAACTTCCACTTCTTTGAATTCCTTAGGGAAATTTCTTCAGGCTGATTAAAGTTTGTGGTCGCAAAGGCAACTGTGGTGACTGACATAATTCAAGAATTAATACCCAATTCTTAAAAAAAAAAAGAAGTGATTTTTTTTTTTTTTTTTTTTTGGGCCATAATGGCACAGCATAACTCGGGAAAATAATGTAAGCATGTCTCATGTAAGTTAATTGGTGATTCTAAATTGGCCATAGATGTGGATTTGAGCTCCAGACCCTCTGCTGCTCCAGTCATTAAGTGGTTGAGAAAATGATGGATGATGGTTTTGTAGATTTGTTTTTCAGGGTGTTTTTTTTTAAGTTGAAGTTGAAGCAATTACTGTTGTGGTCTGTGGTTTATTCTTGATGGCGCTATCTTTCACCGACTCTCCAGGCTACTCCAATATCGCCCTCCCTTGTTTTCAAAAGGGCTGCTGGTAAACAAAAACCTCACACACTTTAAAGCCTGAGATTTAAAGCGATTGCAAAACTGCCAGGGTGTTGCTGTTGGTCAGAGGCAAGAAAAGAAAAAAACCTTACTAGTTATGGCCACACTCATGCAAGCTATTTTCCTCAAGTTTCCCTTCACAGAGAGAGGCAATCTATCGGAAAATCTTTGCTTAAAAATGGCAAAGCAAGAAGGGAGGACTCGCACGGAATAAAACAAAAGTTTCGCATTAGATTTAAAATATTTCTTTTTGATACATTACAGGGCTGTAAAGACACTGAAAACACACAAAATGCACCAGAGAGTGAATTCTGGACTTTGTCCCTTGCAAAATTCAGGCGTTGATAATGACTGAGATAAACTGGGTAAGGAGCAGGGCCTTTTTCACGTCGTGTGTCCTCGTATGGGGGCATCACATTTTGGATTTTCTGCATTTTATTTTTCAAGCCAAAGATGATGCTTCATTTTTTTTTTTTTAAAATCAGGCCCAACTAATTCCAAGTAGCTAGGAGGAATTAAAAATGCATCCCAAACGAGAGCTCAGATCTCAGGAGGTTAAGGGTTAAGTAATAACAGTAGTGCGGATTTGATGAAGGATGTGGGGGTTCTCCCATTGGAGATTAAAAGCTTATGTTCCATATTGAATTAAATGTTTTTTGTGTGTGTGTGTGTGTGTGTGTGTGTGTGTGTGTGTGTGTGTGTGTGTGTGTGTAAAATCAGGAAACATCTTGGTAACACAATCTTCAGCCTGTGTAAGCAGTGACTGTCTGATGAAGAGATCTCTAGTCTTTATTTGATCTCCAAATTAAAGGAACACTTTGAAAACACATCACATCTTATTGGGAAAAACAAATAATGCTGGATATCTATACTGATATGGACTGGGTAATGTGTTAGGAAATAAAGGATGTCACAGCATTTGATGGAAATAAATATTATCAACCTACAGAGTGAAAAATGATGCACCAGGCTAGAACATTTTGCCAAAATGTCATTGCCAAAATGTCATTGCAGCAAGTCAAAATTGTACTCATTAGTTTGTGTGGCCCCCACGTGCTTGTATGCATGCCTAACAACATTGGGACATGCTCCGAATGAGATGATGGATGGTGTCCTGAGGGATCTCCTCCCAGATCTGGACCAGGGCATCACTGAGCTCCTGGACAGTCTGAGGTGCAGCCTGGTAATGTCAGGACCAAAACACAGCGTGGGAGCCAGTGAATGGTATCCATTCTTTCATCCTCCTGGAACTGCCTGCATATTATTATACACCAGGAGGAACCCAGGACTCACTGCACCAGTGTAGGGTCTTAAAATGGTTTTAAGGATTTCGTCCTGATACCTAATAGCAGTCAGGGTGCTGTTGCCTAGAGGTCTGTGCGTCCCTCCATGGATACACCTCCCCAGACCATCACTGACCCACCACCAAACCGGTCATGCTGAATGATGTTCCATCAGCACAATGTTCTCCACGGCTTCTCCAGACCCTTTCACGTGTGTCACATGTGCTCAGGGTGAACCTGCTCTCATCTGTGAAAAGCACAGGGCACCAGTGGTGGATCTGCCAAATCTGATATTCTATGTTAAATGCCAGTCAGGCTCCATTGTGCCGGGCAGTGAGCACAGGGCACACTAGAGGATGTTGGACCCTCAGGCCACCCTTCTGATTGTTTGGTCAGAGACATTCACACCAGTGGCTGCTGGAGGTCATTTTGTAGCTCTGGCAGTGCTCATCCTGATCCTCCTTGCACAAAGGAGCAGATATCGGTCCTACTGATGCAGGACAGCCCTGTCCAGCTCTCCTAGAGTAACTGCCTCTCCTGGATCCTCCTCCATGCTCTGAGACTGTGCTGGGAGACACAGCAAACCTTCGGGAAATGGCACTTTTTTTTTTTTTGCCATCCTGTAGGGTCCAGGTATTGCCTTATGCTACCAGTAGTGACACTGACACTAGCCAAATGCAAAACTAGTGAAAAAACAGAAATGATGAAGAGGAAAAAAATGTCAGTGGCCTCCACCTGTAAAACCATTCCTGTTTTCAGGGTTGTCTCATTGTTGCCCCTCTAGTGCACCTGTTGTTAATTTCATTAATGCCAAAGCAGCTGAGACTGATTAACAACCCCCTCTGCTGCTTAACTGACCAGATCAATATCCCACAAGTTTAATTGACTTGATGCTAAACTCTGATTAAAAAGGGTTCCTTTAATTTTTCTGAGCTGCGTATTAATTCAACTGAATTCAATAAGGAATATAATCGCTGAGTAAGCTTTACTCTCTAATGGGACAGAAAGTCTTCCCCACAGCTAATGCTCTCATTCTCTCCTCCTTTAAAAAGGTCTGCTCTCTTTTCTTAGAGCTGCATGCATTTTCATACGGGATTTCCAAATAGAAGTTTACATGCTCTTTGGTCACAAGATGTCTTGGATCATTATTTTTTTTATTGCTATTATCCTTTCATCATCATTTCAACTGCTGTAATGAAAGAACTTCCCAAATATTGGATAAAGTATTTCATATCGTATCATATCATCTTGTATTATATTAGGCATTAACTGAGATGTCTGTACTCTCATTTGTCTATTTTCCCAAGACTTTACATTAATTTCTTACTATGGAAAAGGGATGCTTGAGAAAATTTTCTGAGGCAAATGTATGTGATAATTGTCGTTTCCTGACTGCTGTACCAGCAAAGATAACAAACCAAGTCAGTGTATGTGCAAGCAATGCTCATGAGCTCCAGACTGCTCTAAGTGCTCCATTTCAGGCAATTTTTTTCAATTTTTTGTGCTGAATGATGTCATTGAGAGTGGATCTCAGGCAGGGAGCTCGGGCAGTGGCTACAGCACAAAGCCACTATAATAATGTGAGTGAGATTCCTATCACTGTTGTACAATTAAAAAAAACATAGCAAAATGGATCCCCTTTAAGAAACAGCTCAAAAATGATAATTGTAATAATTAATTAATAATACATGAACTAATCAAGGGCTTTTTAAGGCACCCAAGGAACACATGCAACCCCTGTGAACCAACAATGCACGCATTCATAATAAGACAATAATGACTCTGCCATAGCTCGATTAGTTATCGATGGCCAACTGGTTCCACGTAACTCATTTGATGTAATCACTAAAAGAATTGACTTGGGTATGCATTTGTGCGTGCACCGTGTCTGTTAGACTCCAGAGCCCATTCTTCATTGAGAGTCTCCCATTTTTTGAGTAATTGGTAAGTCCACTGGGAAGATATCCCGAATCAATCCCTCAGAGACTCAAAAGTCTCCACAGCTTTTAGGAAATACTTTGCAGTCAGATGAGTCATATGAGCTCATTTTTCTTTACACCTCACATTATAGAGCATGACAGATTTCAGTGGGACAGCTTTGGTACCTAAATAACAAGAAGACTTCCGTAATTTGTTATATATTTGAGGACATTCACTGAATTAAATCATCAGTCCCACTTGAGCTGTCTAGCCTCTGTGTCATCACCCTTCTGACTGCCGCTGCCAGCTCGTTCATAAACACATCCGTTGGCGGGATATTGATGTAACGCGTCAGCTCTGCTTTCCAAAAAGACGAATGGTTACACTGATGCTGCAGCTGGCAGAGGAGCCCCTCGGGGAGAGGAAATAATAGGAGGCGTCACTGGTTTGGAAACTAAATGAGCAAATGTGAAACCCTGACTTGTGCACCTGTTATTTGACCCTGCTGCAATGAAGAAGCTGATTTTGTGCGCGCACATGTGCCGGTAAGTATGTAACATGAAAGAGAAATGTGACTTACGGTTGGTCTACCATCTACAGTGCTTCAGACCGGCCCCTCGTGGACCCGTTTCGAGCCATTTGTCTGCTCTTGAATTATTGCGCTTTGGTGGCGGGCAGCAATCAACCCACCGTTTTGTCTCCCGAGGTGTGCAAACAGACCTGTCTGCATGAAAAGCACTCTGCTCATATTAGCTGCTGCCCCGTTCGAGAGATAAGGCAAAAATAAAAGGGCCTAATCATTTCCCCCTTTCTGTCTGCAATGACAGGAAGGAGTCAGACTTTCTCCCGGGAGATTGCTCTTTCACCAGAGTGGACGAGGCAGCATATGCGCTGCAAATGGAAATGGAGGTGGTTTTACTATCTAAAGTAAAGACAGACATAGAGGGGGGAAAAGCTTTTAGAGATACATTTGGAGAATACAGGCAGATGCCTACAGTAAGTAGATTTGTTTAAGTTATGCTAATCTAAAGAAGTCTTCTTTTTTTGTGGGTGTGTAATGTATTACCTAACAATGTAACAGACATCAGTGGCACCAATATCACTAAAAAAAAAAAGAAAAGTTGGTAAAACTGAACAAGACAAGAGAGAAAAAGTTTTTTAAATCAGCGGTCCCCTGCAGGTGCCATTATCCTGGCCTTGATGGCAATTCAAACACTTCTCCGCTACGCAGGAGCCCAAACTTCTCTTCAGAAGTGCATTAGCCGTGGCTTATTCAGCCGTGAAAACTTCACTGTCTGCCCTTTCTCTTATCAGGGACCTGTTACATTCTTGGTGTTTACTGACAAACACTGCACCGAGCTAATGAGTTTGCCTTGCGCATATTGTTGTTTCTTGCCATTGACTTTTATGGGCTTTTGAGAGAGTGCAGAGAGGTTGACCACTGGAGTAGAAATAACACGATATGGGTGCTTAAAATGAGCAGGGCAAATATCAGTCTTCTTGAATGGAAGACTACTTATTTGTTATTTGATCAGTGTAATTTAAACACCCCCCCTCCCTCCCTCCCAACTTATCAGGTTGTTAAAAGCCAGGAGTTACCAATTGAAATTCCAGTTTTTGCTATTTTGCGTCAATTTGAACATTTCTGGCTGTAAAAATTGCAATTGGCCCGCGCTATCTGTTTGAATTATTGCACAATAATTGCTTAGAAATGGAGGGTGCAATCAGCGGACAATAACGCAATCCGCTTACAGCGTTTATGGCGTGGCCACATACACTTTAATTTCTTGTTTATTGTCCAAAGCTCTGCAGAGGCTGTCAGGTGGAATTTATGCCTGCATCAAGAGCTTAGGGAGAGACAAAAAAAAAAACTTTCTTTTTTACAACTCTATAAAACACATGTGAAAAGCATTTTCATGACTTCCCTTGGGAGCCCAGTAGGACAACACATACGTAAAACATACTCTTATGTCCTGTTCTACTACGACAGCTCCTCTGATTTATCGAACACAAGCCCTTAAAATGTTATCGTAAATGTTGCCTTTTTGATGTGTATTTTTTAGTTGTGCAGTTTTTTTTTCTTTTAAAGATGATTTGAAAACAATCTCTGGAGAATTACCAAATGGAATATTTATGTGGCTTTGTGTCTAATATTCAAAACATATACTTACAACTAACATCGTTTGGAGAAAGTCTTCATTGCATTTCTGCGTCATGTTTGCTCCTAACTGCTAATGCATGAAAAAGAAGGGATTTGCATGATGAATACTACAGAACTAACGCTATATTGAAGGAGATCCGAGTATCCCCTACACTTTCGTTCCCACACAACATATAAACAATGATAAATGCAGAAAAAAGAAAGTGATTTGCCATCTGCACACCTCTGTCTTGTGCAGACACCATCAACATGCATGCAAACCGTAGAAACAGCACCGAGGGGTGCCTTTGGGCATCATGAACTGAACAGCAGACCGTGAAGATCCAAGATACACAGGGGCTGCTTCAAGGCTCACACATGTCGGTATTTACATGACACTCAGCCTGAGCACTCGATACCTGAAGGGAATTTTGTTAACACAGCGTCTTGGACTGAGTATTCATGACATCCAAGCATTATGAGGGCTAATATTTTTTCTGATGTTTGAGTCACCAACACCTCATCAGATCATTCACAGTAACAGTGAGTGTGTCCAAACTTTTGACTGGTACTGTAATTAAGTTATTGAAAATTGCTTCACTGTAAATGATTGGAAGCGCCCCGCTGCCACGTGAGTGCACTGGTTCACACACTCACGTGTGTGTGATCAGGTGTGGCCTATGACCCTCACCTTAACAAAGGTTTTATGGCCATTTGAATAATGCATACTGGGGTGATGATTCAAAGAAAGCTAAGGGTGTTGAGACTAATGATTACACAAGTTAGGACAATTCTGGCAGTCTCTTGTGTTCAGGGCTTCTTAATGTAAAATCAAAAATTCTCTAATGATTTTAAAGTATTACTGAAGATGTCAGTGACTATTCTGTAAGTGCTGTTATGGCCCTAGATGCAAAACAAAAATGAAAACAAACCTTTAAATGTGTGATTTATGGTAAGAAAATTTCAAAACAAAGCATCAGCTATATATATATATATATATATATATATATATATATATATATATATATATATATATATATATATATATATATGAGCGAAACACCACAGAGTCAGCTATTAAAAAAAACAATTTCTCTTTCTTTACTTGTTTCAAAAAACAAACAATTTTTTCAATCAATTGAATCTCTGAATTACTGAAAGCACACCAGTGTTGGTTTACGGAAAAATTATGCAGTACAGAGGCTTGAAGAAATAACACAAACAGTTGAAAATTATGAGTCATGTACTGGTATTTATAAAGATCATCAGAAACCTTCTGATACAATAGATCACAGTCAGTTATTGGGGAAGTTATGCTCGACTCAAAACTTATTTGGGAAAAATAGACAACAATGTGTACAAACTAACAATAATGTACCAGGATTTAGAAAACTCACACTTTATATTAATGATATTCACAATGTTAGTAATGTATACAAAGTGTGAAGGGCAGTTTGCGTTATTTTCTCAGGGCTGGTTCCCTGGTGCGCTGTTCGTGGTGCTGAACTGACATCAGGTCGTCCGGCAGTGAAATCAACGTCTTTTCCATTAAAACAAAAGAACTTCAGGATTCAGATAAAAGCCAAATATCGGAAAATGGGCAATGAAGTTTATTTCCGAGCGTTTCCTTCAGCTTTTGGGCCAATAATGACCCCTTTACGCACCACTGCTAAAGCTAGGGGGTGTGGTTAACTGTTAACTGAGCGCGCATCAGACGTCCATCCAGACCGTATAAAAACCATGAACTGAGAGGAGAGAAACAGGACAGGTGCACTGCCGAGGTGACAGTCACATCATCAGGAGACAAATCAGACAGTAAGTTCTCTCTTACTCTTCTGTTACTCTGTTGCGTCTCGATTTATTTTCCACTTTGTTGACTAACTTATGCGTAACTTCGTGTCACTTCATGCACTTTCACGTAACGTTTTTGAATACTTTATATCTATGCGAAACACAACCTTAGCATATTTTGTTTTTATGCACCCACGGGGTGATCGTTCCTTGCTATTTCTCCTCTCTCTTCAGATGGCCAACATGCTCAGATCCTGGATGACGCTCGCAGTGCTCGTCGTTTGCGTCCTGGTGTGTCTGAGCAGTTTTGCGGACGCCTACCCTCCCAAACCGGAGAGCCCCGGGAGCGACGCCTCACCGGAGGACTGGGCCAAGTACCACGCAGCCGTCAGGCACTATGTCAACCTCATCACCAGGCAGAGGTGAGTCAGGGAAAGTCACTAAAATAAAGTTAAACTGAAACACTTACTAAACCCAGTAGAGAACACGCACAGAGATACCGGGGTGCATTCGTTTTTGTTTTTTACTTTAACCAGCTAATATGTCAGTTAGAAAAGGGTGAGAAAGAATGGCTAAGAGATGCGGGATAAACTTGTAGTGATGTACCTTTTCATGCTCTGGTTGGGTCAGGTACAGCTCCAACTCCTTTGATGTGAGGGATTAAAGTCTTGGGCTCAAGGACGGGTTTGCAAGGATAGCCAAATGGGGCACTGAAGCCCTCCTGTTGTGGCATGACTCAGTCACATAAGGCCTGTTTAACACTTAAAATCAATCGTTTTCAGATGTTAGTTAAGAGTCCAACTCTTTTTCTGTGATCCAGGCAACACTTGTGGGTAATCGTGCTTAATAATGACATTAATAAAGCAGATGAGCCTGGCTTCAGACCAGAGCAAAGGCTGTGATGCTTCTGTTTTTGCTCCAAATCTTCTGATGTGCATTTTTATTAATTTTCCTCATTCCTTGATAGGTAAACATCAAAACTGAATCAAATATTCAAAATTAGATTCTTACATCTTTTGGTGCATCCTGTCAATGGATGCTGAGCAAAGTCAATAATGCAATTAAAGGTAATTAAAAGGTCTGAATCTGCTATTGAACTCAAAGGGCTGTGCAATGCAGCCCCTCATACCTCAAATAAAAGCAGGTTTACTCTTCAATTGCCAGGTATTGATTTTCAGTAAAGAGACTTCGGTACACGTAGTCAGAGCTGATTGGTATGTTTGCCTTGCTGTACAGTGGGCAGTGAACCTGAAAATCCTCCTTTGCACTCAGATAATTACAGAACTGATATGTAGACTGCAGAGACTGAAAAGAGACTCAGCAGGCTGTATTCAGCTGACCTGCCTTGTTCTTAGATTGAAATTCATAGCGAGGCTCACACCAGAGCACTTGTGAAATGCTAACTCTGGAGAGCAGAGCGGGTTATCCTGTGAGTGAAGAACCTCTAGCTGATATTTAGTGGTACTCATTACATGCTGGTGTGGACTTTCTCCAGATATGGGAAGAGATCAACCCCAGAAGAGGCGGTGGCCTGGCTGCTGTATGGAGGAAATTCGAACCAAGACACAGAGCCACGGTGAGTAACATGTCAGGATGCCTAGAACATAATTTTTTATTTTTTTTTGAAAAAGTGAAATAAGGTGTATCAGATTCTCAGATTTAATGAAGTCCCCATTATCAGAAAATACATTCTGTTTAACTCCACCATGATTTGACTACGAGAAATATTTTTGAGCTTTCATGAACCACTTAGTATGATGCAGCAGACAAAAAAACTCAAGTAATCAAGCTGTTATTTATTTATTTATTAAAAACAAATCTCTTTTCTTACAGCTCTGACTATGTTGACCAGTGGTAAAAGAGTCCAATTTCAAGACACACACACTAACACACTACCAGACCATCCAAAAGAAGCAACCTACCCTGGATTTGGTGATGCTATATGTTTAATTATATGATGCGCATGTATACCTATACCCTGTTTGTTTGCTCTTCTAAGTAAATGTAATAATTCTTCTCCCAAATATGTAAATAATTTGTATAGAAATCAGACTTTACAATAAACACCTCTGTGAATTAAAAGTGTTACACTGACAAACATGTGCTTTTGTATTTCTTGATATAATAGGAATACAGTACTGATATTATTAGTAGTAGTAGTAGTAGTAGGAGGAGGAGGAGGAGTCAGAGTAGTTGTACTGTAACTGCACCGACTCTGGTTGCCACTAGATGTCACTATATAACTAGAAAACGTACCGTTGCAAGTTCTGCTCTCCTATTGCTGATCCTGAATGGGTTCATATCGACGGCAGTAGACAGGCTTTAACTTCACACAGGGGTACGAGCCCAAAGCACGCGTTTGTCCTCACAAAGCCTTCTTGGATGTCCTTTGGGGAAAAAGGGATCAGTGCGTAATATACAGCAGTCTGCTGGCTATTAGTCAATGGATCTATTTCCAACAGCACGTCAGCCCTTTTAGGTGATGTCTCGTTAAAGATAGCAGTTTGTGTGGGTAGCTGGTGGTTTAGTGAAAGTCAGTGCACACACAGAGAGAAAAAGGGCTGCTGCTCTGTAAGGCGACCAGTGTTGATATCTCACACCTTCTTCTTGCTGCATCTCCTATCAAGAGAGCGTCCGGATAAAGGTGACCGGGCAGGTGAGCACCCCGTCCTCTGGCTTATTAATTTTTTATTTTTTCGCGGTGTTTAGTTGTTAATGTAGTGGATAGCGTTATTATAACAAAGCAAAAACCTTTTCCAGAGATGTAGTCTTACCTTCGCCGCTCGCCAGGTGACTACTGGTAGGCTACATGCAGTCATTATTACCCCGTTCCCCTCATTAAAGCGTCCCTACCCTCCATAAAGAAGTCCTGCTATTTCATTCCTTGTCTTTATGAGACCTTCTGGGGAGACGAGACCGTGCTGCCGGTACAAATTCCACTTAAAATCCAGGCAATGCCACGGAGTCGTTTCTCGGCTGGGTGTGTGTGTGTGTGTGTGTGTGTGTACGTATGTGTGGGGGAACTAATGCAATTTTCATTGAGCTAGCCTAATTGGCCTGAGGCTACACGCTGTTTGCTCCTGTGTAAAATCATAAGAGGCAAACACAAATGCACTGCGTTACAACATAAGGCATTTTTTTAAACAATAAAATAATTTGTTGGTTACAAAGACTGGATAGACACCGTGCGCTGTCCGCTGCCACTGCGCATGCCCACGTAGTTGTGGATAGGCACAGATTAGTGGTGCGGGATACTACAAATTTTGGTATCGATCCCATACCAAGGAAATACAGGGCCACTATTGCCAATACTAATAACAATACCAATACTTCTAACTTAGAAAGGTAGCTTATGTAAAGGGGAGCAGTGGTTCATCATTTATGACATAAATGAATATGAACACATTTTAATGACCCCTAAATCACTGTGATTTTTTACTTTCCACAATAATTAGTTATCACAACAAAACACACCTCTCAGCTTTCTATGTATTTTGAAACTGTTTTTTTTTTTGTTTCAGAGACCTGGACTGTAAATGTGTCTAAAGCATTTTGGGTCAGCTTCTGTTGTTTAAATGTGCCCACTGAAAATTTAAAAAATGTTTTCAGTGGGCTGAATATACAATTTGAATATAGTCTATAGGTAATCATTCTGCTAAGGTAACAACTATGATGACCAGTAATACTCTAACATTAACTAATACTGAAGAGCCGACATCAGTCATGACTGAAACACTGTTTTCACCACTATATGAGCTACCTGTCTGTTCTTGGCCTCTCTGACAGGACTGTGACAGTGACTGTGCTGAGGGTCTGGGTCCCTCTGGTACAAAGCTCTCTTTTTCACGGTGTTTCATGTCTTTATATAAGTTGGTGGTGTTTCCATAGTAGATAATTTCTTTCCAAAATGCATCACTGTTTGCAGTGTTTTTATTTACAGCTATAAAGTACGTCTACATGATGCTCCGCTTCTCACTCACTACAGCCTGCATGGCTCTGCTCAGTGCAACCAAGTCATGTGAGGACAACTAAACACAGCAGAGCAGGGAGGAGGGGGCGGAGCAAAATATGCCATCTGTGCAGATATGTCGGGAGAAAAGTACCAAACATACAAGAGACAAACTGAAACATCGATATCATCACGCTAGTATTGATCCGATACCAATACCGATAATATCGATATTTGGATAGATACATCCACCGGTAACACACATCTTTGAGCAACTAGCACTAATGCGCCTGACTTGTAAACAGAAACAGTAATAAGAGAGAAGATATACAATCTAGGGTTTATTTGGGCCTGAAAGTAGGCTTTAATATTAATTATTAGTGTTAAATAATAGCCTAACTTTTTAGGCTGACTTGGATTGACTTAATTTTAAATTGCCTTTGTTTCTGATTTAGCTTATACATTATTATTATTCCTTTAAATATAGAGTCCTTTAAATCCCCATTGCCTGTCAGTGTATCTCTCAATTAAAATTTAACAGCTGAAATATTGAAAAAAAAAAAAAAGACAAAACCGTGACAGAAATGTACAACTGCCATATTATTTTTTTGATACTACTACCTTATTCCAGATTACGGCATCAGTGATTGCTGCCCAACAATTTTTAGTTAACAGATTTTGTTTCATTTTTAGAAATGCTTCTAGACATTTTGCAGCAGTAGCATGACTGCAGCTGAGACAGATTTTAGTCACTTAGAACATGATTTTGCTAGTTCAAGATTTTAAGAGAAAGTGCAGTCGGTGAGATGTTTAACTCAGTTCAGTAAAAAATAACTTTGACGATTGTGTCCAAGAAAAATGAATAATTTTGAATAATAATGAAGCAACAAATAAAAGTGTATTGAGTTTCATGTTGTCAAAGATTGTGGTCTTTATAGATTTTTTTATGCTGTATGAAATATTTCTCCCTCTGGAAGAAAGTGTCTTGTTGATGTCTCGTTTACACAACCAGACCATTATAGCCTGTGAATTTTGCTGTTATTTTTGGAAGAGTCTTTTGAAATCAAAGATTTTATCATGATAAGAATTTATTACAATATTCCCTAGAAGCTCCATGCAACTGTTGGATTTTTATATCAAACCACAGTCAAACAGGTCTCATTCAAAGAGCTTTTTACTGGGATTAAAGAAACTTGTGCCTTCTTATCAGCTTCTGTTTTGGAAGTGAGAGGTTTTCCATAAATCTCCCTGCCTCTGGCAGCTTTGGGGATTGGCTACAAGGCCAGCAGGTCTGGTTCCACCTCAACAGAAACATTTCCTAAGCAGTTCTTTAATCATTTAAGAGCTCGGCATCGAACTTATTTTTTTTTTGGTTGGTTTATTTAGACTGAAAATCTGTCCCCATAAAATAGTTGGTTGTGCAACTCACAACCAAATAAAAAGAAGTTATTTTGTACATATAGAATAATCTTAATCAAAACACCTTCAGCGATTTGCAGCCATAACTCTCTTCAGCTTATTGCTTTCACAGGCCTGGTGATGAATTACTGCATGAAACAGGAATTCTAATCAATTGTAGCAGTCTGAAAGAAAGGCCCCATCCACCCTTGATTCCACAGGGAGATTAATGAGTAGAGGTTCACATAGCCTCAGCATCTTTTCCCAACCTCTATTCATAAAAAATGACCCGCTCATTACTCTTTACCTGCCACCTCAGCCCCTTCGGCACCAGGCGGCAACTTACGGAGGTTAAAAAGGAAGCCAGCATGGAAGTGCCAAAACCTGCAGTCACTAGAATTGGCCAGTTGAGGCTGGTTGTAAGAGTCAACCCCCATAGACTCCCATGTTTAAATGCCTAATTTCACAACAGAAATACACATGTTCACAGCCTAGCATAAAAAAGGTGCACTAGTTGTCTGCTAGACCTCTCTTTCAGGGGGTCAAATTTGTAAAGGGTTTACCTATCAGGATATTTAAAAAGTTAAACTGGTCCTTAGCAGGTCTTTAGATTGGGTAAATACAACCTCATAAGAACAACACAAGAAGAACACACCCTTACTGCTTCCACAGGAATTAAGCGAATCAAATGCATTTGATTAACTGATCGTCAGTGAGTGTGAGCACCTCTATAAAAGCAAAGGTTTTTGCAGTTTGCTGGTCTGGAGCATTCAGGTCAGTGCTAATATAATGCCAAGGAAGAACGATATCAGTCATGAGCTCAGAGAAGCAACTGTTGCTGCCCATCAGGGTTATTAGGCCATTTCCAAACAATCTGAAGTCCATCATTCTCCAGTGAGAAAGATTATTCATGCATGGGAAACATTCAAGATAGTTGCATATCTTCCCTAAAGTGAACATCCCAGCAAATTCACTCTGAGTTCAGCTCGTGCAATGCTCAGAGAACCTGGAAAAAGCCAAGAGCTACATCTCAAGACTCTACTGGCCTCAGTTAGCATGTTAAATGTTAAAGTTCATGACAATTTAAGACCTGCTAAGGACCAAAATATTATTATTATTATTTTATCCTGATATCTAAAAACTTAGAACTGGGAAAGGGTGTGCTTTCTTTTTCACATGACTGTACCTACTCAGTGTTTACTAAACCAGTCATTTTTAATGGAAGCCATATGGAGAGACAAACTGAAATGCTACAAAGCTGTATGCATATCATATTCTAAAAGTATCAATATTGTGCTGTAATTTTAATATTTTTACACACGGCACAGTGTGTTATGTTATACTGGATTAATGCCAGTATTTGTAAGGCTAATGTAAGTTACTTAATGTAAGACATTTGAGTTCACTGAAATACTACAGTTATAGTCCATCACGAGAAAAGAAAAAGAGATCCTTTAATGAAATCCAGCCGGGGTGCTGACTGTTAACGCTCCCCTGGGTAGCTCATCGTACTTTGCCTGAGCCCTTTACCCTCTCGCTGATACATAAATGACATTTAGGCCTAATTACAATCTGTGTCAGCAGAGGGAAAAGAAAGACTTGTAACACTTAGATCACAGGCTATTAAATATATAGTTTTTTAAATGATATGCGGTGATGGTAGTAAATACTGGTCATATTGATTTAAAAATACAAAATTGGTTGTTTTTTGAGGGGGGGGCAATGCAGCATACAGAAAAATACAAAGGAAAAGAAAGAGGAGATAATGAACTTAATTGTATGCCATTTGAGAATCACAGAATACCTCATGGCAGAAACAACCACAGGGTCCAAAAGCTATTAGCTGATGGTTAATCATTTGCCATCTACAATTTGATTTTTAAAGCCCTGTTAAGATAAAGTTTCATTATCGGCCTCGGTCTCTCCAATGGAAAACTACATCTGGTGTCCTTTTCCATCTTGTTTCTTCCTGCAGCCAAACGTTTGTGCACTGGATGTATTAATATGCATGTGGGGAGCAGAGCACACTTTTATTTTCAAATCACTCAACCATTCAGTACTCACTGGCTTTAAACTGCTTTTCAGTTTATCTTCTCCTTCAAGAGACCTCCACGCACTGCAGTGACTGTAGGCGATATCGATTCTTTCATTTTTTTTTAAGAAATGGAAGCATGTTTAAATGTATTATTGTTTCCAACAAGGAAACACAAAGAAACTCAATTTTGATCCATCTACCGTTCACATTTCACAGGAATCTCTACTTCTCCTAGAATGTTGATCAAAATTTAATCAAATGGACATACAGTGATCACCTAATGAGTCTTCACCCAAACTGTACTCAAGGTCAAGGTCACATTTGTTGTTTCACAGGTGCCTTATATAGAGTTATTCATAATTAATAATCGGCTTTTTAAATAATTTATTTCTACTTAATATTTTTATACAAAGAGTTGCAATAATGTATATAGTTTAAGGATCACTACACACCCCATATATATATATATATATTTTTTTTTTTGCCACAGCGGCTTTTCTCGGCAGTGGAGAGAGACAGGAAATGGGGGAAAGATATGCGGGCAAATTGGCGGGGACTCGAACCCGCACCGCAACGCAGCATATGTATGTGGTCGCCGGCTTCACCACTAAGTCACCCAGGCATCCTACACCCCATATTTTGATACATACCAATAATTACATATAAGCTTCAGTGTATCTTGTGCAATTCATATCTGTACTGTTGTCTAATATTTATGCTCATACCTGTATCTTAAATGCTTACAGCTCTCTGTTTTATTTTACTTCATTTATTAAATTTACTGGCAGGCCTGCAGCACCTTTTCAAAATTTTCGTATTTAGTGGAGAGCCGAACAAAGCTCCGTCTCGGATACAAATTTGGCTGATCGATAGCCGTTATGTAACATATGTTAAGGGTCACACATGAAACAAATGCAAGCAGGGAACATAACATCGCATTCACAAGGAGATGATAAAATGAGCCAGATGAGCTGCTACGTCACTGACATTCTGCTTTTTAGTTAAACAGACTGCTGTAAATGGTGTTCCAATGCTACAATTACACAGTAATGGAAACACATGGAAGGTTAAAGCTATTCAAGATCACAGCAAGTTGTTGGCAAAGTGTTGCATGTTTTCTTAGTTCCAAAATATGTGATGGTCTTTTTGCCTTTAAAGTGTGATTTGTGAGTTGTGATGCACATACAATACAGCGACTATATGTGGAAAACACAGACACACGTATTGTTGAAAGTGCACCTATTTTTTCTAAAGATATTGGGAGTTTTTCCATCATCTGTTTTGGAAATGAAAGGCCCATTAATGTGAATGTTTCAAGGATGTGCTTGTACTTATTTACACCAAAAGAAAGGGAACATTTTGGAGTTTATTATTAATATTACTATTATTAGCCCATTTGATAAATATAATTTTCATCATGAAAGAAGTGATTAAACTTAACATTTTTTCTTAAACTGCAGTAAGTTACAGGATCTTCTATCACTTAACTGTAAATGAACTGCTGGAAAGAAATACAAATAATTAAGATTAATTAGCTGCTGTAGCCACCTTTACCTCACATATTTTACCTTTCCAAACAAAAGCAGGTCCAGGTGATGAATATAATAAAACAGCTGCATCATACTTGCATTGTTTTCTGGTATGTTTATAATGTAACAGGACATTGACCCTTTTCTCTGTTTCACTCGTCTCCGTAATTTTGCTCAGAACTACTTTGGTCCGTTGCTCATACCGAGGCTTCTGGCTTCTTTACTCATGGTGAGGAGCTTCCACGCTAACGGCATGTTAGCACATGGGTGTGGATGCGACGATTTATGGGAGGCTGACCGGCGGGTCACCTCTCTGGGAAAACCAGCCGATTCCGGTCTCCTGTCAGGCCGATTGGTGCATTTCTTGTGTGAATCCACTTGCCTACATCTTTACTACATTAACGAGGAGCATTTTCTATTTTGTTGACTGCAATAAACCCGAGTCTTCAGTTTACGCTCTGTGCTTGGAGTCCTGCATTTTGGGTCCAGCCCTGCTCACACACAGCCAGATTTATGACACGCATGTGTCAGTGTGACAACATGATTGTCTCATACAGTATGCTACCTTGTTATGCTGGCTCTTTGTACTAATGGATGTTATGGAATTCTTCCATAGATTTATTCATGATTTGTTTTGGCATCTTTGTCACAACCTTAGTTTTGGCTTGTGAGGTCTGTCAAAATGCATTTCCAGGCTGTTGTGTAAATTCTTGTAAAGCTGATTTGAAATAATTTCCACAGGTAAAGAGCAATGCTTTATTGAAGTGTAGCTCAAACACTGTAATAGACCCAATTTTAGCTCCAACTTATTATTATTTTACGCATTTTCCCTTGTTGCCATGGCAAAGCACCGGGGAAAAGACAAAGAGCTGCTCATGGTTTCCTTGGATACGACAGTTTTCCCTTGTAAAGTAATGAGAGGAGCTGAACCTGTGGGAGCACAGGGTTATTTTTAGGCGTGACGCCAGACTGCATGTGTGGATTAAGACTTGTTTGGTTGCTGGTGCTTGTGTGCTCGCATGTGGATCTGTATGTGTGAGCATGCGTGCATGCTTTAATGCAGCCTCGCTGTGAGAACAGCTCAAGGCGTTTTACACTTGGTATACAAACACCTGAGCCGCTGCTTGTGTCACTGCTCCAGGCCAAAGCATCCTGGAGGATCCAATTTCAAAACAAATTGGACACCAGCTTCCTTTGCTGTTGTGTGTCATATGTCTGCAAGCACTACCTTAAAGGAAATAGAGTTAACAATAAATTTACCACAGTGGATGGGGTTCACGTGAATGTGGGCTTATAGGGCTTGCAAAAAAAAAGAATTCCCTTAATGTCGGCTGTGGCACGTATTCCCTTGAACTTCGGAGATATTTTGAGCACCGTAAAGCTTTGACCTTTGCACTTGTTATTCTGGTATTGCGGCAAACTCCAGAATAACATCATTCCATTAGAAATGTTAAAAATTGATTGAAATATTTGTTTACATCGATCGCAAGAATCAAACCTGCAGGTGGCATCTTGTTTCAGTAAACTGACAGTTGATGTAGAGATGATAGCAGGCTGGAAAATGTGATGTCATGACAGCTGTGCTATGAAGCTGCTCTTTTCCTGCAAAACTGTGAGCAAGATGGAGATTTGTGTGAGCATGTGTGTGTGTGAGCTGACTAATGTAGAGCCAGAGGGAAAATCACTCAGAGAGCAGAGATAGTTTAGATGCTGAGATACAGTGTTACAGTAGAGACATACTGACCCACAAGTTGCATTAATGCAGGGTGTTTTCCATCTGTAGTAGGAAGGCCGTTAGTGAGAAATACTAATTTTGAACAATCTTTTAATGTTATTTTTGAGAATACCTTTTTAATCCTTGATTGTAGAGCTTGATTACTGGTTACATATAACAGGCTATTCTCCCTGAAAATGGCACCAATTACCAAGAAAATACCAGCGCTCGTTATGACCGCACCATTATTATCTCTTGAATAATTTTACTCTATTTATATAACAAAAGGCAGAGTAGGAGAGTAAAAAGCTGAAAAGGTTTGACCCTGTCCTTCCCAACCCTCCTGGTGTGTCAGCTCAGCTCATGCACGGCCAAGCTCTGCTGCAATCGGCTTTGACTTCTTAGCTGCCGTGTGGTCTTTGCATACTTTTAACAAGCTCTGTCATTTCGCAGTGCAAACATGGGATGCCTCGCATAAGCCTGGGGGACTGGTATGTGGTATTAAGGACCTGATCCATACAGATCAGAGTTTTACAGAAGCCCTGGGATCTTTAGTATCTAAGAATGTGTTTTACTGTTAACACTGCTAGAAATGCAGCCTGCAGCTTATCCTATCAGAAGTGCAATATATCAAAAGTGAAATTAAACCATTTAAATAGATATATGAATGAAACTTATCCCACACACACACACACACACACACACATATATATATATATATATATATACATATAAAATTAAAAATGAAAAATTAAAGCAACACTCTAAAAACATCAGATTTCATCAGATATCTACACATGAATTGGAATGAAATGAAGCCACATCGTTTGATGAAAACGATCAATCTACAGAGGGCTGAATTCAAAGACACCTTGAAAATTAAAGTGAAAAAATGATGCAGCAGGCTGGTCCATTTTGAATCCACCATCTGGCCGGGGCTTTCTGTGTGGAGTTTGCATGTTCTCCGTGTGTCTGCGTCGGTTCTCTCCCGGTACACAGGTCAGGTTAATTGGTGATTCTAAATTTCCTGTCTTGCGACATATATTATTATCTTATATATAAGAAAATGGTTTCCCTTATTGAGGTTTTGCAGAAATGTGACTGCTAACTATGTGACGTTAGATGTGTGATAATCATAGTGACAATATAGGATCAAGTGAAGATGGCCCCAGTCACACAGGCCTGAGGACGAGACTGGTAGGAAAAACACGTCCCTGTGCTTGCTTTAGTCACTAGGAGGTTGCTGGAGGGGGAGTCAGCATCCAGTCACAGAATAGATAATTGATAAATTGGGGCTTCTTCCTTAATTCTGTCATTACAGTATTAATACAAATAAAAAATCATGCTGTAAATGCAAAATATAACTTTGTGATGTCAAATATTTGAGGCAAATTGAATTGGAGGCTTAATCCTGTGGTATGAACTGAAGACAGTTTATATGGTTATCTAAAGGTAGAAGAATCTCTCCAGTTTTATTTAAACCTGTATGCTTCCAAAAACAATCTGATTTTAAAGGTTTTCAAGCTTTTATAGATTCATGTAGTTTGATGAAGAATTAGATGAAGAAGAGGCATGTTAGCTGAACTCAGAGCCCTGCTGTTAAAGAAATTAAAAGGCCATCAGTTCACTCCAGTGGCTGCAGACCCCATTGGCCTTTCATTAGACAATTCGTAATTTCATTAAAAAAAAATGAAATTTTGAACACACATAGTTACACAAGATTTTCACTTAATTCTGTGCGGATGGAGTCCTTCTCCTGTTATTGTAAAAACACACAAAAACTGTGGAAACCCAGAAGAAGCCAGCTCCTTTTTTGTCTTATTTTCCTATTCAAACTAGAAAATTGGTCCTTGCATGTCCTTCCTAATAGACCGAGCACATTATTAAGTAATTGGTACAATCAGCTCAGATTGATCTCATACCAAAAAAGTAGTTTTTGTACTGTTTGATGATTATTGGGCACCCTTTTTTCAATGGCCTGTCTCGTTTACCTCTTTGACCCAACTCCACAGATCAAATACTGTCCTCCAGTTATAATTAATCCACATAGAGGAACGAGAGGAGGCCTCTGCCCAAGCAATCAAGCCGCTTGATGAGAGTATCTGCCGTCTGTGGTTCATTATTATCTGTGAAAATGCAGTTAAAATAGTCTCCCCCCAGTGATTAGCAGTTCAACCAAACTGACTTTTGTTGGCACACCAGGCATGTCAACCTCAGTTTGTTGGAGCCGTCCTTCTGTCTCCCTCCAACTGAAAAATTGTCTGTATTTTAAATGTAGTTATTCCCTGTGGTTGTACCCTGCATAATTGGAAGCATTTAAATCACATTTCACTTTAAAACCCCGATTATCTGCTTTCTGAGTTTTACCAGAGATAACACAAAGATGGTGCATTACCAGCAATGTTAGGTTTTAATGTTGCTGTGAATTGATGCTTTAAAGCAGATGACATGTTTTGCCAGAATAAGAATATTAAACTAAAACAATTACTAACCTCAAAAACATAATAAAGTTGCATACACTCAAAATGACTGCACACAGAAAAATGTGAAAGCCTTTCTCTAGAGGCAGTTGCATTTTGTTAGGTTTTATTATTCCAGATATATGATGTGACATGTCTGTGGGCTAAGAGAAGTAGATTCATTACATAAGGCAAACATAAATGACCAAAGATCACAGACAGAATCAAAACACGTGGCCCGATGGAGCCAGTCGAACTAACGAAGGCATAATCATATACAGCACTTTGGTATCATTAGTATATCCAAATGAATCATTCTGACACTTGTTCAGATGGAAGACGTAGGTGTGGTGGTAACACAGTAATCCCAAGCTGCCTTTCTTTTGGTAGATCATAGTTTTTATTCCAGCTTATGCCTTCGAAGTAGGCCAAAAAGCACAGTGGGGTCACATTAATAGTTAATAAGCTGAATCTTCAATCGGTGCCCTGGGACATGTTGATAAAATGCTGAGGCACAAGACTGCAGACTATATCTGAGCAAATAGGATTTGGGAATATTTTGATCTCAGTGCAGAGAATGAAATGAGCGAGATTAGACACCACTGGGCTTAAAGACATCTTTATATTTGTGTTTGCTGACAACTGATAAGCTACAAAAAAAAAAAAACTGCCCAGAGTTTCTTTGTTATTGGAAATTTTAACCTAAAAGGGAGTTAAAAACATAATCTGCTCAGTTGTGGTAAAACATAGATGTAATTCTATGAGCGAGGCATCCAACATCCGTCTGTTCGTCCACCCTCACGTCACAAGAATCGCTAATCCTCTTGGGGTGTATTAGTCGCATTTAGTCAAATTTGCAGACCAATGATCACCTAATGGGCCTCCACCCAAATCACGCTTAAGGTCACAGTCACATTTTTGTTTGACATGCAGTAACCTCTGAATTGTGATGATTGTGAGCCACATGCCAGTGGTATTTATTTCCTAGACTGTAAATAGAAGAGAGATGCAGGTTGTCCATTGGTTTGTGGCCATTTTACTGCCTCAGCTTCAGCACAATGTCCACGCCATCTTGGGTTTTGGGAATCAGAATTAGATGACAGTGTGGAGTGCTCCGTAGACTTATGGATGTGTGTCGCAGACACAGATACCTGTTACTAATAAACTAAAATACCACTCAGCAACACTGGAGCGCAGACTTTTCGGATGGACTTTTAGTACAATTAGTCCAATGAGGCTGAAGTGGGGTTTTTTATGTTGCCACACACACAACACACACACACATTTGCACACAGTGACCCTGTGGTGACATTGCTCGGTTTTGACCACTACAGCCATCCTTTGTTCCACCAAGGATAGCTATTGTCATGACAACCAGGAATTAGCATCCTTGGATACTGCTGCCTGTCTCCTATCAGCTATGCTCTCCTCTTCTTCCTCACCATTGTTTGCTCTCGTTCTCTCTTTAACCCCCCCACAGCTCACGACTCAGATGCTTTCTGCCCTTTCTCGTCCTCTTATATTTTCAGTTTCTTCACAGAACCTTTGCCTTTATGCCCCCCCATTCGCTATGTCGTTTATTTACTTTTCACTGTTTGTGTTCCACAAATTCTCCATGACTCGAGGAGCCAATTTTAGATCCCCGAACAATAGATCATTAATCCCCCAGTCTCCTGCCTGTGATGCTTGTTACGTTTTCCTGACGATAAATGGATCAATTAGAGTCAGCAGAGATCCTCACTAAGCCAGTGATAGCTGGCTTCACTGAACCTGGTCACAAAGTCTTTCCAAGAGTTGCTAATAGTATTCCTAACAGACACAATGGCTAAAATTGTTTACATGTTACCAGGGCAACTAGCTGTTCTGTTTTTAGAGCTTAATAAAGTTAAATACCAATTATCCTGTGTGGGAGCTTGTTAGAGTGAATGTTTAGTCCATTGACTCTGCTTGTGCCAGAAAGGGATTTATACCCTAAGACTTCCCATGATCACTGTGTGTTGAGCTTCTAACCTAGCAGCACAGCGTTACCCTCGGTCACTTATTTTATTCTTAATTCTAACCCAGCAGTGTGATAGCTGAAGGTTTTAGTTTTTTAATGTATCTACTTTCTCTTTTTGCACTCTCTTTTTCATTGCAGTTGACCTAACAAGTCTTGTGGAGGATACTGGGAAGAGCCAATTTCTAAAATGCCCGTGGCAACATCCAGCTCTGACTCGGGTAAGTGTCTTGGGCTCGCTGCGATGAGTGCATGTGTGTGCATGTGTGCGTGCGTGTGTGTGTGTGTGTGTGAAAGTGAGAGAGATATTGAGAGAGAGGGTGGAGATACTGAATGGTTAGTGGTTATTCTTGCAGTCAGTACTTGTATCTCATCTCCAGAGTACTAATGTGACTTAATGAGCTGGCTGACGGAGCGCTAAAATGCCAGTCTTAGATCAGTTGTGCCTTGAAGGATTTGCTATTTTGCAGGCCTCTACCCGTGCTTGTCGAGAGTGCATAACTGTACAGGGTTTTGCATGAATCCACATTTAAAACCTTAAGTGACTCTTTTATTAAAGATGGTCACTGAAATAATAGGATGTGGAAGTGAATGTTTGAATTAACTTTTGAGTGTCCTGAAAGGGTCTCAGTTATTTACTTTGGGAATTAACTTTTTTTTTTTCCCCTGTTCAACTTTTTTGAACTCTGTAGGTGTTTCTTTGATGAAGGCTGTTTAATTTATATTCAGCTGATTAAAAGTTAAGTTAGCCTGTGTCTGTCATAATATAATGTACATCCACTAGACACTCCATTAGTTACTAGGGCTGTAGGGCCCCTGTCTGCCTGCAGAATTGCCTTAATTCCTCATGGATTCAACAAGGTCCATGGTGCAAAACTACTCTTCCACCACATCCTGAAGGTCCTCTGTTTGATCATAGTGGCATATTGCATTGTCCTTGCTGGAAGCAGCCATCAGAAAATGGGCACACTGTGGTCATAAAGGGGTGAACATAGTCAGCAACAATACTCTGTGGCTGTGGCTTTTAAGCAATGCTCAACTGGTACTAGGGAGCTTAGAGCATGCTAAGAAAATGTTTCCCACTCCATTATACCACCAACAGCCTGAATCATTGATCAGGGCACGCTGGATCCACTCTATCATGTTGTTTATGCCAAATTCTGACACTACCATCTGAATGTGGCAACAGAAATCAATACTCATCAGATCAGGCAACATTTTTCCAGTCTTCTACTGCCCAATGTTGGTGAGCCCATGCCAAATGTCGCCTCTTTTTGCCTTAGCTGACAGGAGTGGCACCCGGAGAGGTCTTCTGCTGCTGTAGCCCTTCTGCTTCAAGGTTCAGAGATGCTCTTCTGCATAACTTGGTTGTAACAAGTGGTTATTTGAGTTACTGTTGCCTTCCTATCTAGCTGAATGCAGTCTGGCTATTTTCCTCTGACCTCTGGCATCAACAAGGCATTTTTCCTCTTTTTCTGATCATCCTCTATACACCCCAGAGATGGTTGTGTGGGAAAAACCCCAGAAGATCAGCGGTTTCTGAAATACTCAGCCCATCTGGCACCAACAGCCACATTCAGTCACTTAAATCACCTTTCTTCCCTATTCTGCTCAGTTTGAACTTCAAAAGGAGGCCTTGACTATCTCCATGTGGGTTAACAAGCAGTTGAACAGGTGTACCTGAAAGAGTGGCTGGTAAGTGTAGAATTTCTCTGCTCCTCACAGTGCACCATGTCTTGCACTGAATCTTTCTATAGCTATCAAGCTGATCCCAGGATAATAATTTGTGAGTGTTTTTGATTAACATAACAAAAACATGCATTACATCCTGTGCAAATATTTCCACAGAGAAGTGCTGGAAGACAAATTTAGCATCACATGTTTAATCGTCTCTTGTTGACTCCATCAGAGTAAGCTTTTCCATCGAGATTAAAGTAAAACTGTGATATTTTGACAACAGTCAAATTATCTTGCTTAAATGAGAAAATGTGTCTGCATTAAACAATAATCATGCACATAGCCATGCCTCCATGTATTTGCTTTTCACTCAGTGCTGAGGATAGACACTTAAAGGATTTATAGGCTGAGAGGAGACAAATGCATAAAACTCAGTGTAGATTAACAACTGTGTACATAATAATTTGCATGTTCATTGTTCTCATTAGATTTGTGTGTATGATAAACAGGAGAACACACAGCTAAAGGGGGAAACACAGACGCCACCACAACAAAGAAAAACTGAGGGCTTAAATACACACACTAGGTAATCAGGGCAAGTGGAAACAACAGGTAAAACCAATGAAACTAATAACACAGAGGAAGCAAAACTAAACACAAAACACAGGGAACACAGAACTGTCAAAATAAAACAGGAAGTGACCAAACAAGATGCACGCTGACTTAACACAGAGGACTGGCACAAAGAGGGAAACTAAAGACTAAACACAAGGAAACCATGGGAAAGGGGTCAAGACACAGGGAAGAGAAGAACACGGGGAGAAACAAACACAGGAACACAGAGACACAGGAAGACAAGGACCAGAATGAAAAGCAATAACTAAACCCAAATCCAAAGTCAGAATATAAAACTACAACAAACTGAGAACCTAAACAGTGAGAAAAGCTAAGAAACAAAACCCAAAAAACTGAACTATACAAAAAAGGAACTAACACACCGGGCCAACGGCCCAGGATCATGACAACTCAGTCGTTGTGGAATTTTACCCACATGCACCAGCCTTATTGCCAACCCTAACTTTAGCCATGAACACTCCATTATTTTATTGTTTGCAAATAAAAATGCATTTAAGAAAACAGCAAAGAAGGAGCTGATATTCACTGTGCAAAACTGAGACGTTCACCAGAGAAGTGGAGAAACGGAAATGTGATGTGAATCACGAACAAAAGAAAAACTACTGAAGGAAAAAAAAAAGAGGATGGAGACCGAAAGTTCAGAGGAAAAGATTCTGGCAGAGTTAAAAAAAGAAACAGCTGCACTACAAACAAGAGGAAAAAAAAGTGTATCTGAGTTCACATAAGAGAAGCAGACCATTACACAGCTCATTAGAGTACCCAAAACTACCAGTAAAAAAAAAAAATGATAAGCTAAAATTTAGTACTCAAAATCAGATGCAGTGAAGTTTTTAAAAGGTAAAAAATTTCTGGTAAAAAAAAAAACACTCATAAGAAAATTAAGACCTGTGTTCATTGTATCTTGTTTTGAATAATGCGGGTATGCACGGACTGATTATTTTTGGTAGTGTTTGCATGTGTGCCTGTCATTCTGTCTGTGGGGTCATGTTAACAATCCATTAAAATTAGGCTGACATCCTCCGAGGTCTTCAAGGTCAACTTAATGATTTATTCTTTGAAAATTGACAAAAAGCCTTATAACTTAGAAACTATGATTCTTGCACATGTGGTGTGTATTGTCAACATATAGAAAGTACTGTATAACGATTTAAAATATCATGTCACCTTTGACCTCTGACTTCTCCTTCAAGGTCACTACATTGATCTGAAGGTCAAATTGATAATAATACTATATAGAGCTATTTAAAATTAAGTTTCTTCCTGCCATTGCTGGTATTGACAATATATAAGCATAGAGGGCATGATATATGGGGATTCTAAATATCACATTACGTTGGACCTCTGACCTCTTCTTCAAGGTCAAATAAGGTCAAACTTTCATGAAATGTCTTATTTTTAAAACTCTGCTTAAAGTTCTAGTGCCTTTGTTTTTACTGGTAACATTTAGGAAATGATGTCAGTATATGTTGATTCTTAATATCACATTATAGTTTGCACCCAAATATGATGTCACATATGACCTCTGACCTCAAATCTTACATTTCACATCTGCCTTTCTTTCAAGTTGACCCCAAAATGTGTTATAGCTTTAAAGAACGGGTGTTCGAGAGAAAGAGAATGAATCCACATAAATAAAAAATATTAAAAAAATAATTATAAAATTATGTCAGGTATATTAAAATAGGTTTCAACAGAGAGAGTAACAAAAGCCTGCGCTTTGCACATGTTTTTACTGCACTACAAACTTCTTAAAGTACATTTAAAAAGAACACAAAAATAAATATGCACAAAATACAAAACTGTTCCCTTAAAAGTAAATGCTACCCAGAGAGTGAGCTGGCTTAGCGGACTGCTTCCTGTTCATGTGTGCATTTTAGCCGGCAATATATGTGTGGGGAAAAAACACATCTGTGGGTTTTGTGCATACACATCATTCATACATCCGGCCCCACATGCTTGGGAAAGTCATCCCAGTGTATTTTTTTTAACATGGGGCCAAATCTCAAATCCACAGCCTCAAAGTATTTTGTTATATGATAGTAAATTTCAGCAGTCAGCTGCCAGAAAGAGGGAGAGAAAAGCACTTTCTAAGAAGAATGTGTGTGGAATCTTTTTTTTTTGTAATAAGCTGTCAGTCAGTCTTGATTTGTACACTAGCTGAGGGCTGAGACTGGATGAGTGGCATTTTTAGTAACACGCAGTCGATTGTTTCTCTAAACCAATTCATGTCTTTTTTTAAATTTAAAAAGCAGTATTTCCAGCAGGGCTATTTTTTGCTCAGGTTTGTTGAAGGGTAAGAGAAGGGTCAGCTTTTATCTGAAACTCTGAAACTATATTTGCAAAGTTGTCAGTGATTGTTTCTCTGATGTCAGCAATGTAAAGCCATAACAAATGCACAAGCGCGCTCCCTGAGCCTCACCTCTTTGACCACACCTCCTTCCTACAGGCACACAGCCCTCTGCTACTCTTTCAACCACTTGACCCGCACAAGGAAACCTAGAGGGAAAATCTTCCTGCCTCATTCTTCCCTCCCCTCTTTCTTCCCTCACTTCCGCCACCTTATTCCTTTGCACATGCACCCAGCCCTCTCTCGTCTCCATTCATTCATGCTGAGGAGAACACGCTCGGCCAGGCATAGCTTATACACATTCACGTCAAGAGCAGGTGGAGAGGGAGGGAAAGAGCGAGGCGCCGTTAGTGAGGAGTCGTTTTGGCAGAAAGAGGAGAGAATCAGGGAGCGATAAGGAGAGAGAGGGAGAGGAAGATCTCTCAGACTGCTTCTGATACAGTATTGGGTGTGTTACTGAGAGTGTGTGTTCTGTAGTGAGGTGTTGTTCACCATGGCTGGCAGCCTGTTTGGAAGGCTCTCCCTGGAGGAGGGGGATTCAGCCAACTCCCTAGAGGGCCTGGATATCAAGCTGGAAGGAGAAGGTAAGAACACAGGAACTTGCCTGCTGTTAAGGAATATGGGGATTGTTTATATCAGTTCAGGTGTGTGTGCTGTTACTAGTTACGGATGACCTGCTAGAAAAAAGCTTTAATCAGCGACGGATTCAATTTTAAAATAATGGCAACATGTACTTGTGCTGTTTGTATTCATATTGCACCTGCTCCTGATGCGCTGCTTCATATCTCCAGAGTGTGATGAAGATGAGTAGAGACAGAATGGGACCCAGGGCAAATGTGATGTAGATGAATCTGAGGCAGCAGAATACAGAGACATATATTCACTGGAAGAGGATCTTTTTTATTTCTTTTAATGTCATTTACAGAGAGAAGCCTGATTGTGGAAAGAGGTGGATTAGACTGAGGGAGACCACTTTAGATAAACCAAAAAACGAAAAAAAAAACAAACATATGAAGTGATGACAAGAACGGGACTCTGTGTAAGCGCTAATTTGTTGTACTGGATGATAGTGGCCAGACAATGTTTGCACAGCACTGAGTGACAAGTACCACATAACTCATTCATTATAGATGGAATACATTAATATTGGATAAAGTTGCATGCCTCGTAATATGTTGTGAGTTTGTGTCCATATCTATTCATGTGGCTCCTGTGGTCCATGCATTGGCTGCCTGTCTTGGCAAAACAGTGGATACCAGATGAGGGGTATAAGATCTAAAACAAGCATTTGATGCTGTCATGTTAAATTAGAAGCATCATTACATCATTGCCAAGTCTAATTTGTGTCACACGGTGCACTGTATTATAAGATATCCTTTGCTCTGCAATGTATTTTGACACGACAGCAGTGACAGCCATAATGAATCACATTTTTGGTCAAAGCAATTGCATCCTGTCTATCAGTGCAGAGCGCATGAGACACACAGGAGGATAAAGGGAGAGACCTCCAGTGCATTGTACATTCATGGTGCGTAAGTAGGGGGTCATTCATATGCAATGGTGTTCTGATCAGAGACCGCACGCTTGAAAGTGTCAGACTCACAACCTTCAAATAACTCTCTGGCTCTCTCACTTCCACCCTTTCTCCACGCGTGTGCACGTGCGCGCACACACACACACACACACACAAACTCCACACATATGCTTCACAGTACGCAAACTCTCACACTATCAGAGGAATATTCTGTGTGCCTATCGGACTAATGAAGCAGTGTTCAAACACAGATGATGGATCATTGAGTACAGTGTGTTGGTAGGATTAGACTGTCAAAGATAATCGCTAGGTTTCTACAGAAAGGGACAATTTAATACGGTTCTGGCGGAGGGCATTCGATAATGTGGTGACACTGGCAATTATTTCATCCATATCACACACAGATGATCTCAGTTTGCTCTTTCGTTTACTGTTGCCAACGAAAACAGATGTACAGTCTGAGTCAAACTGCATGCCTCCTTGCAATAAGCTAAGTCAATAAAGTTATTGGTGTTAGTTGCAATGAAAACTTCACACAAAATCATCTCTTTGCTGACACTTCCTGTGGCCTTGGGGGAGGTGGAATGGGAGCTGCCGTCCATTTGCAAAATGTCAACAAATATCACAAGTGTTATCTTCAGTGGTGACCTTCATCCAGCTAATAAGGCGATCTGACCTGCATCCATAGCATGCCAGCTTGTAACAAGCATCACCATGGTGATAGGGAGGATACTTTAAAGTCCCTCGTCCTGCTGATTGGCTATCTAGGACTTGGAAAGAGAGAGAAGGTCATGATTACTTCGCCTGGAAGTGTTGCCTTTTATAGGACATTCACACACACTGTTATAGTTGTTAGACCACTTATATATTTTTTTTTGAGTCAGGCAAGGATAACATACAGTCATTATCCAACTGAGAACAATGGCTTATAATGTGGTGCCTTATTTTTATTTTATTTTATTTTGGAGAACTTGTCATGGGAGTTATTACCCATTACTATTTTTAACTGATGAGGTCAGGCAGGAATTTCCATGATGTTCATAGACAACATTGTGATCTGTAGTGAGAGTAGGGAGCAGGTAGAAGAGAGCCTGGAGAGGTGGCGATATGCGCTGGAGAAAAGAGGAGTGAAAGTCAGTTGAACCAAGACAGAATTCTTATGTGAATAAGAGGGAGGCAGGTGGAAAGCTGAAGGTGCAAGGAGTAGAGGTGGTGAAGGTGGATGAGTTTAGATACCTGGGGTCAACCATCCAAAGCAACAGACAGCGCACAAGAGAGGTGAAGAAGAGAGTGCAGGCAGGGTGGAGCGGGTGGAGATGGTGATTTGTGACAGAAGGATAGCAGCAAGAGTGAAAGGGAAAGTTTACAAGGAGGTAGTGAGATCTGCTATGAGACGGTGGTGCTGACAAAAAGGCAGAAAGCAGAGGTGGAGGTGGCAGAGTTGAAGATGCTAAGATTTTCATTGCAAGTGACCAGGATGGACAAGTTTACAAATGAGTACATCAGAGGGACAGTTCAGGTCAAGCAGTTTGGAGACAAAGTTAGAGAGGCAAGGCTGAGATGGTTTGGACATGCGCAGACGAGAGAGAGTGGATATATCAGACAAAGGAAGCTAAATCTGCTAGGCGGGAAGAAAGGAGGACCACCACAGAGAAGGTTCATGATTGTAATGAAGGAGGACAAGCAGACAGTTGGTGTGACAGAAGAGGATGCTCGGGATATGGTGAGATGGAGGCAGAAGATCTGCTGTGGTGACTCTTAAAGAGAGCAGCCAGAAGAAGAAGAAGAAGAATATTTTTTACAGGAACATAATGTAGAAAAACATGCTTTGGGTAATTTAAAGGTGGCGCCTTCATCTGTTTTCTCCAGTGCACCTCCAACTCCATTAGTTAACGCTCAGCACTGCCTGCAGTACATGTAGCAGAATATCATAACAGCTTCATACTATCTTGCTAGTTAGTTTCTGATACATGGCTGGAAAGTTAATAAATTCAGAATGTTTCCTTTTCAGCATGTGTTTTTTTTTTGTGTGTGTGTAAAGAAAATTAGCAGATATATCAAAATCTGAAAAGTTTACTCTTTTAAAATTCTCTCCGAAATCCAGCTGTTTGGCTCTTCATGGCATAAAATTATATTTATGTGAGGGCAGCAACAGGCCACAGTTTTATTATTTGCGGCTGATGAAACCATCCACTCAAATTTTTATACACTTATGTTTTTGTAGAAGAGCCCTTTCTTTTTTCTGTGGTTCTCCACTTAATCTCTCCTCCATCACCAGGTTATGTGGGCATGCACGCACTGTAGCTGACTCACTGTCCTTTTAGGGTGGGAAAATTACATATTAACCGTATGCATGCTGTGTTTACATCATCTTTCATGTCGGCTTCTGAGTCAGAACTGCAAGATGGAATTTTTGACACTTGTTGGAAAAAAAAAAAACAGGCACACTGTCACTGCAGCATTATTTATACAAAGCATCTGAGGCTTCATGCAGTTCCTATTATAAAGTCACTCCACTTTATCTCAGCCTAAGCAGAGGCATTATCAGCAGCAAGTTAAAACACCTGCGGGAAGGTGCAGGTCCTAAAGCTCCCGTACATAGTTCACTATTTTCTCAGTACCTTCATTTCACATCAAGTTGTCTAAGTCCAAAATTTGGAACTGTGTATTAAATTGCAGCTGTGTTACTAGATTTTGTTTTTGTTTTTACAAGGAGATATATTTCTTTGAAGGCAAGTCTATGCAACACACACGCAGTGATCCACTGTACAAGTGCTTTAGTTGTGTTTTGCATGTTCCGCATTGTTGTCTGAATTTGTGAAGGAATCTCATCAGACTGATTGCACTCAGAGGGCCTCGAGCTGCAACGGTGTGTGCTGTTGGAAAGATTCATAAATCCCACGGCTTTGGGATAAATTAGTTGTCTACTTCAGCCTTAAATGATTCATCAGTTCTAGCACGTACGCGCCACATTGGAATACACTCCAGTCCAATATCATTCTCTACCACTGTCTTAAACATTTATCTTCTGCTACCTGAGGGATTGATAGTAATTATATTTAGCTGGAGAGCCGGGAACAGAATCAAATCTAAGAACAACATTAAAATATTTAATTATGTCTTTCAAGGCCAAATAGTATTTTTTTTTTTTTTATAGAGGTGACTTCCAGCAACTTGCAGCGACTTCTAGCTGCATTTCCATGTGAGACAATGAGAATATCAATGAGCTTTTTAAGGAATCTGTCTGTGTTTCACAGGACAAAGCAGGTGTTGTTACCGACTCTGCAAACTGCAAGTCATCAGTGAGGATGACCTTACCCCTAACTCTGTGCTATTAGAATATATTTTGCTTGTTTTCTTTTCCTGGCTCCCAGGGGGACAAAGAAGATGATCATTCTTATCAAAAGCTATTTTTTTTGTCAAAAAAAAAAAAAAAGAAATCCTCCTAAACATAGGGTTGGGGTTAGTTATCACCACTGATGTCTTAGATCTCACTGGGTTAATTATACTAGAAAATATAAAGATGAAATTATTCCAATTATTAAACAGTAACCCACTGGCTTGCTCAGTACGTGCTGATAAACACGCCTCTTTAACTGACTTTTACTCTCCTGGCTCTGCATCCTAAAACACATTGTTTATCCGACGCATATTAAGCCGACCAGACTGTTTTTATAGCTCAAAACAACTGGGAGTAGAGAGTCAGCTGCACACTGTACTCCTCTGTGAGTACTGTAATACCCCGTGAGAATTCAACATAGAGAAACAACAACACAACTGCATCTCCCACATCTTTTCCTTCTTTTTTCCACCCTCCCATAGTTCCTCCATGTAACCTCTCCCTGCTTCCCCAGCTGCTGTTCCACAGCAACAGAATAACCTTCAACAAGAGGTTCTTGCACCCCGCTGTGCTCCAAACACAAACAATAACAGCCCAGATTGTTTTGCTGCTTCCATGACATTGGGTTTAATTGTAACTCTCCTTGGAGGTGAGCAGGCGCTCAGATGAGACTTTAACAGAAAAAAGCACCTTTAATTTAGTTCCCTTTGATTACACGTCCCCTGCCGTAACAAAGGCGGGGAAGCTGTTATTTTGGTAATCTTTGTTGAGAGGTGATGCAGGGAGCCAAGACAGCATGTTATAATTTTCAATTTTGACTGAGTGACACACTGCTAACTAAAATTATTCCCCCCCCCACCCCCTAAAACTACATTTTATCTTTCTTGAGATCTTCAGATTTCCCCATAATTATCTGCTTCCTCTACTGGCGTCTTCTTCAGGAGTTTATCCTTAAATGCAATAGATGTAAAATAGTGAAATCCTCCAAGGAGAAAATCTACTCAAGTGTGAAACTTTTATACTGGAAGAGCAGGTTGAGTAGAGGGCGTGATGTGCTTGTAGCTGGTTAAGTCTGTCGGCACACCTGAGTCCCTCTTTGTGCGTTTAAGCACTCACCTGCTAAATGAAAGCTCTCTAATGGTATCAAGTTACAGTGTGTGGTAGAGGCAATTCAGATTCAGTGAAGCGAAAAATAACTTTTGCCTGAGTTCTCACCTGTAAAGGCTCACAGGACGGCAGGAAGTATATTAATACGCAAATGTCTACACTCAACTTTGGAGCTGAAATGAATCGTGATACCTTCAGTAATAGTCTGCAGCTATATGGGTAGTTTATGCAGGACTGCTGTGACAGTGGTGGTATACAAGATGAACATTCCACCTGAATGCTAAAGAGGAGGTTATTAGAAGCAGAAACTTGCAGCATAAAAAAAGGGAAGTGAATGTTTTATCCTACGCTGGGCACAGACTAAACGGCTGTCAGGCCGGTTGTGAATACAATTTGGACTCGTTGATGGATTGAGAGTCTAATTTATGTGTTTTTTTTTTCTCCTCAAGAAGTCACTGGAGCCTTTATTCACCTCAGCTGCAGCAGTTAGCAGGGCTTTATTTGAAGCAGGCTTTTATTAGACACTGTCTTTAAAATACAACAAACTCACACAATGTCTGTTTCAAACTAAAAGTCCTGCAGCATCGCAGTGCACCGAACCCTTTCATTTCTTAACAAGGGTTTTATTGTGAAACATTTGCTGGAACTCGCATTGTTACAGCAGTATATCGCTGGGTCATCGGCCAGAGGAGCGTCCAATCACTGGGTAAGCACACTTATAGCAGAAAAGCGGGTCATTTTTTTTGAAGACCAGTGGAGAAGAAAATCACAAAACTCAAAAGGAAAAAGAGCAAAAAGGACAACAACAACAAAAAGCCACTGCTGTCATTTTTAAGAAAAAATAGTTTTCACTGGATGGGTAGATGATTCTTCTGGGTGGGTTGTGTTTATCTCTGAAGACAAGCTTCTGTGGCCAAACCCCTGTGCTTTGATGCACACCATGGAAAATAGGGAAAGCAGTGCTTATTATAGTGTATTAAGTGCATAAACCTGGATAGAGAAGAAAGGCAGCGATACCCAAGGAGGACAAGTTGGATTTTTAATAATTTCTCTGAATGATATATGTATTCCAGTCATACTCAGCACTGTGATGGTTATTAATCTTTGGTCCTTTTCACACCTGCTGATGGTTCCTTTGTATCTAAATGTGAATCAAAACCTTTTCCAATTTGTGATTTTTTGTGTGTGTGTGTGTGTTTAAAATCCATGACACACTTTAGAAAGCTGCCTGTTTTATCAGGACTGTTAGACAAGCCTGTGGCCAATGTGTAAATATATTAAAACAACCAGTGACAAAGTTAGATAAGGGCTAGAAAAGAAGATAAAAAAAGTGGAAATTAAACATGAGAAAAAGAAATAAAAATCCTCACACATGTCTACGTGCAGCAGAGATGAGCTGACATTGGGGAAAGTGCCGATGTGACAACAACAATTGCGTACAGTTGCAGTGATTAAGGGGAATTATGCAGGACCTGTAAACCAAGCCTGCTGGTCTGATATTCTCTGCCAGACACAAACCTGGCAACGCTCCTGCTGGAGCAGAGCTGGTGTTAGAGGAAAAGTGGAAGAGGAACCAAAAAAAAAAAAGACTCTACTGCAGAAGACTTGTGAAATTATGAATTTAATTTACTTATGAAAGTACTGTGCGAGAGGATGGATGTACTGTGTAATCACTGAGGTGGATTTCCTGTGGCACCTTTTCTTTTTTTTATGCCTTTTTTTTCTAGATAAAGGCAAAGATGAGAAGAGTTTGCTCTCTTTATGTTTATTAGTATTTCAAGTGTGCATTTAAAAATACTTTCAAAACCCAACAGAAGCAGACCAGAAATAGTGCTGTGGTCACTCTCTAAATATCTGTTGCCTTATCGTAACAAAAGCTGTCACTGATGAATTGTTTGCTTTTTTTTTTTTTTTCCAAATATGGAACAAAGTTCAATGAATAAGCAAACATGCTGAGCTTCATTTCACTAAAATTGAACTAGGACCCCCTAAACGTTTTATGGGATATTAATAATTAATAAAAAGGGTGCAATGAGGGCATCTTCAGAAAGGGGACATAGCAGAAACATATAGAGAGCCAAGGCCTAATTATACAAGAAGAAATCAGTGCACTTTATACCTGTGACAGAAATCAGACAGCAAAAACATGGATGAAAAAGAGCCAAAAATGTTTAGAATATATTTTTAGGCGCTTTCAATGAGCTTTAATTACCGCATCCATTTGTTTTGGTCTTTTTTAGCCCAACCAATAGTTCGGTGGAGCCGATATATCATCTGATCTTAGCTATGGGAGATATATCAGTATCTGCATTTATAACAGCCGGTAAATGAAAGCGATAGATCAGATTTTTAAATCAGCAGACTTAGAAATCAGTTAGGCTCTAGTTTTCTGATTCCTCATAGTAAGAATACATCCAATCATTTATGTTTGCAGGAAACTGGGGCACAGACTTTTCACACAAAAAGAACTGGCAGCTCTCTCATTGGATCAGTCACATCTTATTACTCTACATGAGCTTTTCAGGAGATGAGACCTTTGAAGTCGGTCGTGTTGTATCTGTGCTGGGCCGTTGGTCTGCCAGCATCTCAAACATTAAGAACGGTGTTGTATTTTTAGCTGAGACAAAGGCCTTAGTGTCTGTTTAGTGACTTAGAACAGTTCTGTTCCCTGTTAATAGAAATGCCCACTCTTCTGACAGTCATATCTGCTGTGATTGATGCCTCCTGGTAGGTGATGTCAGCTTGTTTGTTTCCTTGATGACTCATAAGTCCGGAGAGATGCCATGAGGATAGACTGAACCTTCTCTGACCATCATCGAATTGTTGATGTCTCATTGCAGCTGCTGATCGATTGGTTGTGCTGTATCAGTTTGAGTTTACATTACTGAGAAAGAGGAGCATGTATGCATTTAGGGGTTTCTGCTCCATGAGCCAGAAAGTTCATTTCAAAACTCGACTGCTGACTTATGGCATATTAAAATCTATTCTTATCCAAGTTTTAAAACAGTGCACTGATGGAAAAAAAACATGTTTATTCTCTGAGCAACCTCAGCAGCTGCATTATTGTGAAGCTGGAGTGTGTGTGTGTGTGTGTGTGTGTGTGTGCGCGTGCGTGTGTGTGTCTGTGTGAACTTTTGTGTAGGAGAGAAAAGGAGGAAGCTGGGAGTTGTGGGAGAAAGATACTGTTGCTTGTGATAGACTTAAGAGCAGAATAACTGACAGAGGTGAAATTGCTTGGGAAAGGATGTGAGGCTCCTTCTTCTTCCCCTCTCCCTTCTTCCGTTCTCCCTCCTGCTCACTTTTCCTCCAGACTTCTTTCATTTGGGAATGAAGTATGAGCTACTGTATGTACTCTCTATCTCTTTGAGGTGAGCTCTTCAGTCTGTTTCCCATGGGTAACTGTGGAATACAGTAACTGTTTTTTTTTTCTTTTGTGTTTCCTCTATCTTTTTTTTTGTTTTGTTTGTGCAGCCATGCATCAGGCCCTGGACACACTGAGTGACAGCACAAGCTCCACAACTGCCAACGACCTGGACCTCATCTTCCTCAAGGGCATCATGGAGAGCCCAGTGGTGAGAATGACTTCAATGAAATTATACATGTCTGCTGAAATCTGTGTCTGTGTGACGTGCAGTAACAGAGGTGAGATATATGGAGTTAGATGCAAGTTTGTTTCCAGGAACATCAACAGTATTGTATGGATACATATTTATAATTTGTACTAATGGTAAATGGACTGGTTTTTATGGATTTTCTACTCAAGCACTCATCCATTCATGCTCACATTCATGCAGCCACTTTTTTTCTGCATCTAAGTGCTTTCTATTCAACATTCGCACACATTCAAACTTGCCTTCATAACTGCCTAAATTCTTCGTGGCACTTATTCAACAAGGTGCTGGAAACATTCCTCAGAGATTTTGGTCCATATTGACATGATAGCGTCACACAGTTGCTGCAGACTTGTCGGCTGCACATCTGTGATTGGAATCTCCGGTTCCACCACATCCCAAGAGTGCTCACTTGGACTGAGATCTGGTGACTGTAGAAACCGTTTGAGTGCAGTGAACTAATTGTCATGTTTAAGAAAGCAGTTTGAGGTGATTCGAATTTTGTGATGTGATGTGTTATGCTGCTGGAAGCAGCTGTCAGAAGAGGGGTACACGTGGACAGCAACAATACTCAGGTAGGCTGTGTGGTTTAAACAGTACTTAGTTGGTACTAAGGGACCCAAAGTGTGCCAAGAATATATGCCGAACACCATTACACCACCATCAGCCTAAACTGTTGATACAAGGCATGCTAGTTGTTGCAGCAGAAATCGAGACTCATCAGACCAGGAAACATTTATGAATTGTACCCTCAGTCTCCTGTTCTTAGGGAACTGGAGTGGCTCCAGCTGTTGTAGCCCATCCACTTCAAGATTCAATATGTTGTGCATTCAATGATGCTCTACTGCATAGCTTGGTTGTAACGAGCAGTTATTTGAGTTACTGTTGTACTTCTATCAGCTTGAAAGCAGTCTGGACATCCTCGTCCGACCTCTGGCATCAACAAGGCATTTTCTCCCAGAGAGCTGCTCACTGGATATTTTCTCTTTTTTAGACCATTCTCTGTAAGCCCTAGAGATGGCTGTGTGGGAAAATCTCAGTAGATCAGCAGTTTCTGACATGTCTGGCAGCAGCAACCATGCCACGTTTAGAGTCACTTAAATCACCTTTCTTCCACATTCTGAGACTCGGTTTGAACTGCAGCAGGTCGTTCTGAACTCATCTACATGCCTCAATGCATCAATCGGCTAAACTGATAAACTAAGTACTGGCATACTTAATGAAGTGGCCGATGACTGCAAATGCTATGAAAAGCTTTAATACAATTACATTAAAAAAAAGGACATTTTCCCAGAGCTCTTTGGCACATTCTTTCTGGCAGTTTCCTGATCTATCTGCTTTCAATCTTTAAAATACCGTCATGACATTTTTGAGTGACATTTTTTAAATGAATCCACTTGGAGCCATATTTGGTGTTGTAGACGAGAACAACAGGAATTTCTGCGCAACTAAGGTTAAAATAACAAAATTAGTCACATTATTAGCACAGAAAGTGATTCTGAATTGGAAGAGCCCTCACCCACTGAGAGCTGATACAGCATCTTAAACTTAAGAAGCGAATACTCACTGCACCTGTCTTCTCTGATAAATTTGAGGAAAAACTGGAAACCCTTTGTGGACGACTTTAAATACTAAGCTTTAAGCTTTAATTACCATTTTCCACCATTCCCTCGCTAGTCTGAATGTTATCTAAAATGGATTTAATAAAACCTGCTGATTTTATCGTTTTCATGGGAGTTTTAGAAACCTATTGCAGTGAGACTAGAGAAAAACTTTGTATCTGCATGCGTTATTACACGTAGCTCGTTTTGTGTGTTGTCATGCACTTTGAGTTTTGCAACTCAATACAAACATTCTGATGAAAACCAAATTGTAAAGAGGCACTCGTAGTTTCTCCCCTCATTAATATTACTAACATGATTTTTTTTTTTGTAAATTTGACAATGATGATTTCAAAGGTCTTTGAGTAGTTTTACTACTTCTCTCTGTGGTTTGAAGTGTTTTAAATTTATTCTAGAAAGCTGGAATAAGCATTCATATGTTGAGGAATTTACTTTTGAAGTTTAATCTCATTGCGGATAAAGTTAAAGGATAAATCCATTAAAGTTTGCTCGTTTCATCCACCCTGCCGTTAACAGAGGGTGAGCACGGGGATGCAGAGTACTGTACTCTGCATCCTCTCAGCAACTGATATTGGTGATGTTGTGCAAACTTAAACCCAGCTACTGCACACCTCACGAAGAAGTAGAAGTATTAGCATTTCCACTCTTTCAGACCTGTCAGTCATTCATTCTTGACATGTCAGACAACTTGACAAGTGCAGCTGGAGTAGCAAACCTCAGTAAAAACAGGAAGTGATGATTAGCATACGTAAGTGTTTAAATCGATTTATTTATTCCCGAAAGCTGTGTTAGAGATTTAGATAAGGAACTTCACCCTCTTTATAACTATTGCACTGAAAATGACTCACTTGCACATTTTTCATAAGTTTGACAAGTTCTCTGTGCACTATACTTCATGCGTGGTTTTCTCACATGTTTAGATATATTTTTCCACTGTGAAATGTGACAAAATTATTACATCGGAATTGATTGTAACCAGTGTTGGTTTTAGCTGCTCTAAACAACCCATCAGACTTAGTATAAAGGAGGCAGTCATCAGTTTGTAATGAGACTTCTTGAAATCCAAAATGTAAAAGGTGATTAATGACACCAGGCAACTAATGTGTATCTAAAACTCCTACTGGAACTTCCCTTATAGTGATATGATGTGGTGACAAAGGAAATATATACAATCTCTTGAGCCTTGCACTTTAACATTGTAATACACACTGCTTATAGCAGTAAAATATTTACAGTACCAGTAACATAGTAGCCATTAACTCTTCAGTAACTGAATATTGTTCCATTGGCCTGATTTTACTGACGATCAGCTGTTTCTCCACAGTGCCTTAGTGAGGATCCTTACATTTCTTCAGTCATCACGTATGTGGACTACACAGCTGAATAACCAACCTGATTTCTGAAAACCTACAAACTAGTACACTTCGTGCACACGGTGATAGATGCAATTTCTTAGCTGTTCCCATGTAAAATGCTTCATGGGAAACTAGCCCCAAGTCATTCTTATTCAAATGTAGGAGAGTGATGTCGTGCGGAGTATGGCTTTTTGAAGTGAAGGTGAAGAGTGGAAGAGCCGAGCAGTGCCAGGCAGGTTTTTTTTTTTTTTCACAGTTTCAAATCACTGCGTCTTCCCTTCCCACTTCTTGCCAAGAGCAGAATTTCTCATGCCTTTTAAAAATTTGGACTTTTTTCAAAGCAATAGGAAGATATGGAAAAAGTATCCCGCTGTGCGCTGCAAACATGTGCAAGGAAAAAGTATATGTGTAATTTAAAGCATATACAGAAAGTAAATTTTTTTTTCTTATATTTGTGCTGATAAGAGTCATCAGCAGTGACCTGGAAGCTGTTTGTGGATAAGAGGTTTCTCTGTTCAGGCAGATGCATCGGTCTGTAGGCTACTCCTCCACAGAGGTGGGAAGTAACAAAGTACAACTGCTTCGTTACTGTACTTAAGTAGAATTTTCAGGTATCTGTACGTTACTTGAATTTTTATTTTTCAACAACTTTTTACTTTTACTCCCCTACATTTTTACACAAATATCTGTACTTTCCACTCCTTACATTTCCAGAATAGGCTGGCTACTTTAGGTTTAACATCTGAGGAAAGATTTTCTTTCATATCACTGCGCCTTTAAACATCAAACAGATCTGAGCTTAAATGATAACACATGTAAAGACGTAAAAGACAATCCTATTGCTGTGTCCATCATTGGGGATTACTGTATACAAAAACCGACTGTCAGAAGGTCTTTTTGTAATAAATTTTGTTCCAGGAGCGCTCCTGTGTGCGGACTTTCTTCTCCCACAATTGTTGCATACAAACACATGAAAGAGGTGTTGTGTCAAAAAGTGACCGTCTACCAAAAAGTGATTTCTGATGTTTCTATGTGGTTTTGTCTTATGTTGGTAAATCGACTGTAGTCAACAAGAATCATAAAGGGCTTATTCAGTGCAGGATAAACAGGTCAGCTTATTGTACTGTAGTGAATTTACAGTAAAGCTCTGTGTCAGACTGGTGCACAGCGGCTGTGGTGTTCGTGGTCAGTTTGGTTACATCACGTGTAGCAGAGATCAATTTGAATTGAAGGGGATGATGCTTAGATTCAGTCACTGAATTCCACCTTTATACCAACTTTATACTGTAATTATAAAGAAAAAAATATAAACAGTATACTGGTAGTGAATAAGATACTGGGTTACATCTTGTTGAACTCACCACGCACACACCACAGAGCAGCAGCAGCAGCAGCACAGATCAGCTGATCACAGCCTGTACAGAAAGTTGTGATTTTTTTTTTTCCCTCATGCGGAGCCACTACAACCAATCTCAGGGTTCCCCCACCTGCCGAATCCTGCTTTAACACCTGATTATGCTCATTTTTGTGTAGGTGTAGAAGCAGAGTCACCCTCTACAATGTGGGCAGCAGAAAATAGAGCTGTTTTTAAAATTCTCTTTCACTGTTTGTGTCCTACATGTCAGATTCAAGCTGAGTACATTCATTAGAATTATAATTTAGATTGGAATAACATTTGTATTCTCATTTAATATTATTATATTGGTATATTGCACGAGGTCCAGTTAGCTTTGCAAACAAATGTCCTCCAAAGAGCTACTTTTATTTCCTTACTTTGAATATATTTCAGAGCCTGTACTTTTTCACTTTTACTTGAGTAAAAAAAAAAAAGTTGAATCAGTACCAGAGCATTTTTTAAACACAGGGATCTGCACTTTTACTAAAGCAAAGAGTGTCTGTACTTTTGCCACCTCTGCTCCTCAAACTTGGACAGGGCCTGAGGTAAAAAGCTGTGTAGTATTATAGTATCAGTTAGTACTTTCTGTTTACAAAATTTAGACATGGACTGTTCACAAGAAACAACAGGGTGTACTTCATCAAAAGTCTAAAATATTGCTATAAACAGAGCTTCTTCTGTTTCCTTACATCCTTTCTCTCTCTGTTGCTTACTTTTTAATATGCTTTGAGGTGTGTGTGGCGGCGTGCAAGAGCATGACGCTGCTATTTGTGCTGAGTGTCTTAGAGACATGCAGTCCCGGTGTATTGATGACCACGCTCATAAAAGATTCATCTAATGCAAGCTGTGGGCCTTGGTGTAGGGTTTAAGAAGGATTTCCTAGACAATAGTTTCCTTTGACTCGTGGTGGATCTTTAAACACTTAATGAGCTTTTGCTTGATGTGCTGAGAGACCGAGAAAATACTAACAGAGAGACAGGGCAGCAGAGCGAGGGTTCACGTGTGCATGCTTATGGCAAGGTGGCCACAGTTATGCTAATTGCACAGAACAACGCAATCAGCACAACCCACGGTTCTGTAATGATTCAGAATCGTGATTAGACAGACAATTAGCAGATATTGACAAGAGGTGCTAAAATTCAAAAATGCATTTGCAGTGCTTCATTATTATCAGTTATGTGGCACTGACTCAGCACCTGGCTCTATATCTAACAGAGCAATCACAACTATTAAGGCAGCTAGGGCAGCTAAATGAGCTGACGTTTGCTTTGAGACTTTTAGCTTTGTACCCTGTGCTGTTTAATCTAATTTCTAAGCTATCACATTCTGCCTGTTCAGACTGTTAATGAGACTCAAGTGTCTTTGTAAAACAGTGCCGTGTGGCCTCCAAAAAACTGAACCTTGGTACTGCTCAAAATAGCTCGTGCAAAAATATCTTTCTATAATACACCACATTTCATCAGGAGTTCAGCAACCAATCATGGCACACAGGTAGATCGCTTAAGTCCCTGAAGGTTATTATCTATATCACATATTAAGACAACATTTGCTGCCAGGCAACCACATACTAACAGGCAAAACTGACCAATTTTTAGCATCTATGCACCTATAAGAACTTATGAAAGCATCGTATGAGTTTAATTTTATGATAGTAGCATCTAATTTATATCCACAAAACTTGAATATTATGATATATATTCAATTCAATTCTATTTTTATAGTGCCTCAAGGCACTTTTTATTGTAAGGTAAAGACCATGTAATAACACAGAGAAAATCTATAGATGTGATATATTATGATGCAGTCTTGTTGAGTGGCAGCCACCTAACAATAGACTAAAGCAAATAAATAAAATAAATCATAGCATATATAGAATTATAACTGACATTTCAGGCAAAGTCAAGAAAAGTCCATCCATCCATCCATCCATCCATCCATCCATCCATCCATCCATCCAGGGTTAACACAGACAGACAACCATCCACACTCACATTCACATCAATAGTCCATTTAGAATCAATAGTTTCTGACTTATTAGTCCTGACTTATTATGTTGGTGCTTATTATCCTCCCATGCAAAATAAAGCCGGAGGATATTGCCATCATACCATCTGTCTGTCCAGACATCTGTATGGTTTTACTTTTCTGGTCTATAGACTCCAAAACCGCAAGGATTTGAGCCATGAAATCTCGCATACGTGTTCTTTACTCTTCAGCGATGTGCAGCATGATATTCATATTCCTGGATGTGTTTAGTACCCTTTGTACACTTTGGCTGTATTTATTTATCTGAAGTGGAGAGTAAACAGCATGGAGGATTTCACGCTGCTAATGCTATGATAATATATGCTAAGGATATGCAGCGTCTTTCTCATCCCTGACTGGTTTAGTCCAATCATGTGATCATATTGTGTTGTGTGATTGGCTATACCTATTTGACCATTATTGACTGAAATGGAGAAAGTGGGGATTTCCCATATCTAGCAACTGACCTAGGTCATTGAACTGCTGGCAGGAGCTAGATAGTGAGAAATTGAGGAATCCCAAATTTGTAGGTAAAGAGCCAGTCAGTGTATAGTAACATCAGTTCTAGGCTGCAGCCTTATTGATTAGCCTGTGACGCCAACTTCTGATTGGCTGAGAATTGTCTAGCATGTTGGTCAGGGATGGACTCATGGCCATAAATAGTATAGATTATGAGTCATCATTGAACAATATTAAAGTCATACCTACCGCTCAGCAATATTGCTCAAATGTAAACAGCATGGTTGCATTATATTTTGTACATGGGTGCCTTATGATTATAGTGCTGTTGTACATAATGCATTGATACCAGCAGATTATGTAGTTTGGGTGCATTATGTAGTAATATTCCTGTACACACATGAGTATAATATAATGTGAATAGCTTGTATGCATTATGTCTGGCTTATTGTTATAAATTAGATAAATAGAAATACATTATGCAGTATACACCCTTGTACAGGAGTACAGTACGTACTTTCACTAGTTTGTGGGTCTGTTCTAAGACGTGGTTACCAAAAAAGTATTTTTAGAAACATTAAAGATAATCAGAGAATATCAATCTCTTACAGCATACTTAAAGTTTTGATTTAATAAGTATTGTTAAGATTGAAAAGATGTTTGCTGGAATATGTATTATATCTGTACTATTCCCAGGGGTGACTAAAAGTATTTGGATAAAAGTTGAGGGCAAACCCTCCAAATTAAAAAAAAAGTCATTTTGCAGAAGATAATAAGATGTCTGCTGAAGGGTGGATGGAGCTGTAATTGTTTCAGTCTCTTCCTGACTCCTAGGCACGCAGCTGAGCTAGTGGATATGGTTGTGTTGGTGTGCATGTTAAGGTCAGTTAGTGTGGTGGCAGAGAAGACAGTATTAAGCATTGTTTATACCAGAGGGATAAGAAGGTTGTGGTGGCCCCCCTACGGAGAAGAATGCTGCTGTTGCTGCATCTCTGAAACCGCAATATCCAGCTTTTAGGTCAGCTTGAGCTGTCACTCTGAGGGTAATTAACAGCCCTGTTGCTGATTGAGGAAGTGCTAATGATGACGGCTCACTCTGCAAGGTTAGATGCACAGTAGGATGCACACCCTCTTGACACTGTAACACGTGTAAAGTAATTGCAAATAGGTTTTTTTAAATTTTTGGTGAACGTTTTCTAACATTAGGTAATGTTGTTGTCATGGCCGGGGAGGAAACAGGCGAGGAATGGCTGACACGAAGGACTCCAGAAGTCAGCGTAACTTAAAAGGGATTTATTTAAGCGGGGGAAAAACAAATACAAAAATCTTGGAAGGGAGACGACGGGCAAACACAGGGAACACACGGGCACACAACATCAACGACGCGACAGAGAACAAAAGAAAACTGAGGGCTTAAATACACAATGGGTAATCAGGGCAAGAGGAAACAGCAGGGAACAACAGGTGAGGCAAATGAAACTAATTACACAGGGGAAGCAAAGCTAAACACAAAGCACAAGGAAATCACATTGGCAAAATAAAACAGGAAGTGATAAACCAAGGAACACGCAGACAAGTCACAACACTGGGAACATGACAAACATACAGGGAGGACAAACTCAGGAAATAAACTATTAACACAAAATGCTGGGCCAACGGCCCAGGACATGACAGTACCCCCCCCTCAAAGGCCGGCTCCCGACGGCCAAAACCAGAAACAAAACCAGACAAGGGCGGGAGGCGGGGGACCAGGAAGGAGGGCCCGAAACAAAAACAGACAGGGAGCAAACAAAGTCAGGAACAAACCCAAAAACACAAGGAAGCACTGGAGCAAGGGTAGAGCACAAGGGCAAAAAACAATAAGCACAAGGAACCGAACAAAGAAAAGCAATGGCACAAGCTGAATACAGTCCAAAAACCAGAGCAAAAACACGGGGATGAGAAAACAAAAAAAAAAAACAACCGGATTAAAAAAAAAGCGACAGCACAAGGCCGGAGAGCTCCAATGTCCAAAATAGGGGGTCGAAACAAGGAACAGTCCAGGAGCTATGACAAAACAAAAACAGCAGGGGAAAAAACAGTCCACAGTTCAGGGGAGTCAGTGGGAAATCCAAAACAAAAGACACACAGTTCAGGAGGCCGCAGAGGCCAAGGGGCCACAAAGCAAAGTCCCAACGAGGGAGGCCGACCGCGCTCCCAGCGGCGGCGGCGGCGAGGACGAGAAGGAATCACTGGAGGCCGACCGCGCTCCCAGCGGTGACGACGAGGGGGAGTCACTGGAGGCCGACCGCGCTCCCAGCGGTGACGACGAGGGGGAGTCACTGGAGGCCGACCGCGGGGCATGCGGCGGCGGTGACGGGGAGCAGACACTGGAGGCCGACCGCGGGGCATGCGGCGGCGGAGAAGGGCGACCCCGGGCTCTGGTGGGGAACCCTCGGGTGACGTGGAGCGCTCGGACTGAGCAGAGACCCCCACCGGCTCGGACTGAGCGGGACCCCCTGGCTCGGAGCGCTCGGACTGAGCGGAGACCCCCATCGGCTCGGACTGAGCGGGACCCTCGTGCGCGGAGCGCTCGGACTGAGCGGAGACCCCCATCGGCTCGGACTGAGCGGGACCCTCTGGCGCGGAGTGCTCGGACTGAGCGGGACCCCCTGGCTCGGACTGAGCGGAGACCCCCATCGGCTCGGACTGAGCGGGACCCTCTGGCGCGGAGCGCTCGGACTGAGCGGAGACCCCCATCGGCTCGGACTGAGCGGGACCCTCTGGCGCGGAGCGCTCGGACTGAGCGGGACCCTCTGGCGCGGAGCGCTCGGACTGAGCGGAGACCCCCATCGGCTCGGACTGAGCGGGACCCCCTGGCTCGGACTGAGCGGAGACCCCCATCGGCTCGGACTGAGCGGGGCCCTCTGGCGCGGAGTGCTCGGACTGAGCGGAGACCCCCATCGGCTCGGAATGAGCGGAGACCCCCATCGGCTTGGAGTGAGCTGAGCCCATGGGCTGAACGGGGCCTACATAGTGAGGCACCGGATGCGTAGGCTGGGACCGCGGAACAGGGCACACTGCTGCTTTATTGAGCAGCAGGGGCTGCTCGAGGAATAGCAGAGGTGCAGGGGACTGCGTGGAAGCAGGCCGGGAGACGACTGGCTGCGTGGAAGCAGGCCGGGAGACGACTGGCTGCGTGGAAGCAGGCCGGGAGACGACTGGCTGCGTGGAAGCAGGCCGGGAGACGACTGGCTGCGTGGAAGCAGGCCGGGAGACGACTGGCTGCGTGGAAGCAGGCCGGGAGACGACTGGCTGCGTGGAAGCAGGCCGGGAGACGACTGGCTGCGTGGAAGCAGGCCGGGAGACGACTGGCTGCGTGGAAGCAGGCCGGGAGACGACTGGCTGCGTGGAAGCAGGCCGGGAGCCAGAGAGAGCGGGCTGTGAGCTAGGGAGATCTGGCTGCGTGGAAACAGACCGAGAGCTAGGGAGATCTGGCTGCGTGGAAACAGACCGAGAGCTAGGGAGATCTGGCTGCGTGGAGACAGACCGAGAGCTAGGGAGATCTGGCTGCGTGGAGACAGACCGAGAGCTAGGGAGATCTGGCTGCGTGGAGACAGACCGAGAGCTAGGGAGATCTGGCTGCGTGGAGACAGACCGAGAGCTAGGGAGATCTGGCTGCGTGGAGACAGACCGAGAGCCCGCTGACACTGGGGCCTGAGAGGGAGCTGACACTACTGGAGCTACAGAAGGAGCAGGAGCTGAGGGAACTGGGACCAAAACCGAAGGAACTAAGACAGGGGCTGAGGGAACTGACTGAGAGGGCACTGAAACAGCTGACACTGGGGACCGAGGAAGAGTTACTGGAGCTGACTGAAGGCGAGGGAGAGCGACTGGAGCTAGAGCTGACTGAGACCCTGCTGCTGCAGCTAACACAGAAAACCGATGCGAAGGCTTGGACCTGGTTGCCCCCACCCGCGGAACAGGAACGGGTGCAGAGGTCAGCCCGTCCGTGGCTGCCCCCACCCGCGGAACAGGAACGGGTGCAGAGGTCAGCCCGTCCGTGGCTGCCCCCACCCGCGGAACAGGTACGGGGGCAGAGGTCAGCCCGTCCGTGGCTGCCCCCACCCGCGGAACAGGTACGGGTGCAGAGGTCAGCCCGTCCGTGGCTGCCCCCACCCGCGGAACAGGTACGGGTGCAGAGGTCAGCCCGTCCGTGGCTGCCCCCACCCGCGGAACAGGTACGGGTGCAGGGGGAGCTGGAGCCAAGGGAGCGGGAGCAGGGTGAGCAGAGGGAGCTGGAGCTAACTGAGGGGTCTGAGACTGCGACTGAGGAGGAGCTGGAGCTACAGCTGACTGGGAACACTGCGACTGAGGAGGAGCTGGAGCTACAGCTGACTGGGAACACTGCGACTGAGGAGGAGCTGGAGCTACAGCTGACTGGGAACACTGCGACTGAGGAGGAGCTGGAGCTACAGCTGACTGGGAACACTGCGACTGAGGAGGAGCTGGAGCTACAGCTGACTGGGAACACTGCGACTGAGGAGGAGCTGGAGCTACAGCTGACTGGGAACACTGCGACTGAGGAGGAGCTGACACTGGAGGAACTGACACTGGAGGAACTGACAGAGTGCTAGGGTGAACAGACATTAGGGAAACCGACTGAAGGCTAGAGGGGCCTGAGTACGTCAAAACTGGCCGCGTGGAAGCAGGCCGGGAGACAGAAAGAGCAGACTGCGAGCTAGAGAGAGCAGGAGCTAAGGGCGTTAGAGCTGACTGCGAGGAGACTGACTGCGAGGAGACTGACTGCGAGGAGACTGACTGCGAGGAGACTGACTGCGAGGAGACTGACTGCGAGGAGACTGACTGCGAGGAGACTGACTGTGAGCTAGGGAGAGGAGCTGACTGCGTGGAAGCAGCCTGAGGCACAGCTGACTGGGGAGACTGAGACACAGCTGACACCGGGCACTGAGAATGCGCTGACACTGGGGACTGAGAATGAGCTGACACTGGGGACTGCTGTAGGTGAAGGGTGGAGGTTAAGAAATCCTGCACTAACCCATGCAGAGAGCCAAATAACCAAGGGTAATCATCGACTAGCCCTTGCAGCTGGGCCGTGAGCTGTTGCTGTTCCTGCTCACATGGGTCAGCCAGAAGGTCCATAACCAGTGAATCCACCCAACAGATAATGGTCTGCTTTGCCACCTCAGGGAGGGGAAAGGCAGGGGGGTGACGGGAATAATTGTCCGCAGGCATAGTAGCGTTGAAGCCAGTGTTACTCACGGAAACGGAGGATTGGGTGTGAAGTGGTGAAGCGGTCCGCGGCGTTATACCGCTCGGGTCTCGGGGTGCCTTCCGCCGTTGCTGCCGGGAACTCCCTCTCCTCCGCGGCTGCCGAGGAAGGGAGGGATCAGCGAAAGGGGAGGCAGGTGAGTGACGATGACGGGGACTGTTCAAAGACGCCGGGCCCCCCAGCGCTAGACGAGTGCCGTCGAAAAAATTGGAGCCGGAGGGGGTTTTGTAATGGTCGCGTCGTTCTGTCATGGCCGGGGAGGAAACAGGCGAGGAATGGCTGACACGAAGGACTCCAGAAGTCAGCGTAACTTAAAAGGGATTTATTTAAGCGGGGGAAAAACAAATACAAAAATCTTGGAAGGGAGACGACGGTCAAACACAGGGAACACACGGGCACACAACATCAACGACGCGACAGAGAACAAAAGAAAACTGAGGGCTTAAATACACAATGGGTAATCAGGGCAAGAGGAAACAGCAGGGAACAACAGGTGAGGCAAATGAAACTAATTACACAGGGGAAGCAAAGCTAAACACAAAGCACAAGGAAATCACATTGGCAAAATAAAACAGGAAGTGATAAACCAAGGAACACGCAGACAAGTCACAACACTGGGAACATGACAAACATACAGGGAGGACAAACTCAGGAAATAAACTATTAACACAAAATGCTGGGCCAACGGCCCAGGACATGACAGTTGTAGTGTAATCTTCAGATTTGTCTTGTGTATTATGTGTATTATACTTGTGTATTATAATTATGATTGGCTTGCAATTTATAGAATATTGCAGAATCACTGTATAGTGATAGTATTGCATTGTGTGAGTGACTCCTACCTCTACTCTCTACTAATACTATCTTGATCCATAAGGTTATAAAAGAGCTGCATGTTTGTTTGAATGCTTGAAGATAAAACCTTGTATCCCTCTGTGTGTAGTACCGTGTAGTTAAGTACATAGGATGATTTATGTGTTTGACTGAATATCTGTGAATCTGTTTATGTCTAAGTGTACTGTATCTTGTCCCTGGGCAGGGATTCTTCATCTCTTCGTCAGCAAACAAACATTTTAGCTGCCAGGGTAGTAGTCAGTCCCACCAGACAAATACACTGTGGGATTGCCTAACAATGTGACTCTACAAACACAGTGCTGTGGTTAGTGTGCACTTGCCAATAGTGTTACTGTAAATGACTGCATTTGCATTTTATTTTGAAAAACGATTTACACGTAATTAAGCCCTGTAGCAATTGAATGGTTTGTGCAGTATAGTGCAGTATACCATAGAGCGGTATAACCCTGAGTGAAGATTCACACGATAAGGTTGTTCACCGAGTCAGAGGTGTGGAGGTCTCGTTCGCTTCTATCTTTGGCAGCAGGGGAGCAGAAAGTGAAAATGAATGTTCCCTGAAATATTGATGTCTCACATCATACTGTACCTTGAAAAACCTGCAGGGCACGAAATTTTGCTCAACTTCGTAGCTGTTTTTATTTATTTTTTTGGTTTTTGTAACATGGGGTTATGATTTATGAACACAGGCTGTGTGCTTTTCTCTGCAGGAGCTTGGATGATGTTACTATTTTTTTTTTTTTTTGGTTTGTTATTGTGCTCTTTGCTGCTTCTGTAAGTGAAAACAAGCACACAACCTTTTTTTGTATATGAGAAAATTAACTTTTTAAAACAAAATAAATGTTTGTGTAGTTTTACTCCATCAGTTGAAAACACATACTGGAGGGACTGTCATGGGAAGCTGTGCGGCAGGCACAGTTGGACCCCGGGATTCAGGCTCGCAGAAAGAACTGAACTTAAAGGGTGGTTTATTGGAGAATGGTAGAAAATAATAAACAATAAAACTGGGGCTGGACAGATGCCAGAACTAAACTATGAAACAAGATGACACACAGCATGGTAACAAAGATGACAATGTGACAATGTGAGGACTTAAATACAGACACAGGATAACGAGAGGATCGGGAACAGGTGGAGACACAGCTGGGAATAATTAAACAGGACAAGACCAGGAAGTAAACTAAATATAAGGCAGATGAGACTGACAAGAAAACAGGAAACAAGCAGGCATGGGACAGAGATGCAGACTAGTCACAACACTGGGAATAAAACTCATGACAAAAACACATGAGGCCAGGGACATGACAGAGGGACAAAACAGACACTAGAACACAGACATGCAGGGGAGACAGGAGCACAGGGAGCCGGGGATGCAATATAAATAACCATAACTAACAAAATACAGAACACTAAGCAAACTCAGAAACACAATGAAACAGAACCATAAGAGCAAGAACCATAAGAGCAAAATGCCCAGGACCATGAGAGGGACAGGTAATGCACTGGGAGTAACCTGGAGTAACATCTGTTTTATATTAAATAAATCCTAGGCTCATGAGCGGTTTGAGGAACCCAAGCTTGAAGCTGTGCGTGAGAACAATGTGGAATTGGTCCAGGACATCCTTAAGGAGCTGAGCCCACTCGCACACAGGAGCCAGGCAGCTGATGAGCTTCTCCGCATCCTGAAAGAACCCCACTTCCAGGTCTGTAAAACACGGCACATCCCTCACATCAAACTTTAGTTTTAAAGAACCAACTCTTGTCTAGCTTTTCAAGCATCATGATGCTTTTTCTTCTAACATGGATTTCACTGATTTGGAGCTGCAGTACTTCATGTATTTCAGCCTTTGTAGTGTTGGTAGCTCTGACAGCGGGGCCACACAGACGAGGGCATAGACTAGATCATTTTTACAGTTCAACTAATTTGTGTTACCATCTTCACAAGTGATTTAAACACTTCTCATTATGTTCACAGTCCCTCCTGGAGACCCATGATTCTGTGGCATCCAAAAACTATGAGACTCCTCCTCCCAGCCCCTGTTCATTCATGGACGCAGCCCTCAACAACCAGCCTGTTCCTCCAGATGCAGTCAGGATGGTGGGCATCCGTAAGGTGTCTGGTGAGCACCTGGTAAGTCTGCTCAGTAAAAAAAAAAAAAAAAAACCCTGCACAATGTAGTCTTTAAGGCTGGATTGAGCCTGGCTATAAACTGTAAGCAGATAAAGCTCCCCAGAGAAGTGGATGATTTATGCTTTGGGTGGAACATATGCACTCAGTATAATGAGATCTTTCTATAGCATTGTTGAAAAGAGAAAAAAGTCAGATTTAAATGGCCTTGTAGCAGTAAATTGGTGTGATTTATATCCACAGTGAGTGTGCAGATACAAATAACTCAATGATAACTTTGCCACATGCTCTATTGGCTCACTTTCTACCCACAACCTCGCAGTTGTCTGTGAAGTCATTCAGTGGTGGGTCAGAGGTGAGAAGACACAAGTGGAAGATAAAACAGAAAAATAAGGTGCAATAATACTGAATCAATGTTATAGCAAGCAGCCTGAAACACATCTGTATATAAGCCTAAATGTCTTTCTAAGGAAACAGTAGATATTTTTGTATCCACTGGCTTTCATACTAATTTCAGCTTAAGCCATTTTACCACTGGCTTCATCCCTCACAATTAACTTAAACAGTCACCCCCACTTGTCTCATAAACCACTTTGCAGTAGAGGACATTGCCAGGCTGTACCCCTGGGTCTCCTCCTCTAGTTAGCCCACATGAAAAATAATTATTACATTTAGACTGTGTACATGTGTGCAGGGAGTGACTTTTCGAGTGGAGAGCGGCGAGCTGGTGATTGCCAGGATCCTCCATGGTGGCATGATTGACCAGCAAGGTCTTCTTCATGTTGGCGACATCATCAAAGAGGTGAACGGCAAGGAGGTCGGCAATGACCCCAAAGTCCTCCAGGAGATGCTGAAGGAGGCAAGCGGCAGTGTTGTGCTGAAGATCCTGCCCAGCTACCAGGAGCCGCACACACCTAGACAGGTCAGTCATTTCAAGGGTGAGGGGTGTTTACAAAACAGACCCAATTCAGGCTTTGCTTCAGATCATATTAAATCTGTGCAGCTAAAACTTGTTCTGCAAATTCTGCTGCATCATAACTGTTGCTCTTCGATCTTACACGCTTGAAAGATCCCAAACAACCTCAATGGGTGTAAACTAGAGCTGGAAATTAATATAAAAAGAGACTTTAATGGAACTTCCTGTTAAAAATGTGTCGATCTTCCAAATTTGAACCTCTTTTTGTTTAAGCAGAAAACATTCTCGAATAAATATTGCATAAAAAGTTCAATTTGGTTTAAAAATATAGAGTCATTTTCATCAGTAAGCACCACTTAATGTCCTCCCTGGCATCCACCCTGCTATCTGTAACCTTCTATGCTGTGCCAGGAATCATTATGTAATTCCATAACGGGACTTTCTAGATGACACTGCCTATTTAGCTTTAATATGTGCATTACAGATTTGACACTTATCCAAATGCACAGCAGTTTTCTGCCTATGCATAATGGATCCATAATTGAAGTCCTCATGAGCAAGATAGAGAAAGCTCTCACAGACAGCTTATAACGCTGAGGATCCCCTCTGTATATATGTTTTGCCCTTTTTTTTCATGACACCACAGTTGGTTGAATATTAAATGTTTGTGGGAAAATGCATTGTGTAGTTTTTGTGCCAGTCTTCCAGAGGAGTGTTCTCCTCTGGTTATGCTAGCTGATGAGCATTAGCTTTCTGAGAACCAGAATCTGATCACACTGAATCCCAGATACCCAGTTTAGCATGAGGGGAATCTGAAAGGTTATCTTGCCCGGTAATTTTTTTGCCAGTAGGATGCAAGGATGAGAGGATGCAGTGTATACAACTCTGCTACTGACTGGTCTCTGCAGTAGAGAAAAGGGTCCAGTGGAGCTTCAGAAGCTGTGCCAAATAAATTCTTTACATCAGACCAAAATATGCAAGGACATAATGTACAAGAAAATTATATAGATAGACTGGATACATGTATTTGAAGTTTTTCCTTGTGGGTGAGAATAAATTCTAACTTAAAAATTTCAGAAACTCTAAAGACTCTAAAGATGCCATATTCTAAACTGTTGTGGTGTCCACCACTTTGCAAAATTATACTTGGTGCCGATGTCTGTGATGCAGAGAGTATTTTTTAAAATGCTTTAGTACCAGCAAAGCTGTGATTTTGAGTGAGTTGGATTGCCTAATAAATTGGTTCAGACATGCATGGGCTCAGCGGGATTTTAAATTGTTAAATCTTTGGTTAGATTTTCTTCAAGTTTCATCATCAAGACAAAATTTTAGGATTTCTGTTTATGACTAAATACACGCGAAAATTATACCCAATCTTATTCACAGGATATCAGACGTCAAATACAAGCTATCCTTTGGCCTCAGTGCCGTGATGCATCACGTTATGGTAACATGAAGACAGGTGTCTTGCTCCTAACTTGACGCATACGCATGGACGTTTGTAAAGGACTTATTTGCATCACATTTAAACCATAGAGTGTATAAACTGTTGACGTAGCTCCTGGGTTTTGAAAAATGAAGCCAGTGTGGAAGAGCCTTAAGCCTGCATTCTATTTGAAGGCCATTAATTCAGTTCAATTTTATTTATTATTTACAACAAACAGTCGTCTCAAGGCACTTTATATCGTAAAGTAAAAGCCATACAATAATTAGAGAGAAAACCCAACAGTCAAAACGACCCCCTATGAGCAAGCATGTGGCGACAGTGGGAAGGAAAATCTCCCTTTTAACAGGAAGAGCCAGGCTCAGGGGGGGGCAGCCATCTGCACCTTCTCTAAAGTCCGATGCATCAAGGGACTGACCCCTTGTGCGTGTCTTTGCAGTGCCGGCAGAGTCTTACAGAACAGCAGTATTTCACACTATCAGATGATAGCACCATGCAGCAAAGGCAGCATTCAGTCTGGCAAAATTACTGTAAAAGGGCCTTCATGTAAGAAAAATTGACTCCCTTCCATTTCAGCACTTTCAGCTCTTTCATAGATTTCAAAAGATGCAAACTCCTTTGTTAGAGTACATATCTGCTGTATACATTATGGTCTAAAGACCTTAGCTTTGTGAAAGGAGTGTTCAAGTGCTTAGTTTTCCTTTCCTACTTAAATACTTAAGAGAAATCTGTCTGCAGGAGACATTAAAAAATGATTGGTTGTGCTCATATAGTTAAAGAGATGTGTAGGTGGAAGTGCTGTATGTGGTATTGATGCTATGATTAGAGTTGTACCCAAAAAAAGTCCTTTCTCAGTGTAATCCTGCTGGCTGTGTTCCAGGCCTGGAGCTGTAACATTGGTGACTAAACTCAACTGACAGCTTGCTTTGGCTAGAGGAGAATATGTGACTGGATCTGGCAAAATTAGTCGCAAGTCGCACGGACCAATTCTTAGGCAAATACCATATGAATCAGCGCTGTATTGCGGTCATCATTAAAGAACCCAGAAATGACCCGCAACACAGCGTGCAGATTCACATGTTATTTGCCTAAGAATTCGACCCTGCGACTTGCGACTCCTTTTGCCGGATTGGGTCACGCGTGTTTGTCTGTCTGCCTGTTGTTGTTTGCGTGTGTCCGTACGGAGAAGGACACACACACACACACACAAACGCTGTACAGTAAGGGCTGGTGAGGCTCATTTTATGTTCATGCATCAGTTCAGAAAAGAGACGACGTCAAGCGCATGGGGGGGGGAGGGGATGTTGCCATGGTGACAGATTTTGGCTCTCTCTCTCCCTCTTTCTCCCTGTTTTTGTCTCAGTGTGTCTCTCAGACTCCTTGTCCTATCAGTGGGGGTTGGGATAGATGGTTCGGTTTATGAGCTGAATCCTGTAGCCTTGAGTTGTCAGGGAAGTGAGCTGCGAGATAGAGAAGGCTTTAAATGGGCAGGGCTGTTTCATATTGATGGACACTCACTCATCCAGTCCATCTACAGCAGATCACGTACACCACACAAGAAGCATCACAGTTCTATTCAGTATTTAGTATTCAGTGGAAAAAAGGTTTGACTGACATGTTCCCTCTTTCCAACATAAATATTCATTTAGGCCTTTGTGAAGTGTCACTTTGATTACGACCCATCTCATGATAACCTGATTCCATGTAAGGAGGCGGGGCTTAGCTTCAGCAGCGGAGACATTCTGCAGATCTTTAACCAGGAGGACCTCAACTGGTGGCAGGTTAGTACAGCCACATAAGCATATTTCAGCCACATAAGATGCTTTGATTTGTTAGCAGCTTCACTTTGCATGTGCGTTTCCCCTGCATAGGCCTGTCACATAGAGGGAGGCAGCGCAGGTCTAATTCCAAGCCAGCTCCTTGAGGAGAAAAGGAAGGCTTTTGTGAAGAGAGATCTGGAGCTCGCTACCACAGGTACACCTCTTAGCAGCATGCAGCAGAGCAGAGAAGTGCTTCTCATTATGCAGATTCGACACAGGCTCCACGCTGCACAAACACCCTGGCAACAAAGACAACATCTGTTCCTCTCCGTATCATACAAGTGCTTCATCTGGCGCTGGTTGCTCATCCTCCTCTCACCTCTTCAGTTTGCTCCTCAGTCAGAGAGCACTGAACTGGTAATCATTATCGGAGTGACTCAGGTGGCCTGATCCAATCTGTTGGTTATTAAGCTGCAGGGTCTGACATTCAAACACTGCCCTCCTTGAGAGGGATCCTTGATTGAGGAGCGGTGATAAGACAGTCGACCGTAAAACCTGATCAGTAATGATCTCTCCTCTCATGAGACTTGGCGTGAAAAAAAGTCTGTTTCTTTAGATTTGTCTGCTCTGCTCTGCTTAGTGGTAACAAAACAGGTGGTGAGTCATAGCCAGCTGCATGCCCTTCACTTGTAGAGGAGAGGAAGATGACAGTCCAACTGTACTGCCCTTGGAGCTTGGGAAGGACACAGCTGTCTGTCAGCATATTTCCCACATATACCAGCAGTGAGCATGGTTAGAATAAAACATTTTGAAAAGGAGACGCACATGTTTAACGCACATGATCTATCCAGTTGGGACACAATATTTAATAATTAGAACTCTAGCTCTTATAAGCAAAGTCATAATTATTTATTGCCCCAGCTTGACAAGTTGAATTTTGCTGTCAAGATACTACTGAGCTCATGTTTCCATGCATGACTCTCCTTCTAGAAGATATTCTAACCTATGTCATATAATCTGCCACACAGAACAGACGGTCAGCAGATCCTACAGTCACAGGTGTCCCTGGCATCAAATTGGTTGCATATGCTGATCAGTATTGGTGCACAGTGCCATCTAGTGGTAGCGTTTCCCTAAAATCCTCCAATACTTCAATTTTTTCATCAGTGCTTTAAGTTTGATAGTATTTAATTGTGAGAGGGACTTTGTTGAAGTGGTTGAAGGTTTGATGGTGCTTTTCTCTCTGTCTCAGGTCCTCTCTGTACAGGGGTGGTGGGTAAAAAGAAGAAAAAGATGATGTATTTGACCACCAAGAATGCAGGTAATTTTGCATGAGCTTGTGATTTTTTTTTTTTTTTTTTTTTTTTGTGTGTGTGTGTGTGTGTCAGTCTAATTTTTGGTTTCTGATAAGAATTTGATCGCCACGAGTTGCGGATCTACGAGGAGGTTGCCAAAGTGCCGCCCTTCAGGAGGAAGACTCTGGTTCTTATTGGAGCGCAGGGTGTCGGCCGTCGTAGCCTGAAGAACAAACTGCTGGTGTCAGATCCCCAGCGCTATGGCACCACCATCCCCTGTAAGTACAGCCACTCCTCTTCACATGACACCACCTGCACTGATAAAAGCACCATCAGGTGTTGTATTTATTGCATAATTTTGTCATTTTGCATACTGTTAATGCCTTTCTTTGTCATCTTGGTTTAAAAGTTGAGTTCTTTAAATAATTTTCCTTCCTTTTGCAATTTTTGTTCAATTCTTCATTATTTATGTAGTGGCAGCGGTGCAGTGGGTAGGCGCTCGCCTTGCAGCTGGAGGGTTGCAGGTTCGAGCCCCTGTCCCTGCGCTGCGTTGTGACCTTGGGCAAGACACTTAAACCACATTGCCTAACGGTAGCGCCGGTCTCTGGCTGCATGACTGCAGATGCTCATCTCTGGATGAGTGATCTGGAACAATCATTTCGTTGTGTGCACAATGACAATGAGTTGAATCTAACTTTTAATTAAATTAACTTTAATTTAAAAAACCTGTTATTGTTGAACCTTCAGTGCAATATTTGTTAGATCAGTTTAAAAAAAAAAAACTAACGCAAAGCCATTTCTGCTTATTGTAACAACCCAGTCACCTCTAGAAAACCAAAGGTGGATGAGAGAGATGGCCAGATGTACTCCTTCATGAGCCGCAGCGAAATGGAATGTGACATCAAAAACGGCCGTTTCCTGGAGCATGGCGAGTATGACGGGAATCTTTACGGCACCAAGATCAGCTCCATACACGAGGTGATAGAAACAGGAAAGATCTGCATCCTGGATGTTAACCCACAGGTAGAGAAACCATTTTTTTAACCTATTAATATTTGTCAGTTTTATGCTATAAAATTGTCATGTGCGTTTGTTGCTGCAGAGATGGTTTTAGTGTTTTCATCAGTATTTATCCAGAAGGATCTCTTAATGATCTGCTTCCACTCAGCTAATCTTTTTAACACATCTTATTAACTAATTCAGGGGAAAGTGCTGCAGTTGTTTTTTTTTTTTGATGGTATTCTTAGCTTTTGTATGGGATTTGTGTTTGAGCGTTTACACAGGTTTGTTGGGAAGTGATGCAGTGATTTTAACAACACATCTATTCTATATCTGCTCTTCTCTTAAGGCTATTAAAGTCCTGCGAACATCTGAATTCCTGCCCTACGTTGTGTTCATTGAAGCCCCAGACTTTGAGGTCCTCAAAGCTATGAATAGGTCGGCAATTGAGTCAGGAGTTGTGACAAAACAGTTAACAGTAAGTCTGTGTTCTCATTCATTCTCTGCTAAGATAATTTAAGTCATATGTGATTTAAATTGACCAAACTCCCCTTTAAGGTTCTCTTCATTTGCACCTCTGGTGCTGCTGATATATCTGGATTGCTCTTTGGAAGCCAGGTTTTGAACATTTGCACTGTGTGCACTGCAGTTTCACTTTGGACCTCAAACTTGTTCAGAGACGAAACATCAACCTCTGTATCAAAGTGACTCTTCATGTCAGCTGTCATCGGTGGTATTGCCCAGAGACCAAACAGCAGTCTTCTTCTGAGTGTCCAAGCCTGAAGGCGGGTTGCCTGAGATCAGGAGCAACGAGCAGCACGCTTGTCATTTGGTTCAAACAAATTTGTCCTCCAGGGTCACGTCATCAATGCAGAGGAGGTATCTGAAGCCGGACATTCAGCGGAAACCGTGGTTCACACTGTCACACAGCACATTGAAGATTGTTTGTCCACACCAACGCAATCAATTGGTCACTGCCCACTCTACTCCCCAGATTGAGCCACTTGTGATTTTGTCCGCTCGGACAAAATAACATTCCAGTTGAAGAGTCGCTGCTTTCAACACACCTGCTTCACAGACCCACAAGGGCAAATGGTCACAGCAGGATTTCCAGAGAGCACTCTAAAAATAGAAACCATGCTGGAAGCAGCCCAAAGAGTCAACCTTTAAGGGGAAATTAGTCAGATTTAATTCATACAGGTATAGTTGTGAAAACTTTATGATCTTGACTTATTGTTGCAGATTTTAACAAATGGAATAACATATATTTGATTTTTTTCATTGTGGAGTCATGAAAGAAAGCTGCTTTCTCAACATTATGTTAACTCGTAATCAGTCAGTTTACACTTCCACTGCACTGTTTGTCAGCTCATTGCATTATTTCAAATCAGTTCTCTCCTAAAAGACTAAAGTCCTGCTCTTCTCCCCGACACGCTCCTTACAGGACTCAGAACTAAAGCGGACAGTGGATGAGAGTGAGCGCATCAAGAGAGCCTATGGACATTACTTTGACCTTTGCATCATAAACGACGGCCTTGAAGCGGCGTTCCGAAGTCTACGGCTGGCACTGGAGAAACTTTCAACAGAGCACCAGTGGGTGCCTGTCAGCTGGGTTTTCTGAGGGTCACCAAGAGCTCACCAGCAAGGTGCCAAGGTCACAGGCCAAAGGTTGAAGGACGATATAACATTGGTAGCTCCAGAAGGTGGGGTGGAGTGGGTTGTTTCCACATGCAGCTATTGTTAGTGGAGGTGTGAGGTGAAGGAACGGATACAGCGCGGAAGACCAGCCTCATGTAGAGCATTTTTTTTGTACAAAGTTAGTGTTCCTCAAGTTGTATTTTATTTGTCCGAACTGGATTAAAGCTCTATTGATGTTTGTCAAGAAGGATTTAGAGTTGATTATAAGGTTCAGTGCAATAGTGTGAGTGAGTGTGTGAGTGTGTTATCATAAACGTGGATATAGATTTAGAGTAATGCATATGTTTTGCAAGTAACAGTGCTCTGTTGGAGGTTTTCCTTGAAGGACATTAAACATTTTAGCCTTTACAAATTTTAAATACTTTCTGTAGTGCAATGTTTACATTGGATTGGTAGGACAGATTGGTTAAGGATAAAGGATACCAAATGTCACATTTGTATCAAATTCTCTATATTTTGTTTCTCTATATTTGATCATACAGTATGATTGTATGTGTTCAGAACTGTGCGTAATCTCGTTTGTGTCCACAGGTTTGAGAACTGAACAGCAATAGATAATTTTGAATATACATGCAATACACACAGCGCATTCTAGAGTGCACACACACACCGATGTATACGGAAACAGAGTGAGACATTCTGCAGTATTCCCAAAGTCTGTTTTTTTTTGTTTTTTTTAAATTTCCTTTTTAATGTTGATTACGTTGAAAATTTCCTGCCCTGTGCTGGTGAAGCTCTAGTTTGTTTGACAGTTAGAGGATCCAGCGAGTGAATCACAATGTGTCACCTCTGTCTGCTTGATTCTGTTGGACTTGTATTTGTAGCACTGAGAACATATAACTCTATTAAAAAAAAAACAAGAAAGAAAGAAAGAAAAATACCCAATGAAGTAGCCTAAAATATGCACTGATTGTGTAATGAAGGCAAACATATAACTTAACATTACTGGTTGGCTAGTTGATGGAAGTACTTTTCTGTTGTTTTCATGTACAAACAGTAAAAAATATTTATCAGTGGCTTCGATTTCATGCTTACTTTTGCCTTAACATGGTTGAAAAGCCAAGGAAACGCTCTATTTTTTCATCATGGAACATTTCACTTCTATCATTGTACAATGTTACTTAGAAAATAAAAAAAATAATATTCTGGCAACCAACTCATTATTTGTTATTTTTTCCCTCCAACCTATAAGTTCTAAAGAGTGTTTAACAGTGCATAACTGCACTGTACTTTTAACATCCCTATAAAAATCTATTAAAATTGAAATAATTGAGACTATCATTTTGCTGTCTATAGGTATCGGTCTTGCTGAATTGTAGATATTTACCTGGAATTGCATGAACAACCGATATCAACATATACGTAGAATATAATGTCTTCCTTGCCAATGCTGGCAGTAACGGCAAGCACAAATGGCGCCAACATCAACATCTCCAAGTTACATGAACACATGGTTCTACTGGGAAGCTGCCATCTTGGTTCTGTTGCCCATCCACTATCACTATTATAACCATCAGTCCAAAATACTAAATAAGCACCAACACCCATGAATTTACTTCTCAATGGACTCACACAGGTTCCTATCTGTTCTAAGCAGTACTGGCCAACGACACTGCTTGAAAAAACTAAAGGAACACTTTGAAAACACATTTTCAATGGGAAAAACAAATCTTGCTCAATATCTATACTGATATGGATTGGGTGATGTATTAGAAATGAAATGCCACACCATTTGATGGAAATTAAAATGATGTATGGCTCCCACGTGCTTGTATGCATGCCCTGACACTGTCAGGGCATGTTCCTAATGAGATGAAGGATGGTGTTCTGGGGATCTCCTCCAAGATCTTTACCAGGGCATCTGAGGTAAGGCGAGCATGGGGGCCAGTCAATGGTATCAATTCTTTCATCCTCCAGGAAGTGCCTGCATACTCTCGTCACATGAGACCAGGCATTTTTGTGCACAAGGAGGAACCCAGGACCCACTTCACCAGAGCAGGGTCTGAGAAAGGGTCCAAGGATTTCATCCCGGTACCTAATAGCAGTTAGAGTGCCATTGCCTAGCCTGTAGAGGTCTGTGCGTCACTCCCCTAACCATCACTGACCAATGACATGCTGAACAATGTTACAGGCAGCATAACATTCTCCACAGCTTCTCCAGACCTTTTCTTACAGCTGTTGTTGATTTCATTAACAATAAAGCAGCTGAAACCGATTAACAACCCCCTCTGCTACTTAACTGAAAAGATCACTATCCCACAAGTTTAATTGACTTGATGCTGAATTCTGATTAAAAAGGGTTCCTTTAATTTTTTGGACCAGTATAGATTCACCACTCACGTTAGAACCTGACAGAGCTGATGCGAAACCTCACTTGCAACAATGAACAATGATTGACAGTCTGGCTAACCAATAGGAATAGACAGTGGGTGGGATTTAACAAATACTTTTACAAAGACCCTAAAGGCTGTTCACTTTAACTGCTGTTCTGTCATTGATTTCATTTCGTCTCTATTCTAATAAATCTGCAAACTCGGATGTCCTAAAGTCAGAACTGTGGGAACGATAATAAATCTCCTTTACACTCTTAATTTAGAGGAGGTCGATTTTTCAGCATTTAAAAATGAAAGTGTTGCCTGAAGAACTGTTTTTCTCTTAAAGAAATGTAGCCATTTCAAGACAATGTAGGATATGAGTTAAACTGATTTTATGGCTGCACGGAAAGGAAGAAGTCAAAGCAACACATCCTAAACTGAGGTGGAAGCAGATCTCGCATTTATTTATTTTTTCTTTTTCTTTTTTGGTCACTCTTATCATTTGCTTATGGACAAATGTTTCTCTTTAGAGAAATCTGGAACACTTGTTAAAGGTTTTCTTTTATAATTGTTCATAAAGCTCATAAGATAATCATCAATAGCTGTAAAGAAATATTTCCACAGCAAATTTCTGCTAGAAAAATAGTGCAGTAGTTAAGTGCTTGAAAAGGAGGCAACTGGACTTCTTTTTAATATGTGAAGCTGTTTCTCATCTAAGAGGCTACTTCAGTTCTTAAACAACTGATGGAGAGTTGCAGGTATTTCACCTCGGAAGTGGCCTATGGGGTCAATTGAACCACTATTAATCACCTAAATCATTAAGGGTCACATTAGCTTTGTTTTACATCTTAATGACTCAGATGATTAATAATAGGTCAACGACCCTTGGGGCCACCTCCAAGGAGACAGCACTACTGGAGGGTAAATACCTACACACCAGTGAGTATAGTGGTGTGAGATCCACTGGAGGGTGTCTAAAATAATGCATGTCCACTTCTGCCTGAGCCTCCGACGATGAAATTGTGTGGAGTGCTGAAGAATCGATGTAGTCGTGCATCAGTATGGTGATATCAAAATCTGCTCTTTTCTTTTTTGCATGAATATAGAAGCAGAGGAGAACAAGAGCTATGGAGAGCACTAAGACTGGAAACCTGGGAACCACATTTTCACCATTTTAATATTAAATTATCAGCAATTCCCTTCGTGCATGGAGAGATTCTTTCTTGATGAAATAAGATAAACTTACACATTGAAAGATGTTCAGTACCTCTGTCATTGCTGAGTTTGTATCAATCTGCAGGCATTCCTGCAAGAAAGATAGTGCTTCTCTGTGCTTCTTATTGAAATCAACAACAATGCATTTATGTTGAAGACAGTCTTTTAGTGTGATAAATTACATTAAGTGGGATAAATGCTTGAAGTGCCAGTCAAACAATATGTGTCAGATTTATCATAGCATACCACTCTACGTAATAACACAACAATAAGAAGATATTCCTAAAATAAATCCTGAACATACAATTATCAAATAGGAACATATATAAAATATCTATCTATCTATCTATCTATCTATCTATCTATCTATCTATCTATCTATCTATCTATCTATCTATCTATCTATCTATCTATCTATCTATCTATCTATCTATCTATCTATCTATCTATCTATCTATCTATCTATCTATCTATCTATCTCTTTCTCTTGTTTAGCAGTTCAGAGGAGTCCATTTGGATGCTGGGGTCTGCTGGCATCAAATGAACACAACATGTGCCTTGAAATGTGGCACTATTAAATACAGGAAAGGCGAATTGTGACATACCAAGTGATGTCCCATCATGGGGGATGATGGGAGCCATTTATCTTAAATATGTTGTTAGGAAATTAGACTCAAAATTTCCTAGGGGAGCAACAGATGTTTTATAACCTCATTAACCAGAAACCAGTGACATAAACAACATATGATCGCTGATGTTCTCGCCCAGCAGTAGAATAACAGTTGTTGGTGTTCCGCTAAAGTCTCTGGCTTCAGAGACAACTCCTACTTATAAACAAAAAATGTAATGGCAGAAATAATAATAGAGTTATTTGTAAAGCACTATAGAAGAGTTACAAAGTGTTTCATTCAAAGACACAATACACTATATTGCCAAAAGTATTAACTCATCTGCCTTCACATGCATCTGAATTTCCTATTCTTAATCCATAGGGTTTAATATGATCTCAGCTCTCCTTTTGCTGTTATAGCAGCTTCAGCTCTTCTGGGAAGTCTTTCCATAAGGTTTAGGAGGGTTTACAGGAATTTTTGACTATTCTTCCAGAAGTGCACTGGTGAGGTCAGACACTGATGTTGGACGAGAAGGTCTGGCTCGCAATCTCTGCTCTAGTTCATCCCAAAGGTGTTCTATAGGGTTGAGGTCAGGATGCTGTGCAGGCCAGTCAAGTTCTTCCACACCAAACTCGCTCATCCATGTCTTTATGGACCTGCTTTGTGCACTGGTGTGCAGTCATGCTTCCCACAAAGCTGGAAGTATGAAATTGTCCAAAATGTCTTGGTATGATGAAGCATTAGCATTTCAGGGAAAATAAGGGTTCGAGCCCAACTCCTGAAAAACCACCCCACACTATAATCCCCCCTCCACCAAACTTTACACTTGGCACAATGCAGTCAGATGGAAGTGATTGGAACTCCTGAATTCAATGGTTTGGATGGCAGAATGAATACTTTGTGCAATATGTTTATACAACAAAATACAAAAAAAAAAAAAGCAAGTCAAAGTTCTTCAGGCAAGTCATTCCATAACGCAGATGCCCTCACAGCAAACATTCAGTTTGCCTTTAGCTTGTAGGCACGAGGTGGGACTAGTTAGCAGGTTCCTGTCTGAGGAGCCACGCTGTTCACTGATTGCTCACTTTTGTTGGTTCTTGTAAGAAGCCGTCCTGCTAAAAATTTAAGTAATTTAAATGAAGCTAATTGATTTTAGATTAATACCTGTTAAAACACCACTGCAATACTCTGAGAGAAAATCAAAGCATGAATAATAGAGCGTCACTAAAATTCAGTATTGAGTGTATCCTATCAATACTCCTCAAATGGCAGTAGAAGGATGAGGCGACCTTGTTTGTGTGTTCCTCAAGTGAGGTTTGAGTCACGCAGGACACCCAGGTATACTTAGAAGTCATTTCCCATAAGCTGACACAGTCTAATTTCAGAAAATTTGCAGGCATTCATTTCCTAATAACTGCTTAAACAATTTGTGATCTCAGAGG